>NC_092336.1:634092500-634806666 GCF_046630445.1 Rutidosis leptorrhynchoides
CCTTAATAATCCGTTATATCGATCTCTAGTATCGAACTACTTTGTCTCTCTTCTAACTGACGTGGGACTAGATTTAATGTGTGGGCCTGATGGGCTGGCTGTTGATGTAGATCCAGTAAAAACTGTTGGGCCAAGTGCAGATGAAGAATAAGGGGCTGATTAAAAGAAGGAAACACGTATTTTTATTTATGTTCTTGATTATTCCAATTAGCTGGAAACTCGTTCTCTAATATATCTTTTATTTATGTAATTGATTATTGTTTTTTTCTTGTTGCTTAAGTTTAGGGGTTTTATCTTTCTAGTATAAATATGGGTGTTCTTCATTTGTAAAAGGGCATCTCTTATTCTAATAAAAATTGTGAGTATTTACGTGCAAGTTCTGCTTCAATGTTTGTATTGAACGTTTGTCATACAAACTACCTGTTTTTCTCATTAGTTGGCATCAGTAGCGAGGTTAACTCGAGACAATGACCGGCGAAAGTGGGAACACACAACCTGATCTCTCTGAGATTCTCAAATCAATCGAAACATTGAACACCAATTTCCAAACCCTAAACGAACGAGTAGGGAAACTGGAAATTGTTCAACAATCTGGACGAGTAGAAACCGAGAGAATTGCTCTAGATAAACGACGTCAAGATAACCCACTTAAGAATCAATCAAAATCCACATATCAATATCAACAACCACCCCCTCAACACCGCCTTCCGCCAAATCATAAACCACTCGCTCGACAACCAATAAATACCGAGGAAGAATCTTCATCAGATGAAGATACTCCCGAATTTTACCAGGATGATTACTATCCTCATCGACAAAGGAATCATCCACCACGACAAGATCGATTCAGTGATTATAATCCACCACGATATCAAACCCGATCAGAAGAGTTCCGTCTAAAAATATACTTACCTTCGTTTAACGGGAATTTAAATATTGAAGAATTCTTGGATTGGATAGCCGAAGTAGAACGCTTCTTTGAATTTTCAGAAATTCCCGATAACAAACAAGTAAAGCTGGTCGCGTACAAGTTAAAGGGAGCCGCATCATCTTGGTGGGAACACGCCCAAAACTTAAGGCGTCGATCAGGGAAGCTGTAGTGACCCGAACTTTTCCATGTTTATATATATATTAAATGAAATTGATATTTACATGATTAAGTGTTTCCAACATGTTAAGCAATCAAACTTGTTAAGACTTGATTAATTGAAATAGGTTTCATATAGACAATTGACCACCCAAGTTGACCGGTGATTCACGAACGTTAAAACTTGTAAAAACTATATGATGACATATATATGGTTATATATATAGTTAACATGATATTATGATAAGTAATCATATCATTAAGTATATTAACAATGAACTACATATGTAAAAACAAGACTACTAACTTAATGATTTTGAAACGAGACATATATGTAACGATTATCGTTGTAACGACATTTAATGTATATATATCATATTAAGAGATATTCGTACATCATAATATCATGATAATATAATAATTTAAAATCTCATTTGATATTATAAACATTGGGTTAACAACATTTAACAAGATCGTTAACCTAAAGGTTTCAAAACAACACTTATATGTAACGACTAACGATGACTTAACGACTCAGTTAAAATGTATATACATGTAGTGTTTTAATATGTATTCATACACTTTTGAAAGACTTCAAGACACTTATCAAAATACTTCTACTTAACAAAAATGCTTACAATTACATCATCGTTCAGTTTCATCAACAATTCTACTCGTATGCACTCGTATTCGTACTCGTACAATACACAGCTTTTAGATGTATGTACTATTGGTATATACACTCCAATGATCAGCTCTTAGCAGCCCATGTGAGTCACCTAACACATGTGAGAACCATCATTTGGCAACTAGCATGAAATATCTCATAAAATTACAAAAATATGAGTAATCATTCATGACTTATTTACATGAAAACAAAATTACATATCCTTTATATCTAATCCATGCACCAACGACCAAAAACACCTACAAACACTTTCATTCTTCAATTCTCTTCATCTAATTGATCTCTCTCAAGTTCTATCTTCAAGTGTTCTTCATAAATTCTACAAGTTCTAGTTTCATAAAATCAAGAATACTTTCAAGTTTGCTAGCTTACTTCCAATCTTGTAGAGTGATCATCCAACCTCAAGAAATCTTTTCTATTTACAGTAAGATATCTTTCTAATATAAGGTAATACTCATATTCAAACTTTGATTCAATTTCTGTAACTATAACAATCTTATTTCGAGTGAAAATCTTACTTGAACTTGTTTTCGTGTCATGATTCTACTTCAAGAACTTTCAAGCCATCCAAGGATCCTTTGGAGCTAGATCCATTTTTATCATTTCCAGTAGCTTTATCCAGAAAACTTGAGGTAGTAATGATGTCCATAACATCATTCGATTCCTACATATAAAGCTATCTTATTCGAAGGTTTAAACTTGTAATCACTAGAACATAGTTTAGTTAATTCTAAACGTGTTCGCAAACAAAAGTTAATCCTTCTAACTTAACTTTTAAAATCAACTAAACACATGTTCTATATCTATATGATATGCTAACTAAATGATTTAAAACCTGAAAACACGAAGAACACCGTAAAACCGGACATACGCCGTCGTAGTAACACCGCGGGCTGTTTTGGGTTAGTTAATTAAAAACTATGATAAACTTTGATTTAAAAGTTGTTCTTCTGGGAAAATGATTTTTCTTATGAACATTAAACTATATCCAAAAATCATGGTTAAACTCAAGGTGAAAGTATGTTTTCCAAAATGGTCATCAAGATGTCGTTTTTTCGACGGAAATGACTACCTCTTTAGTAATTAACATGTAACTTAAATTTCTGACTATAAACCTATACCTTTTCTGTTTAAATTCATAAAATAGATTTCAATATGAAACCATAGCAATTTGATTCACTCAAAACGGATTTAAAACGAAGAAGTTATGGGTAAAACAAGATTGGATAATTTTTCTTGTTGTAGCAACGTGAAAATTGGTAACAAATCTATATTAATCATATCCTAGCTAACTTATATTGTATTATACATGTATTTTAATATATTATGTAATCTTGGGATACCATAGACACGTATACAAATGTTTTGACATATCATATCGACCCATGTGTATATATTATTTGGAACAACCATAAAACACTCTATATGCAGTAATGTGGGAGTTAGCTATACAGGGTTGAGGTTGATTCCAAAAATATATATACATTGAGTTGTGATCTAGCCTGAGACTTGTATACACTGGGTCGTGGATTGATTCAAGATAATATATATCAATTTTTTTTTCTGTACATCTAACGTTGGACAACTAGTTGTAGGTTACTAACGAGGACAGCTGACTTAATAAACTTAAAACATCAAAATGTATTAAAAGTGTTATAAATATATTTTGAACATACTTTGATATATATGTACATATTTGTTATAGGTTCGTGAATCGACCAGTGGCCAAGTCTTACTTCCCGACGAAGTAAAAATCTGTGAAAGTGAGTTATAGTCCCACTTTTAAAATCTAATATTTTTGGGATGAGAATACATGCAGGTTTTATAAATGATTTACAAAATAGACACAAGTACGTGAAACTACATTCTATGGTTGAATTATCGAAATCGAATATGCCCCTTTTTATTAAGTCTGGTAATCTAAGAATTAGGGAACAGACACCCTAATTGACGCGAATCCTGAAGATAGATCTATTGAGCCTAACAAACCCCATCCAAAGTACCAGATGCTTTAGTACTTCGAAATTTATATCATATCCGAAGGGTGTCCCGTAATGATGGGGATATTCTTATATATGCATCTTGTTAATGTCGGTTACCAGGTGTTCACCATATGAATGATTTTTATCTCTATGTATGATATGTATATTGAAATATGAAATCTTGTGGTCTATTGTTACGATTTGATATATATAGGTTAAACCTATAACTCACCAACATTTTTTTGTTGACGTTTTAAGAATGTTTATTCTCAGGTGATTATTAAGAGCTTCCGCTGTCGCATACTTAAATAAGGACAAGATTTGGAGTCCATGCTTGTATGATATTGTGTAAAAACTGCATTCAAGAAACTTATTTTGTTGTAACATATTTGTATTGTAAACCATTATGTAATAGTCGTGTGTAAACAGGATATTTTAGATTATCATTATTTGATAATCTACGTAAAGAATTTTAAACCTTTATTGAAGAAATAAAGGTTATGGTTTGTTTTAAAATGAATGCAGTCTTTGAAAAACGTCTCATATAGAGGTCAAAACTTCGCAACGAAATCAATTAATATGGAACGTTTTTAATCAATAACGTTTTTAATCAATAAGAACGGGACATTTCAGTTGGTATCAAAGTGTTGGTCTTAGAGAATCAGAATTTTGCATTAGTGTGTCTTATCGAGTTTGTTAGGATGCATTAGTGAGTCTGGACTTCGACCGTGTTTACTTGAAAAAAAAAAAAAAAAAGGATTGCTTAACAAATTTTGTTGGAAACTATATATTTTTAACATGTGAATATTATGTGATATATTAATCTCTTAACGTGTTTGATATTATGTGATAGATGTCTACCTCTAGAACAAGTCCCATTGACTCACCTAAAAATAATGAAGAGTCAAATGTAAATTGGAATGATTCGTGGACTGATTCACAAGTTTCCGAAGAGGAACCGAAAGAAGAGTCGGAACCGGAAGAAGAATCGGAACCGGAAGAAGAAATAGAACCAGTGGGGGAAATAATAAAACGGTTAAGTAGAAGAAAATCCTCAAACAACCGACCAAAGTTAATTATGGTCAATGGTGTTTCCGCCAAGGAAGCAAAGTATTGGGAGGAATACCAATTCTCCGATGAATCGGATCCCGACAAGGATTCCGATGATGTTATAGAAATTACCCCAACACAATTTAATAAGGCAAAAGAGAACAATAAGGGAAAAGGCATAAAAATAGAGAAATTTGATTCCAAACCCGATGAACTTTATATGTATCGTCAACACCCGTATTTCTTAAGTTGTGACAATAACCCGGGAACCTCTAAACCACCAGGTTTTTCTAAAACAATGTGGAAAACGACGGCTCGTATTAGGGGAACATCATATATCCCTAGAAACTTGGCAAAACGAACCAAAACCGAAGAAGAAGAAACGAGCGAGTCGGAATAAGATAGTTGTATTCGTGTGGTGTAATATATGTAATATAGTGTGCTTATGCTTTATGATATATGTAAAAATTGCTTGTATTAATAAGTATTTTTTTATTAATCTAACTCTTGTCTATTTTACAGTATAAAAACACAAAATGGATAGATAACCCAATATTTTAAGAGACCTACCCGGAGACATGATTGATGAAATCTTGTCTAGAGTCGGTCAGAATTCCTCGGCACAACTATTTAAGGCGAGATCAGTTTGTAAGACATTCGAAGAACGTTTCAAGAATGCCTTGGTTTATAAAAGACTTTCGTTCGAAAGATGGGGGATATCACATTGGAAAATCCATAAGTTACGATGTGTTTACTTTGACGCATATATTGCGGGGAACCCAAATGCTATTTTACGCAACGGGTTAAGAAATTATTTTGACTCAATATATCCGAATATAGGACTTCGTGATTTAGAAAAAGCGGCTAACATGCAACATAAAGAAGCATGTTATGCTTACGGGTTAGTGATGTTCGCTTCTCACCAAAGTGAGAAAAAGAATATCGGATTACAACTACTAAATAAAACATTCCCACAAGTGACGGACTCAGTAGTTGGGGTGAGAAACAAGGTTTTTAGATTGTTACGGGACTGTTGGACATTACGTAACCCTCGTCCCTTTGACGACGTTACAACACGCTGTCTTATCAACGACCATAACAGTTATGTTCCACAAGACCAAGGATGGGAAGTAGTCCTAGTAAAACCAGAATGCATGACTTATTTCTGGACGTATGAATTACGTGTCTTTATTGCCTTTGCTGAACGACTTGTGTACTAGCTAGAATTATCTTCACAACTATCTTGTATCAAAGTTATTGTGTGCTATATTTCATGCTATATGTAAAATAAGCGGTATTGTAAGTTTGTAAAATATTGTGTAAAAGTTTGAACGCGAAATATTATTATAATCGGTTTTTCATATAGAATTGTAGTAGTTGAATTGTATATTAGCTACTAAGTATGAACTTAACGGGTAGGTACTACCCGAATTTAAACTTATAAAACGCTAATATGAAGAAAAAGCTTTTATAAATTAGTTCATATTATGCTACGAGATACTATTGACTACTCTTAATATTCTGTATGATTAACTTGTTTCATTTGACTATTTGAAGGAAATGGCACCGACTACTCGACAAACCATGAATATGAGTGAAGAGGAATTTCGTACCTTTCTTGCTGCAAACATAGCCGCAGTACAGGCTGCGCTACATACCAACAATAACTCCGAATCTAGCAATGCAGCTAACGGCGCAAGAAATCGTGTAGGATGCACCTACAAAGAATTCACTACCTGCAAACCTTTGGAATTTGATGGAACCGAAGGACCGATCGGATTGAAACGGTGGACCGAGAAGGTCGAATCGGTGTTTGCCATAAGTAAGTGTACTGAAGAGGACAAAGTGAAGTACGCTACGCATACCTTCACAGGTACTGCGTTAACATGGCGGAATACCTATCTAGAGCAAGTGGGACAAGATGATGCTTACGCACTACCGTGGTCAGCATTCAAGCACTTGATGAACGAGAAGTACCATCCCAGAACCGAGGTCAATAAGATCAGGACAGAACTTAGAGGGTTACGAACCCAAGGATTTGATATTACCACGTACGAAAGACGATTCACAGAATTGTGCCTATTGTGTCCGAGAGCGTTCGAAGATGAGGAAGAGAAGATCGATGCATTTGTGAAAGGATTACCGGAAAGAATCCAAGAAGATATAAGTTCACACGAGCCCGCCTCCATACAACAGGCATGTAGAATGGCTCACAAACTAGTGAACCAGATTGTGGAAAGAATTAAAGAACAGGCGGCTGAAGAGGCCAATGTGAAGCAAGTCAAAAGAAAGTGGGAGGAAAACGGTGATAAGAATCACCAATACAACAACAGCAATTACAACAATAATCGCAACAACTATCCCAACAATTGCAACATCAATCGCAACTACAACAAACGGCCCAACAACAACAACAACAACAACAACAACAACAACAACAACAACAACAGCAACTACAACAATCATCCCAACAACAATAACAACCGCAACAACAACAACAACAACAATCAGAAGCAGCTATGCCAAAGGTGTGAAAAGTATCACTCGGGGTTCTGCATCAAATTTTGCAACAAGTGTAAAAGAAATGGTCATAGCGCGGTGAAGTGTGAGGTCTACGGACCAGGGGTTAACAGAACTAAAGGAAAAAATGGTGTCGGAACGAGTAATGGCGGAGCAAGTAGTGTCGGAGCAAGTTATGCAAATGTAGTTTGTTATAAATGTGGAAAACCGGGCCACATTATTAGAAATTTCCCAAACCAGGAGAACACGAATGGACAAGGCCGTGGAAGAGTTTTCAATATTAATGCGGCAGAGGTACAGGAAGACCCGGAGCTTGTTACGGGTACGTTTCTTATTGACAAGAAATCTGCTTACGTTTTATTTGATTCGGGTGCGGATAGAAGCTATATGAGTAAAGATTTTTGTGCTAAATTAAGTTGTCCATTGACACCTTTGGATAGTAAATTTTTACTCGAATTAGCAAATGGTAAATTAATTTCAGCAGATAATATATGCCGGAATCGAGAAATTAAACTGGTTAGCGAAACATTTAAGATTTACTTGATACCAGTAGAGTTAGGGAGTTTTGATGTGATAATCGGTATGGACTGGTTGAAAGAAGTGAAAGCAGAGATCATTTGTTACAAAAATGCAATTCGCATTATACGAGAAAAAGAAAAACCCTTAATGGTGTACGGAGAAAAGGGCAACACGAAGCTACATCTTATTAGTAATTTGAAGGCACAAAAACTAATAAGAAAAGGTTGCTATGCTATTCTAGCACACGTCGAGAAAGTACAAACTGAAGAAAAGAGCATCAATGATGTTCCTGTCGCAAAAGAATTTCCCGATGTATTTCCGAAAGAATTACCGGGATTACCCCCACATCGATCCGTTGAATTTCAAATAGATCTTGTACCAGGAGCTGCACCAATAGCTCGTGCTCCTTACAAACTCGTACACAGCGAGATGAAAGAACTGCAAAGCCAATTACAAGAACTTTTAGACCGTGGTTTCATTCGACCAAGCACATCACCGTGGGGAGCTCCTGTTTTGTTTGTCAAGAAGAAAGATGGTACATTCAGGTTGTGTATCGACTACCGAGAGTTGAACAAACTTACCATCAAGAACCGCTACCCACTACCTAGAATCGATGACTTATTTGATCAACTACAAGGCTCGTCTGTTTATTCAAAGATTGACTTACGTTCCGGGTATCATCAAATGCGGGTGAAAGAAGATGATATTCCAAAGACTGCTTTCAGAACACGTTACGGTCATTACGAGTTTATGGTCATGCCGTTTGGTTTAACTAATGCACCAGCTGTGTTCATGGACCTTATGAACCGAGTGTGTGGACCATACCTTGACAAGTTTGTCATTGTTTTCATTGATGACATACTTATTTACTCAAAGAATGACCAAGAACACGGTGAACATTTGAGAAAGGTGTTAGAAGTATTGAGGAAGGAAGAATTATACGCTAAGTTTTCAAAGTGTGCATTTTGGTTGGAAAAAGTTCAATTCCTCGGTCACATAGTGAACAAAGAAGGTATTAAGGTGGATCCGGCAAAGATAGAAACTGTTGAAAAGCGGGAAACCCCAAAAACTCCGAAACACATACGCCAGTTTTTAGGACTAGCTGGTTACTACAGAAGGTTCATCCAAGATTTTTCCAGAATAGCAAAACCCTTGACTGCATTAACGCATAAAGGGAAGAAATTTGAATGGAAAGATGAACAAGAGAAAGCGTTTCATTTGTTAGAGAAAAAGTTAACAACGGCACCTATATTGTCATTGCCTGAAGGGAATGATGATTTTGTGATTTATTGTGACGCATCAAAGCAAGGTCTCGGTTGTGTATTAATGCAACGAATGAAGGTGATTGCTTATGCGTCTAGACAATTGAAGATTCACGAACAAAATTATACGACGCATGATTTGCATTAAAGACTTGGAGGCACTAATTATATGGGGTCAAAAGTATTATATATACCGACCACAAAAGTCTTCAACACATATTTAATCAGAAACAACTGAATATGAGGCAGCGTAGGTGGATTGAATTGTTGAATGATTACGACTTTGAGATTCGTTACCACCCGGGAAAGGCAAATGTGGTAGCCGACGCCTTGAGCAGGAAGGACAGAGAACCCATTCGAGTAAAATCTATGAATATAATGATTCACAATAACCTTACTACTCAAATAAAGGAGGCGCAACAAGGAGTTTTAAAAGAGGGAAATTTAAAGGATGAAATACCCAAAGGATCGGAGAAGCATCTTAATATTCGGGAAGACGGAACCCGGTATAGGGCTGAAAGGATTTGGGTACCAAAATTTGGAGATATGAGAGAAATGGTACTTATAGAAGCTCATAAAACCAGATACTCAATACATCCTAGAACGGGGAAGATGTACAAGGATCTCAAGAAACATTTTTGGTGGCCGGGTATGAAAGCCGATGTTGCTAAATATGTAGGAGAATGTTTGACGTGTTCTAAGGTGAAAGCTGAGCATCAGAAACCATCAGGTCTACTTTAACAACCCGAAATCCCGGAATGGAAATGGGAAAACATTACCATAGATTTCATCACTAAATTGCCAAGGACTGCAAGTGGTTTTGATACTATTTGGGTAATAGTTGATCGTCTCACCAAATCAGCACACTTCCTGCCAATAAGAGAAGATGACAAGATGGAGAAGTTAGCACGACTGTATTTGAAGGAAGTCGTCTCCAGACATGAAATACCAATCTCTATTATCTCTGATAGGGATGGCAGATTTATTTCAAGATTCTGGCAGACATTACAGCAAGCATTAGGAACTCGTCTAGACATGAGTACTGCCTATCATTCACAAACTGATGGGCAGAGCGAAAGGACGATACAAACGCTTGAAGACATGCTACGAGCATGTGTTATTGATTTCGGAAACAGTTGGGATCGACATCTACCGTTAGCAGAATTTTCCTACAACAACAGCTACCATTCAAGCATTGAGATGGCGCCATTTGAAGCACTTTATGGTAAAAAGTGCAGGTCTCCGATTTGTTGGAGTGAAATGGGGGATAGACAGATTACGGGTCCAGAGATAATACAAGAAACTACCGAGAAGATCAACCAAATTCAACAACGGTTGAAAACCGCCCAAAGTCGACAAAAGAGCTACGCTGACATTAAAAGAAAAGTTATAGAATTTGAAATTGGAGAGATGGTCATGCTTAAAGTTGCACCTTGGAAAGGCGTTGTTCGATTTGGTAAACGAGGGAAATTAAATCCAAGGTATATCGGACCATTCAAGATTATTGATCGTGTCGGACCAGTAGCTTACCGACTTGAGTTACCTCAACAACTCGCGGCTGTACATAACACTTTCCACGTCTCGAATTTGAAGAAATGTTTTACTAAAGAAGATCTCAGTATTCCGTTAGATGAAATCCAAATCAACGAAAAACTTCAATTCATCGAAGAACCCGTCGAAATAATGGATCGTGAGGTTAAAAGACTTAAGCAAAACAAGAGACCAATTGTTAAGGTTCGATGGAATGCTCGTTGCCAAATGATGGTTCTCACATGTCTTGATGACTCATTAAGGCTGCTAAGAGCTAATCATTGAAGTGTATATACCAATAGTAAGTACACCTAGAAGATGGGTATAATACGAGTACGAATACTGATTGAATACGAGTAGAATTGTTGATGAAAACGAATGGAAATGTAATTGTAACCATTTTTGTTAAGTAGAAGTATTTTGATATAAGTCTTGAAGTCTTTCAAAAGTGTATTAATACATCTTAATACACTACATATATAATTTAATCGAGTCGTTAAATCATCGTTAGTCGTTACATGCATGCGTTGTTTTAAAACCTTTAAGTTAACGATCTCGCCAAATGTAATTAACCCATTGTTAATATATCTAATGAGGTGTTAATTTGTTATATTATCGTGATAACATGATGTATTAATATATCTTAGTATGATATATATTTATATATATATATATATATATATATATATATATATATATATATATATATATATATATATATATATATTAAGACGTCAATACATCGATAATCGTTATGTATAGATATCGTTTCGGAATCCTTAAGTTAGTAGTCTTGTTTTATGTATATAGTTTATTGTTAATATACATAATGAGAAACTTAATTATCATTTCATCATGTTAAACATATATATATGTCCATATATATATTATCATGTCATATACAAGTTATAACGTTCGTGAATCATCGGACAAACTGGGTGATCAAGCGTTTACATAAAATCCGTTTCAATTAATCAAGTCTTAACAAGTTTGATTCCTTAACATGTTGGAAACATTTATTCATGTAAATATTAATCTCATATAATATATAATCATGAAAAAGTCCGGATTATGACACTTGTTGACCTTACAAAAATCTGACACATGGTTTAATAAAGGTCAAAACCTGATCTTATCATTTCACAAACAAAATTCAATTTTTACCTAAAAATATATAATACTCCGTATGTCTTTACAGCCAGAGTTAAAAAGAGTCTGGCCTTTTCTCTTATATGGAAGGAATGAAATTAATTTTGCTTTAAAAAATAGAACTATTGTTACTTTTAAATAAGTTTTTGGCTATTGTCTTAATATGCCACGTAGCATGGTTAATAAATTAAAGCCAACCTGATACTCCGTGTAATCGTAGCTCACCATATACGGAGTATTCAATATGCCTATATAATATAATAACTTCTTATTGTATTCGATCTATTCTAAATTCCTAATTAAAGGTAGAAGGAAAAAATCTAAACAAATAAAGATATCTAAGCACCATGATTTCTATTTCCTATAGACTATAAATAGTGAAGATAAGTATTAAGTTTTCACATAAATAGTTGTGATCATGCCAGCAACCACAGATGTCCACAATATCATGCTTACAAATTCCTCCCAAACACAATATTGGCTTTGGTTACTTGTCATCTGCTAGTAAGCTTAGATGCAAGTTAGACAACGTAAATAAGTGTATATATATAAGCATTAAAACTATAAGCATTAAAACTAAAGATACTTCTTCTTTGTCATCGGATACATTTGATGGTATCGATTACAATATGCTTCTTTCAGAAGTTCTTGTAGGGAGAATGGTATCCGACTATGTATTTCGTCAAAGTTTCAAGATCAGATTAAGGGAAACAGGACCAGGTCGGATAGCTTCAATCGAAACCTTAATAAATTTTTTCCAGGTAATACATATATATATATATATATATATATATATATATATATATATATATATATATATATATATATATATATATATATATATATATATATATATATATATATATATAAAGAAATAAGGGGAAGTGATTTTTGCGGAACAGGAAGTAAAAACATTCTTTATAAATAGTGTTATTATTTCACTATTCATTTATGTATCGAACGTTGTATTTATATACAATTTCATGATATACGTGAAAAAATCATTTTTACAAACAAAAAATGTTTTTTTTTTATTTATCAAAATCTATAATCAAAATAACATTATTAATGATAAATGTTTTCGGAGAATAAATTTTAACATGTGAATGATACATATTTTTTTTTTCCGGAAAACATTGTATGTAATGAATGTTATTGATTTTGACAAAAACGTTAACATTTTTACCATAAAATGCTATTGTCTTTTATGAGCGTTGTTATATTTCACGCATATTTAATATTTCTGATAAATTTTTTACAATTTTTTCGTTAGAGAATAACATTATATGTATATAATCTTTTACATCCCTTTCCACCAAAAATTAACTTCCCTCTTGATATATATATATATATATATATATATATATATATATATATATATATATATATATATATATATATATGTAGTGATTTAATCAAGAGTGAAACACTTTTTAGGGGAAAGTGGGGTGAAATAATTTTTTTTGGTTTTTTTTGAAAAAATTTTTTCAGGCATCAAGATCACATGAAAATATGAAGATTTAAAAAAGACACTTCGTGATAAATGTTATAATTTTGGCGGAAAAACGCTCGGAGAAATAAATGATAACATTTATTGCAATGAATGTTTTGCTTCTGAGTTTGTTTTTTAGGATTTAAAAATTAGGGTCAAGAAATTAGGGTTTAAAAACTATGGGTTAAAAATAAGCGTTTTGCTATTAGTGTTTAGAAACTAGGGTTTTGGGTTTAGAAATTAGGGTTTAGGATTTAAAAATTAGGGTTTAGATTGAATTTTTAACACAAACAGTTTAGTGTTTAGGGTTTAGGGCTTAGGATTTTGGGTTTTGGGCCCCTAAACCCTAAGCCCTAATCCCTAACTCTAAATCAGGCTAGATCATGAAAAACACTTCACGTATAATGGAAAAAAACGCTCGAAGAATAACATTCAGGAATAACATTACGCATGCTGCATGTTATCAGTTTTTTCTTCGAGCGTTTTTCCGCCAAAATAATAACATTCATCACAAAGTGTCTTTTTTAAATATTCATATTTTCGTGTGCACTTAATGTTGGAAAAAAAATTCGAAAAAAAAACAAAATAAAATAAAAAAATAAAAATTTTACTTCTCCCTTCCCCCAAAAAAGTGTTTCCTCTCGATGATGACTATATATATATATATATATATATATATATATATATATATATATATATATATATATATATATATATATATATATATATATATATATATATATATATATTGGTCATAATCAAGAGGGAAGCAATTTTTTGGAGGAAATGAGAAAGTAAATTTATTTATTTTTTATTTTTGAAATTTCTTTTGAATTTTTTTCAAACATTATATCACATGAAAATATGAACACGGGTATGACAAAATAATGTGTAAAAATAATGTGTGTGTCGGGGCGCTACCTGCACCTCGTGAGGGGCGGTTGCCGCAACAAGGGGGGAAATACCCCTAAGTAGGTGTTGCCCCTTGGACCCACACTATTTTTCGTGATAGTATAAAGCTAATTCTTAAGAGCGTTTAATTCACACTTACAAAAAATCCGTTTCTATGCATAACTTAATAACCATTATTTTCAAGTAAATCACAACTATATATCTAAAATGATTTTTAATTTAAATATATGACATTAAAATCATCAACACTTTAAGATCCTGTATATTTATTCTTTTGTTTCATAGTTTTGAACTAAATTGGATTAATAATAGGAAACGGGGGTTAATCATTTAAAGACAATCGGACTTCTAAGTGATGACATGAATTCAACACCAAAATTGTGCACGCACAACCTAGTTTGGGTGGTGACAAAGCTTCATTTAGAAGTGGAACGTTATCCAACTTGGTACGTTGATCACTCTTTCTTTATACGGATTAGTGCATTAGTATGTACGGAGTACTTTACTTTAACCCAACGGTGTGTATTTTTTTTTATTTTTTTTTTTTCCTAAGTCATCATCACACCCCAACTGTGTGTATTCAACATCATTTTAATCTATTAACCAATCCAACTTTCACGTGGTATTTCCAAATTTTCAATAGAGTGCAAACCTTATATGGATGTCACTTGATAACTTGTACCGATCACGCGTGGATAAGAAAACCATTAAATATACATATAAAAACGTTTATAGAAAGTTGATCACACAATGGAGCAAAACGAAATTGCTATACACACAATGAAAGGTTTGCTACTTTGCCTAGTAATATCAAGGTGACCTTTCAATCACTAGGTTGTGTATTTAAGGTAAAACTTGATATATATAGCTAGCAACTACACATATGGGCTTGAATTGTGGATGTTTCACTATACTAAAACTTGATAATTTTTGGAGTGCTCGTATCTAACACAGCGATGATATCGTACAAATTGACCATTGGAAATCATTTTTTGGGAAAAATAATGGGTGCGGTACCTGGTCGTTTCGTGATTATCAATCAGGCGAACTATTTCTAAGAGCTTCAAGGTAAAAATTGATCTTAATTATATATACCATGTTATTTGTGTTGATGGTGTAGCGTAATATATTTATGTGCTACATTATAGTAATTGGATCATGATGAACAAAGAGACGAGAAGATTACCAAAATTTCCAGATGATGTTCGAGCAGAGTTAGCGCCATACTTTATGGATACATCACCGCCGCCGATCCAAGAAAACATTAGAAAATATAAAAAAAATAGATGAAAACGACATTGTTCATGTTCGCAATGGTTTAACGGTGAGTTACTTCAATTTATTTACCCATTCAAAATTATTAGAAATTTTCTTGATTACTAGAAGATTTGGATATGCAGGCGACACGGAAAGAATTGGATATGAATCAACATGTTAACAACGTGAAATATATAGGGTGGATTCTTGAGGTAACAATCGATCGGCCTAATAATATATGTCGCATTTGAAAGAATGAATAGTGTATGTTAACGTACACATGAAGATTAATGAATTAATTATTAAGACAATACTTGTTATTGGAGAGCGTTCCAGATTGGATTGCGGACAACTACGAGCTTGGTAGCATGACTTTAGAGTATCGTCGGGAGTGCACGAAAGGCAGCGTGCTACAATCACAAACTTTTGTATCCGAGACCAACGATGCTAGTGGAACAGTTGATTGCCAACATCTACTTCAATTCGAGGGTGGCAGTAACGGTGTGATCCTGAAAGCAATGACTACATGGCTTCCAACATGTTAATTAATCGTCTCATTAAATTAATCTATATATATGTTATTATCTCGTCTGATTAGCTGTTATATCCTTAATAATCCGTTATATCGATCTCTAGTATCGAACTACTTTGTCTCTCTTCTAACTGACGTGGGACTAGATTTAATGTGTGGGCCTGATGGGCTGGCTGTTGATGTAGATCCAGTAAAAACTGTTGGGCCAAGTGCAGATGAAGAATAAGGGGCTGATTAAAAGAAGGAAACACGTATTTTTATTTATGTTCTTGATTATTCCAATTAGCTGGAAACTCGTTCTCTAATATATCTTTTATTTATGTAATTGATTATTGTTTTTTTCTTGTTGCTTAAGTTTAGGGGTTTTATCTTTCTAGTAGTATAAATATGGGTGTTCTTCATTTGTAAAAGGGCATCTCTTATTCTAATAAAAATTGTGAGTATTTACGTGCAAGTTCTGCTTCAATGTTTGTATTGAACGTTTGTCATACAAACTACCTGTTTTTCTCATTAGTTGGCATCAGTAGCGACGTTAACTCGAGACAATGACCGGCGAAAGTGGGAACAAACAACCTGATCTCACTGAGATTCTCAAAGCAATCGAAACATTGAACACCAATTTCCAAACCCTAAACGAACGAGTAGGGAAACTGGAAATTGTTCAACAATCTGGACGAGTAGAAACCGAGAGAATTGCTCTCGATAAACGACGTCAAGATAACCCACTAAAGAATCAATCAAAATCCACATATCAATATCAGCAACCACCCCCTCAACACCGCCTTCCGCCAAATCATAAACCACTCGCTCGACAACCAATAAATACCGAGGAAGAATCTTCATCAGATGAAGATACTCCCGAATTTTACCAGGATGATTACTATCCTCATCGACAAAGGAATCATCCACCACGACAAGATCGATTCAGTGATTATAATCCACCACGATATCAAACCCGATCAGAAGAGTTCCGTCTAAAAATATACTTACCTTCGTTTAACGGGAATTTAAATATTGAAGAATTCTTGGATTGGATAGCCGAAGTAGAACGCTTCTTTGAATTTTCAGAAATTCCCGATAACAAACAAGTAAAGCTGGTCACGTACAAGTTAAAGGGAGCCGCATCATCTTAGTGGGAACACGCCCAAAACTTAAGGCGTCGATCAGGGAAGCTATAGTGACCCGAACTTTTCCATGTTTATATATATATTAAATGCAAACCCCCAATGCAAACCGGTTTTTAAAGAAACCCAAATAAACAGGTTTGCAAAGTGAAACGAGACCGATTTTAAAAAATTCAAAAATGGGAAACCGGTTTTTACAAAAAACAGGTTTGCAAAGTAGACTTTGCAAACCTGTTTTTTGTAAAAACAGGTTTTAACTTTGCAAACCTATTTTTTTTTTTTAAACCGGTTTGCAAAGTCCACTTTGCAAATCTGTTTTTTTCTAAAACCGGTTTGCAATCTCCTCCCACACTTACGCATTTCTGAAATTTGCAAACCTGGCTGGAACATCAAAATTTTAAAATATTTCAAATCTAGATCTTCACATTCATTCATTCATTCATTCATATATAACATATACATATATAATGATATACAGATCTTCAAAAACACACTTACCTTATGTTTACTAGGCGAATCACGATCCAAAAATTTAACAAATAAACGAAAACTCTCGGATTCGAATCAAACGTAGATTCAGATGAATTCTCCGACATTACTATTGAATCAAACTCTCGGAATCGAATAATTTCCTAATTTCATTAATATTGATTCATACTCTGATATGAAGTGAGTGTTATATGGAAGTAGCTGTAAGAGATATGCTCACCGTAATTAAGAAAAATTTCTTTGGAATCATACGGTTTGAATGAGATATGCTCATGTTTAAAAGTTGGTACGTATGCTTTTAGTTCTTTTTCTATTACATAATATTTAACATTTAACATAATGATGTAAAACATAGATGAAGGTGAAGATATGGTTGATGATGACAAAAACCAGAGATGAAGGTGATGGTCGACGATGATGATGTTGTGGTTGATGAAGATATGGTTGATGGTGGTGATCGATGATGGATGATGTCGTGATCGATGTTGATGATGCATATTAATTTTTTTTTTAAATGAGAATCCAAACCGGTTTTGTTAAAAAACAGGTTCCGAAACCCCCCTTTGCAAACCTGTTTTTTTTTTAAAACCGGTTCCGAAACCCCCCTTTGCAAACCTGTTTTTTTTTTAAAACCGGTTCCGAAACCCCACTTTGCAAACCGGTTATAAAACCGGTCTCGACTTTGCAAACCCTTCCCTTTGCAAACCGGTTTTAAAACCGGTTTGCAAAGTCCTTAAAACCGGTTTGGAATGTCCTTTTGTGTAGTAGTGTAGTGGAACAGTTGATTGCCAACATCTACTTCAATTCGAGGGTGGCAGTAACGGTGTGATCCTGAAAGCAATGACTACATGGCTTCCAACATGTTAATTAATCGTCTCATTAAATTAATCTATATATATGTTATTATCTCGTCTGATTAGCTGTTATATCCTTAATAATCCGTTATATCGATCTCTAGTATCGAACTACTTTGTCTCTCTTCTAACTGACGTGGGACTAGATTTAATGTGTGGGCCTGATGGGCTGGCTGTTGATGTAGATCCAGTAAAAACTGTTGGGCCAAGTGCAGATGAAGAATAAGGGGCTGATTAAAAGAAGGAAACACGTATTTTTATTTATGTTCTTGATTATTCCAATTAGCTGGAAACTCGTTCTCTAATATATCTTTTATTTATGTAATTGATTATTGTTTTTTTCTTGTTGCTTAAGTTTAGGGGTTTTATCTTTCTAGTATAAATATGGGTGTTCTTCATTTGTAAAAGGGCATCTCTTATTCTAATAAAAATGGTGAGTATTTACGTGCAAGTTCTGCTTCAATGTTTGTATTGAACGTTTGTCATACAAACTACCTGTTTTTCTCATTAGTTGGCATCAGTAGCGAGGTTAACTCGAGATAATGACCGGCGAAAGTGGGAACAAACAACCTGATCTCTCTGAGATTCTCAAAGCAATCGAAACATTGAACACCAATTTCCAAACCCTAAACGAACGAGTAGGGAAACTGGAAATTGTTCAACAATCTAGACGAGTAGAAACCGAGAGAATTGCTCTCGATAAACGACGTCAAGATAACCCACTTAAGAATCAATCAAAATCCACATATCAATATCAACAACCACCCCCTCAACATCGCCTTCCGCCAAATCATAAACCACTCGCTCGACAACCAATAAATACCGAGGAAGAATCTTCATCAGATGAAGATACTCCCAAATTTTACCAGGATGATTACTATCCTCATCAACAAAGGAATCATCCACCACGACAAGATCGATTCAGTGATTATAATCCACCACGATATCAAACCCGATCAGAAGAGTTCCGTCTAAAAATATACTTACCTTCGTTTAACGGGAATTTAAATATTGAAGAATTCTTGGATTGGATAGCCGAAGTAGAACGCTTCTTTGAATTTTCAGAAATTCCCGATAACAAACAAGTAAAGCTGGTCGGGTACAAGTTAAAGGGAGCCGCATCATCTTAGTGGGAACACGCCTAAAACTTAAGGCGTCGATCAGGGAAACTGTAGTGACCCGAACTTTTCCATGTTTATATATATATTAAATGCAAACCCCCAATGCAAACCGGTTTTTAAAGAAAACCAAATAAACAAGTTTGCAAAGTGAAACGAGACCGGTTTTAAAAAATTCAGAAATGGGAAACCGGTTTTTACAAAAAACAGGTTTGCAAAGTAGACTTTGCAAACCTGTTTTTTGTAAAAACAGGTTTTAACTTTGCAAACCTATTTTTTTTTAAAACCGGTTTGCAAAGTCCACTTTGCAAATCTATTTTTTTCTAAAACCGGTTTGCAATCTCCTCCCACACTTACGCATTTCTGAAATTTGCAAACCTGGCGGGAACATCAAAATTTTAAAATATTTCAAATCTAGATCTTCACATTCATTCATTCATTCATTCATTCATTCATATATAACATATACATATATAATGATATACAGATCTTCAAAAACACATTTACCTTATGTTTACTAGGCGAATCACGATTCAAAAATTTAACAAATAAACGAAAACTCTCGGATTCGAATCAAACGTAGATTCAGATGAATTCTCCGACATTACTATTGAATCAAACTCTCGGATTCGAATAATTTCCTAATTTCATTAATATTGATTCATACTCTGATATGAAGTGAGTGTTATAGGGAAGTAGCTGTAAGAGATATGCTCACCGTAATTAAGAAAAATTGCTTTGGAATCATACGGTTTGAATGAGATATGCTCATGTTTAAAAGTTGGTACGTATGCTTTTAGTTCTTTTTCTATTACATAATATTTAACATTTAATAAAATGATGTAAAACATAGATGAAGGTGAAGATATGGTTGATGATGACGAAAACCAGAGATGAAGGTGATGGTCGACGATGATGATGTTGTGGTTGATGAAGATATGGTTGATGGTGGTGATCGATGATGGATGATGTCATGATCGATGTTGATGATGCATATTATTATTTTTTTTTTAAACGAGAATCCAAACCGGTTTTGTTAAAAAAAAAGGTTCCGAAACCCCCCTTTGCAAACCTGTTTTTTTTTTAAAACCGGTTCCGAAACCCCCCTTTGCAAACCTGTTTTTTTTTAAACCGGTTCCGAAACCCCACTTTGCAAACCGGTTATAAAACCGGTCTCGACTTTGCAAACCCTTCCCTTTGCAAACCCTTTCCTTTGTAAACCGGTTTTAAAACCGGTTGCAAAGTCCTTAAAACCGGTTTGGAATGTCCTTTTGTGTAGTAGTGTAGTGGAACAGTTGATTGCCAACATCTACTTCAATTCGAGGGGGGCAGTAACGGTGTGATCCTGAAAGCAATGACTACATGGCTTCCAACATGTTAATTAATCGTCTCATTAAATTAATCTATATATATGTTATTATCTCGTCTGATTAGCTGTTATATCCTTAATAATCCGTTATATCGATCTCTAGTATCGAACTACTTTGTCTCTCTTCTAACTGACGTGGGACTAGATTTAATGTATGGGCCTGATGGGCTGGCTGTTGATGTAGATCCAGTAAAAACTGTTGGGCCAAGTGCAGATGAAGAATAAGGGGCTGATTAAAAGAAGGAAACACGTATTTTTATTTATGTTCTTGATTATTCCAATTAGCTGGATACTCGTTCTCTAATATATCTTTTATTTATGTAATTGATTATTGTTTTTTTCTTGTTGCTTAAGTTTAGGGGTTTTATCTTTCTAGTATAAATATGGGTGTTCTTCATTTGTAAAAGGGCATCTCTTATTCTAATAAAAATTGTGAGTATTTACGTGCAAGTTCTGCTTCAATGTTTGTATTGAACGTTTGTCATACAAACTACCTGTTTTTCTCATTAGTTGGCATCAGTAGTGAGGTTAACTCGAGACAATGACCGGCGAAAGTGGGAACAAACAACCTGATCTCTCTGAGATTCTCAAAGCAATCGAAACATTGAACACCAATTTCCAAACCCTAAACGAACGAGTAGGGAAACTGGAAATTGTTCAACAATCTGGACGAGTAGAAACCGAGAGAATTGCTCTCGATAAACGACGTCAAGATAACCCACTTAAGAATCAATCAAAATCCACATATCAATATCAACAACCACCCCCTCAACACCGCCTTCCGCCAAATCATAAACCACTCGCTCGACAACCAATAAATACCGAGGAAGAATCTTCATCAGATGAAGATACTCCCGAATTTTACCAGGATGATTACTATCCTCATCGACAAAGGAATCATCCACCATGACAATATCAATTCAGTGATTATAATCCACCACGATATCAAACCCGATCAGAAGAGTTCCGTCTAAAAATATACTTACCTTCGTTTAACGGGAATTTAAATATTGAAGAATTCTTGGATTGGATAGCCGAAGTAGAACACTTCTTTGAATTTTCAAAAATTCCCGATAACAAACAAGTAAAGCTGGTCGTGTACAAGTTAAAGGGAGCCGCATCATCTTGGTGGGAACACGCCCAAAACTTAAGGCGTCGATCAGGGAAGCTGTAGTGGCCCGAACTTTTCCATGTTTATATATATATTAAATGAAATTGATATTTACATGATTAAGTGTTTCCAACATGTTAAGCAATCAAACTTGTTAAGACTTGATTAATTGAAATAGGTTTCATATAGACAATTGACCACCCAAGTTGACCGATGATTCACGAACGTTAAAACTTGTAAAAACTATATGATGACATATATATGGTTATATATATATAGTTAACATGATATTATGATAAGTAATCATATCATGAAGTATATTAACAATGAACTACATATGTAAAAACAAGACTACTAACTTAATGATTTTGAAACGAGACATATATGTAACGATTATCGTTGTAACGACATTTAATGTATATATATCATATTACGAGATATTCGTACATCATAATATCATGATAATGTAATAATTTAAAATCTCATTTGATATTATAAACATTGGGTTAACAACATTTAACAAGATCGTTAACCTAAAGGTTTCAAAACAACACTTACATGTAACGACTAACGATGACTTAACGACTCAGTTAAAATGTATATACATGTAGTGTTTTAATATGTATTCATACACTTTTGAAAGACTTCAAGACACTTATAAAAATACTTCTACTTAACAAAAATGCTTACAATTACATTCTCGTTCAGTTTCATCAACAATTCTACTCGTATGCACCCGTATTCGTACTCGTACAATACACAGCTTTTAGATGTATGTACTATTGGTTTATACACTCCAATGATCAGCTCTTAGCAGCCCATGTGAGTCACCTAACACATGTGGGAACCATCATTTGGTAACTAGCATGAAATATCTCATAAAATTACAAAAATATGAGTAATCATTCATGACTTATTTACATGAAAACAAAATTACATATCCTTTATATCTAATCCATACACCAACGACCAAAAATACCTACAAACACTTTCATTCTTCAATTCTCTTCATCTAATTGATCTCTCTCAAGTTCTATCTTCAAGTTCTAAGTGTTCTTCATAAATTCTACAAGTTCTAGTTTCATAAAATCAAGAATACTTCCAAGTTTGCTAGCTTACTTCCAATCTTGTAGAGTGATCATCCAACCTCAAGAAATCTTTCCTATTTACAGTAAGATATCTTTCTAATATAAGGTAATACTCATATTCAAACTTTGATTCAATTTCTATAACTATAACAATCTTATTTCGAGTGGAAATCTTACTTGAACTTGTTTTCGTGCCATGATTCTACTTCAAGAACTTTCAAGCCATCCAAGGATCCTTTGGAGCTAGATCCATTTTTCTCATTTCCAGTAACTTTATCCAAAAAACTTGAGGTAGTAATGATGTCCATAACATCATTCGATTCCTACATATAAAGCTATCTTATTCGAAGGTTTAAACTTGTAATCACTAGAACATAGTTTAGTTAATTCTAAACTTGTTCGCAAACAAAAGTTAATCCTTCTAACTTGACTTTTAAAATCAACTAAACACATGTTCTATATCTATATGATATTCTAACTAAATGATTTAAAACCTGAAAACACGAAGAACACCGTAAAACCGGACATACGCCGTCGTAGTAACACCGCGGGCTGTTTTGGGTTTGTTAATTAAAAACTATGATAAACTTTGATTTAAAAGTTGTTCTTCTGGAAAAAATGATTTTTCTTATGAACATGAAACTATATCCAAAAATCATGGTTAAACTCAAGGTGAAAGTATGTTTTCCAAAATGGTCATCAAGATGTCGTTTTTTCGACAGAAATGACTACCTCTTTAGTAATTGACATGTAACTTAAATTTCCGACTATAAACCTATACCTTTTCTGTTTAAATTCATAAAATAGAGTTCAATATAAAACCATAGCAATTTGATTCACTCAAAACGGATTTAAAACGAAGAAGTTATGGGTAAAACAAGATTGGATAATTTTTCTTGTTGTAGCAACGTGAAAATTGGTAACAAATCTATATTAATCATACCCTAGCTAACTTATATTGTATTATACATGTATTCTAATATATTATGTAATCTTGGGATATCATAGACACGTATGCAAATGTTTTAACATATCATATCGACCCATGTGTATATATTATTTGGAACAACCATAAAACACTCTATATGCAGTAATGTGGGAGTTAGCTATACATGGTTGAGGTTGATTCCAAAAATATATATACTTTGAGTTGTGATCTAGCCTGAGACGTGTATACACTGGGTCGTGGATTGATTCAAGATAATATATATCAATTTTTTTTTCTGTACATCTAACGTTGGTCAACTAGTTGTAGGTTACTATCGAGGACAGCTGACTTAATAAACTTAAAACATCAAAATGTATTAAAAGTGTTGTAAATATATTTTGAACATACTTTGATATATATGTACATATTTGTTATAGGTTCGTGAATCGACCAGTGGCCAAGTCTTACTTCCCGACGAAGTAAAAATCTGTGAAAGTGAGTTATAGTCCCACTTTTAAAATCTAATATTTTTGGGATGAGAATACATGCAGGTTTTTGAAATGATTTACAAAATAGACACAAGTACGTGAAACTACATTCTATGATTGAATTATCGAAATCGAATATGCCCCTTTTTATTAAGTCTGGTAATCTAAGAATTAGGAAACAGACACCCTAATTGACGCGAATCCTAAAGATAGATCTATTGGGCCTAACAAACCCCATCCAAAGTACCGGATGCTTTAGTACTTCGAAATTTATATCATATCCGAAGGGTATCCCGGAATGATGGGGATATTCTTATATATGCATCTTGTTAATGTCGGTTACCAGGTGTTCACCATATGAATGATTTTTATCTCTATGTATGGGATGTATATTGAAATATGAAATCTTGTGGTCTATTGTTACGATTTGATATATATATATATAGGTTAAACCTATAACTCACCAACATTTTTTTGTTGACGTTTTAAGCATGTTTATTCTCAGGTGATTATTAAGAGCTTCCGCTGTCGCATACTTAAATAAGGACAAGATTTGGAGTCCATGCTTGTATGATATTGTGTAAAAACTGCATTCAAGAAACTTATTTTGTTGTAACATATTAGTATTGTAAACCATTATGTAATAGTCGTGTGTAAACAGGATATTTTATATTATCATTATTTGATAATCTACGTAAAGCTTTTTAAACCTTTATTGATGAAATAAATGTTATGGTTTGTTTTAAAATGAATGCAGTCTTTGAAAAACGTCTCATATAGAGGTCAAAACCTCGCAATGAAATCAATTAATATGGAACGTTTTTAATCAATAAGAACGGGACATTTCAGAAGCCGTCAACCAAGTCGTGGTTAAACATGAAGCGTATGCTCATGGCTCGTTTTCTACCACCTGATTATGACCAGTTTCTATTTGAGCAGTACCAGTCCCTCCGACAGGGGCAAAAGACCGTCGCCGAATACAATGCAGATTTCCTCCGATTGGCATCACAAAACAACTTGAACGAGATCGAGGGTCAACAAATTTCTCGATACATCTTCGGTCTACGCCCTGCAATTAAAGATAAGATAAGCTGCCAAGTAATTTTAAGCCTAACCGAAGCGTGCAACCTTGCTCGACGTGCAGAATCCATGAGTAACCGAGTAAAATTTGGAGGAAATCAGGTAGGTTCATCATCAAGGACACCATTTAAGACAACCCCGACTACAACTGAACCCGTAATCACAAATGCCACGGATAAGGAAACTGTTAAGAAACCTGCAACCAATACATACAGTCGACCAAACATGGGCAAGTGTTATCGTTGCAACCAACCTGGACACCTTTCGAATGCATGTCCCCAAAGGAAACCCATCAACTATACACAAACCAGTGAAGATTATGAAGGCGATGATATTGTTGATGATGACGAGGGTATTTGTGTCCCCGACGGGGAAGACTATGATGCATCCACATTTGTAGTACGGAAAGTATTGCTTGCACCAAAGTACACAGATACGCAACGCAACCTCCTCTTTCGAACGAGGTGCACCATTTCCAATAATATTTTTGATCTCATTATTGATAGTGGTAGTTGTGAAAACATTATATCCTGAGATCTTGTCCGAAAACTGAAGTTACAAACGGAGACACATCCGGAACCATACAATATTGTTTGGATCACGGACGGACCGGGCATTCGGGTAACCGAACGATGCCTAGTTCCACTATCTATCGGTAAATTTTATAAAGATGAAGTTTTGTGTGACGTTGTAGAGATGAATGCTTGTCATCTTCTGTTTGGCCGATCGTGGCAATTTGATCTAAGTAGAACCCATGACGGATGAGAGAACATTTATCGGTTCACGAAAGACGAACAGAAAATTACCTTGCTACCCTTAGCCTTTAAACTGAAGACTGAGAAAAAGGTGGGTGACAGTTTGTTAACTTTGACACAGTCTCGCTCCGAATTTCTAACAGCCATGAAGAAGTCACAAACTCTCTACTTGCTAATTGTAAAGGAATTTTTTATGATTGACCCTTCATCCTACAGGGAGCAAAAGATACCTCAGGTTGTCCAAGATTTATTGACACAATTTGTTGATTTAATGCCAACCGAACTCCCAGATGAGCTGCCACCAATGCGTGACATACAACATGCAATCGACTTTATACCGAGTGCGAGCTTACCTAATTTTCCGCATTATAGGATGAACCCACGGGAAGGGAACATCCTGCAGCAAACAGTGGAAGATTTATTACAAAAGGGTCTAATACGCGCAAGCATGAGTCCATGTGCGGTACCAGCCTTACTTACTCCAAAAAAAGACGGGAGTTGGCGGATGTGTGTGGACAGCCGCGCTATTAATAAAATCACTGTTCGGTATCGGTTCCCCATACCACGACTGGAAGATATGTTGGACCGACTCTCTGGCTCAACAATCTTTAGCAAAATAGATCTCCGCAGTGGCTACCACCAGATTCGAATCCGACCGGGAGATGAGTGGAAAATCTCCTTCAAAACAAAAGAAGGGTTATACGAGTGGTTAGTAATGCCTCTTGGGCTCAGTAACACTCCTAGCACCTTTATGCGCCTTATGACTCAGGTATTAAAGCCTTTCTTGGACATTTTTGTTGTCGTATATTTTGATGACATCTTGGTATTTAGCAAGAATGATCAAGATCATATCGAGCACTTGCGCCAAGTCTTATGCGCATTATAAGACAACAAGCTATATATTAACACAAAAAAATGTTCGTTCATGTAATCTCGTTTGTTATTTTTGGGGTTCATTGTCAGTGGAGACAGAATACGTGTGGACGAGGATAAAATCAAGGCTATCCGTGACTGGCCAACACCGAAAACTATCACAGAAGTCCGTAGTTTTCATGGTTTGGCGACTTTCTATCGTCGGTTCATTCGACATTTTAGTGCTATTACGGCACCTCTTACAAATTGTTTGAAAAGAGGGAGTTTTCAGTGGGGAAGAGAACAGGATGAAAGCTTCGAACTAATCAAGCAAAAATTATGTACGACACCTGTTTTAGCGCTACCCAGTTTTGACAAGGTTTTTATTGTAGAATGTGATGCATGTGGAGTAGGGATTGGAGCGGTTTTGTCTCAAGATGGACGTCCAGTTGCATACTTTAGTGAAAAGTTAAGCGAGGCACGACAAAAATGGTCCACTTACGATCAAGAATTTTATGCAGTTTTTCGCGCATTGAAGCATTGAGAACATTACCTCTTCGCAGATCACTTTTTACTCTATACCGACCACCAAGCTCTTAAATATATCAATAGACAGAAATCGATTAACAAGATGCACGCAAGGTAGGTTGGATATTTACAACAATTCCCGTTCATCCTTAAACATAAAGCGGGATGGCAAAATTCCGTAGCTGATGCCTTGTGTAGGCGCGCAACAGTTCTTGTCACACTTACACATGAAGTAGCAGGTTTTGAACTATTTCGTGAGCTGTATGATCACGATGTGGACTTCGGTGTTATTTGGCGTAAATTACCTTTTGAAGACTATTTTCAACATGACGGATATCTTTTTAAAGGCAATCGACTATGTATACCCCATTGTTCTCTTCGAGAAAAACTCAATCGTGACTTACATGGGGGCGGTTTAAGTGGGCATCTCGGTCGTGATAAAACCATCGGAGCCCTGGAAGAACGTTATTACTGGCCTCAATTAAAACGTGATGTAGGCAAGATGGTTCAAAGGTGCCCGGTTTGTCAAACATTGAAAGGTCAATCTCAAAACACCGGATTGTATATGCCACTTCCCGTTCCAGAAACAATTTAGGAAGATATCTCAATGGATTTTGTTTTGGGTTTACCAAGGACTCAATGAGGGGTGGATTCGATATTCGTAGTCGTTGACCGTTTTTCTAAAATGGTCCGCTTCATTCCATGCAAGAAGACGTCAGATGCTACTCATGTTGCGCGATTATTTTTTTGCGAAATTGTCCGACTTCATGGGGTACCACGCTCCATTGTTTCTGACAGGGACACTCGGTTCCTTAGCCATTTTTGGATTACCTTGTGGCGCATTTTTGATACTTCTCTTAAGTACAGTAGTTCGGCTCATCCTCAAACGGATGGGCAAACAGAGGTGGTCAACCGGACTTTGGGTAATCTCCTTAGATGCATTTGTGGGGAGCGGCCAAAGCAATGGGATCATGCATTACCGCAAGCCGAATTCGCATTTAATAATGCCATTCACAGCTCAACCGATCGATCACCATTCTCTATAGTCTATCAGTCACCACCACGACATGTAGTCGATTTAGCAACCCCTCCACGAAATGCTAAATCACATTCACAAGCAACCAAGTTGGCAACAGATTCTCAAGATGTTATTACTGAAGTCAAGCGTAAGTTGGAGCAGACCAATATGAAATATAAGACTGCTGCGGATCAACATCGTCGCGTAAACATTTTCAATGTAGGCGATATGGTCATGGTATTTCTTCAACGTGAACGATTTCCCGTTGGTACTTACAGTAAACTCAAACCGAAGAAGTACGGCCCATATAAGATTGTGCATAAAATCAATGATAATGCTTATGTTGTTGACCTTCCCACGTCTATGAATATTTAGTCTACCTTTAATGTGGCCGATTTGTCACGTTATCATCCCTCTGACACTCCTTTGTATCCGGATAACTCGGGGGCGAGTTTTTCTCAAGTGGGGGAGACTGACGTGGGACTAGATTTAATGTGTGGGCCTGATGGGCTGGCTGTTGATGTAGATCCAGCAAAAACTGTTGGGCCAAGGGCAGATGAAGAATAAGTGGCTGATTAAAAGAAGGAAACACGTATTTTTATTTATATTCTTGATTATTCCAATTAGCTGGAAACTCGTTCTCTAATATATCTTTTATTTATGTAATTGATTATTGTTTTTTTCTTGCTGCTTAAGTTTAGGGGTTTTATCTTTCTAGTATAAATATGGGTGTTCTTCATTTGTAAAAGGGCATCTCTTATTCTAATAAAAATTGTGAGTATTTACGTGCAAGTTCTGCTTCAATGTTTGTATTGAACGTTTGTCATACAAACTACCTGTTTTTCTCATTACTAACAAAACTTGACCACCTGGCGGGTCTTATCCATTCAAACCATTCGTGTAAAATTTAAATCAATAAAATTAAGAGCTGATTTTGAGACCACCCTGACCCTGTGCCCCCTTCAATTCAAAGTTAGAATTTGACATTTTTTTTTATAAAGAATTTATTAATGTATTACTATTACTCTATTATAAATTTATAATAATGTAAGCTTATAGTTTAGGGATTTCATTTTATCTTTCTTTTTTCATTTTTAATTATATTAATAAATAATTATATACTTAATTTAATTATTGTTAATGCATAAAACAATCATGAAAACGATGGCGGATGGCTACAAAATACAATCTCGAAATGGCTCCATAAAGATATATTGCAGCAAGAGTCGGGTTTTTTCGGTTCTTGTTAAAAAAAAGGTAGATCGCAAGCTATCGAATGAGTATGCGGATATATATGATATGGAGAAACAGGAATCAAAAGCTATTTCGAACCATGTTGTACCGGTTCGGTTGCACTATGTGAAATCCAACTAATAAGTTTCGAAAGCATATAAAGATGCTCGAAGAAACTTTTTCAATTGGCTCCAATGGATGATAAATCCCAACTCTTTGAAGACCACAGAATGAAAGAAAGTGCTACATTTGGTCGCTGATTTTGGGTCAAAATTACCACATGGCCTCATTTTTATCTGTTTATTTAAGTTTGTATTTCGGGATTTGTACTTTTGCACGACTCTGTGCATGCTTTCCTCATGTCACATTTTATATTTTTGGTCTGTTTTTAGAAGACATATATTCAGACACCCTTTTCTAAGACAAATAGAAACAGAAACAAATTCATAAAAAGAGCGAACAAAACCCTATAAGTGGAATATATATTAACATTTGCGCCCCCTTAAAATTTCGCATTTATATACTGTTAGTCCCAATAAGAACAGTATTTTGCCGGAAAAAAACCTTTAAAGCTATATTTATTATGAATTGTGCACCAATGTTAATGTGTTGTGTGATCTAAAGATATAAGAAGATATTCAATACAAATTACAAATAACGATTAGCAGTTTGGCACTAAAAACCAATATGTCTCAGGTACACATACATTTATATCTTTACTAATTACTATTGTCCCAATAAACAGAGTAGACATAAACAGGGACGGATCTTTGGGGTGGCAGGGGTGGGCAGTGGCCCCTCCAAAAATATGTTCTCTTAGTGTAAATTTTATTTTCTGGGATCTAAAAAATAAATATATTCCATATAATAGCCCCCCAAGATTTTAGAATCTTTCTTATATAAGTTTTTGAAATAATTTTGGCCCTCCCACTAAAGTCGTTCAAGATCCGTCTCTGGACATAAAACATTGTTTTTAACTTAAAGTACAGAATAACTTAACTGCTGATTGGACATTGTTGGATGCTTCCTACATAGCATATTATGATAGAATATTTGATAACATAATTTAATCCATTGAAGCAGCAGTCAACAGAAGGGCCTGCAAGAATAATGACTTATTCAGAAGTAACATTTAAATCAAACTAGTTACACTATGCTAAAAAGATACAGATTGTGTAGATCTTCCATAGTGATTAGTTTATGGATGGGGATCCTGTAAAACTGAAGCCCGATAAATCCCTGTGTGCAGAGATTATTAATATACTAACTAGAACGCCTATTGCCTTCATAATAGACACATATTCAAAATTGAAAAGATAATAATTTGATTGTATTAGAATATGTATATTAGGATCAGTCCGGCCCAATTGTATAGACGGGCTCGGTCCACTAGCGTTAGTTAGGTTTATCTAGAGTTTCATTGTATCTATATATAGTTGTTCAATAATTCACAAATACCCACGGGGTTTCTATTATTATACATGGTATCAGATGCTTAGGTTTCCTACGCTCTCTTCTTTTCTTTCTTCGCTGCCGCCACCAAAAACCGGTCTGCCGCTGCCACCGAGTATTGGTATGCCGCCGCTTTCCTTACCTTCTTTCTCTTCGCGTTCCCCGTCCGCGAATCTGCAGTTAATAGTCTATTTTTTTTAATCTTCTATTTTCTTTCCCCTACCTCATGTACTCTACCTATTGGGATGAATTGAACAATTCTATAACTCTGTTTATTGTACGTGAGTATTCAAACTCCTATCGTCAAACATTTATTGGAACCATCTATTTGATCCAAACTTTTTTGCTTTCACGTACACAATTCTTTCTCCGGATTCACTTTCCACGATTCTTTTCCTCTTTTCACAAACTTTTCCTATGAATCTTCTAAAATTTCATTGGTGAAGCCATTATCACATGCTTCTGTTACATGCTTTTGTTACTTGCACGATCTTAAATTTCTAAAGTGCACCTTCTCTTTGATTTTATTCTGGTAATTCAACCAATCTATCTTTATTCTTATTTTTATTGATTATTCTATTTTTTTATTTTCACTTATTTTTTTCCATAAATATTCCATTTACCATTAAAAAAAAAAATCATAAATTTAGTCCACCGACTGCTGAGTCTTCCTTACTCTTAACATAATTATATTTATATTTCTTTTAATCCTTATTTTTTTTTAAAAAAAAAAAAAAAAAAAAACTACTCGTAAGACTTATCTTCCATATATTTTATTATAATTTCAATATAATCATCATTCCTTTTCTAATTTCTATCTTTCCTATTTTAAATTCCTTTTCTTGATTCTCAAAATTCTTTCCATATACCAATTCATATTTTCTTTATTATCTCCAACTATTTTTATATTTCTTTTTTCTATTCTTTTCTTGTTTATCCTAATCATATTACTCCTCCGTATTTTTCCATATCTTATCTATTCTTTCTCTCAAAAAAAAAAAAAAAAAATCATCAAACCACGAAGTCAAGACTACAAGCTTCAACATGAAGACTTTGACGATGTTTTTAGTTTTATTATGTTTATAATGTTTATGTATATATCATGTATTTACGTTCCAGTTTGAGCATTTGTAATTTAATCCCGCTCCAACTGCGGGGGAGTATTAGAATATGTATATTAGGATCAGTCCGGCCAAATTGTATAGACGGGCTCGGTCCACTAGCGTTAATTAGGTTTATCTAGAGTTTCATTGTATCTATATATAGTTGTTCAATAATTCACAAATACCTATGGGGTTTCATTGTCTTACAGATTCAACACAAATTAACACAAATAAAAGCATGTAAAGTTTTGCATAACAACGCAAAATGGCTTGCACTCAGAGCGGTCTCATTGTTGTCAATCCTACATCGATAATCTCCCTAGTAATAAGAGAACGATGTAATTATATATAGTTACATTAGCACTAAGCAACAACCACACTGGATGTATCCTTATTCATTAAACTGTCTAACTCTGGATCTTATTTGTCTTAATCTACATCAGACAAACATTCACCAGATTAATACAGCCTACGAAAGCTAATTTAGAGTAGTTAGATGTTTTTAATGTTGTTGATGCAGCATACCCATGCAAATATTAGGACCAAAATTGGATAATTAGATACACATTTGCCTAACCAATTCGGTAAATCTCAATAATTAGCTTTCTTACTACAACTCATTTGCACAACACAATCCTCGCGAGTGAGTTTCTTTAAATAGCGATGTAGTTATCAAGTAGAAATATCTAGCAAAATAAACGAGTAATCAACCAAATTACTTATTCAAAACATTAAGGAAGAAATGATGCCTATTACATTAGAATAACAAAACAACACAAATATAAACATGTTTTCTTCTCTGGATTCTTAAAGTTATCCGATGATTAAGCTTTACCTAATAGTGTAACCGCTTTGTCCAGCATCATACACATCTAACTATCTAAGTAATAAATAAGTCTTTTATACTATGTAGTACTAGATTAACAAGGCGTTTTTTTTTTCTTTTTTTCTTTTTTTTTTTGTATACAGTATCAAAGTAAGATACACATAATGAAACGAAATGTAAAAACATAATGAAACGAAATGTAAACTACATAGTTCTCCAAATGTCTTCATAGAGAAACTAATATAGTCCTATAAGTCAAAATGCTACATGTAATCAAGTACAATCCACTATTAAAGGGTTTAGGAAAAAACAACAATTATCACAAAATTAAATAGCAATAATTCAAATATAGATTAGCTAAAATAGCATTCTTATGCTACTAACTACTCCAAATATAGTAACGGTTATAGTATAGTATTATTAGATCATGACAAGGATAGGCTAAGAATTCATGGCCCATACAGTTCACCAAACATCAATCACCTTTAAAACTTTCAATCATTCCTACTTCAATAGCTATCACAATTTCACAAATATTAAATTCCAATTTTCAACAAAACAAATACAACTTACTCAGATTCATATTAAAATTAATCTAATTTATGCACATCATCAAAATTATAAATGGATAATAAAATTAATCTAATTTATGCACATCATAATATTATAAACGGAGTTACGTTTTGAAAGTTACGTCTGTTTCAATTTCATTAAAGTACTGCAGCAAATAGTGACACTGTAGCAACTCGGTACTGTAGCAATAGCGACACTGTAGCAACTCGGGGGGTACTGTAGCAACTCGGTACTGTAGCAAATAGTGACAATGTAGCAAATAGTGACACTGTAGCAAATAGTGACACTGTAGCAGATACCGAACACTGTAGCAAATAGTGACAGTGTAGCAACTCGGTACTGTAGCAAATAGTGACACTGTAGCAACTCGGGCACTGTAGCAACTCGGGTACTGTATCAAAATACTGTAGCAACTGGTTCGAACACATTCACTGATTTCGTGATTTTTTCCCCAAAAACTCGATTTTTGAGCGATTTTGATCAAATTTTAAGCACATGGAAGCTACTAAACATATATACAACCTATTTCTAACATCAATTAACACATACAAACACATAATATGAAGATTCAAGCTCAAAATTCATCAAAAACCCATTTACACCCAAAACCCAATTTCTATGAATTAAAGCACGAATTCAAGCTAACAAACCTGGATAAATGATCACAAGGATGATATGAATAAATCCTTAAAGCCTCATAATCCAATTTAAGACTTAGATCAATTAGGGTTTGAGATGAGATAAGTTTGGTACGTACTTATTTGAGAAAAGTCTAGAAATGAGAAAATAGAAGCAGTTTACACTCTTAAGTGGGTATTAAAACCCATACCCCACAACACACGGGTATTTACCAGTTATCTTATCTGATAACCTTTCGTATCTCCTTAGGCGGTCCTAACGGAGTCCAAATTAAATAAACCAACATGTTCTGGGACCCTTGTCACAAACTGGTCACAACACAATTATAATAAAATACTAATAAAATAATTAAAATAAAAGCACTTAAGACTAAGCACAAACCCTAAGGGCAAAATAGGCAACTTACAACTAGCTCGGGTTTCAGTCTGTTACAAATCCACCCCCCTTAAGAAGATTCCGTCCTCGGAATCCGGTCTTGGTCAAACAAATGAGGGTAACGTTTTCTCATCAACTCTTCCGTTTCCCACGTAAGATTAGAACCCAAACTGTGTTTCCACTCAATCAACACCATCGGAATCTCTTTCTTTCTCAGCTTAGTCACCTTTTGGTCAACCACACGGACCGGCTCTTCCACCAATTTCTTATTCAAATCGACCCTTAAATCTTCTAAAGGAAGAAGTTGTGTTTCATCGTCGACTTTACACTTACGAAGATAACATACGTTGAATGTATTATGAATACCAGCTAACTCTGGCGGAAGATCTAACACCACAGTCTGATCATTCAACACTTCACTGATCGGAAACGGACCAATAAATCTCGGTGCTAACTTACCACGTTTACCGAATCTGATAACCCCTTTCCACGGCGAAACTTTCAGATACACTCGTTCACCCACATTAAAGGTTACCGGACGTATACGCGGATCAGCATACATTTTCTGCCTATCTCTAGCGGCTTTCAACTTTTCTCTCGCAATTGCAACTTTTTCGGCTGTCATTTGAACAATTTCGGGACCTGCAAACAGTTTCTCCCCGGCTTCTAACCAACAAGTCGGAGTTCTGCAACGACGACCGTTTAACATTTCATAGGGCGGCATCCCTATACTCGAATGATATGAATTATTATACGCAAATTCGACCAACGGCAAATGTGTATCCCACGAACCACCGTTTTCTAACACACAAGCCCTTAACATATCCTCCAAAGTCTGTATCGTTCTTTCACTCTGACCGTCTGTCTGAGGATGATAAACTGTACTTAAATTCACACGTGTACCCAAATTCTGTTGAAGACTATTCCAAAAATTCGACACAAATCTGGAATCTCTGTCTGAAATAATCGATAACGGCACACCATGTCGACTAACTATCTCTTTCACATACAATTCAGCTAACTCACTTAATGAAGCTGTTTCACGAGTAGCAAGAAAATGAGCACTTTTGGTTAGACGATCCACTATTACCCAAATCATATCATGTCTTTTCTGAGTTCGAGGTAATTTTGTCACAAAATCCATCGTTATATGTTCCCACTTCCATTCTGGAATCTGTAACTGACGTAACGAACCATAAGGTTTCTGATGTTCGGCCTTTACTTGAGCACATATATGACACTTTTCGACATAACGGGCGATATCTGATTTCATTGTTGGCCACCAATACACTGTTTTCAAATCATGATACATCTTATTACTACCCGGATGTACTGTCAATCTGGATTTGTGAGCTTCCGTCATGATTAAATCCCTCAAATCTCCAAGCTTAGGCACCCAAACACGATTGTTTAAGGTCTTTAGTCCACGTGAGTCATCAATTAAGTCCACTTTTCGTTTGGTCATTTGTTCAGATTTAATATGTTCGTCCTCTAAAGCACAGGCCTGGATGGTTTTTAAGCTGTTAATCAAATCTGAAGTTATATTCAAACGAAGAAATTTCACATTTTCACTTGACTTTTTACGACTTAGCGCATCTGCAACCACATTTGCCTTACCCGGATGGTATTTAATTTCACAATCGTAATCTTTGATCAACTCTTGCCATCGTCTCTGACGCATATTCAATTCTTTCTGTGAGAAGATATACTGCAAACTCTTGTGATCTGTACATATAACACAATGGGTTCCATACAAATAGTGTCTCCACAGTTTCAAAGCAAACACTACTGCAGCCATTTCAAGATCATGCACTGGATAATTCTTCTCATGAACTTTCAACTGTCGCGAGGCGTAGGCGATTACTTTATCTCTTTGCATTAATACATAACCCAACCCAGCATATGATGCATCACAGTATACCACGAAGTTGTCTGAACCTTCTGGTAAAGCTAACACTGGTGCCTGACACAGTAGCTGTTTTAAAATCTGAAAAGCCTTTTCCTGTTCATCAGTCCATCGAAAGGCTACATCTTTGCGAGTCAACTTAGTCAACGGACCCGCTATTTTCGAGAAATCCTTGATAAATCTGCGATAATAACCGGCTAATCCCAGAAAACTCTTAATCTCAGTCGGAGTCTTCGGAGAATTCCAATTCATTACCGCTTCTATCTTTGTCGGATCAACTTTTATACCTTCGGCACAAATCACATGACCCAAAAACTGCACTTCACGTAACCAAAATTCACACTTTGAAAATTTTGCAAATAGTTGTTCACGTTTCAACATGTTCAAAACATGTCTCAGATGTTCAGCATGTTCACTTTCGGTCTTTGAATACACTAGTATATCATCTATAAACACAATCACAAACTTATCTAGGACGGGCGACACACTCTATTCATTAGATCTATGAAGATTGCTGGCGCATTCGTCAACCCAAACGGCATGACAAGAAATTCATACTGACCATACCTTGTTCTGAACGCTGTTTTCGGTATATCTGATTCAGCAACACGAACCTGATGATATCCGGATCGTAAGTCTATCTTAGAAAAGAATGAAGCACCCTGTAACTGATCGAACAAATCGTCTATTCGAGGTAACGGATACTTATTCTTCACTGTTCTTTTGTTCAATTCACGATAATCAATACACATACGCATTGACCCATCTTTCTTTTTAACAAACAATACCGGAGCACCCCACGGTGAAGAACTCGGTCGGATAAACCCACGATCTAATAGTTCTTGAATCTGTGACATCATTTCACGGATTTCAGATGGCGCTAATCGGTATGGAGCTTTTGCAACTGGAGTTGTTCCAGGAACCAATTCAATCTTATATTCAACTTTCCTTACCGGCGGCAGACCTGGTAACTCATCTGGGAACACTTCGGGAAATTCTGATACTATCGGAATATCGGCCACTTTTTTCTTTTCTTTCTTCGCATCAATCACATATGCAAGAAATGATTCACAACCCTTTGCCATCAACTTTTTCGCTTTCATCATGGTTATCAACAGAAAATTATACCCTCCCCGCTCCCCTCGGGCCACAACACGGGTTCCATCGGTCGAACGAAAGGTAATCATTTTCCTATCACACTTAATATTAGCCCTAAGCGAGCTCAACCAATCCATTCCTAGTACTACATCAAAGCTAGGAACAGGTAACACTAAACAAGTCACCGGGAAAGACTTCCCTTCGATCTCTATACAAACCCCAGTCACATAGGTTGTGACGGGTGTGGTCTTATCATCAGCTACTTCTACACTAACCGGCTTGGGTAACACAGTAGCTGGTAAATTCAACTTAGCACAGAAATCTAGGGACATAAAACACCTATTGACACCACAATCAAACAATACGCGAGCAGGTATTGAGTTGATTAGAAACATACTGGTGATTACTTCATCGGTTGCCACAGCATTTTCCACCGACAACTGAAAAGCTCTAGCCTCTGCTGTTGGAGGGTTCTTCCTCTTCTGCCCACTCGAGGCAGTTGACCCTCCAGCTGATGCTGAACGCGCCCCTAACCCTACCCCGGAACTACCACTCTTCGACGGACAACTAATTGCACGATGCCCTGGTTTGTGACAACTCCAACACACACTATTTGGATACGGGCATGCTGAAGACTCATGCCCAACAACACCACACTTTAAGCATCTTCTTGTAGCCTCAGAACAATGACCACTGTGAGAAGATCGACACGTGTGACACCAATTCCCTTTACCTGATCCAGATCCAGTACTACTCTGACCACTTTTACCCTTCGATTTAAACCCACTAGACTTCTTGAATTTAGATCCTGATTGACCAGATACTTGCCCACCTTGTTGTAGCACATTACCAAACATTCTGTTTCTGGCAGCCTGAACATCACTTTCTACCATCTTAGCCATCACAACAGCTTGAGACAATGATGTAGCTGTTCTAACAAAAGTTCTGTACTCAGGCAGAATGATATTAACAAAATGCTGGATACGAGACGCTTCGTCTGGCACCCATTGTTGTACAAACCTCAGTTTATCCATAAACTTCTCTACTACCTCATCGATCGTCATTTGAGGTGTCATCTTCATTTCAAGAAACTCAGTCTTGATTCGGTTCATATCAAATGGATTACAATATTGTTCACACACCTTTCCATGAAACTGCTCCCATGTGATCATACTCACTTGCTCTTTTGGTATACTAGAAATCAAAGAATCCCACCAAATCATAGCCCTACCTTTTAACAGTCTACTAGCATATGTTACCTTCAGCTCGGGTTCACACTGACACGCTTCAAATACCCTTTCAACTTCTCGCAACCAATTGAGAGTTACAGTCGGATTAGTACTTCCAGAGAACTCGGAGGGTTTGCAATCACGGAAGTTCTTATACGTACATCTTTTGGGTGGTTGCATGTAAGGTTGATGGAACATTTGCATTTGGTATGGATTCATCATCATGGGATTTTGGTAAGTAAAGGTGTTTTGTGGTGGCATATAATATTGGTTAGGTATTTGATTCTGAAACTGGTTCTGGGGCACATTAGGTATCGTTTGGGATTGCGCGGTTGGGAATCCAGGTGGTGTATCATCATTTCCAGAATGCCTCGCCAATTCAAGCTCATTAATTTTGTCCTCGGCCTCTTTTAGCTTGCTTTCTAACTGAAGGATGTAACTACTCTGATCATCATCTGACTCAACACCTTCTTCTGGTGCTCTGAATGTTCCGGGGTTAGATGGGCCAGTTGCGTTTCTATCAGCCATACCTGTGCTACAAAACAGCTCACACAAAAGCTTAGTGGATAACAGTTAGTTCAATCACAACTAACACACGTATATCCTATTTTCACTTAGCCCCCACTCCCACAGACATGTTTGACTTGCCTCAGGGTTTGGGAACAAAATACGCGCACGTATTTGCTGCCAAGCCATGCTCTGATACCATAAGTAACATCACCATCAGCCCGTAGTATGATATTGTCCGCTTTGGACACAAGCCGATCACCGACGGGCTACCCGCGCACGAGTACAACCCCGGATCGCACTTCTACCTCACGGATTTGCTTCTCGGGTAAACACCCTCAAAACGCGTCATACCAGAAGAGGTATCCACACCCTTATAAGGAGTGCTTTGTTTTCCTCTCCCACCGATGTGGGACGAGTCTGTTACACATTTCACCAAACATCAATCACCTTTAAAACTTTCAATCATTCCTACTTCAATAGCTATCACAATTTCACAAATATTAAATTCCAATTTTCAACAAAACAAATACAACTTACTCAGATTCATATTAAAATTAATCTAATTTATGCACATCATCAAAATTATAAATGGATAATCAATACATGCCTATACATAAATATATGATTGTATTTATATAAAATACCTTTCAAGAAGGATATTTAGCAGTCACCATCCCAACCTCAAACACCAAATCATCACCGTTAATTTTAATTCCAGTAATCCTCATACTGCCATCTATATCCATATAGAACTTAATGAAAAAAAAAGTAAACAGCCCCTTAATCTACATCAGACAAACATTCACCAGATTAATACAGCCTACGAAAGCTAATTTAGAGTAGTTAGATGTTTTTAATGTTGTTGATGCAGCATACCCATGCAAATATTAGGACCAAAATTGGATAATTAGGTACACATTTTCCTAACCAATTCGGTAAATCTCAATAATTAGCTTTCTTACTACAACTCATTTGCACAACACAATCCTCACGAGTGAGTTTCTTTAAATAGCGATGTAGTTATCAAGTAGAAATATCTAGCAATATAAACGAGTAATCAACCAAATTACTTATTCAAAACATTAAGGAAGAAATGATGCCTATTACATTAGAATAACAAAACATCACAAATATAAACATGTTTTCTTCTCTGGATTCTTAAAGTTATCTGATGATTAAGCTTTACCTAATAGTGTAACCGCTTTGTCGAGCATCATACACATCTAACTATCTAAGTAATAAATAAGTCTTTTATACTATGTAGTACTAGATTAACAAGGCGTTTTTCTTTTTTCTTTTTTTATCTTTTTTTTTGTATACAGTATCAAAGTAAGATACACATAATGAAACGAAATGTGAACTACATAGTTCTCCAAATGTCTTCATAGAGAAACTAATATAGTCCTATACGTCAAAATGCTACATGTAGTAATCAAGTACAATCCACTATTAAAGGGTTTAGGAAAAAACAACAATTATCACAAAATTAAATAGCAATAATTCAAATATAGATTAGCTAAAATAGCATTCTTATACTACTAACTACTCCAAATATAGTAACGGTAATAGTATAGTATTATTAGATCATGACCGGGGCAGGCTAAGAATTCCTGGCCCATACAGTTCACTAAACATCAATCACCTTTAAAACTTTCAATCATTCCTACTTCGATAGCTATCACAATTTCACAAATATTAAATTCCAATTTTCAACAAAACAAATACAGGTTACTCAGATTCAAATTAAATCTATCTGATTTACGAACATCATCAAAACTATAATTATAAATAAATAATCAATACATGCCTATACATAAATATATGATTGTATTTATATAATAATACCTTTCAAGAAGAAGAGTATTTTTTGCCTTCACATTGAGGACTAACATCAAAATTCTTAGAAGGATATTTAGCAGTCACCATCCCAACCTCAAACACCAAATCATCACCGTTAATTTTAATTCCAGTAATCCCCATACTGCCATCTATATCTATATAGAAAAAGGATGAAGACATGGTTTTTGTGTGAGTTTTTATTTTTTATTTTTTCTGATCGGTAGATGTGATTTTTGGAGAGAAATAAAGGATATAATTTTTTTATTTTTTTATTTTTTAGATTGATATAGATGATATATGATGTAAACAAGAGAAAAGATGAAATTGAGGGTGACATGTGGTGGGGTGTTTTAACCAAGTTAGATTTGTTTGTTTGTTTAATGGATTCACAAAAAAAAAAAAAAAAAAAAATTAGACCAGATGAAACAATAAGGATATTATAACGGAATATATGTATAACGACGATAAAACATCACGCTTGCATGGTAATTAGGGTCGGTTAATTTGACGTTTTAAAAAAACGACTAGTCGGATAATTAAAAGTTTAAAAATAAAGAAATAAAAAATGATTGTGAAAAAAGTAACTGTTTGGTCAGATAACAATTGATTTATTAAATGGTTTAAAAAATTCTTGAACGTTTAGGCCCACTTCGCTTGAAATGTACGTTTTTTTTATTATATTTTTGACAAAAAACGAAAACTATATAAACGAGCCCTTTTCTCGGAAAAGAAAAAGGAGCTAAACGAAGATACAAGCATTAAGCGATCTGGCTCACGAGAACAAAAACTAAACCAAACAAGCACTATCCAAACTACCCAATAAACGACATGAGCCAAGCCCCTAAAAACTAAATACAAAACAATAATACCGAAGCTAAGGAAACTCTTCAAAAACATAGATAACCAAACATCCACAACTAACTATCAAACAAGGAGGATTACTCCAACACCGATTTACCCTTGTGAGACTTGGAGCCCGGAGAAGGAGTCGACCCAAAAACCTTGTTGCCGACAACCGGATTTATTAAGTAGGTGTTTTTATGTTAATTAGGTACGTTATTAAGTAGGTGTTTTTATGTTAAATGAAATGAAATGGATTTATTAGTGACGTGCTATGTTTAGTAGCTACGTATTAGGCAAAAACTATTAATAAAATTTTATTCATGTTTATAAAAAAAAAAAAAAGTTAATAAAATTCTAATTCACAAGAACTATTTTGAAAGCAATCAGAAAGCGAGCCAATTACAAATTACAAATTGTACCTCTAAATTTATCAAAAAAAAAAACACCGAAATTGACAAAACGACTTGAGCGATTAAAAACATAGCATATCTCATATTTTTATACAACCCCTTTGTATCTTCTTTAACTTACAAACAATCCATATCCACTTTCCTGGCTCAAATAACTTTGACATCACATTGAGACAACCATATCAATAAGGCCCAAAACTATTAAATATGTGATTTTTTAACAACTTTTATTTGAATAATAAGTTAATATAAAATAAAATAAAATGTAGAGTTCCAACAAACCTTTTTCTGTTTATACAGAGTTGTTGCAGTTTTTACTTTCAAGAAATTTTCAAGTTTTCTAAATTCCTAAACAACCCAAAAATATTCTAGATCTATTAGACCACAATATTCTACAAAATGAATCTCACCACCACCGTCATTAAAGCCGTAGTGAAATTACGAAGAAAAAAAACATACAAACACTGCGAGCGGCGACTAGATGATGCGCTGTCACGCGTCGCTGCCGCTTTTCTCGCCCAAAAACACAATTTCCGGTCTATCTACTGTTTATCCGGCTTTGGCCGCCTTAGACCGTTATTTACCGCCGTTGACCATCGTGTTACCCGAGTCAGAATGAAACGCGATGGGCATGTGAAAAAACCGACGTGGTGGCCATCTAGACTCCGACTCGACAGTTTGTGTGACGGTGGCGTTGTAAGGAGGTTGATGGTTGCTGCGGTAGGAGGTTGATGGTGGCGGTGGCAGATAGCTGATAGTGGTGGTGGTCGAAGGTATAGTGGTGGTGGTGGCAGGAGGTAAAGTGGTGGTGGTGGCAGGATGTTAAGTGATGGTTGTGGAAGGTATAGTAGTGGTGGCAAAACATCAATTATTAAACAATAAAAGTAAAAAGACGAAAATACTTATGTGAACGGTAAAAAGCTCATGGCTTTTAATATATATATATAATATAATAATAAGACCTTTTACAATTAGGTGTGTCTAGGATGACAATGGATATCCAATCCATTATAGATTCACCTTATTCAATCTATTTATAATAAACATGGATGATCTAAATTGAAGTAAATGAATATGGATATGGATGATCGAAATAATTGGTGGAACATATATGGATAACAATTTAACATCCATGAATATATTCATTATCACCTGAAACTGAAATACATTTATACATCTATACATATGTATTAAAATATATGTATATACATTTACTCATTTATACACATATATATAAACTTAAACTGTAAACTATTAAATCATTAAGAAATTAAGGTCTACAAAAGTTATAGTCGTGTAAATTATAAATTCGTGTAAATTATAAATTCGTATATCTTAATATCTATCATTACTTGAGTTTTATTTAATTGAATGTTCACTTGTAACAAAATAAAATGCATACATAAGTCGGTAACCCTGAACAAGTTATCTATTGACATTTGATTGCACATATTAGTAAAAATTGTGACTTTCAGTTGCACATATACTATTAAGATCTATAACTTTTTATTGTACTAAGTAGAATATTATTTTTTATTTTACAAAGTAGAACAATTTAATATGGATATAGATGATATCCATTAACTCGCTTAATCCGACAGATATAAATATGGACTGATGAATTGAAATTAAATAGATATGGATAAAAATTGAAACAAAAAAGTTGATATCGATGTGGATATGGTATCAACCGATCCATTGTCATCTGTAGGCGTGTTAGTGCTCATGTGCTCGGAGCATGCCGTTAAAGAGACGTGTTGGGTGAGTTTAGATGTGTTGTGTGTGCCACCAAAAAACAAAACTTTCATGTCGTGTTAATCCAAATTGTACATATTGATAATGCTAAAAACGAACTCATATTTCATAGCATTATCCTTCAAGAAAGACAAGCTTTTAGTTGCAATTGTTCTATTTACAAGTGATATTCGTTTAAATAATAAAAGGTGAAGACAAAAGACAGATTCGACGATTTGAAGACGCAAATGACCAAAAAGCTAAAAAGTACAAAGTACAATCCAAGTGTTCAAATTATTGATGAGAAACGTTGATAATGCTAAAAACGAACATATATTTCATAGCATTATCCTTCAAGAAAGACAAGCTTTTAATTGCAATTGTTCTATTTACAAGTGATATTCGTTTAAATATTAAAAGGTGGAGACAAAAGACAGATTCGATGATTTGAAGACGCAAATGACCAAAACGCTAAAAAGTACAAAGTACAATCAAAGTGGTTCAAATTATTGATGAGAAACGTCTAAAAGTTACAAGAGTATGAGCCGCGAAACGCAAAGTACAAGATATTAAATAGTACGCAAGGACGTTCGAAAATCCAGAACCGAGACATGAACCAACTATCAACCCGCGACGCAGCGGGCCTAAAATTACAAGTCAACGATGCACAAGAATATAATATATATATATATATATATATATATATATATATATATATATATATATATATATATATATATATATATATATATATATATATATATATATATATATATATATATATATATATATATATATATATATATATATAATTATATAAAATTATATATATTATATTATATATTAAATAAATACGAGCAGCCCACGTTTAAAATGCAATGTGACCAGGAGATGGCTGCCATGCGATCGCATGGCTTACTGTAGCTGGCCAGGATCTATAAAAAGGCAGTTTGCTCGACGTTTTACAGACACAATATATTATCTATCTCTCACTCTCTTAAATATATATTTATATTTATATTTTAATTATAATTTTAATATTAAAGTTTAATAATAATAAGGTTATGTTAGCGAATGTTTTAAGTTTGTAAGTCGAAACTCTGTCCGTGTAACGCTACGCTATTAATACTCATTGTAAGTTATGTTCAACCTTTTTAATTTAATGTCTCGTAGCTAAGTTATTATTATGCTTATTTAAAACGAAGTAATCGTGATGTTGGGCTAAATAATAAAGACGGGGTTATTGGGCTTTGTACCATAATTGGGGTTTGGACAAAAGATCGACACTTGTGGAAATTAGACTATGAGCTATTAATGGGCTTTATATTAACTAAACGATACCTCGTTAATTTAATATAAAGGTTACAATTTGACGTATCTATATATAACCACATACGCTTAATCGGGTACGGTGGGCGGGATATTTATAAATACGAATTATTGTTCATTTGACCGGATACGGGAATGGATTAATAGTTAATGGACTCGTTGAAACAGGGGTGGATTACATACAAGGGTAATTGGTGTAATTGTTAACAAAGTATTAAAACCTTGGATTACACGCAGTCGATAACCTGGTGGAATCATTAAACAAAGTATTAAGACCTTGTTACAATTCGAATCCCCAATTAGTTGGAATATTTGACTTCGGATATAAAGTTAATTTGACGAAGATCCTCGCACTTTATAATTATGACCGATAGACTATTATGGACAAAATCGTATGGACATATCGAATAATCCAGGACAAAGGACAATTAACCCATGGTAATAAATTAAAATCAACACGTCAAACATCATAATTACGGAAATTTAAATAAGCATAATTCCTTTATTTTATATCTTATCGTACTTTTAATCATCGTACTTTTAATTATCGCAATTTTATTTATCGTCATTTTATTTATCGCACTTTTAATTATCGAAATTTTATTATCGTCATTTACTTTACGCTTTATATTAAGTTATATTTATTTTTAATATTTAACATTAGGTTTTAATTGTGACTTAAGACATAAAATCGACAAACCGGTCATTAAACGGTAAAAACTCCCTTTTTATAATAATAATAATGTGACAACCCGAAAATTTCTAACCAAATTTAAACTTTATCTTTATATTATTCCGACACGATAAGCAAAGTTTGTTAAGTTAAATCTCAAGAATTTTAAATTGTGTTCATACATTCATTATAACCTCGACCAAATTCTGACGATTCACGAACCGTTATAGATAAATAAATATGTATATATATGTATATATATATTATAACTTGAGAATATTAATAAAGTATTAAACGTATAATACTTTACATGAACGTATTTGTTTCAATATGTTTATCGATGGAATTAGAAGATAATATCAAATGATTGATTTATCAGATACATTATGATATGATTAAGGGTCTATGTTATGAGGTCCACTGTGATTTAAGAAATCTATTCTTTTTGACAACATTCGGAAAATGGTAAAGTGATTTATAAGTAAGAACGTGAAGTGTAAATAACTTAGATGTTGGATATCGACAAGTTATGTAACTCGACATTTTTCATTAAGATGATTTCATACGTTTATTTAATCTTTGAACTTTATCCCATGCTTCACCAACAAACTGTAATTTAAAAACTTGAAACCTATTATGAATATATATGATTCTACTTTTCTAAAATATTTTATGATATAACGATTTCCATTATTTTAACCTTTAAACAAAATGATTCTTAAAAATATATTTGGTTTTGGAAAACAAAATTATTATATTTATTTGATTTAGTTTCAAACGTACAAAAACGTTTTCAGTTTAAAAAGAACTTTATTATTAAAACGTATATAACTTTTATAAATATCTAGAACCACTTTTGACAACTCATTACTTAACCAGTATGATAAAGATAACGATAGTTATATTTTATTTTATTAAATATATATAACGATTTAAATTAATATTATATATTTATACGCGTATTATACGTACATAGTTTTATACTTTTACTATACTTAAACTTTACCTTTACTTTATTTTTACTTTACTTTAACTTTAATAATTCACTTTAATAATTCATACTTTAATAATTCACTTTAATAATTCATACTTTAATAATTTACTTTAATAATTCATACTTTAATAATTCACTTTAATAATTCATACTTTAATAATTCACTTTAATAATTCATACTTTAATAATTCACTTTAATAATTCAAAAATCTATTATAAATAGAATTCAATAGGTTTCATTATTTCATAAGAAACTTGAAAATATTTTTATCTAAACTCTCTCAATCGATTTACATATATATATTTACTCCGTATTATTTCAAGATATTATTAGTATACATAAAATATTACGTCAGAGTGCTGTCCGAGTGATTTCGAAATTGTTTTTCGAGTGGGATTGGATTAAGGAAATTATGGGTTATAGCTATGGAGGTGATTGGGTATGGTTCATGGGTGTGCTCGTAAGATCAATATAGTGTTTATCATCTCCGTTGCGTCTACGTACCTTTCCTGCAATATTGAATCTCAATATTGATACGTGAGTACTCATAATTTAACTTTTACATACTAATAGTGTATCCCTGACTAGTGCTCGAGTATATAGGATTATGCATGTTTGTACTTTTGATATTGCCTTTAGTTAGGTTATGTTGAATCCTGAATTAGTTATATATGCGACTGAGATAAGGTATAAGATATGCATGTCGTTGGAAAGCTAGCGAAAAATTTAGAACTTTTCATTTAGATATCGAATGATTTCGATGAACGGATTTGAAGTTATAGTCCATCGAATTTTTGTATTATTATTAAAAATGATTATTATTATCATCGTTATTATCGTCGTTCTAGTTTTATCTTATTATTATTATTATTATCTTTATCAATAAAAGGATTTATCATTAAAAATTGTTATTTTTTTTATTATTACTATCGTTATTATCGTTAAAGTTATAATTAGTATTATTATTATTATCCAATTATTATTATTATTATTATTATTATTATTATTATTATTATTATTATTATTATATTTATTATTGGTATTATTATTATTATTATCATTATTAATATATATATCATTATTTAAAAATGGTTATTGTTATTGTTATTATTATTATTACTATATTATCATTAAGATAATTATTAGTATTATCGTTAATAATGTTATAGTAACTATCATTATTAATATTAGTGTAATTAAAACAAATATCTGTAACACCTAATTATTTTGATTACTATTATTATCATTATTACGAACACGATATAAAAGACGATTAAAAGCTATTAAACGAAACGATTAGGAAATAATGGGTAAGAGTATCATGATGAAATTAAAATATTATAAGATATTGATTTAGATAAAATTATCGTTCTTATTATTTTTATCATTACTATTATTATTAAAATTATCGCTAGTATTAAAACTATAATTTTAACAAAAATTATCATTTTAATAGAAATGTCATTGTTACTATAAAATATCATTAATATTATTATTATTTTAAATAGAATTATTATTTTAAAGATAATATTAAAAATTATCGTAAATATTAAAGTTATCATAATTAGAATTATCGTTTTATCATAATGTCATCTTAGTAATTATAAATATTGATATTTTTATAATAATAATTATTATTACAAAATAATACAACTTTTACTTACTATCATTATAGATATTATTTTATCAAATAAATATTTGATACAAACATATTTTACTACGTGTAATAACTTACTTTAATAATACCTATCATATTATCTTTATAATATTAAATGAACCCTATAAATTTTATTACTTAATATATATAAAAGTATATTTTATTATATAAATATAATATAAAATTTTATTTATTAATAAATAAATTATATTATTTACTCTAATAAATCTTTTAAAAATATTTAAAAATATAAAATGACGATATTTAAACTATATATTAATCATGTATAGATTTTTGGAAATTATTTTGAGTCAAATTTACTTTTGTTGACTTTTGCATATTAGTCTCGAGCATTAGGATTGTGGTACACTATGACTTGACCTAATTTGTTAGACAAATATTGATCAACACATAAATATATATAATTAATTTAGGTTCGTGAATCCGAGGCCAACCTTGCACTTGTTCAATGACGTTATATGTATTTTTACTACGAAATACAGTATGGTGAGTTTCATTTACTTTTTTACCCTTTATATTTTTGGGACTGAGAATACATGCGCTGCTTTTATAACTGTTTTACGAAATAGACACAAGTAATTGAAACTACATTCTATGGTTGAATTATCGAAATCGAATATGCCCCTTTTTATTAAAGTCTGGTAATCTAAGAATTAGGGAACAGACACCCTAATTGACGCGAATCCTAAAGATAGATCTATTGGGCCTAACAAACCTCATCCAAAGTACCGGATGCTTTAGTACTTCGAAATTTATATCATATCCGAAGGAGGATCCCGGAATGATGGGGATATTCTTATATGCATATTGTGAATGTCGGTTACCAGGTGTTCAATCCATACGAATGATTATTTTTTTGTCTCTATGCATGGGACGTATATTTATGAGAACTGGAAATGAAATTCTTGTGGTCTATTAAAATGATGGAAATAAATGATTATGATAAACTAATGAACTCACCAACCTTTTGGTTGACACTTTAAAGCATGTTTATTCTCAGGTGTTAAAGAAATCTTCCGCTGTGCATTTGCTCATTTTAAAGATATTACTTGGAGTCTTTCATAGCATATTTCGAAGAACGTTGCATTCGAGTCATTGAGTTCATCAAAGATTATTATTAAATCAATTTATAGTTGGATAGTGGATATTATGAAATGGTATGCATGCCTGTCAATTTTTGATGTAAAGAAAGATTGTCTTTTAAAAACGAATGCAATGTTTGTAAAATGTATCATATAGAGGTCAAATACCTCGCAATGTAATCAACTATTGTGAATCGTTTATAATGTATATGAATGGGTCCTTTCAGTTGGTATCAGAGCGGTGGTCTTAGCGAACCAGGTCTGCATTACTGTGTCTAACTGATAAGTCTTTAGGATGCATTAGTGAGTCTGGACTTCGACCGTGTCTGCATGTCAAAAGTTTTGCTTATCATTTCTAGTCAAAAATCATCTGCTTATCATCCACAGGAAATTACCTGCTTATCATTATTATTCTAGACACATCTTGCTACATTAATTGCATGAGTAGTGTATAGACAAAATTCATATCTTAGCGTATCTGCTAAATCATATCTTATCGTATCTGTTACTTTAAACTTTGCCTGACATATCCCGCAAATTCCTCCGTAATTTATGAAATCTTTTGATCTCTATATATAGATATCCTATGTAAATAGAATACCACCCGATAGCCGAAAAATCATTTTATATCGAAAATCCTTTATCCAATCGTACGAAATGGAATTTGTCATCAGTACAAGTCACTCGGATTCCGAAATGGAATCTCACTCAAGCTCCGAAAGCAGTGTGACTGAAATGGATCAACCAATCAGTCATCACCTATTCTGGATGAATTGGGGATGGGTTCGTAGCCTCCTCAATCATTGGAAACAAGAAGAAGGTGATCCTTTCCATCCACCACATTGCCCTCTTGGCGAAGAACCTAAAGCACTTACCGGCGAACCTGTTCGAGACACCATTTTCTCTCTCATTTTCAGGGTATCTCGTCACGATTATATACTACATCAAATTCTAGATTTTATTTATCCACTAGTTCCGACCGACAATCATCCTGGAATAATAGAAGAAGTCAACAAACTTCGCACTCGGGTAGTGGATTTGGAGAATATGGTGCAGAGATTACAAACACCAGCAGCAGCACCAGCAGCATAACCAGTACCACCATCATCAACGCCAACAGTACCATTACCACCTCCAACCACAACCGCATTGTAAACCTCAACTTCACAATCTGTCCCACGAGCATCAACGTCATACGCACCATAGATACCAAGGAGTACCAACAACAATAACTGACGAAGTATTAATTCATAACTTCATTGGAGAAACATTCCGCGGCGATTATATAATCTCTAAAGTCTTAGAGATTATCTAATCTAGCCCTAACCATAAATCAGTTAAGCGAACCAAAATGATAGAAGGAAGAGTAGAAACCCTGACAAAAATGGTGTGTGATTAACAAGTTAAACTTGTTTTACCAACAGCATCAACAGTACCGTCAACGTCACCAGCATCGTCAGTACAGTCAATATCAGAATCAACAACACCTATAACATCACAAACTCCGTCAGTTCAAGAATCACTGTGGACATCATTACGAATCAATAACATGTATATTGTATCAACAAGTTATGAAGAATTAACTCATTCCCTCTGAAGAAATTATATATATATTTTATATATATATATTTTGAAATAAAAAATAAATCTTTCCGTGCTAAGCTATTGTGTGTGAATCTTAACTACTCGGTTAATTCATATTACAAATATGCAATAATGTACGTCCCTCGCCCGCAACTTAACCATCGTTAACTACAATCTCTGTCTCAATACAACAAGTTCCAATTCCTAATAAATCAAGTATATATTTGATTTTACACTTCATCATTGATGTAACCGAAACTTTTCAGATAACATCATTCGTACTTTGCGAAGTTCACAAGAATTTAACGAAAACCAACATCACATCTCAACAAATAACGAAGTATTGATTCATAATTTCAATATTATTGAATAAATACTTATGTAACCTCTAAAGCCTTCAAGGAATTATTCAATTCTAGTTCCAACTGTAAATCGAATGAGTTTAATTTAGTATTAACTCATTAAAATCTATGTTACATCTGAGGAGAATATATACATATATATTTTCATAAAGACTGTAATAAAATTCTTATGTACAAAATATTAATTGTGAAATTTTTTTAACGGGTAGGTAATACCCGAGAGATATATATAAATTCACAATTAATATGTTACATTCTTCGAATCAAATTAAGCAAATTATCAATTATACTTCCTACTTTCACAATAATTTCCATTCTTTCATAGAAATCAAAACAACCATACTCATTCAAACCCAATTACATATTCTGATTTTAAAATCTCAGAATTCAATTCGAGATATAACCGGTACCATCACTTTTAGATTCCTACATCTTTCAAATCTATACTTTGACTTCAAAAGTGTGTTAGAACATCAAATGTATACAAACGATTACAATATGTGTTCAAACCCTTCAAAAATCTCTGAAGACACTTCAAATAATGAGCAATCGAGATAATGATCCAACCACATATTACCCACAGTTATGTACTTAAAAAGCTCTCGAAACCAAAGTCATAATTCAACACATATCCGTGTCAGATCTTTTGGCATTTATTAGCTAAAATAACCTTGCAATTCCTTTGCAAAGTAGCAAATTATATCACAGCTCCAGCAAGACAACTTCAATTTTTTCATTCAGAGTAGCCTTATCATAATTTTGATATATGTGATTACCCCTTTTGTTACCGGATAACCTTTCATATTCCACCACATTAGCAATAAACTTACCAACAAATTCACTGATCTTGGGCATTCCGAAGAATCTTTATATTTATCAAAACCTCATCATTTACTCATCTGCCTCTTGTAACGAGAATTGCCATACGAATCATTGGGAATTAGCAATCAGTATTTTGAAATCTCACAGCATGTTGACGCCAACAGTTATACATAACGTCTATTTCCAAGGCTTACATACTTCGAATGTGAAGTTTCTGAAAAACACTCTGAACCGCGAACTAGTTCTCGAAATGCTGATGAAGCAACAAAAACTGTAAACGACCTTAGCAATAAAAAGTTTGATGATAAAGATTAGTGTATTAACAAAGCTCAGAAATAGAGAAGTTTTGGAACTGGAAAACGGATTGAGCAAAGTATGAAGGAGGCTGTGGACAAATTACAAAGACTGAACCTGCCTTCAAAGAATCCAAATGATTCAGTGTCTGCTGAAGTCATTAACGAATACCTTGCTCCCGACACTAAACCCTTACAGACAATATTCTTCATCATCCTCTGATATGAGAAATTCTAATATATCATCGTATCTTTCATTATAAATATCCTCCATATTTCTGAAGATATTTCCATAACTATTCTTATCTGGAATCATTTATCTCTTTGCGCTATCTGTATTACATCAAAAAGGAAACTGTTTAGTTCCTATACTCTGTAAACCTTTGAGTTTAAAATATGAATGTTTTTGAAGTAGTGTTGGAAACTGAAGCATGAGTTAGTATAATATAATGACACTTGATCAACGTGATTATATTACAGTAATTCATGCTGAGTTTCTAAATGGAACGTGATGATTCACAGATCATAACATCATCATGTGTCATGTTATACGACTCTTGTATTCTATTTAACCTCTAAAATATCAAGAAAATATTTCTTGATGATTCGGCCTTTTTCAAGGTATTCTAGTAATTTGACAAGTCAAGATCGTGCCATCACAATTTCCTTCCTAGAACATTAACAATGTTCATTCCGAAATTCATATCTGTGAATTCTGGACCATTACAAGTGGTGCTTAATCCCAAGAAGAAGAAACGAAAGGACAAAACTCCGAAATAGAAATTGGGGTATAAATTGCAGCAAATAAAAGAGAGCATTAACTGTGGATGACAATGATTATAGAAGATAGAAACAGAGACTTTGAAAAATAAGGGAAGATATAAAGCCCAACGACAAACCAAAAATTATAAACCATATATATCGATGCATATAGCAATATAAAGACACGGGAGAACTAGAAACACTATAAACCCAAGAGTATAGTAGAAGTAAATAGATTCCTCTGGCGGTAGATGAAAAAGAAGAATGATCGATATGAAAGTTATAAGTATATCGAGAATCAGAACTGGATGGAGCATATTGATGCATACTTTAAAATATGAGTTGAGGGGAAAAGAATAGAAGGTGATGAAACATGACTAGGAACTTAGAAATCAACAGATTTAACTCACACAATGACGGAATAAGTGAATCAAACCCTCTAGTGAATAGGTTAAGCTTTTTGGGATTAATTTAGTCATACCACAACTAAATCAAGTGTGATTAGATCAACACCTAGAGCTATTATTCACCACCTGGGTGATTTGGGTTGAGAGAGAATCGGAGAAGCTCACCAGATCTGAGTGTGTGTAACAAATGAGAGGCTTAACCTAAAATGAAGAACATAAGACTTTATATACCCCTGCTGTTGACTCACCCGTACGATTCATCCATCACACATACGAGTTGGCTTCATCAGCCGTACGGGTGATCACTCACTCGTGTCTTCTCATTTAGGTTGTAATTGTGACTTAACTCAGCATCAACCGTGTGTATGAGCTTGTCAGCCGCATGAGTGAGGCTTCACTCGGACGTCTGACTAAGTCTAACATAGTCAAACATCCAAATCTCGTTCCTGCAGTTGCTGTAACCACATAAAAACACGGATAGGATAATAACGAACGATCATGGTGGCCTGTAAACTATTGTACCTGCAATGGATGTGGGTAGATGTCTAGGGACTTGCATAAAATCCATCAACAGAAGGTGTGAGTTGTAAGAAAACGAAGGAGGTGAATTTATAAGAAAATCTCAGACAGAACAATTAAAATGGATGATCGCATTTAAAGCGGATCCTAATTCCTTTTGTTACCGGAGAATCAAATCTTATTACAAAGATTTTCTTCAAATCCCTTGAAATCTGGAAATCAATCATATCTACGTCAAATGATAAGATGAATCTACACTTACTCATTTCACTCTTCTATGTTAGCTTCATTTGTACTCTTCATATAAATGGATTGTTTATCTAAATTATTCGCTGATGATAAAACTCTAATTTTCAGCCTGTATGCATCATGAAAACATACTTATTATCATTCACGACCTTTCCACTCAAATTTCGGGACGAAATTTCTTTAACGGGTAGGTACTGTGACAACCCGAAAATTTCTAACCAAATTTAAACTTTATCTTTATATTATTCCGACACGATAAGCAAAGTTTGTTAAGTTAAATCTCAAGAATTTTAAATTGTGTTCATACATTCATTATAACCTCGACCAAATTCTGACGATTCACGAACCGTTATAGATAAATAAATATGTATATATATGTATATATATATTATAACTTGAGAATATTAATAAAGTATTAAACGTATAATACTTTACATGAACGTATTTGTTTCAATATGTTTATCGATGGAATTAGAAGATAATATCAAATGATTGATTTATCAGATACATTATGATATGATTAAGGGTCTATGTTATGAGGTCCACTGTGATTTAAGAAATCTATTCTTTTTGACAACATTCGGAAAATGGTAAAGTGATTTATAAGTAAGAACGTGAAGTGTAAATAACTTAGATGTTGGATATCGACAAGTTATGTAACTCGACATTTTTCATTAAGATGATTTCATACGTTTATTTAATCTTTGAACTTTATCCCATGCTTCACCAACAAACTGTAATTTAAAAACTTGAAACCTATTATGAATATATATGATTCTACTTTTCTAAAATATTTTATGATATAACGATTTCCATTATTTTAACCTTTAAACAAAATGATTCTTAAAAATATATTTGGTTTTGGAAAACAAAATTATTATATTTATTTGATTTAGTTTCAAACGTACAAAAACGTTTTCAGTTTAAAAAGAACTTTATTATTAAAACGTATATAACTTTTATAAATATCTAGAACCACTTTTGACAACTCATTACTTAACCAGTATGATAAAGATAACGATAGTTATATTTTATTTTATTAAATATATATAACGATTTAAATTAATATTATATATTTATACGCGTATTATACGTACATAGTTTTATACTTTTACTATACTTAAACTTTACCTTTACTTTATTTTTACTTTACTTTAACTTTAATAATTCACTTTAATAATTCATACTTTAATAATTCACTTTAATAATTCATACTTTAATAATTTACTTTAATAATTCATACTTTAATAATTCACTTTAATAATTCATACTTTAATAATTCACTTTAATAATTCATACTTTAATAATTCACTTTAATAATTCAAAAATCTATTATAAATAGAATTCAATAGGTTTCATTATTTCATAAGAAACTTGAAAATATTTTTATCTAAACTCTCTCAATCGATTTACATATATATATTTACTCCGTATTATTTCAAGATATTATTAGTATACATAAAATATTACGTCAGAGTGCTGTCCGAGTGATTTCGAAATTGTTTTTCGAGTGGGATTGGATTAAGGAAATTATGGGTTATAGCTATGGAGGTGATTGGGTATGGTTCATGGGTGTGCTCGTAAGATCAATATAGTGTTTATCATCTCCGTTGCGTCTACGTACCTTTCCTGCAATATTGAATCTCAATATTGATACGTGAGTACTCATAATTTAACTTTTACATACTAATAGTGTATCCCTGACTAGTGCTCGAGTATATAGGATTATGCATGTTTGTACTTTTGATATTGCCTTTAGTTAGGTTATGTTGAATCCTGAATTAGTTATATATGCGACTGAGATAAGGTATAAGATATGCATGTCGTTGGAAAGCTAGCGAAAAATTTAGAACTTTTCATTTAGATATCGAATGATTTCGATGAACGGATTTGAAGTTATAGTCCATCGAATTTTTGTATTATTATTAAAAATGATTATTATTATCATCGTTATTATCGTCGTTCTAGTTTTATCTTATTATTATTATTATTATCTTTATCAATAAAAGGATTTATCATTAAAAATTGTTATTTTTTTTATTATTACTATCGTTATTATCGTTAAAGTTATAATTAGTATTATTATTATTATCCAATTATTATTATTATTATTATTATTATTATTATTATTATTATTATTATTATTATTATTATTATTGGTATTATTATTATTATTATCATTATTAATATATATATCATTATTTAAAAATGGTTATTGTTATTGTTATTATTATTATTACTATATTATCATTAAGATAATTATTAGTATTATCGTTAATAATGTTATAGTAACTATCATTATTAATATTAGTGTAATTAAAACAAATATCTGTAACACCTAATTATTTTGATTACTATTATTATCATTATTACGAACACGATATAAAAGACGATTAAAAGCTATTAAACGAAACGATTAGGAAATAATGGGTAAGAGTATCATGATGAAATTAAAATATTATAAGATATTGATTTAGATAAAATTATCGTTCTTATTATTTTTATCATTACTATTATTATTAAAATTATCGCTAGTATTAAAACTATAATTTTAACAAAAATTATCATTTTAATAGAAATGTCATTGTTACTATAAAATATCATTAATATTATTATTATTTTAAATAGAATTATTATTTTAAAGATAATATTAAAAATTATCGTAAATATTAAAGTTATCATAATTAGAATTATCGTTTTATCATAATGTCATCTTAGTAATTATAAATATTGATATTTTTATAATAATAATTATTATTACAAAATAATACAACTTTTACTTACTATCATTATAGATATTATTTTATCAAATAAATATTTGATACAAACATATTTTACTACGTGTAATAACTTACTTTAATAATACCTATCATATTATCTTTATAATATTAAATGAACCCTATAAATTTTATTACTTAATATATATAAAAGTATATTTTATTATATAAATATAATATAAAATTTTATTTATTAATAAATAAATTATATTATTTACTCTAATAAATCTTTTAAAAATATTTAAAAATATAAAATGACGATATTTAAACTATATATTAATCATGTATAGATTTTTGGAAATTATTTTGAGTCAAATTTACTTTTGTTGACTTTTGCATATTAGTCTCGAGCATTAGGATTGTGGTACACTATGACTTGACCTAATTTGTTAGACAAATATTGATCAACACATAAATATATATAATTAATTTAGGTTCGTGAATCCGAGGCCAACCTTGCACTTGTTCAATGACGTTATATGTATTTTTACTACGAAATACAGTATGGTGAGTTTCATTTACTTTTTTACCCTTTATATTTTTGGGACTGAGAATACATGCGCTGCTTTTATAACTGTTTTACGAAATAGACACAAGTAATTGAAACTACATTCTATGGTTGAATTATCGAAATCGAATATGCCCCTTTTTATTAAAGTCTGGTAATCTAAGAATTAGGGAACAGACACCCTAATTGACGCGAATCCTAAAGATAGATCTATTGGGCCTAACAAACCTCATCCAAAGTACCGGATGCTTTAGTACTTCGAAATTTATATCATATCCGAAGGAGGATCCCGGAATGATGGGGATATTCTTATATGCATATTGTGAATGTCGGTTACCAGGTGTTCAATCCATACGAATGATTATTTTTTTGTCTCTATGCATGGGACGTATATTTATGAGAACTGGAAATGAAATTCTTGTGGTCTATTAAAATGATGGAAATAAATGATTATGATAAACTAATGAACTCACCAACCTTTTGGTTGACACTTTAAAGCATGTTTATTCTCAGGTGTTAAAGAAATCTTCCGCTGTGCATTTGCTCATTTTAAAGATATTACTTGGAGTCTTTCATAGCATATTTCGAAGAACGTTGCATTCGAGTCATTGAGTTCATCAAAGATTATTATTAAATCAATTTATAGTTGGATAGTGGATATTATGAAATGGTATGCATGCCTGTCAATTTTTGATGTAAAGAAAGATTGTCTTTTAAAAACGAATGCAATGTTTGTAAAATGTATCATATAGAGGTCAAATACCTCGCAATGTAATCAACTATTGTGAATCGTTTATAATGTATATGAATGGGTCCTTTCAAATAATACTACTTTTATATATATATATATATATATATATATATATATATATATATATATATATATATATATATATATATATATACACACACACAAATATAGTTTAAAAATATAGCGTTAAACTTGGCTAGCTCCCTGCGGAACGAATCAGACTTACTAAAAACTACACTACTCTACGATTAGGTACACTGCCTATAAGTGTTGTAGCAAGGTTTAGGTATATCCATTCTATAAATAAATAAATAACTTGTGTAAAATTGTATCGTATTTAATAGTATTTCGCAACAAAAATATAACTATTTCGTATACACCTCGCATAACATCAAGTATTTTTGGCGCCGCTGCCGGGGTACGCCGAAGCGAAACGCTATTTTTCTAAAAAAAATATTTATTTTTAATCTATTTTTGTAAAAATATAGTAAGTTTTAAATATTAAAAACAAAAATATAAAAACAAGAAAAAGAAAAATTAAAATAAAAAGAATCTGGGCCGAGCCTGCCGAAGCCCAACTCCTGGCCTGGTATCTGGTTCGATACGATCGCATGGCCCGCCAGTGTAAAACTCATGCGGTCGCATGAGCTGCTGTGACAGGCAAACCTAGTACGTAATTAATGCTGAATTAGGGTTTAAATTTTATTATTATTATAACCTAATTAGGGTTTAGTAATTTAATATAATTAGTTTTAAGTTTTAATTAAATTTTGTATTGATGTGGTAGCGGAGTGGTATATAATACTATTAAATTTTACAACGAAACACTATTAAATACGATACAATTTTACACAAGATATTTATTTATTTATAGAATGGATATACTTAAACCTTGCTACAACATTTATAGGCAGTGTACCTAATCGTACAGTAGTGTAGTTTTTAGTAAGTCCGGTTCGTTCCACAGGGAATCTTTTTTAAACAAAGCTCAACGCTATATTAGTTTACTTTTATAAAAATACAAATATATATATAAGTAATATTATTATTATAAAGGGGGGTTTTTACCGTTTAATGACCGGTTTGTCGATTTTAAAACTTTAGTCGCAGTTAAAACCAAATGTAAAATATTAAAAATAAATACAAGACTTAAATTAAAGCATGAAGTAAATAACGATAAATGAAATTGCGAATAATAAAAGTGCGATAAAATAAACTTGCGATAATTAAAAAGTACGATAATTAAAAGTGCGATTAAATACAATAACAATAAAAATGCGATAATTAGAAGTGCAATTAAATATAAAATAAAGGAAATTAAATATGAAATAAAAGAATTATGCTTATTTAAACTTCCGTAATCATGATGTTTGACGTGTTGATTTTAGTTTTATGCCCATGGGTTAATTGTCCTTTGTCCTGGATTATTTAATATGTCCGTCTGGTTTTTGTCCATAACAGTCCATCAGTCATAAATATAAAGTGCGAGTGTCCTCGTCAAATTATCCTTATACCCGAAGTTAAATATTCCAACTAATTGGGGACTTAAACTGTAACAAGATTTTAATACTTTGTTTAATAATTACACCAGGATGTCGACTGAGTGTAACCCAAGGTTTTAATATTTTGTTATCAATTATACCAAGTGTCCTTTGTACATAATTTCACCCCTGTTTTAATTATTCTAGTAGCTATTAATCCATTCCCGTGTCCGGTTAAATGAACGATTATTCGTACATATAAATACCCCGCCCATCGTGTCCGATTGAGTGTATATGGTAATTTATAGGGACGCCCAATTGTAAATCTTTATATTAACATTAACAAACTATCATTTAGTTAAACAAATATAAAGCCCATTAATAGCTCATAGTCTAATTTCCACAAGTGTCGTTCTTTTGTCCAAACCCCAATTATGGTACAAAGCCCAATTACCCAATTTTAGTAATTAGCCCAACATCATGATTACTTCGTTTTAAATAAGCATAATAATAATTTAGCTACGAGACATTAATGTAAAAAGGTTGAACATAACTTACAATGATTAAAAATAGCGTAGCGTTACACGGACAGAATTTCGACTTACACCTTTAGAACATTTGCTAACATACCCTTATTATTAGAATTATAATTAAAATTAAAATATAAATTATAAATATATATATATATATTTTACGTATGAGGAGAAGAAGAAAAAGATGATGATTTGCGATCAGAATGCGCGAGCTTTATAGGGGGTTTCTGAATTTGGGGCTCCGCGACTCGCGGTGAAATACCCTTCAAACTCCGCGAGTCGCGGAGAATGAAATTACAGCTCAGTCCCTTTGGAGTCTTTCTTGCCGACGGTTTTTATTATTTATTATAATATATAAATAATTATAAGAATTATTTAAATATTATATTATATTTATGTGCATAGTTGACTTGTAATTTTTAGTCCGTTGCGTCGAGCGTTGAGAGTTGACTCTGGTCCCGGTTCCGAATTTTCGAACGTCCTTGCGTACAATTTAATATCTTGTACTTTGCGTTTTGAATCTTGTACTCTTGTAATTTCGAGACGTTTCTTATCAATAATTGGAACCTTTTTGATTGTCTTTTGTACTTTTGAGCTTTTTGGTCGTTTGCGTCTTTAATTCGTCGAATCTGTCTTTTGTCTTCACCTTTTATTATTTAAACGAATATCACTTGTAAATAGAACAATTGCAACTAAAAGCTTGTCTTTCTTGAGGAATAATGCTATGAAATATATGTTCGTTTTTAGTATTATCAAATATTCCCATACTTAAGCGTTGCTTGTCCTCAAGCAATATCGTCTTGAAATACTAGAATCACTTCTTTATTCTTCACACTTTGTACATCAGTGATTTCTATACGGCGGTATAAACAATGGTAGTAACGATATGTTTTACAGTTCCACATGACTATAAAAATTTAGATCCATTAAGGAAATTGGATCTTTATGAAAACATTTGATCTTTTGAAAATTAAATCTAGTTTTTACCCTAGATAAGTTTTCCGGAATAACCCTTTACCGGTGTTTGCAAAATATTTTTGTGGGTTTGGTGGGTTTCAGATTTGAAAATTTTAGCTCAAAACTTATGGTTTTGTGTCACCCACTTGCTAACCTTGTATTTGGAAAGCAACACGTCCAGTTTACTTGTCCCGTATATTACCTTTCGGTAAACTACCGTCCGGTTGTAAAGGAAAGCGTTGAACAACAACTGTTAAGGCAATGTCCCCTGACATGCTTTTAATTATGGTCTATAACGTGTCGGACGCAATTACTATCCTTGGTAGGAGCAATAGTAAAGTTCACCCTTATGATTTTTCGGTATGGCACAAGGTCCTGTCTTTGACCACTATGCAACCACCGTTCTTACAGTTGACACCCGATTTAGTTCAGGTGACCTAATGAATTCCAGGTGAATTCCTAGGATTTTACGTTCAATGGTAATGAACGCATTGAAAATGGGTTTTCAGAAAACAAATCGGTTTATAATTTTGATCAAAATATTTTCTCGTTCAAGCTCGAGTTTAGATATCATTGAATTCCATGAGTTTGAATTCTCAATCTTTAAGGTCAATCTCTAGGATTGAGTAATATCAGTCTTAAAAGCTGATTTTTAATCTTTAAGGAGATTATCCTTTCTGGGGATCTGATTCATTAGTCTTATCCAGCTAATTTGCATGGTGCCCCCCCATTGTACGAGATAAATCCTTCTCATGGTTAGGATAAATCTGACCACTTGGCGACCCTGTTTGATGCTGAGGTCCGTGGATTTCCTGCTGATTTTAGTGATGACTTTTCTGGATTTTTCGTCAACCTACAGCTGGCCTGGACGACAACTTCATGACCTAGATCAAGAAGCGCGTTTCTTTTTCGGAAGACTTTACTTCCTTTTAATGATGGAATTGATTCATCGTGTAGATCCATCTTTTCTTTTCTTTCATTTGGTAAAACAGTTTAGTTTAGTCCAAAGCAAAAGTATTTTCAGTTATTTGTTACAAATATATGTGACATATGTTTAAGATAACTTGGTAAATTTTCCCACACTTGGCTTTTATTTTCCTTTTTATCGTCCTCTATTCCATTTTAAATGAATTTTAACATTTTAGTTTGTTTCTCAATTTATGTCCTTTCCGAGGTAACAATAATTTTGGTGTTAAAACCTAGTTTTATCGTTCATAAATATGTATAAACATGATTTTGAATTCATTTAATTGAAAATTTTGAAAAATTTTACTAGAATTGGGTAGTCAGTATATAAGACTAGGGCTATTCTTTATTATCAGAGAGCACTAGATTCTAATACAACTACTGCTTTACTAGTATTTTTAATGGTAACCAAGTGTTTAAGATAAAAATTTTAAAATCCGAAAGAATTTAACCCCTTCCCACACTTAAGATCTTGCAATGCCCTCATTTGCAAGAAATCAGTAACAATTTAAATTATTGAGGGTGATTTGTGTGAAAATGATTAAATTTTTACCAAAGTTTCCAAATATATTGGCGTTTGTTTGCTGAATGATAAATGGTGCACATCATTTGTTCATTCCGTCTTGTTGTTATTTCACATATATTTTGCATCTTGTCGTCAAAATTAGTTGCTTTTGCTGAACTTAATGCCAGTCTTTGAAAATGCGTTGTTTTACCCTGTTGTGTACATAAGATAAACTGCAAACATATATACATATTTTTGAAGTTTGGTATATTACCCCACATTCAAAAATTATTAAAATCTAAGAATAAAAGTTAGATAATTATAAAAATGATTACAATATTAACAAAAGCATTAAACGTATCAATAATTACAAATTACAAAAAAAATAAAACTAAGTATACTAGGGATGATACTGGTACCAATAGGGGTTCCAGGCATAACCATAGGTGCTATAGAATGCTTCGGCAGGGTTATACGTAGGATATGGTGGCTGCATCTCTATAGACCAAGGAGGGAAGATGGGTTTCGGTGTAGGAATATAGTTTCTACCTATATGTTGGCAATGAGCTATGATTTGGTTCTGATGAACTTGCCAATCTTCAAATGCTCTCTGTCTAGCATTTTCGTATTCCTGAGAAGCTATAAACCTTTGCATTTCTTGCATCTCATTCCCCCCTCCTACATTACCTTGCTGTTGGTTTCTCTCCACCTGTGGATGTCTACCATGGTATTGTACTGCGGCGTTATTTCGCCTCTTCAAAACTTTCGCACCATGGTATACATTTAAACCTATAGTATCGCGGGGTTCCGGTTCTTCTACTAATAATCCCCCCGACTTATATCCACACCGAGATATTCACCAATCAAAGTAATAAAAATACCACCTCCTATTATGCTATGCGGTCGCATCCCCCGAACCATAGCTGATAAATAATAACCCACACAATATGGTATACTTACAGCGCTTTGTGGGTCTCGAATACACATATGGTAAAACAAATCCTGTTCATTTACTTTTTCCTTGTTCTTACCCCTTTGTGTAATCGAATTAGCTAAAAACCTATGAATCACTCTTAATTCGGCTCTATCTATATCCAAATAAGAGTAATTTCCCCCTTTGAAACGGTGATGGCTTGTCATTTGACTCCACACACCATGTGTATCAAAATTTTCATCTATCTTTCTACCGTTTAGTATCAACCCTCTACAATCGGTAGATGCTAACTCCTCAGGCGTATATATACGTAAAGCCTGAGCCATGTCCAGTAAAGACATGTGGCGCATCGAACCGCCTAACAAAAATCTAATAAAAGAACGATCGGTTAAACTAGCTACCCGATCATTCAACTCTATACTACACAAAAATTCTTCACACCATACTTTATATACAGGTCTACGCATGGTGAATAAACGTACCCAGTCATTAAAAGAAGAATTACCATACCTCTGTACAAGTAATTCCCTAATTGGCCCGGCCAATTCTACAGCTTCTAAGGGTCCCCATTCTATGACCCTCGGTACCTCAACAACCTTAGAATGAAGAGTATGCAAACCCCTTTGATATTTTGGATAATCTATCCAAAGTCTGTCAAATCTCAGGTTCGGGTGCAACTCTTCTAAGTGCATATCAGAAAAGGTCATGACTGGATGAGGTATATCCTGCTTGTAGTAGTTATCCACCTCCTGTTGTTCCACATTCTCAGCAGGAGCATTGCGGGCTTGGGATGAAGATTCACCCCTTTCAGTCTGCAAAACACATCAAACACAATTTTTGTGCATCCAAATATGCATTAGTGTCAGCAAAATCATCAATCAAAATAATTATAATGACATGATCAATTTATATCAAACTTAAGCTCATTTTCACATTTTTATCAAATCTACACTTTTTCAAATAAGCATATACGAAAATGTTCGCCAAGTTCATAAGCATTCAACTCAAATAACATGTCAAAATAATCATTACTATTAATTAAACAAGTTTCAAATGGCATTGTCTTTCAAAAATCAAGTTCATGAATTTTAGACTTGAAAAAGTCCACTTTAATTCTCAAAATCATATTTAGGCTCAAAGTTTGGATCATTTAACTACCTAAACATGTTACACTACTTATTTTAGCAACAATTCATGATAAAAATCGGCCATAACCTGTTTATATCAAAAAGCCCCAAATTTGCTCAAGAACACAAATCCTAGATTACTCAAAATTTGAAGTTTAAAGCTTCTAATCATGTTAAACAGCATCAATCTAGGTTATATAAGCATAATACATAAACAAATTAAGCCTAATTACACTAAAAAGCATCAAAATCAAATTGGGAAAAAAAAATGGCTCAAGAACACTAATTTCGGATTAAATGGTGTTTAGGTGTAGAAATTTACCGTTTTTCTTGAGTAATTCCTAGATAGCATCCTTCTCAACATGATTTTAGTAAAAGATTTGGTGATTAACGGTTAAAAATTGTGATTTTGGGGGTTTTTTCTCGGGTTTTTTCGTGCAGTTTTCGCAGTATTTTTGAGTTGTGGTGTGTGGTTTGAGCTGTTCTTGCGTTTTATTTTTTTTCTGTAAATTGGTCCTCCCGCGACTCGCGGAGATTTCCCCTTCAAACTTCGCGAGTCGGGGAGTTTGATATATATATATATATATATATATATATATATATATATATATATATATATATATATATATATATATATATATATTTTTTATAATCATTAACTTATAAAACAATTAAGTATTTAATTTTAAAATTTTGTTTCCCTTGTTATTTAGGACGAGGTCGTTTCGGATCGATGTCCTAGTCCGTCCCTCGACAAAATTTTAAAATTTGTCTTTTTGTAGCGATTGTTTTAAAAGCTAAGATTTTTTTTGTTTTTAATGTTTTTGGCATACTTTAATTCAATAAGATTAAAAATAATGATAATAAAAGTTCTCGTCCCTCCCTCGGGTAAAGCAATTTCGGTTCAAAGACCTAGTCTTCAACTTACGACGAATTTTAAAAATCATATTTTAACTTAATCAGATAAAGTAAATTTTTGTTTTTAAATTCACACAACTTAAATATAAAATTCAAAATTAATATTAAAATTTCACACCAAACTTAAAATTTGAAATGCATAAAATTAAAAATTCATATTTTAAAAATTAAAAATTCACACCAAACTTAATTTAAAAATTCATATTATAAATTCATACCAAACTTATATTAATTTTTCAAATATTTACAATTTTAAAAATATTGTTTTTACAAAGTTTACAAGATTAATTTAAGATTTATATATTAATTTTAAAAACATGGTAAAAATAAAATTAAAAATCTTTTTGTCTTTTTATCCCACTTTAATCAATCAAATATTATCAAAAATATGCGCCCTTCTTTTCGGTAAAGTAATTTCGGTTCCAAGACCTAATTTAACTCATGACGAATTTTTGAAATATTTTGTGTTGATTGATTAAAGATATTTATACCTTAAGAATAAACGTTAAATTTCGCAGTGATGTAATAAATTTTTGAATGATATCAATAATTTCGGTCGCCAAACCTAATTTTATTCAATACCAATTTAATACTTTTTAGCGAACAAATTAGCGTTTATTATCAAAAGGTTAAAAATAAAAATAAAAACTGTACAGACATACCTGTGAAATACATTTCTTAGTTATATGATCTATCCCATTCATAAGATAGTCAGTTTAATTGGTTTTCCATAGCTACATAGGCGTAACCTCGAGCATTCAGTGTCTTTTCTTCTAAACATATGAACGGTCCGTCTCTGCATAAAGTAACAAATTCGGTATTTGAATAGGTTTGATTATTTGAACATTTACCTCCATGTGACCATTTTCCGCATTTGTGACATCGTTCTAGGTGTCGTGCTCTTCTTTTCGCTGCGGATTTTGATTTTCCTTTACCAAATTGTAACTTATTATCTTCGCATCTGGATTCTTTTCTAACTCCGTCCATTCTTTCTCTGATTACTGATACTATTTCACTTGGTAGTATGTCATTATTTCTTTTAGTGATCAAAGCGTGTAGCATTAGACCATGGTTTAGTTCACAGGCAGTCTTCATTTTGTAAAAACCTAAAAAAAATAAAAATTCAGAATGGGGGGAGAAGACTAGTTCTTTAGGGTCTGCTAGGGAAAGACCATTCGGGTTCCATTTTCGAGAACTACACGAAAACAGACAATCTAACTCTAACAGAAATACATATTATCCTTTAAAGACTTGATTCTCCCCACACTTAGTTAGCTGTGGTGTCGAAATTGTGATTAACTTCGTTGTCGACTTCTATCGGACCATGTATGTAATGTTTAACTCTGTGACCATTAACTTTAAATTCAATCCCATTTGAATTTATCAATTCTATCGTTCCGTATGGGAAAACTCTTTTGACTATGAATGGTCCAGACCATCTTGATTTCAATTTTCCAGGAAATAGCTTGAATCGTGAATTAAAAAGAAGAACTCTGTCTCCTTCTTTAAATTCTTTTGAACTTCTGATTCTTTTATCATGCCATTTCTTCGTTCTTTCTTTATAGATTAATGAATTTTCGTATGCTTCATGTCTTAATTCTTCTAATTCATTTAGTTGACTTAATCGTAGACGTCCGGCTTCATGTAAATCAAGATTACATGTCTTCAAAGCCCAAAATGCTTTGTGTTCAATTTCTACTGGAAGATGACATGCTTTTCCATAAACAAGTCTAAAAGGTGTGGTTCCAATTGGAGTTTTGTAGGCTGTTCTAAAAGCCCAGAGTGCATCCTCCAATTTAATGGACCATTCCTTCGGATTTGATCCTACGGTTTTCTCTAGAATACGTTTTAAAGCTCGGTTGGTATTTTCAACTTGTCCACTTATTTGTGGATGATATGCGGTGGAGATTTTATGAGTTACTCCATATCTTTTAAGAACTTTCTCAAGTTGATTATTACAGAAATGAGTACCCCGATCACTTATTAAAGCTTTCGGTGTTCCAAACCTTGCAAAAAGACGTTTTAAAAAGTTGACTACAACTCGTGCATCGTTAGTTGGGAGAGCTTGTGCTTCCGCCCATTTAGATACATAATCAATGGCTACGAGTATATATAGATTATTATGAGATTTTGGAAATGGACCCATAAAGTCAATACCCCAAATGTCAAATTCTTCACATACTTGGATGACATTTTGTGGCATTTCATCACGTTGACTTATTTTTCCGGCCCTTTGACATGCATCACAGGATTTGCAAAGAAGGTGTGCGTCTTTGTAAATTGTAGGCCAATAGAATCCAGCTTCATAAACTTTTCTTGCTGTTAGTTGAGGCCCATAATGCCCTCCTGTTGGTCCTGTGTGACAATGGTTTAATATTTTACTAGCTTCATCTCCAAATACACATCGGCGTATTATTCCATCGGGACAACTTTTAAACAGATGTGGATCTTCCCAGAAATAGTGTTTTATATCACTGAAGAATTTCTTTCATCTTTGGTACGATAATTCTTTTTCAAGGAATCCACAAACCAAGTAATTTGCATAGTCTGAAAACCATGGGATTTCTTTATAATCTATCTTCAATAGATATTCATCAGGAAAATTGTCTTGTATGGCTGATTCATTTAGAACTTCTAATTCGGGATTTTCAAGACGAGAAAGATGATCAGCGGCGAGATTTTCTGCTCCTCTTTTATCTCGGATTTCAATATCAAACTCTTGTAAGAGTAAGATCCAACGGATTAATCTTGGTTTAGCATCTTGTTTTGAAAATAAGTATCTAAGAGCAGAATGGTCGGTATAGACCACCGTTTTTGCTAGAACGAGATATGATCGAAATTTGTCAAAAGCAAAGACAATAGCAAGGAGTTATTTTTCAGTAGTTGTATAGTTCGTTTGTGCTCCTTGTAACGTCTTACTAGCATAATATATAGGTTGAAATCGTTTTTCAATCCTTTGTCCTAAAACGGCTCCCATTGCAAAATCACTTGCATCGCACATTAGTTCAAATGGTAGATTCCAATTTGGTGTTATCATGATCGGTGCATTAGTGAGTTTCTCTTTAAGAATATTAAAAGATTTGATACACTCATCTGAAAAGATGAATGGAGCATCCTTTTCTAGGATTTTATTCATAGGAGTGGCAATTTTAGAAAAATCTTTTATGAAACGTCGGTAAAAACCGGCATGCCCTAGAAAACTCCTAACTCCTCTAACATTGGTGGGATGTGGAAGTTTAGCAATTACATCTACTTTAGCTCTATCCACCTCAATTCCTTCTTTTGAAATTTTATGTCCAAGAACGATGCCTTCTTTAACCATGAAATGGCATTTCTCCCAATTAAGTACTAGATTTGATTGTTCGCATCTAAGAAGCATTCGTTCAAGATTAGCTAGACATGATTCAAATGTATCACCGAAGACTGAAAAGTCATCCATGAAAACTTCCATGCATTCTTCTATCATGTCGTGAAAAATTGCCATCATGCACCTTTGAAAGGTTGCAGGGGCGTTGCAAAGTCCAAATGGCATGCGTTTGTAAGCAAAAGTACCATAAGGGCACGTGAATGTGGTTTTCTCTTGATCTTCGGGTGCTATTGGAATTTGAAGATATCCGGAAAATCCATCTAGAAAACAATAGTAACTATTTCCGGCTAATCTTTCCAACATTTGATCAATAAAAGGTAAGGGAAAGTGATCTTTTCTGGTGGCGTCATTTAATTTTCTATAATCAATACACACACGCCATCCTGTTACAGTTCTAGTAGGAATAAGCTCATTTTTCTCATTTGTAATGACAGTCATGCCACCCTTCTTAGGCACGCATTGAACTGGGCTTACCCATGGACTATCAGAGATTGGATAAATTAAACCTGCATCTAGCAGTTTAATAATCTCTTTCTTAACTACATCTTGCATATTAGGATTTAGTCTTCGTTGGCGTTGCACATACGTTTTATGACCTTCTTCCATAAGGATTTTATGTATGCAATACGAAGGACTTATTCCTTTAATATCATGAATCTTCCATGCAATGGCTGGTTTATGAGCTTTCAACACAGAAATGAGTTGTGATTTCTCATTTTCAGTAAGAGAAGACGATATTATTACAGGTAATTCAGATTCACCATGTAAATAAGCGTATTCCAAATGGTTTGGAAGTGGCTTTAACTCTAATTTCGGAGGTTCTTCTATCGATGATTTGTATCTATATCTGTCTTCTTCTTTTAGCATTTGAATTTCTTCTGTTGTTGGTTCATATCCATTAGCCATAAGTGTAGCTAACATTTCAGCTTCATCAATTGGTTCATTACCTTCTCCTAAAGAACATTCTCCTGTTCCTTGTAATTCTGGAAATTCTTCTAATAATTCTGCATGTGCATCTATAGTTTGAATATAATAACATGTATCATCTGCAGATTGTGGTTGTTGCATTGCTCTATCAACTGAAAAGGTAACACTCTCATCCTCTATACTTAGGGTCAGTTTCTTACCGAACACGTCTATCATTGCTTTAGCCGTGTTTAAGAATGGTCTTCCTAATATGAGAGGAACTTGAGAATCTTCTTCCATGTCCAGAACAACAAAATCTACTGGAAATACTAAAGTACCAACTTTAACTAGCATGTTCTCCATTATCCCTCTAGGATATTTTATTGATCTATCGGCTAGTTGTATGCTTATTCTGGTTGGTTTCAATTCTCCAAGGTCTAGTTTAGCGTATAGTGAATACGGCATTAGATTTATACTAGCACCTAAGTCTGCCAATGCTTCTATTGAACTAAGACTACCCAGAAAACATGGAATTGTGAAACTTCCTGGATCAGATAGTTTTTCTGGTATCTTTTTCAACAGCACTGCTGAACAATTAGCATTCATAGTAACAGCCGAGAGTTCTTCCATTTTCTTTCTATTTGAGATTAGATCTTTCAAGAATTTAGCATATCTAGGCATTCCTGAAATCACATCAATGAAAGGAAGATTTACATTTATCTGTTTAAACATATCCAAGAATTTGGATTGCTCGGCTTCAAGTTTTTCTTTCTTCATTTTACTCGGATAAGGAAGTGGTGGTTGGTATGGTTTAACATAATCTTTAGCCTTAGCTGTGTTATCTTCATTAACCTTTTCAACTACCGGTTCTTTTTTCTTATCTTGATCAGGTTGTGGTTCTTGTGGAGTAGGAATGGCTTCATCAGAAGTTACAGGTATTTCAGGTGGTTTAAGTGTTGTACCACTTCTTGTGGTAATGGCTTTAGCTGTTTCATTCCGGGGGTTAGCGTTTGTATCACTAGGTAGACTTCTCGGTTTTCTTTCACCTATTAACCTTGCTAGGTTACTTACTTCTTGTTCCAGATTTTGAATAGAAGCTTGTTGATTTCTAAATGCTTGAGCATTTTGTTCATTGGTTTGTTTCTGAGATGTGAAAAACTGTGTTTGAGTTTCAACTAGCTTTGTCATCATATCTTCTAAATTCGGCTTTTTATCATCGGTTTGTTGTGGTGGTTTGTTTTGAAAATTCGGTCTTTGCTGATTGTAAGTATTATTGGATACTTGTTGATTGCTAGGACCTTGTTGGTTGTTGTATGGAATATTTCGGTTATAATTCTGGTTTTGATTGTAAATCGGTCTTGGCGGTTGATAATTATTCTGATAATTATTTCCAGGCCTTTGGTTTATGTATGAAATATTCTCTCTTTGTTCCATTGTTAATTCAATACTGAGACAATCTTTTGTCAAATGTGGTCCTCCACACTGCTCACAACTAATTCGTATTGAGTGAATATCCTTAGTCATCTTTTCCATTCGTCTCTCCACAACATCTATCTTTGCGGAAATGGAATCTAAGTCATGGCTAGAATCGGCTCTAGCTGCTTTAGATGATCTAATGATATCTTTTTCTTGGTGCCACTCATGTGAGTGGGAAGCAGTGTTATCAATAATTTTGTAAGCATCAGTTTCGGTTTTCTTCATAATAGAACCACCAGCTGCTATATCTATGTCTTTTCTTGTAGTGATGTCGCATCCTTGGTAGAATATTTGTACTATTTGACAGGTGTCTAAACCATGTTGCGGACATCCTCTTAACAACTTTCCATATCTTGTCCATGCCTCATATAGAGTTTCATTCGGTTTCTGTGTGAACGTAACAATTTCTGCTTGAAGTCTTACGGCTTTAGATGCAGGAAAGAATTGTTTAAGAAATTTGTCAACTAAAACATCCCATGTATCAATCGCCCCTTCAAGTAACGATTCCAACCAATCTTTGGCTTCTCTCTTTAAAGTCCAGGGAAATAACATGAGATATATCTGTTCATCCTCCACTTCTCGGATTTTAAATAGTGTGCAGATCCTATTAAAGGTACGTAGATGTTCATTTGGATCTTCCTTCGGCGCACCACTAAATTGACATTGATTAGTCACCATGTGTAGAATTTGTCCTTTGATTTCATAATCTGGCGCATTAATGTCTGGATGAGTAATTGCGTGACCTTGGCCAGTGCGTTTAGCTCTCATTCTGTCTTCCATACTTAAAGGTTCCAGATTCTCCATAATTGAATTTGTTGAATCGGTATCACTAGATGATTCTGATTTAATGGTTCGTTCCTCAACAATCTCTGTTTGAATGATTGGTGGCTCCGGAGGAAAGTTTAGTGGTTCAGGATCTACGAACCGTTCCTGAATATTCTCCGGATTCTCAATTGTGAGGTCGGGTTCAAAAAATGGATTTTCGGAAATTTGAACTGAAGTACTTGGTCGACTGGATGACGATTCTAAAGAAAAATCAACGGCGGTTATATTTGCTAAATGTCTTGATCTAGTTACAGGTGGTGAACGTACAAAAGGTGGTGAACGTCTTGCTCGGTGCATTCACTGAATATCCTATTAGTTTTAAAAAGGAAAGAAAAATTATAATAAGTTATCCAATTAATAGACTTTTCTGATTTTGCCCACGTTTCGAATAGCCAAAAGATGCAGCAGAGGGGCAGGATTCGTTTGGTCTCAATATAATTGAGGACTGTTTGGCTCCAATAACCCGGTCCACGTACAAATCCAACTATTACTACGAACCAGAAAATTTTGATGTCTATTAATTTAACCACTTAAAATAAATTTTCGTAATTTTAAGAAATTTAGATAAGAAGTAGAATAAAAATCTATGTCCTAAAACTAGAATAGCGAGAAATAAGAAAGAAAAAGAGTTCGTCGAAAAAGGTCGAAAAAGAAAAATGGTTGAAAAATAAAAGGTGACGGAAAAATATAAGAAACTTATAAAACTTAAAAATACTTGACTAACCTAACCTTATTACTACAACTAACTTAAAATTATAATCGCAAATTGAAATTACTAATTGGAATGATAATTGATACATAGGAAAAAAGTCGTCTAAAAATATTAAAGCTTACAAGAAAAACTAAATCCCAAATGGAAATAACTTAAAAAGAAACTAAAACTTAAAAAGGCGTCGCAAAATTCTAAAGCACCTAAATCTTAGTCTAAAGAAAAAGCACTTAAGGAATTCTACGGAAAAGCCTAAAAATCTAGGAGTAAAAATAACTATGGCAAAAACTAAGTTTAAAACTAAATATGAGCTAAAAATATAAAAGTTACGCTAAAGCGATTAAAAAGGGACAAAATATAAAAATATACAAAAAGTTGTAAAAATTACAATTTTTATAAAAATATTATTTTTATATTATTTATTTAATAAAACTATTAATTTTACAAATTAATTAAACTAATTTAAACAAAATATACAAAATAATAATAAAAACTAAAAACTAATTAAAAACTAAAAACATAATTAGGGTTTTAATTAATAAATAATAATAATAATAACTCCGTAATTAATGCCTGATTAGGGCTTCTGTCGCGTGTCAGAATACCTCCGCGAGTTGCGGTATTTAATGCATCAAACCCCGCGAGTCGCGGGGTTCAGAATTTCAACTGACAGGTTTAATTTCAACGCGTTTTTCTTTATTTATTTATTTATTTTATTTTCTGTTTTTAAATATGTGTATTAATAATACTATTATATTTAAAACTTAAATAAAAATAGAATCACTTTATAATTTTATAAATAAAAATCTTAAAACTAGATTTATATATATATATATATATTTTTATATTTATATGTTTTTAAATAAAAACAAAATACTTAAATAAAACTTATGTTTTTATAAAAACAAAGAAACTTTATAAAACTTAAATATTTATCAAACTCCTAAAAATATTTATATTTTTGTTTTTCTTTTTATATTTTCGAATATTTAAAACGTTTTTTTTTTACAAAAACGAATTTTAATAAAAGTAAACTAAAAATCTTTTTTTTTTTTATATTAGCGTTGCGCTTCCGGCTTTTAAGAGAAGTCCCCGGCAGCGGCGCCAAAAATACTTGATGTGGTAGCGGAGTGGTATATAATACTATTAAATTTTACAACGAAACACTATTAAATACGATACAATTTTACACAAGATATTTATTTATTTATAGAATGGATATACTTAAACCTTGCTACAACACTTATAGGCAGTGTACCTAATCGTACAGTAGTGTAGTTTTTAGTAAGTCCGGTTCGTTCCACAGGGAATCTTTTTTAAACAAAGCTCAACGCTATATTAGTTTACTTTTATAAAAATACAAATATATATATAAGTAATATTATTATTATAAAGGGGGGTTTTTACCGTTTAATGACCGGTTTGTCGATTTTAAAACTTTAGTCGCAGTTAAAACCAAATGTAAAATATTAAAAATAAATACAAGACTTAAATTAAAGCATGAAGTAAATAACAATAAATGAAATTGCGAATAATAAAAGTGCGATAAAATAAAATTGCGATAATTAAAAAGTACGATAATTAAAAGTGCGATTAAATACAATAACAATAAAAATGCGATAATTAGAAGTGCAATTAAATATAAAATAAAGGAAATTAAATATGAAATAAAAGAATTATGCTTATTTAAACTTCCGTAATCATGATGTTTGACGTGTTGATTTTAGTTTTATGCCCATGGGTTAATTGTCCTTTGTCCTGGATTATTTAATATGTCCGTCTGGTTTTTGTCCATAACAGTCCATCAGTCATAAATATAAAGTGCGAGTGTCCTCGTCAAATTATCCTTATACCCGAAGTTAAATATTCCAACTAATTGGGGACTTAAACTGTAACAAGATTTTAATACTTTGTTTAATAATTACACCAGGATGTCGACTGAGTGTAACCCAAGGTTTTAATATTTTGTTATCAATTATACCAAGTGTCCTTTGTACATAATTTCACCCCTGTTTTAATTATTCTAGTGGCTATTAATCCATTCCCGTGTCCGGTTAAATGAACGATTATTCGTACATATAAATACCCCGCCCATCGTGTCCGATTGAGTGTATATGGTAATTTATAGGGACGCCCAATTGTAAATCTTTATATTAACATTAACAAACTATCATTTAGTTAAACAAATATAAAGCCCATTAATAGCTCATAGTCTAATTTCCACAAGTGTCGTTCTTTTGTCCAAATCCCAATTATGGTACAAAGCCCAATTACCCAATTTTAGTAATTAGCCCAACATCATGATTACTTCGTTTTAAATAAGCATAATAATAATTTAGCTACGAGACATTAATGTAAAAAGGTTGAACATAACTTACAATGATTAAAAATAGCGTAGCGTTACACGGACAGAATTTCGACTTACACCTTTAGAACATTTGCTAACATACCCTTATTATTAGAATTATAATTAAAATTAAAATATAAATTATAAATATATATATATATATATATATATTTTACGTATGAGGAGAAGAAGAAAAAGATGATGATTTGCGATCAGAATGCGCGAGCTTTATAGGGGGTTTCTGAATTTGGGGCTTCGCGACTCGCGGTGAAATACCCTTCAAACTCCGCGAGTCGCAGAGAATGAAATTACAGCTCAGTCCCTTTGGAGTCTTTCTTGCCGACGGTTTTTATTATTTATTATAATATATAAATAATTATAAGAATTATTTAAATATTATATTATATTTATGTGCATAGTTGACTTGTAATTTTTAGTCCATTGCGTCGAGCGTTGAGAGTTGACTCTGGTCCCGGTTCCGAATTTTCGAACGTCCTTGCGTACAATTTAATATCTTGTACTTTGCGTTTTGAATCTTGTACTCTTGTAATTTCGAGACGTTTCTTATCAATAATTGGAACCTTTTTGATTGTCTTTTGTACTTTTGAGCTTTTTGGTCGTTTGCGTCTTCAATTCGTCGAATCTGTCTTTTGTCTTCACCTTTTATTATTTAAACGAATATCACTTGTAAATAGAACAATTGCAACTAAAAGCTTGTCTTTCTTGAGGAATAATGCTATGAAATATATGTTCGTTTTTAGCAATATAGTGGCTATTAATCTATTCCCGTGTCCGGTTAAATGAACGATTATTCGTACATATAAATACCCCGCCCATCGTGTCCGATTGAGTGTATATGGTAATTTATAGGGACGCCCAATTGTAAATCTTTATATTAACATTAACAAACTATCATTTAGTTAAACAAATATAAAGCCCATTAATAGCTCATAGTCTAATTTCCACAAGTGTCGTTCTTTTGTCCAAACCCCAATTATGGTACAAAGCCCAATTACCCAATTTTAGTAATTATCCCAACATCATGATTACTTCGTTTTAAATAAGCATAATAATAATTTAGCTACGAGACATTAATGTAAAAAGGTTGAACATAACTTACAATGATTAAAAATAGCGTAGCGTTACACGGACAGAATTTCGACTTACACCTTTAGAACATTTGCTAACATACCCTTATTATTAGAATTATAATTAAAATTAAAATATAAATTATAAATATATATATATATTTTATGTATGAGGAGAAGAAGAAAAAGATGATGATTTGCGATCAGAATGCGCGAGCTATATAGGGGGTTTCTGAATTTGGGGCTCCGCGACTCGCGGTGAAATACCCTTCAAACTCCGCGAGTCGCGGAGAATGAAATTACAGCTCAGTCCCTTTGGAGTCTTTCTTGCCGACGGTTTTTATTAATTATTATAATATATAAATAATTATAAGAATTATTTAAATATTATATTATATTTATGTGCATAGTTGACTTGTAATTTTTAGTCCGTTGCGTCGAGCGTTGAGAGTTGACTCTGGTCCCGGTTCCGAATTTTCGAACGTCCTTGCGTACAATTTAATATCTTGTACTTTGCGTTTTGAATCTTGTACTCTTGTAATTTCGAGACGTTTCTTATCAATAATTGGAACCTTTTTGATTGTCTTTTGTACTTTTGAGCTTTTTGGTCGTTTGCGTCTTCAATTCGTCGAATCTGTCTTTTGTCTTCACCTTTTATTATTTAAACGAATATCACTTGTAAATAGAACAATTGCAACTAAAAGCTTGTCTTTCTTGAGGAATAATGCTATGAAATATATGTTCGTTTTTAGCATTATCATGTATTTTTAAGTTTTAATTAGTTTTATTAATATATAAAGCTAATATTTTTATAAAATACTTTATATAAAAATAATATAAAAATTGTATTTTTATAACTTTAAGTTTTATTTTTATATTTCGTATCATTTTAATCGTTCAAGCGTAATTTTGTATATTTTTCGTTCGTAACTAGTTTTAAGATATAGTTTTTGCCGTAGTTATTTTTATTTCTAGATTTTTAGGCTTTTCCGTAAAATTCCTTAAGTGCTTTTTCTTTAGACTAAGATTTAGGTGCTTTAGAATTTTGCGAAGCCGTTTTAAGATTTTAGTACTTTTTAAGTTATCGCCGTTTTGGATATAGAATTCCTTTAAGCTTTAATACCTTTAGACGCAATTGTTAATATTTAGTTTTTAGAATTTTAATTTTCGACGCTTTATTTTCTTATTTTTATTTTTTGACCTTTTATTTTTTGACGTTTTACGACGCACTATTTTTCTTTCTTATTTCTCGACGCTCTAGTTTTAGGACATAGAATTTTATTTATTTTCTTTAAATTTCGACGAAAAATTATTTTAAGCGGTTAAATTGATAGACATCCAAAATTTTCTGGTTAGTAGTAATAGTTGGATTTGTTAGTGGCGAGTTGTGGGCTTCCGATTTAAAGGGTCCTGGCTACCTGCTGCATCTATTGGCTATTCGAAACGTAGGCAAAATCAGAAAAGTCTATTAATTTGATAGCTTATATAATTTTTATCTTTTATAACTAATAGGACATTTAGTGAATGCACCGAGCAAAACGTTCACCACCTTTCATACGTTCACCACCTGTAACTTGATCAAGACATCTAGCCAACATTGTCGCCGTTGATTTTTCTTTAGAATCGTCATCTAGTCGACCAAGTACTCCAATTCAAATTTCCGATAATCCATTTTTTGAACCCGACCTCACAATTGAGAATCCGGAGGATATTCAGGGAGAATTCAGAGATCCTGAACCACTAATCATTCCTCCTGAACCACAAATCACTCATCCAGAGATTGTCGAGGAAGAAACCATTAAGTCAGAATCCTCTAGTGATTCAGATTCAACAAATTCAATCATGGAAAATCTGGAACCTCTAAGTATGGAAGACCGAATAAGGGCTAAACGCACTGGCCAAGATCACGCAATTACTCAACCAGATATTAATGCGCCAGATTATGAAATCAAAGGACAAATCCTACACATGGTAACTAATCAATGCCAATTTAGTGGTGCGCCGAAGGAAGATCCAAATGAACATCTTCGTACCTTCAATAGGATTTGTACTCTATTCAAGATCCGAGAAGTTGAGGATGAACAGATATATCTCATGTTATTTTCCTGGACTTTAAAGGGAGAAGCCAAAGATTGGTTAGAATCGTTACCTGAAGGGGCGATTGATACATGGGATGTTTTAGTTGAAAAATTTCTTAAACAATTCTTTCCGGTATCTAAAGCTGTGAGACTTCAAGGAGAAATAGTTACGTTCATACAAAAGCCAAATGAAACATTATATGAGGCATGGACAAGATTTGAAAAATTGTTGAGAGGATGTCCTCAACATGGTTTAGACACTTATCAAATAGTACAAATATTCTATCAAGGATGTGATATTACTACACGAAAAGACATCGACATAGCAGCTGGTGGTTCCATTATGAAGAAAACCGCAACTGAAGCTTACAAAATTATTGATAACACTGCTTCCTACTCACATGAGTGGCATCAAGAAAAAGATATCGTTAGATCATCTAAAGCGGCTAGAGCCGATTCTAGCCATGACTTTGATTTCATTTCCGCAAAGATAGATGCTTTCGAGAGACGAATGAAAAAGATGACTAAGGATATTCACGCAATACGAATTAGTTGTGAGCAGTGTGGAGGACCACATTTGAAAAAAGATTGTCTCAGTATTGAACAAACAATGGAACAAAGAGAGAATGTTTCATACATGAACCAAAGGCCTGAAAATAATTATCAAAGTAATTATCAACCGCCAAGACCAAACTACAATCAAAACTAGAATTATAACCGAAATGTTCCATACAACGATCAACAAGGTCCTAGCAATCAGCAAGTATCCAATAATACTTACAATCAGCAAAGACCTATTTTTCAAAATAAACCACCACAAACCGATGATAAAAAGCCAAATTTGGAAGACATAATGTCGAAGCTAGTTGAATCTCAAACTCAATTTTTCACATCTCAGAAACAAACTAATGAACAAAATGCTCAAGCATTTAGAAATCAACAATCTTCTATTCAAAATCTGGAACAAGAAGTAAGCAACCTAGCAAGGTTGATAGGTGAAAGAAAACCAGGGAGTCTAGCTAGCGATACAAATGCTAATCCTCGGAATGAAACAGCTAAAGCCATTACCACGAGAAGTGGTATTACACTTAAACCACCTGAAATACCTGAAATTTCTGATGACTCTATTCCTACTCCACAAGAATCACAATCTGAGCAAGAAAAGGAAAAAGAACCGGTAGTTAAAAAGGTTAATGAAGATAACACAGTTAAGTCAAAGCCTTATGTTAAACCATACCAACCACCGCCTCCTTACCCCAAGTAAAATGAGAAAAGAAATATTTGAAGCCGAGCAATCCAAATTCTTGGATATGTTTAAACAAATAAATGTCAATCTTCCTTTCATTGATGTGATATCAGGAATGCCAAGATATGCTAAATTTCTGAAAGATCTAATCACAAATAGAAAGAAAATGGAAGAACTCTCGGCTGTTACAATGAATGCTAATTGTTCTACAGTGCTGTTGAATAAGCTACTAGAAAAACTCTCAGATCCAGGAAGTTTCACAATTCCATATTTTCTGGGTAGTCTTAGTTCAATAGAAGCATTGGCAGACTTATGTACTAGTATAAATTTAATGCCGTATTCATTATACACTAAACTAGACCTTGGAGAATTGAAACCAACACGAATAAGCATACAACTAGCCGATCGATCAGTAAAATATCCTAGGGGGATAATGGAGAACATGCTAGTTAAAGTTGGTACTTTAGTATTTCCAGTAGATTTTGTTATTCTAGACATGGAAGAAGATTCTCGAGTTCCTCTTATATTAGGAAGACCCTTCTTAAACACGGCTAAAGCAATAATAGACGTGTTTGGTAAGAAACTGACCCTAAGTATAGAGGACGAGAGTGTTACCTTTTCTGTTGATAGAGCCATGCAACAACCGAAATCTGCAGATGATACATGTTATTATATTCAAACTATAGATTCACATGCAGAATTGTTAGAAGAATTTCTAGAATTACAAGGAATATTAGAATGTTCTTTAGGCGAAGGAATTGAACCAATTGATGAAGCTGAAATATTAGCTACACTTATGGCTAATGAATATGAACCAACAACAGAAGAACTTCAAATGCTAAAAGAAGAAGACAGATATCGATACAAATCATCGATAGAAGAATCACCAATATTAGAGTTGAAGCCACTTCCAAACCATTTGGAATATGCTTATTTACATGGTGAATCTGAATTACCTGTAATAATATCGTCTTCTCTTACGGAAAATGAAAAATCTCGACTCATTTCTGTGCTAAAAGCTCATAAACCAGCTATTGCATGGAAGATTCATGACATTAAAGGCATAAGTCTTTCGTATTGCACACATAAAATCCTTATGAAAGAAGGCCATAAAACCTATGTGCAACGCCAACGAAGACTAAATCCTAATATGCAAGATGTTGTTACGAAAGAAATTATTAAACTGCTAGATGCAGGCTTAATTTATCCAATCTCTGATAGTCCATGGGTAAGCCCAATTCAATGCGTACCTAAGAAGGGTGGCATGACTGTCATCACAAATGAAAAAAATGAGCTTATTCCTACTAGGACTGTAACAGGATGGCGAGTTTGTATTGATTATAGAAAATTAAATGACGCCACCAGAAAAGATCACTTTCCCTTACCTTTCATTGATCAAATGTTGGAAAGATTAGCCGAAAACAGTTACTATTGTTTTCTTGGCGGTTTCTCCGGATACTTTCAAATTCCAATCGCACCCAAGGACCAAGAGAAAACAACATTCACATGCCCTTATGGTACTTTTGCTTACAAACGCATGCCATTTAGACTTTGCAACGCCATTGCAACCTTTCAAAGGTGCATGATGGCGATTTTTCACGACATGATAGAAGAATGCATGGAAGTTTTCATGGATGACTTTTCAGTCTTCGGTGATACTTTTGAAACATGTCTAGTTAATCTTGAACGAATGCTTATTAGATGCGAACAATCAAATCTAGTACTTAATTGAGAGAAATATCATTTCATGGTTAAAGAAGGCATCATTCTTGGTCATAAAATTTCAAAGGAAGGAATTGAAGTGGATAGAGCTAAAGTAGATGTAATTGCTAAACTTACACATCCCACCAATGTTAGAGGAGTTAGGAGTTTTCTAGGACATGCCGGTTTTTACCGACGTTTCAAAAAAGATTTTTCTAAAATTGCCACTCCTATGAATAAACTCCTAGAAAAGGATGCTCCATTCATCTTTTCGGATGAATGCATCAAATCTTTTAATATTCTTAAAGAAAAACTCACTAATGCGCCGATCATGATAACTCCAAATTGAAATCTACCATTTGAACTCATGTGTGATGCAAGTGATTTTGCAATGGGAGCCGTTTTAGGTCAAAGGATTGAAAAATGATTTCAACCTATTTATTACACTAGTAAGACGTTACAAGGAGCACAAATGAATTACACAACTACTGAAAAAGAACTCCTTGCTATTGTCTTTGCTTTTGACAAATTTCGTTCATATCTCGTTCAATCAAAAACGGCGGTCTATACTGACCATTCTGCTCTTAGATACCTATTTTCAAAACAAGATGCCAAACCACGATTAATCCGTTGGATCTTACTCTTACAAGAGTTCGATATTGAAATCCGAGACAAAAAGGGAGCAGAAAATCTCGCTGCTGATCATCTTTCTCGTCTTGAAAATCCCGAATTAGAAGTTCTAAATGAATCGGCCATACAAGATAACTTTCCTGATGAATATCTATTGAAGATCGATTATAATGAAATTCCATGGTTTGCAGACTTTGAAAACTACTTAGTATGTGGATTCCTTGAAAAAGGGTTGTCGTACCAAAAACGAAAGAAATTCTTTAGTGATATAAAACACTATTTCTGGGAAGATCCACATTTGTTTAAAAGTTGTCCCGAAGGAATAATACGCCGATGTGTATTCGGGGATGAAGCTAGTCAAATCTTAAACCATTGTCACACAGGACCAACAGGAGGGCATTATGGGCCTCAACTTACAGCAAGAAAAGTTTACGACGCTGGATTCTATTGGCCTACAATTTTCAAAGACGCGCACCTTCTTTGTAAATCCTGTGATGCTTGTCAAAGGGCCGAAAAAGTAAGTCAACGTGATGAAATGCCACAAAATGTCATTCAAGTATGTCAAGTATTTAATGTTTGGGGTATTGACTTTATGGGTCCATTTCCAAAATCTCATAATAATCTCTACATTCTCGTTGCCATTGATTATGTATCTAAATGGGCGGAAGCACAAGCTCTCCCAACTAACAATGCACGGGTTGTAGTCAACTTCTTAAAACGTCTTTTTGCAAGGTTTGGAACACCGAAAGCTTTAATAAGTGATCGGGGTACTCACTTTTGTAATAATCAACTTGAGAAAGTTCTCAAAAGATATGGAGTAACTCATAAAATCTCAACCGCTTATCATCCACAAACAAGTGGACAAGTTGAAAATACCAACCGAGCTTTAAAACGTATTCTAGAGAAAACCGTAGGATCAAATCCGAAGGAATGGTCCATGAAATTTGAAGATGCACTCTGGGCTTTTAGAACAGCCTACAAAACTCCAATTGGAACTACACCTTTTAAACTCGTTTACGAAAAAGCATGTCATCTTCCAGTAGAAATTGAGAACAAAGCATTTTGGGCTTTGAAGACATGTAATCTTGATTTGCAAGAAGCTGGACGTCTATGATTAAGTCAACTAAAAGAATTAGAAGAATTAAGACATGAAGCATATGAAAATTCGTTAATCTATAAAGAAAGAACGAAGAAATGGCATGATAAAAGAATCAGAAGTTCAAAAGAATTTAAAGAAGGAGACAGAGTCCTTCTTTTCAATTCACGATTCAAGCTATTTCCTGGAAAATTGAAATCAAGATGGTCTGGACCATTCATAGTCAAAAGAGTTTTCCCATACGGAACAATAGAGTTAATAAATTCAAATGGGATTGAATTTAAAGTTAATGGTCACAGAGTTAAACATTACATACAAGGTCCGATGGAAGTTGACAATGAAGTCAATCATAATTTCACCACTCAAGAAAACCCTCAGAATGAAAACATATATATGTTATCAATAACATATGAAAAACCAAAATTGAAAGACGGGGAAGCTTCAAATTGGAGTGATGAAGAAGAATTCCTATACAAATCTCCAATTCCAAGAAAAGAAGAAAAATGTGAACAAGAAGTTCAAGTAGAAGTGAAAGAACCAAGAAAAGATCACTTGGAAAAGGTTAACAAACCAACTCTACTTACTAAAGTAGGAGACCCTGGTGAATTTATCATTTCTTGCTTGCTTAATGATGGTGCTATGTATAATGGACTCGCAGATTTAGGAGCAAGTGCAAATGTTATGCCTCTTTCCTTATACAAAAGATTAGGTGTTGGTAAATTAAGACCAACTAGAATAGGTGTTCAATTATTTGATCAAACCATTAAACACCCGGTTGGAATAGCCGATAATTTACTTGTTAAAGTGGGAAGTTTGACCTTTGTTGCAAACTTTATAGTTATTAATATATAGGAAGACCTTGATATTCCTCTAATTTTAGGTCGCCCATTTTTAGCAACCACCGAAGCATTCATTGATGTAAGAGAAGGTAGAATTACACTTAGGGATGATGACAAATTGGTTACCTTTGTGAACCGAAAGTTTAGATCTCCACCAACCAAAACTGTTGAACCAATGAAAACGCCTAAGTGTGGGAAAGATGAAGCAACAACCAATGATGACCTGATAAAAAAGAACCCCGTTGTTGATACGAAATTAGATGAACCCGTTTTTAACAGTTCAACGAAGAAACTTTATAAACGGATTCAAGATGCTAGGATTAATGGGAACTTTAAGTTATGTAACCGATTAGTATCCAATTTGTCGCCTAAAGAAAAGGAAATGTTAGTTGAATTTGTGAAAGTTACATAGAAAATCTGAAGGTATTTCGTATGCCCGAGAGTCATATAAAATTAATGTGGCCAACATGTTATGATCCAAGTCGGGTCATACCCAATAACAAGCTTATCGACACCTTATACGTATTTAATCTTAACGATTGGATCGTTAAATAAATAAGCGACACTTGGATTTTAGAAAATCGGTTTTCTAAAATATTATCACTTGAGATAAATTATTTGGATAATTTATATTTAATTATTTATAGGTTTAAATAATTATATTGTGTTATATTTTATAAAAGGTTTATAAAATATATAAGTAACATGACAATAAATGGGTTTTATACAACTTTTATAAATAAAAAAGTTTATTTATAAAATGTGGTGATGGTGGGCAGTTTTTTATGCCCCAAGAAAGACCATCCTATGCTTATTCTTGTTGCTTTCTATAACACAATTCCATATATGCATGTCCCTTGACTAGAAGTCTGACACACATGCATAAAACATCAAGTGATACTTGCAAAAAAAACTGCACAAAATATTCTGCTGCTGTTGCTGTTGCTGTTGGCCGTGGGCTGTTGGGACTCATAAGGGAGTTCTAAATTTGTTTTTGCAGGCTCATATTAAGTGTCAATCAAATCCTAACTAAAGGCAAAGGTGTAAGGGTTATTGCTTGGGGTATTTACACACTTGAGGCTTCAAGTTAGAGGCTTTCATTCCATCATCTTCATCATCATCATGCACATTAGAAAACAACCCTCAACTAGCTTGAGGAAGTATATATATCTTATCTTTGTGTTCTTATATGTAAGCATATATTCAAGACTTGATATTAACATGGAATTCAATTTAAATGGTTAAACATATAACCTTGTTTTCTTGATAATCATGCTTCCGCTTGCTTTACTATCATAAAATTGGTTTTTTGATTATGTAAACTCATAGAACATGTTGTTTTATTGAATTCCATCAATGGTATTAGAGCCGAGGTCTATGAAATATGCTTCTTATATATGGTCTTTAAAACCCACCAACTTTGCATTCTATTAACATGCATGAAAGTAGAATGTAAAAATGTTCGGGTTTGGGAGGGTTGGTTAGTTTGGCCGAATTGTTTAGGACCCAAAATGGGTTTCGGGTTCTTCCATTTTGGTCATTTTGTTGATATATTGATGTTCACAATCATAGCCATGACCTTGTGTTTGAATGAATGCTTGTTTGGTTGATTTGTTATTCATTCATTTGGTTTGTAAAAATATTTATTCAATTGGTTTGTGATAATATTATTTTGGTTATGTAATTTATTTTATATTTGGTATGTAAAATAGATTAGGTTGTATTTCATTTTCTAGACAAAATGTATTAGGATATATTTTGTAAAAAGATGAAGATGATGAAGACTTGGAAGAACACAAGAAGAAGCATTTGGATGCAAGATTAAGTGGGAGATTTAAAATCTCCTACTTAGTGTTATAACCCCTTAACCGGTGGCATTTGTTTTCGGCTAAACAAATGTCTACCAAATTGGCTTGATTGTGAACATATTTGTTTTGTATGCATGGTTGTTTATTGTGTTTGTATGTTTGGTTGCTACAAGTAAATCACAAGATAACAACAAGCAAAATGATAATTTAATTGGTTAAATTAGACATTATTAACTACATGCAAAACGACAATTTAATTGGTTAAATTAAAAGTGGGAAAAGGACATTGATAAACGGTTATTAAGAATACGAAAAGGATCACATATATAAAATGGTTTATATCATGTAATTGGCTTAATTACAAGACATGAAAATGGTTTTTCATAAGTACCATACACTAAATGCATGTTGGTGTATGGCATAAATTTTTTCTTAAACTAGAAATAATGAAAAATTAAAATCCCTTATTAACAAGGCAAACAAGTTAAACGCCTTCCTTTTTTGTGACACTTAAAAAATATTAGGAAACTCATAATGGGATAAATTTCACCTAACCATTATGAGAAAACTATTATGATTAAGGTGAATTTCGCATGCTTGTGGGATAAAGGTCACCTAACCACTTGTATGTTAAATTTACACGTTTACACAAGTAGGACGACTTGATTTGGGAATCATGAACTTAGGGTCACCGAAGCATGAGGAACAAATAGGCGTTGATGGGATAAATATGTCATGCAAAAGGATTGCATGATCCCATAACTTAGAAGTTGCAAAAGGATTGCAATTGTCATATAATGACTACCTAGCTAAATCAAATGACGGGATAAAGGTCACCTAACCGAAATTTAGTTTACCGTTGGATTCTAAAATTTAATAAATATCAATTGGATTTAAAGGGTATTGATTGTTAAATTAAAATTGATACTTAAACAACTTTGTTAAATTTTGTAGATGGCCGCCAATAACAACAACATCCCAAACGCACCAATCAACTTTAACAACCTATCGTTGAGGTCAATCCTTGAAAAGAAAAAACTCAACCATACGAATTTCATGGATTGGTTTCGCAATCTAAGAATTGTCCTCAAACTCGAGGATAGGTATGTGTTGGAAGACCCCATTCCCGATCAACCCGACGAGGATGATACAGAAGGCATGGCTTATTGGGATAAGTATTGCACCGATTCGATGCAAGTCTGTTGCCTTATGCTTGGGACTATGATACCCAAACTCCAAAAGGACTTCGAGTATCATTGTGCATATGACATGATCTCACAGTTGAAGGAGATGTTCCTCCAACAAGCTCGTGTCGAGCACTTCGAAACGGTTCGAGCGCTTCATGCATGTCGGATGGACGAGTCCCAATCTGTTTCATTTTATGTCCTTAAGATGAAAAGCCTAATTGATCGAGCGAACCATCTAAACTGCAACGTGTCTAATGAATTAGCCACGGACCTTATCCTTAATTCCTTGTCAAAGAGGTTTGACACATTTGTAATGAATTACAATATGAATGGTTGGGATAAGAGCATTGGCGAATTACATGTCATGCTTAAGACGGCCGAAGCAAGCATGGGTAAAAGGGCTTCACCCATGTTTATGATCAATGAAGGCGGGTCCAAAACCAATAACATTTCTAAGCCAAAGGTGGCTAAGAGGAAAGGACTCGCCTACCAAGGCAAGGGCAAGGGAAAGGGGAAGATGGTTACCCCAACCAACAATAACAAGAAGCAAAAGGTTGCTGGTAAAACAAACCCCAAAGAAGATCCGTGCTTTGGTTGCGGTGAAATGGGTCACTGGAAACGCAACTGCCCGATCTACCTGAAGGAGTTGAAAGAAAGGAAGGATGCAGGGCAAACCTCAGGTAACGTATATATGGTATACATTGAGCTTAGTATTACTTCTTCTAATACATGGGTATTAGACACAGGATGTGGAACTCATATTTGCAATTATTTGCAGGGGTTCAAAAGAAGTAATCAAGATGCGGGAACAACAAGTCTCTTCATGGGTAATGGAGCAAGGGTGCAAGTGAAAGCTCAAGGAGACTTTGTTTTGAAGCTACCAAGTGGTTTGGAGCTTATTTTGAAAAATGTTTTGTATGCACCCGATTTATCTCAAAACATTATTTCTGTATCCCGTTTGAAACAATGTGGTTTTAATCTTAATTTCATTAATGATGATATCCATGTTTATTTAGATGATGTGTTCTATTTTAAGGCTTCGCCTTTGAATGGTATTTATGAATTGGTTCATGACGACACATCATACAATAGCTCAATGTTCCATGCAAACACCAAGAAACTCAAAAGAGATTTGAGTGATTCCTACTTATGGCATTGTCGCCTTGGTCACATAAACAAGAATCGAATGCATACACTTTAAAAGAATGGACTTTTGAAATCAAATGAACTAGACTCGTTTGATGTATGTGAATCTTGTTTACAAGGCAAAATGACTAAAGCACCTTTCAAAGGGACCTATGAAAGGGCTAAGGACTTATTGGGTTTAATACATTCGGGTGTATGTGGACCCTTTAAGCCCATGACTAGGAAAGGTGAAAGATACTTCGTCACTTTCATTGATGACTTTAGTCGTTTCGGATATGTCTACTTGTTAAGACACAAGGACGAAACTTTTGAAGCATTCAAGGAATATCATAACGAAGTACAAAATCACCTCAATAAGACAATCAAGGTACTTCATACCGATAGAGGAGGTGAATACCTAAGCGATGCTTTCCAAGATCATCTTAAAAGTTGTGGGATTATCTCGCAACTCACTCCTCCTGGAACACCCCAACTTAATGGAGTTTTCGAAAGGAGGAACCGAACCCTAATGGATATGGTTCGATCTATGATGGCTAGAAGCTCGTTACCTCTATCATTTTGAGGTTATTGTCTATGCTCCGTTGCTCGTATTCTAAATATGGCCCCAACCAAGAAAGTGGAACGAACTCCTCATGAGATGTGGTTTGGAAAACCTCCATCTCTATCATACTTAAAGGTATAGGGATGTGAAGCTTATCCCAAGCGTTACGTCCCTAATAAGTTGAATGCTCGATCCACTAAGTGTATCTTCATAGGATATCCCAAGGATGATATGGGATATTATTTCTATGATCCATCCGAGCAGAATGTATTTGTTGCTCGGAAGGCTGAATTCCTTGAAACTAAGTTCCTAATGGAAGGTAATAGTGAAAGGAAGATAGATATTGAGGAGGTTCAAGATCAAGTAGATGATACACAATTGGTTGACACTAGCACTCAACATGAAAATGTTGAGAATGATCAAATGGATGATCAAAGTATACATGACATTCGCAGATCTGGTAGGATTAGTAATCCTCCTGAGAGATATGGGAGAGATATGGGTTTCTCATAGACAGTTGCTATGTGGTTGATTTGGATGAACCAACAAACTACCAAGATGTTTTATCAAGTATTGATAAAGATAAATGGCAGGAAGCCATGAACGCTGAGATGCAATCCATATATGACAACCAAGTTTGGGAACTTGTTGCACAACCTACTGGCTCAAGGCTAGTTGATTGTAAATGGCTTTTCAAAATGAAAACCGACATACATGGAAACTTAGATACATATAAAGCTAGACTTGTAGCAAAAGGTTTCACTCAAACTCAAGGGGTTGACTATGATGAAACTTTTTCGCCTGTGGCAATGCTAAAGTCTATTAGGATATTACTTACCATTGCTGCTCATTATGATTATGAAATATGGCAAATAGATGTCAAGACCGCTTTCCTAATTGGATATCTTGAGGAAGATGTCTATATGGTACAGTGTAACGACCCGACTTCGTTAATCCAAGAACACGCCCAAAAAAAAAAATTTCTGGACCTGCCCATCTGGACGGCGTCCAGTTATCTGGACGACGTCCAGCACTTAATACCGAAACAGCGTCCAGCATATTTGGACGGCGTCCAGATTGCCTGGCAGCTGCTGTCCCCGGGTCCAACCCACGTGAGCGGAAATCCCGCTTCCCGACACTTTTAAACGAAAACCTTTTTACAACATATCATAATATAATAAACTAAGAGGTTTCCATCATCAAAACAAGTTTTACAACATCGGGCCCACATCCACCCGTCTTACGCGAATCGTTCAAAAATACAAGTTTCAACCAATACAAGTTTAATTTCCAAACGACACTAGAGCATGGTGTTTAGGGTTAAACTACCCAAATCTTGGCCAAACTTCCAAAAGCTAACCCAAAAGCATCCCCTATCAAAATAAGTGGGAGACCACTAATCCAACTGAATACCTTTGCCTTTGTCCACGCCGGAGCCTCAAAAGGTAAACAACGAGAGGGTAAGCTAACGCTTAGTGAATGCAATAGTTATACACGTACATATATAAAATACCTACTTGCACATACTTACACAAATTCCGCATACATGCTAGCAACACAAATGGGCTTAACATCTCAAGTACAACGCTATTAACTTCCAATATCACAAGCTAGCATAACAATGGCATATATATATATAACTCGAACTATATAATATGCTTACAACTCAACACAATAACCATGGTCAACCAATCGTACAAGGGAATGGCGCTCACGAAAATGCCATCGGTTTTCATAACATCCGTTAGTGTACTTAACACCTCGTATCACTAAACCCTAGGGTGGCACCTTAACACCTCGGTACTTCACCCCGAGTGGCATCTTAACACCTCGATGCTTCACTCTTTATTTTACGGAGTGGCGTCTTAACACCTCGACACTTCACTCCTAGGTGGCATCTTAACACCTCGATGCTTCACCCCGAGTGGCATCTTAACACCTCGATGCTTCACCCGTCAATTACATAGAGTGGCATCTTAACACCTCGATGATTCACTCCGAGTGGCGTCTTATGTAGTGACCCGAACTTTTCCATGTTTATATATATATTAAATGAAATTGTTATTTACATGATTAAGTGTTTCCAACATGTTAAGCAATCAAACTTGTTAAGACCTGATTAATTAAAATAGGTTTCATATAGACAATTGACCACCCAAGTTGACCGGTAATTCACGAACGTTAAAACTTGTAAAAACTATATGATGACATATATATGGTTATATATATATAGTTAACATGATATTATGATAAGTAAACATATCATTAAGTATATTAACAATAAACTACATATGTAAAAACAAGACTACTAACTTAATGATTTTGAAACGAGACATATATGTAACGATTATCGTTGTAACGACATTTAATGTATATATATCATATTAAGAGATATTCGTACATCATAATATCATGATAATATAATAATTTAAAATCTAATTTGATATTATAAACATTGGGTTAACAACATTTAACAAGATCGTTAATCTAAAGGTTTCAAAACAACACTTACATGTAACGACTAACGATGACTTAACGACTCAGTTAAAATGTATATACATGTAGTGTTTTAATATGTATTCATACACTTTTGAAAGACTTCAAGACACTTATCAAAATACTTCTACTTAACAAAAATGCTTACAATTACATCCTCGTTCAATTTCATCAACAATTCTACTCGTATGCAACCGTATTCGTACTCGTACAATACACAGCTTTTAGATGTATGTACTATTGGTATATACACTCCAATGATCAGCTCTTAGTAGGCCATGTGAGTCACCTAACACATGTGGGAACCATCATTTGAAAACTAGCATGAAACATCTCATAAAATTACAAAAATATGAGTAATCATTCATGACTTATTTACATGAAAACAAAATTACATATCCTTTATATCTAATCCATACACCAACGACCAAAAACACCTACAAACACTTTCATTCTTCAATTTTCTTCATCTAATTGATCTCTCACAAGTTCTATATTCATGTTCTAAGTGTTCTTCATAAATTCTACAAGTTCTAGTTTCATAAAATCAAGAATACTTCCAAGTTTGCTAGCTTAATTCCAAACTTGTAGAGTGATCATCCAACCTCAAGAAATCTTTCTTATTTACAGTAAGATATCTTTCTAATATAAGGTAATACTCATATTCAAACTTTGATTCAATTTCAATAACTATAACAATCTTATTTCGAGTGGAAATCTTACTTGAACTTGTTTTCGTGTCATGATTCTACTTCAAGAACTTTCAAGCCATCCAAGATCCTTTGAAGCTAGATCCATTTGTCTCTTTTCCAGTAGGTTTATCCACAAAACTTGAGGTAGTAATGATATTCATAACATCATTCGATTCATACATATAAAGCTATCTTATTCGAAGGTTTAAACTTGAAATCACTAGAACATAGTTTAGTTAATTCTAAACTTGTTCACAAACAAAAGTTAATCCTTCTAACTTGACTTTTAAAATCAACTAAACACATGTTCTATATCTATATGATATGCTAACTTAATGATTTAAAGCCTGGAAACACGAAAAACACAGTAAAACTGGACATACGCCGTCGTAGTAACACCGCGGGCTGTTTTGGGTTTGATAATTAAAAACTATGATAAACTTTGATTTAAAAGTTGTTCTTCTGGGAAAATAATTTTTCTTATGAACATGAAACTATATCCAAAAATCATGGTTAAACTCAAAGTGGAAGTATGTTTTTCAAAATGGTCATCAAGACGTCGTTCTTTCGACTGAAATGACTGCCTCTTACAAAAACGACTTGTAACTTATATTTCCGACTATAAACCTGTCACGACCCGGAAAATTTTGACTAATTTTAAACCAAACTCTTGATACGATTTAATATTTCTGACACGATAAGTAAAGTCTGTTAGGTTGAGTCTCAAAAATTTTGAACTGCTTCATATATGCAGTTACCCTTCGACTGTTCTCGACGATTCACGAACAACTAATTGTAAATAACTACATGTATATATATATATATATATATATATATATATATATATATATATATATATATATATATATATATATATTCTTGTAAATATGTATAATTATATTAAAAATATATAATATATTTATTTTAGTAGTTAAAAACTTTCTATTTAAAACTGTTTGTATATAGAAAGAGAATACATTAAAAATAACTGTTTTCAAGACTAATTAGTAAACGTCAGCGACACTCGGTTGATGTTTTGTTAGTTTTAATATAGATGTAATACATGTTCATGAATGATTAAGATAAAAATTTGACTGTAAATTGATTACGAAGATTTTAGATTTGTTAAAAAAAAATTTACATTTTTAAGTTTAAATATTAGTACTTCGTATAGATAAATTGAAACAGAAAATAAATAATTATCTAACCTTTTTGATCAGGTTTCAAACAGTTAACGAGTGAAATAATTAAATATATTTAATCTAAAAATTTGGGATTTTTAGGAACACTTTTATACATTAATTGTTTAGCAGTGGACACGATATTATACTGTGAGTTAAAAGTGTCGGTAGATTTAAATATTTGAGGCTGCTATGTGATTACTCACATGTTTCTTCTTATTATTAAATTATTCTTATTAATTATTATATTATAATTATTATTAACTTTATGAATTATAATACTGAAGTATATGTTATATACAAACATATGGTACATTACATTTACTCATATCTCTTCTTCAACCATCTCTCATAACTTATACCAAAACTTTTGTTATTGAATCTTTGTATTCTCTTCCTCACTTTTACTCCACGAACCAACAACGCTCCTAAATTGCCTCAAAATCTCTGTAAAAGTCACAATTCCAACCAAACCATAATCTTCTCTAACAACCCAAGCATAACTAACACGATGAGTAATCATTTGCACCATAACCGCCATCAATGTGTTCCACGGGCCATAACCGGCAACCACCAAGATCACCCTTAAACCACCACCTCCTCCATCAAGAACCACCTTGAATCACCATCTTCTATCTCTCTTTTCTTGATTTAACTCGTGAACCCACCACTGATCATCAACCCGTTTGAACCACACCCGCCACTACCATCAACCACCCTCATCATCCAAATCACCTTTCATTACCACAACAAATACCATGAACATCCCCTTTCTGTATCTTTCTTTCGATGTCTTTTTTTCTATCCAGGAGTCCCACGAACTGCAATCACTGCCGTAACTGTTACTATCTAGTGTCTATTGAGTCAAATAACCACTATCCTTATCAACTAATCAACCACCTGCACCAGATTTCTGTTTCAACCGAACCCAAATCATCACCCGTCACCTTTTCTCTTTTGTTTTCTTTCCTTCTGATTTTTTTTCTGTTTCAACGAGATATATATCAACCCTCCAAAACCATCAACGAACCTGCAAACCAACTGTTTTCTTATTTAGACAGTACAAGATCGCTGTTATTCTTCTGCTACTAATATCTTTTCGTAACAAGAATATGATGGTATATATAAAGATGATGATTATGATCAAGATAATAGAAGTGATGATTATAAATGATGGGTGATGATGTTTGTTCTTTATGTTACTGGACAAAACCGAGACCCCACTTGAGAAAAGTGGTGATCAAGTTGAGAAGATATTTACGGGTGATGTTTGTTATTACAAATTATAAACATAATTAGAACTTGGGCCATTGATTATATTTTTTTTACATTGAACTGTCGTGTCTTTGGGATTTGTTGGGCCAAAGTGTTTAAATGGTTTTACAATTGGGCCGTAACTAATTTAGTTGTTAGGCCATGTATATGTTGAACCGTGAACTTGCTTTAAGTATTTAGCTACTATCTTCTTTTGTCTAAATGGGCCGTAAACAACAATGAGTAGTCTAGGCTGTTACTTTGAATTCCTTGTATGTGACAAGTTATGATCATAATAATATGAAGATGATTATGATAATGATGTAAAAGATGATCATGATAAGGTGATACGTATGATTGCAGATGATTACGTTATGATGATAACGGGTTATTATGTATAAGATGATGAAATGGTGATGTTTGTTAATAATGATGATAATAACCGAATGGATAATCGAGTTATATATAGATGATGATGTTAATGATCATATGGCGATAATAATAAATAAAAAAAATGATGATGGCTTGATGTTATGATGATGAAGAGATGATAACATGAATGAGGTTGATTATGATGATGGTTGTAGCAAAATGATAAAGATCATAATTAGTATATGATTATGGGTATGATTAAGATTATAGTTATGGTATGATGCTCGAATGATGATGATGAAACACGTACATGAATGATGGAGATAATGATAATGATAATGGTATAAATTCAATTATTTTTATTTTTATTATTATTATTATTATTATTATTATTATTATTATTATTATTATTATTCGTAAAATTATTGGTAAAATTTTTATTATAATTATTATTATTATTATTTTTATCATTATTATTAATAGTATCATTATTAGTATTATCAATATTAAATTTGGTATTATTATTAACATTAGAAAAACTACTATTTTTATAGTTATTATTATCATTTTCATTAAAATTATTATTATTTTATCATTATTATTAAAATTATCATTATTACTAAAATTATTACCTTTATCAAAAATTAATATTATTATTAATATAATATTATCACTATAATCCTTATTGAAATTATTAATATTAATACTAATACTATTATCATTATCTTTATAATTATTCGTAAAATTTTAACTGATATAGGTTCGTGAATCCGAGGACAACTCTATATACTTGTTCAATGTCGTCATATGTATTTTTACTACAAAATACAGTATGGTGAGTTTCATTTGCTCCCTTTTTAATTGCTTTTGCAATATATATTTTTGGGCTGAGAATACATGCGCTGCTTTTATAAATGTTTACGAAATAGACACAAGTACTTAGAAATATATTCTACGTTGAGTTGTACCACTAGCATACTTCCCTGTAGCTTGGTAACTACTATTTACATGTGGTATTGTAAACGCGAATCCTGTTGATAGATCTATCGGGCCTGACAACCCCAACCGGACTGGACGACCAGTATTCAACGGTTGCACAGTACTTCGTTTCGGTGACTACACTTGGTACGGTGTAGTGAGATTTCTTAATAAAGGGAATATGCGACGTGATTAAATGTTAAGTATGGTTACCAAGTGCTCAACCACTTAGAATGCTTTACATACACTTGCGAGTGTATTATGTTTATGATTATGAAATCTTGTGGTCTATTAAGATATTGAAATGATTGTTATGATAAACCTATGAACTCACCAACCTTTTGGTTGACACTTTTAAGCATGTTTATTCTCAGGTACGAATTAAGTCTTCCGCTGTGCATTTGCTCATTTTAAGGACATTACTTGGAGTCGATCATCGCAATGGGACCAAATGTTGATGACTTCGTCCAGGTGGATAAGGACGGGTCGTCACAGGTGGTATCAGAGCGTTGGTCCTAGTGAACCAGGTCTTGCATTAGTGTGTCTAACTGATAGTTGTTAGGATGCATTAGCAAGTCTGGACTTCGACCTTAGCTGCATATTATACGTATTGTTTATCATTCTTAGCGGAAAATTATCTGCTTATCATTTCTAAGTCTAGACACGACTTCCTGCACTTATTTGATAGATAGTGTACCGATAAATCCATATCTTAGCGTATCTGCTAATTCATATCTTAGCGTATCTGTTACTGTAGACTTTATCTGACACGTTTCCTTATTTTTCTTCGTAATCTACGGGATTTTTTGTACTATGTATAGGTATTATATATAATTAGAATATCATCCGATATCCGAAAATCATTTCATATCGAAAAATCCTTTATTCAATCGTACGCAATGGAACTCACCATTAGATCAAGTCCCTCGGATTCCGATATGGAGTCCCACTCCAGACCCAGAAGTAGCGTCACCAGAATGAATCAAGCGATCAGTCATCCCAGATTCATCTGATGGGTTTGTAGTCGACTTAATCAATGGATACGAGAAAAAGACGATCCCTTCCACCAACCAAATTCACCTTTTGGCGAAGAACCTGAAGCATTTACCGGCGAACCCGTTCGCAACACCGTTTATATCCTTTTTGCAAGAATTTTTCGTCTTGAGACTACCATTAACGGAACTAGAGAAGATATTCGACCTTTACCTCACACTGATAACCAACCAGGGTTAGTAGAAGAAGTTAGAGAACTCCGAGCTCGAGTATTAACTTTAGAGAGCACGGTACACAATTTGCTAGCACCAGCAGTATCACCAACACCAGTAACATCACCAGCTTCAGCACCAACGGTACCAGTACCACCAATAACCCAAGTTTCAACAATCCATGCCTCACCATCTCATTCTGTACCTCGAGTATAATCATCGTTCTACGAATCATTCTACATCAATTACCTTTGTTCGACATGACGATTATGTAATCTTTGATGTTTTAGAGATTATATATTCTCGTTCTAACGGTAAATTAAATGAGATTAATATCATATCAACTCATTAAATCTATATTACATCTGAATAAAATATATATGTAAGTATATTTTCATAAAGATTGTAATTAAAAATTCTTTCGTACAAACTGTTAATGATGAAAATATTTTAACGGGTAGGTAGTACCCGAGGAATATTTAGATTTCACATTAATAAGTTACACTGTACATTCTTCGAATCTGATTCAACGGTCATTTACTATCCTACTTACAACCACCAATATACGAATCTGTTCACCACAGAATAACCATTTTTATTCAATTTCATATTTGGATTTTGACCTATCAGAATCCAACAAGTGGCATAATGAAGAAAACATTGGACATGATAAAATTTGTTAGAAACAAACAAATTAATTATAAAGAATTTTGTTAAGATTCCACGCTAACTGTTCCTAGTTAACTGTTCCCAGCTAACTGTTAATTCCGTATTACATTTTATTTATCGCAATTTACATTCTCGCAATTTTATTTATCGTCATTTAATTTCTGTTATTTACTTTTACTCACTTTAAATAACGGGACACGTATACTAGGTTTCGACCTATCATATCGACTCATCTATATATATATTTCGGAACAACCATAGACACTCTATATGTGAATGTTGGAGTTGGCTATACAGGGTTGAGGTTGATTCCAAAATATATATATGGTTTGAGTTGTGATCAATACTGAGACCGGTACACGTGTCACGATACGTATTAATTAATTCGAATATTATATATTAAATTATGTATGAATATATTGGATTATTGGACAATTGGACTATTGGACTGCTAACTTTGGGCAATTAAAATGAATTAAAATACTGATTATAACATATGAAACTAAATAATTCTTCAAGTTTGCCACTTGATTTCATCTTAAACCTCATTCGTATCTTGACGATTACAATCTGCGATTCTTGAAAACACCTCGATCGAGAGGATGAACCAGCCGCACTTCATCTATGGAAGAAAAGATTGATGCATATAGTTATACACCTGAAAAACCCTCGGAAACTGAGAAAACGTTTAACACGTAGCTGTACCAATTCCTTTAGTGTTATTATTACCCAAAATGATTTGGTAATCCCTTTCAAAGTAGCAAATTTTATCACAGCTCCAGCAAGTCAACTCCGACTTTTCATTCGAAATAACCTTATTATAACCTTGATATATATGTGTACTCTTTATTGTTACTGGAGAATCTTTTATATTCCACCATATTACCATCAGCGTTTAATCATCTAAAAATACAATTCTCCTGAAACCACCTCAGTTTGATACCCGATGACCCAGATCCGTTAACTTTGAAAATGCTGATAAAGTAGCATGTTGTAGATGGTCTTAATGGCCAATAGTTGATGATAAAGAAGGAAGTGTTAGGAACGCTCGATAGAAAATTTTGTACTAAAAATCGGATTGAGCACACCGTGAAGGAAACAAAGAACAAATACAAATACCAAACGCTATATTCAAAGAATCCAGGAATTTCTGGATCCGATGAAATCTTTAGAGAATATCTTGCTCCAAAGTCGTGTTAAAATCTTGCGGAAAATCTTTCTTCATTCACCTTCGAACTTAGAAATTTCAAAATATCATCATAAATATCTTCGATATTTCTGAGGATATTTACATAAATATTCTTGTCCGAAATTATCTACCTCTTCGTGTTTCCAGTATCCCATTATATTGGAAACTTCGGTAAAATACAAGTATAAATTATGAATGAATTGTGGAGTAGTGTTGGGAATTGAAGCATGGGTTAGTATAATATAATGACACTTGGCCAACGTGATTATATTACAGTAAGTCATGCTGAGTTTCTAATGAAACGTGATGATGGTTCACAGTAGATCATAACGTCATTATGTGCCATGTTACACGACTCTTTCATTCTACTTAAGCTCTAAATATATCACGAAAATATTTTCTCGATATTTCTGTTCTTCCGTAATTCCAACAAATTGCTAATAAATCGTGCTATTACATTTTCTTTCTAATTAGAAGATTTCCTTAAATTCCTTGAATTCCGGAAATCCACCATGACTACGTCAAAAAGTTATCTCTATCTCAATCTTTTGTGACAGCTTCATTCGTACGCTTCACATAATTGAATCGTTTTATCTATATCACTCAATAATGATAAAACTCTTATTATCAACTCATATTCATCATGAAAAACATTCTTATTGTTAGCCATGACGACCTCGATCAAATTTCGGGACGAAATTTCTTTAACGGGTAGGTACTGTCACGACCCGGAAAATTTTGACTAATTTTAAACCAAACTCTTGATACGATTTAATATTTCTGACACGATAAGTAAAGTCTGTTAGGTTGAGTCTCAAAAATTTTGAACTGCTTCATATATGCAGTTACCCTTCGACTTGTTCTCGACGATTCACGAACAACTAATTGTAAATACCTACATGTATATTTAAAAATATATATATATATATATATATATATATATATATATATATATATATATATATATATATAAATATTTCTTGTAAATATGTATAATTATATTAAAAATATATAATATATTTATTTTAGTAGTTAAAAACTTTCTATTTAAAACTGTTTGTATATAGAAAGAGAATACATTAAAAATAACTGTTTTCAAGACTAATTAGTAAACGTCAGCGACACTCAGTTGATGTTTTGTTAGTTTTAATATAGATGTAATACATGTTCATGAATGATTAAGATAAAAATTTGACTGTAAATTGATTACGAAGATTTTAGATTTGTTAAAAAAAATTTACATTTTTAAGTTTAAATATTAGTACTTCGTATAGATAAATTGAAACAGAAAATAAATAATTATCTAACCTTTTTGATCAGGTTTCAAACAGTTAACGAGTGAAATAATTAAATATATTTAATCTAAAAATTTGGGATTTTTAGGAACACTTTTATACATTAATTGTTTAGCAGTGGACACGATATTATACTGTGAGTTAAAAGTGTCGGTAGATTTAAATATGTGAGGCTGCTATGTGATTACTCACATGTTTCTTCTTATTATTAAATTATTATTATTAATTATTATATTATAATTATTATTAACTTTATGAATTATAATACTGAAGTATATGTTATATACAAACATATGGTACATTACATTTACTCATATCTCTTCTTCAACCATCTCTCATAACTTATACCAAAACTTTTGTTATTGAATCTTTGTATTCTCTTCCTCACTTTTACTCCACGAACCAACAACGCTCCTAAATTGCCTCAAAATCTCTGTAAAAGTCACAATTCCAACCAAACCATAATCTTCTCTAACAACCCAAGCATAACTAACACGATGAGTAATCATTTGCACCATAACCGCCATCAATGTGTTCCACGGGCCATAACCGGCAACCACCAAGATCACCCTTAAACCACCACCTCCTCCATCAAGAACCACCTTGAATCACCATCTTCTATCTCTCTTTTCTTGATTTAACTCGTGAACCCACCGGTGATCATCAACCCGTTTGAACCACACCCGCCACTACCATCAACCACCCTCATCATCCAAATCACCTTTCATTACCACAACAAATACCATGAACATCCCCTTTCTGTATCTTTCTTTCGATGTCTTTTTTTCTATCCAGGAGTCCCACGAACTGTAATCACTGCCGTAACTGTTACTATCTAGTGTCTATTGAGTCAAATAACCACTATCCTTATCAACTAATCAACCACCTGCACCAGATTTCTGTTTCAACCGAACCCAAATCATCACCCGTCACCTTTTCTCTTTTGTTTTCTTTCCTTCTGATTTTTTTTTCTGTTTTAACGAGATATATATCAACCCTCCAAAACCATCAACGAACCTGCAAACCAACTGTTTTCTTATTTAGACAGTACAAGATCGCTGTTATTCTTCTGCTACTAATATCTTTTCGTAACAAGAATATGATGGTATATATAAAGATGATGATTATGATCAAGATAATAGAAGTGATGATTATAAATGATGGGTGATGATGTTTGTTCTTTATGTTACTGGACAAAACCGAGACCCCACTTGAGAAAAGTGGTGATCAAGTTGAGAAGATATTTACGGGTGATGTTTGTTATTACAAATTATAAACATAATTAGAACTTGGGCCATTGATTATATTTTTTTACATTGAACTGCCGTGTCTTTGGGATTTGTTGGGCCGAAGTGTTTAAATGGTTTTACAATTGGGCCGTAACTAATTTAGTTGTTGGGCCATGTATATGTTGAACCGTGAACTTGCTTTAAGTATTGGGCTGCTATCTTCTTTTGTCTAAATGGGCTGTAAACAACAATGAGTAGTCTAGGCTGTTACTTTGAATTCCTTGTATGTGACAAGTTATGATCATAATAATATGAAGATGATTATGATAATGATGTTAAAGATGATCATGATAAGGTGATACGTATGATTGCAGATGATTACGTTATGATGATAACGGGTTATTATGTATAAGATGATGAAATGGTGATGTTTGTTAATAATGATGATAATAACCGAATGGATAATCGAGTTATATATAGATGATGATGTTAATGATCATATGGCGATAATAATAAAAAAAAAATGATGATGGCTTGATGTTATGATGATGAAGAGATGATAACATGAATGAGGTTGATTATGATGATGGTTGTAGCAAAATGATAAAGATCATAATTAGTATATGATTATGGGTATGATTAAGATTATAGTTATGGTATGATGCTCGAATGATGATGATGAAACACGTACATGAATGATGGAGATAATGATAATGATAATGGTATAAATTCAATTATTTTTATTTTTATTATTATTATTATTATTATTATTATTATTCGTAAAATTATTGGTAAAATTATTATTATAATTATTATTATTATTATTTTTATCATTATTATTAATAGTATCATTATTAGTATTATCAATATTAAATTTGGTATTATTATTAACATTAGAAAAACTACTATTTTTATAGTTATTATTATCATTTTCATTAAAATTATTATTATTTTATCATTATTATTAAAATTATCATTATTACTAAAATTATTACCTTTATCAAAAATTAATATTATTATTAATATAATATTATCACTATAATCCTTATTGGAATTATTAATATTAATACTAATACTATTATCATTATCTTTATAATTATTCGTAAAATTTTAACTGATATAGGTTCGTGAATCCGAGGACAACTCTATACTTGTTCAATGTCGTCATATGTATTTTTACTACAAAATACAGTATGGTGAGTTTCATTTGCTCCATTTTTAATTGCTTTTGCAATATATATTTTTGGGCTGAGAATACATGCGCTGCTTTTATAAATGTTTACGAAATAGACACAAGTACTTAAAAATATATTCTACGTTGAGTTGTACCACTAGCATACTTCCCTGTAGCTTGGTAACTACTATTTACATGTGGTATTGTAAACGCGAATCCTGTTGATAGATCTATCGGGCCTGACAACCCCAACCGGACTGGACGACCAGTATTCAACGGTTGCACAGTACTTCGTTTCGGTGACTACACTTGGTACGGTGTAGTGAGATTTCTTAATAAAGGGAATAAGCGACGTGATTAAATGTTAAGTATGGTTACCAAGTGCTCAACCACTTAGAATGCTTTACATACACTTGCGAGTGTATTATGTTTATGATTATGAAATCTTGTGGTCTATTAAGATATTGAAATGATTGTTATGATAAACCTATGAACTCACCAACCTTTTGGTTGACACTTTTAAGCATGTTTATTCTCAGGTACGAATTAAGTCTTCCGCTGTGCATTTGCTCATTTTAAGGACATTACTTGGAGTCGATCATCGCAATGGGACCAAATGTTGATGACTTCGTCCAGGTGGATAAGGACGGGTCGTCACAAAACCTATAATTTTTCTGTTTAGATTCATAAAATAGAGTTCAATATGAAACTATAGCAATTTGATTCACTCAAAACGGAGTTAAAATGAAGAAGTTATGGGTAAAACAAGATTGGATATTTTTTTATTTTTGTAGCTACGGGAAATATTAACAATTCTATACAAATCATATCCTAGCTAACTTATATTGTATTATACATGTATTCTAATATATTATGTAATCTTGGGATACCATAGACACGTATGCAAATGTTTTGACATATCATATCGACCCATGTATATATATTATTTGGAACAACCATAGACACTCTATATGCAGTAATGTTGGAGTTAGCTATACAGGGTTGAGGTTGATTCCAAAAATATATATACTTTGAGTTGTGATCTAGCCTGAGTCGTGTATACACTGGGTCGTGGATTGATTCAAGATAATATATATCGATTTATTTCTGTACATCTAACTGTGGACAACTAGTTGTAGGTTACTAACGAGGACAGCTGACTTAATAAACTTAAAACATCAAAATGTATTAAAAGTGTTGTAAATATATTTTGAACATACTTTGATATATATGTACATATTTGTTATAGGTTCGTGAATTGACCAGTGGCCAAGTCTTACTTCTCGACGAAGTAAAAATCTGTGAAAGTGAGTTATAGTCCCACTTTTAAAATCTAATATTTTTAGGATGAGAATACATGTAGGTTTTATAAATGATTTACAAAATAGACACAAGTACGTGAAACTACATTCTATGGTTGAATTATCGAAATCGAATATGCCCATTTTTATTAAGTCTGGTAATCTAAGAATTAGGGAACAGACACCCTAATTGACGTGAATCCTAAAGATAGATCTATTAGGTCTAACAAACCCCATACAAAGTACCGGATGCTTTAGTACTTCGAAATTTATATCATATCCGAAGGGTGTCCCGGAATGATGGGGATATTCTTATATATGCATCTTGTTAATGTCGGTTACCAGGTGTTCACCATATGAATGATTTTTATCTCTATGTATGGGATGTATATTGAAATATGAAATCTTGTGGTCTATTGTTACGATTTGATATATATAGGTTAAACCTATAACTCACCAACATTTTTTTGTTGACGTTTTAAGCATGTTTATTCTCAGGTGATTATTAAGAGCTTCTGCTATCGCATACTTAAATAAGGACAAGATTTGGAGTCCATGCTTGTATGATATTGTGTAAAAACTGCATTCAAGAAACTTATTTCGTTGTAATATATTTGTATTGTAAACCATTATGTAATAGTCGTGTGTAAACAGGATATTTTAGATTATCATTATTTGATAATCTACGTAAAGCTTTTTAAACCTTTATTGATGAAATAAAGGTTATGGTTTGTTTTAAAATGAATGCAGTCTTTGAAAAACGTCTCATATAGAGGTCAAAACCTCGCAACGAAATCAATTAATATGGAACGTTTTTAATCAATAAGAACGGGACATTTCAGTTGTTATCCGAGCGTTGGTCTTAGAGAACCAGAATTTTGCATTAGTGTGTCTTATCGAGTTTGTTAGGATGCATTAGTGAGTTTGGACTTCGACCGTGTTTACTTGAAAAATGATTGCTTAACAAATTTTGTTGGAAACTATATATTTTTAACACGTGAATATTATGTGATATATTAATCTCTTAACGTGTTTGATATTATGTGATAGATGTCTACCTCTAAAACAAGTCTCATTGACTCACCTAATAATAATGAAGAGTCAAATGTAAATCGGAATGATTCATGGACTGGTTCACAAGTTCCCGAAGAGGAACCGGAAGAACAGTCAGAACCGGAAGAAGAATCGGAACCGGAAGAAGAATCGGAATCGGAAGAAGAAATAGAACCGGTGGGGGAAATAATAAAATGGTTAAGTAGAAGAAAATCCTCAACCAACCGACCAAAGTTAATTATGGTCAATGGTGTTTCCGCCAAGGAAGCAAAGTATTGGGAAGATTACCAATTCTCCGATGAATCGGATCCCGACAAGGATTTCGATGATGTTTTAGAAATTACCCCAACACAATTTAATAAGGCAAAAGAGAATAATAAGGGAAAGGGCATAAAAATAGAGAAATTTGATTCCAAACCCGATGAACTTTATATGTATCGTCAACACCCGTATTTCTTAAGTTGTGACAATAACTTGGGAACCTCTAAACCACCAGGTTTTTCTAAACCAATGTGGAAAACAACGGCTCGTATTAGGGGAACATCATATATCCCTAGAAACTTGGCAAAACGAACCAAAACCGAAGAAGAAGAAGAAATGAGCGAGTCGGAATAAGATATTTGTATTCGTGTGGTGTAATATATGTAATATAGTGTGCTTATGCTTTATGATATATGTAAAAATTGCTTGTATTAATAAGTATTTTTTTATGAATCTAACTCTTGTCTATTTTACAGTATAAAAACACAAAATGGATAGACAACCCAATATTTTAAGAGACCTACCCGGAGACATGATTGATGAAATCTTGTCTAGAGTCGGTCAGAATTCCTCGGCACAACTATTTAAGGCGAGATCAGTTTGTAAGACATTCGAAGAACGTTCTAAGAATGCCTTGGTTTATAAAAGGCTTTCGTTCGAAAGATGGGGGATATCACATTGGGAAATCCATAAGTTACGATGTGTTTACTTTGACGCATATATTGCCGGGAACCCAAATGCTATTTTACGCAACGGGTTAAGAAATTATTTTGACTCAATATATCCGAATATAGGACTTCGTGATTTAGAAAAAGCGGCTAACATGCAACATAAAGAAGCATGTTATGCTTACGGGTTAGTAATGTTCGCTTCTCACCAAAGTGAGAACAAGAACATCGGGCTACAACTATTAAACAAAATGTTCCCACAAGTGACGGAGTCGGTAATTGGGGTAAGAAATGAGGTTTTTAGGTTATTACGAGACTGTTGGTCATTACGTAACCTTCATCCTTTTGACGACGTTACAACACATTGTCATACTATCGGTCACAACGGTTATGTTCCACAAAACCAAGGATGGGAAGTGGTATTAGTAAAACCAGAATGCATGACTTGTTTCTGGACGTATGAATTACGTGTCTTTATTGCCTTTGCTGAACGCCTTATTTATTAACTAGAATTATCTTCGCAACTACTTTGTATCAAAGTTTTATGTGCTATATTTCATGCTATATGTAAAATAGCGGTATTGTAAGTTTGCAAGTTATTGTATAAAGGTTTGAATATGATTTTTTTTTTATTATTAGTTTTTCATATAGAATTGTAGTAGTTGAAATGGTATGTTAGCTACTAAGTATGAACTTAACGGGTAGGTACTACCCGAATTAAAGAGTATAAAATGCTAATATGAAGAAAGAGCTTTTATAAATAAGTTCATATTACGCTACGAAATACTATTGACTACTCTTGATATTCTATATGATTAACTCGTTTCATTTGACTATTTTGAAGGAAATGGCACCGACTACTTGACACACCTTGAATATGAGCGAAGAGGAATTTCGTGTCTTTCTTGCTTCAAACATAGCCGTAGTACAGGCCGTGCTACATACCAACAATAACTCTGAATCTAGCAATACAGCTAACGGCGCAAGAAATCGTGTAGGATGCTCCTACAAGGAATTCACTGCCTGCAAACCTTCAGAATTTGATGGGACTGAAGGACTAATTGGATTGAAACGGTGGACCGAGAAAGTTGAATCGGTCTTTGCCATAAGTAAGTGTGCTGAAGGAGACAAAGTGAAGTACGCTAAGCATACCTTCACAGGTATTGCGTTAACATGGTGGAATACCTATCTAGAGCAAGTGGGACAAGATGCTGCTTACGCGCTACCGTGGTCAGCATTCAAGCACTTGATGAACGAGAAGTACCATCCTAGAACCAAGGTCAATAAGCTCAAGTCAGAACTTAGAGGGTTACGAACACAGGGATTCGATATTACTTCGTACGAAAGACGATTCACAGAATTGTGCCTATTGTGTTCGAGAGCGTTCGAAGATGAGGAAGAGAAGATCAACGCGTTTGTGAAAGGGTTACCGGAGAGAATCCAAGAAGATATAAGTTCACATGAGCCTGCCTCCATACAAAAGGCATGTAGAATGGCTCACATACTAGTGAACCAGATTGAGGGAAGAATTAAAGAACAGGCGGCCAAAGAGGCCAACGTGAAGCTAGTCAAAAGAAAGTGGGAGGAAACGGTAATAAGAGTCACCAAAACAACAACAACTATCCCAACAATCGCAACATCAATCACAACTACAACAAACGGCCAAACAACAACTACAACAATCATTCCAAAAACAATAACAACCGTAACAACAACAACAACAACAACAACAATCAGAAGCAGCTATGCCAAAGGTGTGAAAAGTATCACTCGGGGTTCTGCACCAAATTTTGCAACAAGTGTAAAAGAAATGGTCATAGCGCGGCGAAGTGTGAGGTCTACGGACCAGGGGTTAACAGAACGAAAGGAACAAATGGTGTTGGAACGAGTAATGGCGGAGCAAGTAGTGTCGGAGCAAGTTATGCCAATGTAGTTTGTTATAAATTTGGAAAAACGGGCCACATTATTAGAAATTGCCCGAACCAGGAGAACACGAATGGACAAGGCCGCGGAAGAGTTTTCAATATTAATGCGGCAGAGGCACAGGAAGACCCGGAGCTTGTTACGGGTACGTTTCTTATTGACAATAAATCTGCTTACATTTTATTTGATTCGGGTGCGGATAGAAGCTATATGAGTAGAGATTTTTGTGCTAAATTAAGTTATCCATTGACGCCTTTGGATAGTAAATTTTTACTCGAATTAGCAAATGGTAAATTAATTTCAGCAGATAATATATGTCGGAATCGAGAAATTAAACTGGTTAGCGAAACATTTAAGATTGACTTGATACCAGTAGAGTTAGGGAGTTTTGATGTGATAATCGGTATGGACTGGTTGAAAGAAGTGAAAGCAGAGATCGTTTGTTACAAAAATGCAATTCGCATTATACGAGAAAAAGGAAAACCCTTAATGGTGTACGGAGAAAAGGGCAACACGAAGCTACATCTTATTAGTAATTTGAAGGCACAAAAACTAATAAGAAAAGGTTGCTATGTTGTTCTAGCACACGTCGAGAAAGTACAAACTGAAGAAAAGAGCATCAATGATGTTCCCGTCGCAAAAGAATTTTCAGATGTATTTCCGAAAGAATTATCGGGATTACCCCCACATCGATCCGTTGAATTTCAAATAGATCTTGTACCAGGAGCTGCACCAATAGCTCGTGCTCCTTACAGACTCGTACCCAGCGAGATGAAAGAACTACAAAGCCAATTACAAGAACTTTTAGAGCGTGGTTTCATTCGACCAAGCACATCACAGTGGGGAGCTCCTATTTTGTTTGTTAAGAAGAAAGATGGTACATTCAGGTTGTGTATCGACTACCGAGAGTTGAAAAAAATTACCATCAAGAACCGCTACCCACTACCGAGAATCGACGACTTATTTGATCAACTACAAGGCTCGTCTGTTTATTCAAAGATTGACTTACGTTCCGGGTATCATCAAATGCGGGTGAAAGAAGATGATATTCCAAAGACTGCTTTCAGAACACGTTACGGTCATTATGAGTTTATGGTCATGCCGTTTGGTTTAACTAATGCACCAGCTGTGTTCATGGACCTTATGAACCGAGTGTGTGGACCATACCTTGACAAGTTTGTCATTGTTTTCATTGATGACATACTTATTTACTCAAAGAATGACCAAGAACACGGTGAACATTTGAGAAAGGTGTTAGAAGTATTGAGGAAGGAAGAATTGTACGCTAAGTTTTCAAAGTGTGCATTTTGGATGGAAGAAGTTCAATTCCTCGGTCACATAGTGAACAACGAAGGTATTAAGGTGGATCTGACAAAGATAGAAACTGTTGAAAAGTGGGAAACCCCGAAAACTCCGAAACACATACGCCAGTTTTTAGGACTAGCTAGTTACTACAGAAGGTTCATCCAAGACTTTTCCAGAATAGCAAAACCCTTGACTGCATTAACGCATAAAGGGAAGAAATTTGAATGGAAGGATGAACAAGAGAAAGCGTTTCAGTTATTGAAGAAAAAGCTAACTACGGCACCTATATTGTCATTGCCTGAAGGGAATAATGATTTTGTGATTTATTGTGACGCATCAAAGCAAGGTCTCGGTTGTGTGTTAATGCAATGAACGAAGGTGATTGCTTATGCGTCTAGACAATTGAAGATTCACGAATAAAATTATACGACGCATGATTTGGAATTAGGTGCGGTTGTTTTTGCATTAAAGACTTGGAGGCACTACTTATATGGGGTCAAAAGTATTATATATACCGACCAAAAAAGTCTTCAACATATATTTAATCAGAAACAACTGAATATGAGGCAGCGTAGGTGGATTGAATTGTTGAATGATTACGACTTTGAGATTCGTTACCACCCGGAGAAGGTAAATGTGGTAGCTGACACCTTGAGCAGGAAGGACAGAGAACCTATTAGAGTAAAATCTATGAATATAATGATTTACAATAACCTTACTACTCAAATAAAGGAGGCGCAACAAGGAGTTTTAAAAGAGGGAAATTTAAAGGATGAAATACCCAAAGGATCGGAGAAGCATCTTAATATTCGGGAAGACGGAACCCGGTATAGGGCTGAAAGGATTTGGGTATCAAAATTTGGAGATATGAGAGAAATGGTACTTAGAGAAGCTCATAAAACCAGATACTCAATACATCCTGGAACGGGGAAGATGTGCAAGGATCTCAAGAAACATTTTTGGTGGCCGGGTATGAAAGCCGATGTTGCTAAATACGTAGGAGAATATTTGACGTGTTCTAAGGTCAAAGCTGAGCATCAGAAACCATCAGGTCTACTTCAACAACCCGAAATCCCGGATTGGAAATGGGAAAACATTACCATGGATTTTATCACTAAATTGCCAAGGACTGCAAGTGGTTTTGATACTATTTGGGTAATAGTTGATCGTCTCACCAAATCAGCACACTTCCTGCCAATAAGAGAAGATGACAAGATGGAGAAGTTAGCACGACTGTATTTGAAGGAAGTCGTCTCCAGACATGGAATACCAATCTCTATTATCTCTGATAGGGATGGCAGATTTATTTCAAGATTCTGGTAGACATTACAGCAAGCATTAGGAACTCGTCTAGACATGAGTACTGCCTATCATCCACAAACTGATGGGCAGAGCGAAAGAACGATACAAACACTTGAAAACATGCTACGAGCATGTGTTATTGATTTCGGAAACAGTTAGGATCGATATCTACCGTTAGCAGAATTTTTCTACAACAACAGCTACCATTCAAGCATTGAGATGGCGCCGTTTGAAGCACTTTATGGTAGAAAGTGCAGGTCTCTGATTTGTTGGAGTGAAGTGGGGGATAGACAGATTACGGGTCCGGAGATAATACAAGAAACTACCGAGAAGATCATCCAAATTCAACAACGGTTGAAAACCGCCCAAAGTCGACAAAAGAGCTATGCTGACATTAAAAGAAAAGATATAGAATTTGAAATTGGAGAGATGGTCATGCTTAAAGTTGCACCTTGGAAAGGCGTTGTTCGATTTGGTAAACGAGGGAAATTAAATCCAAGGTATATCGGACCATTCAAGATTATTGATCGTGTAGGACCAGTAGCTTACCGACTTGAGTTACCTCAACAACTCGCGGCTGTACATAACACTTTCCACGTCTCGAATTTGAAGAAATGTTTTGCTAAAGAAGATCTCACTATTCCGTTAGATGAAATCTAAATCAACGAAAAACTTCAATTCATCGAAGAACCCATCGAAATAATGGATCGTGAGGTTAAAAGACTTAAGCAAAACAAGATACCAATTGTTAAGGTTCGATGGAATGCTCGTAGAGGACCCGAGTTCACCTGTGAATGAGAAGATCAGATGAAGAAGAAATACCCGCATTTATTTCCAGAAGATACGTCAACACCTCCAACTGCTTAAAATTTCGGGAAATTTATTTAACGGGTAGGTACTGTAGTGACCCGAACTTTTCCATGTTTACATATATATTAAATGAAATTGTTATTTACATGATTAAGTGTTTCAAACATGTTAAGCAATCAAACTTGTTAAGACCTGATTAATTGAAATAGGTTTCATATAGACAATTGACCACCCAAGTTGACCAGTGATTCACGAACGTTAAAACTTGTAAAAACTATATGATGACATATATATGGTTATATATATATAGTTAACATGATATTATGATAAGTAAACATATCATTAAGTATATTAACAATGAACTACATATGTAAAAACAAGACTACTAACTTAATGATTTTGAAACGAGACATATATGTAACGATTATCGTTGTAACGACATTTAATGTATATATATCATATTAAGAGATATTCGTACATCATAATATCATGATAATATAATAATTTAAAATCTAATTTGATATTATAAACATTGGGTTAACAACATTTAACAAGATCGTTAATCTAAAGGTTTCAAAACAACACTTACATGTAACGACTAACGATGACTTAACGACTCAGTTAAAATGTATATACATGTAGTGTTTTAATATGTATTCATACACTTTTGAAAGACTTCAAGACACTTATCAAAATACTTCTACTTAACAAAAATGCTTACAATTACATCCTCGTTCAATTTCATCAACAATTCTACTCGTATGCAACCGTATTCGTACTCGTACAATACACAGCTTTTAGATGTATGTACTATTGGTATATACACTCCAATGATCAGCTCTTAGTAGGCCATGTGAGTCACCTAACACATGTGGGAACCATCATTTGAAAACTAGCATGAAACATCTCATAAAATTACAAAAATATGAGTAATCATTCATGACTTATTTACATGAAAACAAAATTACATATCCTTTATATCTAATCCATACACCAACGACCAAAAACACCTACAAACACTTTCATTCTTCAATTTTCTTCATCTAATTGATCTCTCACAAGTTCTATATTCATGTTCTAAGTGTTCTTCATAAATTCTACAAGTTCTAGTTTCATAAAATCAAGAATACTTCCAAGTTTGCTAGCTTAATTCCAATCTTGTAGAGTGATCATCCAACCTCAAGAAATCTTTCTTATTTACATTAAGATATCTTTCTAATATAAGGTAATACTCATATTCAAACTTTGATTCAATTTCAATAACTATAACAATCTTATTTCGAGTGGAAATCTTACTTGAACTTGTTTTCGTGTCATGATTCTACTTCAAGAACTTTCAAGCCATCCAAGATCCTTTGAAGCTAGATCCATTTGTCTCTTTTCCATTAGGTTTATCCACAAAACTTGAGGTAGTAATGATGTTCATAACATCATTCGATTCATACATATAAAGATATCTTATTCGAAGGTTTAAACTTGAAATCACTAGAACATAGTTTAGTTAATTCTAAACTTGTTCACAAACAAAAGTTAATCCTTCTAACTTGAATTTTAAAATCAACTAAACACATGTTCTATATCTATATGATATGCTAACTTAATGATTTAAAACCTGGAAACACGAAAAACACCGTAAAACTGGACATACGCCGTCGTAGTAACACCGCGGGCTGTTTTGGGTTTGATAATTAAAAACTATGATAAACTTTGATTTAAAAGTTGTTCTTTTGGGAAAATGATTTTTCTTATGAACATGAAACTATATCCAAAATTCATGGTTAAACTCAAAGTGGAAGTATGTTTTTCAAAATGGTCATCAAGACGTCGTTCTTTCGACTGAAATGACTACCTCTTACAAAAATAACTTGTAACTTATATTTCCGACTATAAACCTATACTTTTTCTGTTTAGATTCATAAAATAGAGTTCAATATGAAACCATAGCAATTTGATTCACTCAAAACGGATTTAAAATGAAGAAGTTATGGGTAAAACAAGATTGGATATTTTTTTATTTTTGTAGCTACGGGAAATATTAACAATTCTATACAAATCATATCCTAGCTAACTTATATTGTATTATACATGTATTCTAATATATTATGTAATCTTGGGATACCATAGACACGTATGCAAATGTTTTGACATATCATATCGACCCATGTATATATATTATTTGGAACAACCATAGACACTCTATATGCAGTAATGTTGGAGTTAGCTATACAGGGTTGAGGTTGATTCCAAAAATATATATACTTTGAGTTGTGATCTAGCCTGATACATGTATACACTGGGTCGTGGATTGATTCAAGATAATATATATCGATTTATTTCTGTACATCTAACTGTGGACAACTAGTTGTAGGTTACTAACGAGGACAGCTGACTTAATAAACTTAAAACATCAAAATGTATTAAAAGTGTTGTAAATATATTTTGAACATACTTTGATATATATGTACATATTTGTTATCGGTTAGTGAATCGATCAGTGGCCAAGTCTTACTTCCCGACGAAGTAAAAATCTGTGAAAGTGAGTTATAGTCCCACTTTTAAAATCTAATATTTTTGGGATGAGAATACATGCAGGTTTTATAAATGATTTACAAAATAGACACAAGTACGTGAAACTACATTCTATGGTTGAATTATCGAAATCGAATATGCCCCTTTTTATTAAGTCTGGTAATCTAAGAATTAGGGAACAGACACCCTAATTGACGCGAATCCTAAAGATAGATCTATTGGGCCTAACAAACCCCATTCAAAGTACCGGATGCTTTAGTACTTCGAAATTTATATCAAATCTGAAGGGTGTCCTGGAATGATGGGGATATTCTTATATATGCATCTTGTTAATGTCGGTTACCAGGTGTTCACCATATGAATGATTTTTATCTCTATGTATGGGATGTTTATTGAAATATGAAATCTTGTGGTCTATTGTTACAATTTGATATATATAGGTTAAACCTATAACTCACCAACATTTTTGTTGACGTTTTAAGCATGTTTATTCTCAGGTGATTATTAAGAGCTTCTGCTGTCGCATACTTAAATAAGGACAAGATTTGGAGTCCATGCTTGTATGATATTTTGTAAAAACTGCATTCAAGAAACTTATTTCGTTGTAATATATTTGTATTGTAAACCATTATGTAATAGTCGTGTGTAAACAGGATATTTTAGATTATCATTATTTGATAATCTACGTAAAGCTTTTTAAACCTTTATTGATGAAATAAAGGTTATGGTTTGTTTTAAAATGAATGCAGTCTTTGAAAAATGTCTCATATAGAGGTCAAAACCTCGCAACGAAATCAATTAATATGGAACGTTTTTAATCAATAAGAACGGGACATTTCATCTTAACACCTCGACACTTCACTCGTCGCGTGAAACGTGGTGTCTTAGCACCTCGACACTTCACATCTCACGCTACAACAAATAGATACATTATATACCTACGCATATAATTATTCCACTCACCTTAGAATCTTTTGCGAAAGATAACCGAGCTTGCAACTTTAATGTAACGTACCTATCACATTTAGCACATAATCAATCACAACTCAAGTTGGTCAACCAACTTACTCCCCATTCTAGTGCCATTTTGACCCAAGGTGCAATTCCGACCCATTTGCACCCTTAACCCTAATATTTGGATCAACACCAACAAAATCCTAACACTAGCCAAATATGGTCTTAAACATTTTATAATCACAAGTTTAGTATGTTCTCATACACATTTAACAACCTAGGTCGCCCAAGACCCATTTGACCCATTTCGAGGTCAACACGCCCATTTGGGTCACCCACAACCCAAATGACACCCACTAACATTAACTACAAATGTGCTAGTGATTTAATAAGCCTTTAAGACCCAATTACACATTTTAACTTTTCAAAACCCTAGGTTAGTCATCTTTTGGGTCTTCATGACCCAAACTTACCCAAAACCCCCAAATCATTAACAAATGGGTTTTAAGTGCAACACTAACCCAAACCCTAACCCTTAACACAATTTAAGTAAAGAAATTAAGTTTTATAACTTACCAACACAATCACCACGTAGCTAGCGACTAGATGAACAACTTTAGAACTCGCACTAAGACCCAATTTAACCTCCTTCTTTCTTTAATGGAGCTCTCTCACTCTAGAACTTCCTCTCTCTCTAGAATTTAGTGGAGGGAGATAAAGTAGATGGAAATGGAGTAATGAGGCTCACCAAAACTGATCTAGGGTCTTAAAGTCATCCACAATGTGAAATTACCAAACTACCCCATTTTAAAATATCAAAATACCAAAGCTGGCTCGTCAGGCCATCTGGATGGTATCCAGATTTCTGGACGGTGTCCATCCCTTCAAAACGAGACGGCGACCCACCCTGATGGACGGCGTCCAACATAACAGGGAAAAATTGGATCTTACAACTCTCCCCCACTTGAACCGGATTGCGACCTCGCAATCCAAGCCGCATGACAAGCAGGAAGATACACAAGAACAAACTCTTCGGGCTCCCAAGTAAACTCGGAACCTATACTACGCTGCCATTGAACTTTAAAAGTTCTCACCTCTTTATTTCTCAATCTTTTCACTTTTTCGTCAAGTATGGCAACCGGCTCCTCAATATACTCTAGCTTGTTGTTTAGTTCAATTTCGTCTAATGACACCCACGAAGAATCATCCGCAAGACACTTACGGAGATGGGAAACATGAAATGTATTATGAATCCCCGCAAGTTCTTCGGGTAATTCCAAACAATATGCGACTTCACCAACACGAGCTAAAACCTTAAATGGCCCAATAAACCGAGGAGCTAACTTTCCCCGTTTTCTAAACCGAATAATGCCTTTCCATGGCGAAACCTTAAGCATCACCATGTCGCCCTCTTGGAATTCAATCATTTGCCTACGTTTATCGGCATACGACTTTTGTCTATCTTGCGCCTTTTTCAAATGATCCCGAATCACATCAATCTTTCTATTCGTCTCTAAAACCAAATCGGTACTCCCGATTTCCTTTTGTCCCACTTCACCCCAACAAATTGGAGTTCGACATCTTCGCCCATAAAGCATCTCATACGGTGGCATCCCGATACTAGTATGATAACAATTATTGTACGAGAATTCCACCAAAGGTAAGTGCTCGTCTCAACTACCACCGAAATCAATAATACACGCCTGTAACATATCCTCTAATGTTTGATTCGTACGTTCGGTTTGACCGTTCGTTTGAGGATGATACGCCGTGCTCAATTTTAATTGTGTACCCATATCGTCATGAAACTTTTCCCAAAACCGAGATGTAAAATGGGTATCTCGATCCGAAATAATAGATATAGGAACTCCATGTCGAGCAACTACTTCCTTGATAAACAATTTAGCCAAGGTCTCCGACGATATCGCTTCCCGAATGGGAAGAAACAAAGCACTTTTCGTCAATCGATCAACTATCACCCAAATCGAATAAAATTGGGTTCTCGCCATTTTAGGTAACTTTGTGATGAAATCCATGGTAATGTGCTCCCATTTCCACTTCGGGATTTCTAACGGTTGCAACTTACCATACGGCTTTTGGTGCTCGGCTTTAACTTGCAAGCAAGTGACGCATTGCTCAACATACTTTACAACATCACGTTTCATGCCTGGCCACCAATACTATTTTCTTAAATCAAGAAACATTTTCGTCATGCCCGGATGAATGGTATACTTTGACTTATGTGCTTCATCAAGTAGCACTTGTCGATAATCACCCATCTTAGGCACCCACACCCTTCCTTGAAAAGACAACAAACCACACGAGCCCATAGTAATGAACTCCGATTGCCCCACAATTCATTCCGCATGCTTGTTGTGAACGTAAGCCTCTATTTGGATCACACCAAGTTTTTCAAGAAAATCGTTAGTAATAATTATACGTAACAATCCCTCTTAACACCGGGTGATGACTCTTTCGACTTAACGCATCCACGACCACATTCTCCTTGCCCGGATGATAAAGTATCTCACAATCATAGTCTTTTACCACATCCATCCACCTACGTTGAGGATAATTCAAATCTCGTTGATTAAAGAGATGTTTCAAACTCTTATGATCCGAATAAATCGTACTCTTGACACCATACAAGTAATGGCGCCAAATTTTCAACGCATGCACAACCGCCACCAACTCAAGATCATGAGTCGGATATCTCATTTCGTGCTCCTTTAATTGTCGAGAGGCGTAAGTGATGACTTTACCTCTTTGCATTAGAACACACCCGAGCCCATTTTGTGAAGCATCACAATAGACCGTCATGTCTTCCGCACCTTCCGGCAACACCAACACCGGAGCTTGACACAACTTTTCTTTTAACAATTGAAAAGCAATTTCTTGCTCGTTCTCCCAAATAAATCTCGCATTCTTCCTCGTCAATTTCGTCAACGAAGAAGCGATCTTAGAAAAGTTTTGGATAAACCGACGATAATAACCGGCCAATCCGAGAAAACTTCGGATTTCCGTAGGCGTAGTCGGTCTTCTCCAACTCTTCACCATCTCTATCTTCCCCGGATCTACTTGAATACCGTCTTTGTTCACAATGTGGTCAAGGAATTGAACTTCCCTTAGCCAAAACTCACATTTAGAGAATTTAGCATACAACTTCTCCTTCCGCGACGTCTTTAACACACTCCGCAAATGATGTTCATGTTCCTTCATACTCTTCGAATAGACAAGTATGTCGTCAATGAACACAATTACTGACTTGTCCAACATAGGTTGGCACACTCGGTTCATAAGATCCATGAATGCCGCCGGCGCATTCGTAAGACCAAAAGGCATTACCACAAATTCAAAATGCCCATAACGAGTTCAAAAAGCCGTTTTCTCGATATCTTCTTCACGGACCCGCATTTGGTGATAGCCGGACCGTAGGACAATCTTTGAGAAATACGTCGCACCTTGGATTTGGTCAAACAAATCGTCAATCCGAGGCAATGGATAACGATTCTTGATCGTCACTTTATTCAACTCCCGATAATCGATGCACATCCGCACTGAAACGACCAGTCCATATTACTATAAACGCAGTACATTATTCATTGGTCCCGTAGCGAGGTATTTGACCTCTATATGATACGTTTTAGAAAAATATTGCATTCATTTCATAAAAAGCACACCATTATTATATATAATGCATGTTTTAAACAAGTGGGCGATTATTTAAGAAATAATCCCCATGATACATCGGTTTCCAAATACTACATACGTGACATAACAATCGAATATAATACATGACAAAGGTTTTATTGAATACAACACTTTATTTAAACAAAAGCATGAGACTCTATGCACAGCTTGCTCAGATAATGCAACAGCGGAAGACTTTCTTAAGGACCTGAGAATAAACATGCTTAAACAGTCAACACAAAGGTTGGTGAGATATATAGGTTTAGCATCGATATAAATATAGATCACAAGATTTTCATAGTTATAAATATATGTACACTCGCAAGTGTATAAAAGTATTCTATAGGTTGTTGAGCGCTTCGGTAACCATACTTAACCATTAATGTGGCATATTCCCTTTATTATGAAATCTCCCTACACTGTACCAAGTGTAGTAAAAATGAAGTACTATGCAACCGTTTACGATACTAGAGCGGCTAGCCCGGTTGGGGTTGTCAAACCCGATAGATCTATCAATAGGATTCGCGCTTACATGTTCTTACAACATGTAAATATTAGTTACCAAGCTATTAGGGAAGATATGTAAGGTGGTACAACTCAACGTAGAATATATTTTAAGTACTTGTGTGTGACAACCCGGAAATTTTTGACCAAATTTAAACTTTATCTTTAAATGATTTAACGCTTCGACACGATAAGCAAAGTCTATGAAGTTGAATCTCAAAATTTTAGAACTGTTTCATTACATTTGACTGCTCTCGATGATTCATGCACAATTATATGTATGTATATATATATATATATATATATATATATATATATATATATATATATATATATATATATATATATATATGTACAAGTAAAAATGACTTTCCTACAGTAAAACACTATTTGCTACAGTAAAATGACTTTGCTACAGTAAAACACTATTTACTACAGTGAAACTATTTTGCTACAGTTCTACAGTAAATATTCCTATTTGCTACAGTGATTTGCTACAGTAAAAATTCCTATTTGCTACAGTGCTAGAGTAAAATTGCTACAGTAAATATTCCTATTTGCTACAGTGAAAACGACTTGCTACAGTGATTTGCTACAGTAAAACACTATTTTGCTACAGTAAACACTATTTGATGTCGACGAACTAGCAAACAAAAACAGATAAGGCGGCCATGCGATCGCATGAGGTACTGTAGCAGGCCACATACTATAAAAGCTCGGTTCATTCCTCCGAATTATTATTTTTTATATTATTATTATTATTATTATTATTAATTATTATTATTATTATTATTAAGATTAATATTATTATTATTAATCTTATTATAATATTATTATTAGTAGTATATATACCTAAAATACTACGACGAGGTTATGAGCGTGTCACCTTCAAAATGGGTTTTTGAGCGGGATAGAGCTAAGGAAATTATGGGTTATTGCCAAGGAGGTTATGGATAATGTTCGGGGGTATATTTATGAATTAAATCTAGTGTTTATCATCTCCGTTACGTCTACGTACTTTCCTACAATATTGAATCTCAATATTTATACGTAAGCACTCATATTTTATCTTTTATATATTAATTGTGTATCCATGTCTAGTGCTCGAGTATATATATATTTATATATGCTTGTATGCTAAATTTTGTCATTAAATAGTTATAATGAATCACGAATTAAATACATATATTACTGGTAAAAAGTATATGATATACATGTTTTTGGAAAGCTGGCGAAAAATCAATAACTTTTCATTTAGATATCGAATAATTTCGATGAACGGATTAAAAGATATGATCAACTGAATTATGATTGATGTTAATTGAAATTGCTTTTGAATCTACAATTAAGATTTAAACAACTCGTTTACGAGATTGATAATTTGGATTTTTGAATATTACCAACCGAGTAAATCTATCCTTATATAAGGTACGTCTCGTTTTGTTAAACAACTGTCAAAATTGACTTTTTGAAACGACATTGGATAACTTTTGTATGTCAACCTCGAGCATTAGGATTGTGTACACTATGACCTGACCTAGCTTGATAGACGTTTATTTACCAACATATGTTCTCTAGGTTGAGATCTACGATTATTTGGTAATCCGAGTTTCGATCACATTTTGGTGAACGACTTTATATGCTGCTAAGGTGAGTTTCATATGATCCCTTTTTACTCTCTATATTTTTAGGCTGAGAATACATGCAAATGCTTTATTAACTGATTTACAATATTTATATGCGTGAGTTTCATTTGCTCCCTTTTTAATTGTTTTTGCAATATATATTTTTGGGTTGAGAATACATGCACTTTATTTTAAACAATGGACACAAGTACATACTAAATTATATACTGAGTTTGAACCGAAAATCCCTTAGCTTTGGTAACTAGTAACTGCCGGTTATAAGAACTGGTGGGCGCGAGTAGTAGTATATGGATCCATAGGGCTTGATATCCCCGTCCAAGCTAGAGCACTAGCCTTTTAACGGACGTATGCTATTTGAAAAGCGTACACGTTAGTTTGCGTGTATTATTAAGATGATTATACAAAGGGTATAAATTATATATACGTTAAAGTTTAGTTACCAGGGTGCTCAATTTCGTAGAATATTTTGATAAACGTTTCTGGATGAAACAACTGAAATCTTGTGATCCACCTTTATATACAGATTATACGAAACATTAAAACTATGAACTCACCAACCTTTGTGTTGACACTTGTTAGCATGTTTATTCTCAGGTTCCCTAGAAGTCTTCCGCTGTTTGATTATATGTTACACAAGCTATGTGCATTGAGTCTTACATGGCATATTTTTTCAAGGAAACGTTGCATTCACCAAATCATCACCATGTATCTTATTTTGACTGCATTGTCAACGGAAGTACTATTGTAAACTATTATTTATGGTGATTGTCTATATGTACAAATCATCAGATGTCGAAAACCTTTGATTTAAATATTCATTTATGGTGTGCCTTTTCAAAAGAATGCAATGTTTACAAAACGTATCATATAGAGGTCAAATACCTAGCAATGAAATCAATCAATGACGTGTTCGTCCATATGGATTTGGAGCGATCGTCACATTGTGTCCATGGCGTAAAACATAAAATGCATGTATTCTCATCCCAAAATATTTGTAGAGTTTAAAAATGGGACTATATACTCACGGTAGTAAAAGTATATTAATAATAAGTTTTTAACTTATTAAAAATATGGTCGTCGTCCTTGGATTCACGAACCTATAATAATAATAACGATTCAGATAATAATACATGTGAACAAAATTAATATAGCAAGTTCATATCATATATTCAATCACATGTGATTGTTTAAGTTTATATTTTCAATCACATGTGATTATTTATATTTTCAATCACATGTGATTATTTAAGTTTATATTTTCAATCACATGTGATTATTTAAGTTGTCAAGTTTAGTAGTCCAAAATAGTCTAAAAAGTCCAACAGTCCAATAATCGGTATATATATATATATATATATATATATATATATATATATATATATATATATATATATATATATATATATATATATATATATATATAATCTTAGAATTACCCCACGGCGTATTGTGTACGTATTGTTTTGCATCAATCCAGAGACATATTGTATACGTATTGTCTTAGAATTAACTAAGACGTATTGTGTACGTATTGTCTTAGGATTTATCAAAACGTATTGTGCACGTATTGTCATGGAACGTACCAAGATTATTATATATATACAATCTTGAAATTAATCAAGATTATAATATTTTGTTATACTAATGATAACATGTCCAAATATATATAGGATATAGGAAAAGTTAACAAGGATATGGTTAATATAGTTTTTATAATATAAATTTCGTCCTTACCACGTTAATTTTAGCAGATTTTGTTTTGCTCGCCAAATATTCATTACAACTCTGTTTAAAGTGAATCAAATTGCTATGGATTCCTTAAAAAGTCAATTTTACAAAACCAATTTGAAAAGTTCATCCCAAGTAGTAATTTTTAGAGCTTTACCCTCTTTTTGTGTCGGTGGACAGATTTGGAAAAATCCCGGCATCCACCCAATATATGATTTTTGATAAAATACTTCCACTCTGTCTAAAATCATGAAAAAAATACTGGAAATCTTTTTTACATATATTAACATATTTCCAAAGTCTTAGCCTCGAACTAAAAGTCTAAGATATGTTTTTAATTCCCAACCCAAAACAGCCCGCTTTTTACTGAATGGAGATTAAAGGATATATGTTAAGTTTCAAGGTGTTCTTCATATGTACAAGTTATAAGTTCTTATATTAACTTAATATAACATCATAATACATATAAATAAGTGTTATTAGAGTTAAGTTAGAAAGATTATATTAGTTTTTCAAACAAGTTTAAAATCAACTAAACTATGTTCTAGTTTATAAACTCTTATATAGATAGCTATAAACATATGAATTGAACAAGAGTTGAAGTAGAGTTTTTACTTCAAGTTTAGAATGTAAAGTTGCTGGAAAGAAGTAGTCGAATAAAACTTGAGAGAGTTCTTGCAAGTGTGTGTAAAAATTGGAAGTAAAATTTGGAAAATGAATGTGTAAAATTGAGTTAGAAATGGTGCTTATTTATAGGCTTGAAAATTTGGCTTTTAGTGAAAATATCTAAGATAAGTTAAAATGTATTAAGTCATGGATGGCATATTAAATTTATTAGGTCATGGATGACATATTACACAAATAATTGCATATTTCTATTGGTATATACCAATAGTAAATACTTCTAGAAGCTGTGTATAATACGGGTAAAAATACTGTATGAATGCGAGTAGAATTCTTAAGAAAATTGAACAGAAATACGAGTATAGCTATCATTTATATGTATTGGTATATTATAAAGTGTATTCAATACTTGTAAGGATGTATTTACACTCGTAATACATTATATGTAAATACATTTTAACATAAGTTAATTACGTCGTTTAAATAGTAACATATATATTGTTCAAAAACTATTTAAATTAGTAGTATGAAAATATATATACAATACTTTGTTAATATACTTAATGAGATATTTAATTATCATATTCTCAAGTTATATATATAGAAATCCGTATATATACACAATAATTAAACAATTAAATCAAGTTATGACGTTCGTGAATCTTCGGAATAAAAGGGTGAACAAAAGCTTGTGTAAAACTCTTTCCGGAGGTTCAAGATTTATTAAAAATTCATTGCTTATCAAGTCGGAATTATATAAAGATTAGGTTTAAATTTGGTCGGAAATTTTCGGGTCGTCACAGTACCTACCCGTTAAAGAAATTTTGTCCCGAAATTTGATCGAGGTCGTCATGGCTAACAATAAGAATGTTATTATGACGAATATAAGTTGATTCATAGGGTTTTATCATGATTGAGAAATATGGATAAAATAATTCGATTACTCGAAACGTATGAGTGAAGCTATCGTAAAAGAGTGAAATAAGAAAATAGGGATTCATCTTATCTTTTGACGTCATCACGGTTGATCTCCGAATTAAAGAAAATCTTTGTAATCTATATAGGATTTGATTCTTCGGTGATTAAGGAAATTATGATCCTCTTCGATTTAATACGATGATTCATCTCGATTTTTCTGTCGGATATTTCACTATAAATCCACCTCCTTCGTTTCCTTTTAATTTACACCTTCTATTCTTTCTCCCTCAATTCTTACTTTAAAATTATTTGTCAATATGCTTCATCCAGTGCTGATTCTCGATATACTCCTCACTTTCATATCTGTCATTCTTCTTTTTCATCTACCTCCGGAAGAATCTATTTACTTCTACTATACTCTTGGTTTTATAGTGTTTTTAGTTCTCCCGTGTCTTTATATTGCTATATGCATCGATATATACGGTTTATAGTTTCTAGGTTGTTGTTGAGTTTTATATCTTCCCTTATATTTCGATGTCCCTGCTTCTGTCTTCTATAATCATTGTCATCCCCAATTAATGCTCTCTTTTATTTGCTGCGATTTATACCCCAATTTCTATTTCAGAGTTTTTTCCTTTCGTTTCTTCTTCTTGCGATTAAGCACCGCTTGTAATGGTCCAGAATTCGCATATATGAATTTTGGAATGAACATTGTTAATGTTCTAAGAAGGAAATTGTAATGACACGATCTTGACTTGTCAAATTACTAGAATACCTCGGAAAAGGCCGAATCATCAAGAAATATTTTCTTGATATTTTAGAGGTTAAAGAGAATACAAGAGTCGTGTAACATAGCACATGATGACGTTATGATCTGTGAATCATCACATTCCATTTAGAAACTCAGCATGACTTACTGTAATATAATCACGTTGATCAAGTGTCATTATATTATACTAGTTCATGGTTCAGTTCCCAACACTACTTCAAAAATATTCCTATTTTAAATTTGAAAGTTTCAGAATTTAGAAACTAAAATAGTTTCTTTTATGATGTAATACAGACAGCGGGAAGAGGTAAATGATTTCAGATAAGAATAATTATGGAAATATCTTCAGAAATATGGAGGATATTTATAATGAAAGATACGATGATATCTTAGAATTTCTAATATCAGAGGATGATGAAGAATGTTGTCCGTAAGGGTTTAGAGTCAGGAGCAAGGTATTCGATAATCACTTCAGCAGACACGGAATCATTTGGATTCTTTAAAGGTAGATTTCGTCCTTGTGATTTATCCACAGCCTTCTTCATGGTTTGCTCAATTCGTATTTTTCAGTACCAAATCTTCTCTTTTTCTGAGCTTTGCCAACACACTACTCTTTATCATCAAACTTTTTACTGTTAAGGTAGTTTATAGTTTTTGCTGCTTCATCAGCATTTCGAGAACTAGTTCGCAGTTTAGGGTGTTTTTCAGAAACTTCACATTCAAAGTATATAAGTCCAGAAGATAGACACATATAATTGTTGGCGTAGACATGCTGCGAGATTTCAAAATACTGATTGCTAATTCCCGATGATTCGTATGGCAATTCTCGTTACAAGATGCAGATGAGTAAATGATGGGGTTTTGATAAATATAAAGATTTTTTGGAAAGTCAAAGATCAATGAAGTTGTTAATAAGTTTACTGCTAATGTGACGAGATATGAAAGGTTCCCCGGTAATAATAATGAAGGGGTAATCATTATAATAAGGCTTATTCGAATGAACAATTGAAGTTGGTTTGCTGGAGCTGTGACAAAACCGTCTATTTTTAGAAGGGATTGAAAAGTTATTTTAGCTAGTAAATGCCAAAAGGTCTGACATGGATACGTGTTAAATTATGACTTTGGTTTCAAGAGTTTTTCAGGTATGTAACTGTGGATAACATGTGGTTGGATCATCATCTTGATTGTTCATTATTTGAAGTGTCTTCAGGTATTTCGAAGGGCTTGAACATAGATTATAATCGTTAATATACATACGATGTTCTAACACAGTTTTGAAGTCAAAGTATAGCTTTGAAAGATGTAAGAATCTAATAGTGATGATACCGGTTATATCTTGAATTGAATTCGGCGATTTCAAAATCAGAATATGTAATTAGATTTTTGAATGAGTATGGTTGTTTTGATTTCTATAAAAGAATGTATATTGTTGTGAAAGTAGGGAGTATAATGGATGATTTGCTGAATCAGATTCGAAGAATGTAACATATTAATTGTGAATTTATATATCTCTCGGGTATTACCTACCCGTTAAAAAAAATGTCACAATTAATATTTTGTACAAAAGAATTTTATTACAGTCTTTATGGAAATATATGTGTATATTTCTTCAGATGTAATATAGATTTAATGAGTTAATATTAAATTAAACTAATTTGATTTATGATTAAGGCTAGGATAGATAATTTCTAAACTTTAGAAATTACAAAATCGTCATAGAATGTTTTCCCAATGAAGTTATGAATCAATACTTCATCGTTGTGGTATTCCTTAGTATCTACAGGGTGTATGACATCGATGCTCATGGGACAGATTGTGAAGTTGAGGTTTGCGATGCGATTGTTGTTGGTGGTGGTAATGGTACTGTTGATGTTGTTGAAGGTGGTACTAGTTATGTTGCTGGTGCTGCTGGTGTTTGTAACCTTTGCACCATATTCTCCAAAGCCACTACCCGAGCGCGAAGCTCGTTGACTTCTTCTATTACACAGGGGTGATTGTTAGTTTGGACGAGTGGATAAATAAGATCTAGAATTTGGTGTAGTATATAATCGTGACAAGATACTTTGGAAATGAGAGAGAAAATGGTGTTTTGGACAGGTTCGCCGGTAAGTGCTTCAGGTTCTTCGCCAAGAGGGCAATGTGATGGATGGAAAGGATCACCTTCCTCTTGTCTCCAATGATTAAGGAGGCTACAAACCCATCCCCAATTCATCCAGAATAGATGATGGCTGATTGGTTGATCCATTCCAGTCACACTGCTTTCGGAGCTTGAGTGGGATTCCATTTTGGAATCCGAGGAACTTGAACTGATGACAAATTCCATTTCGTACGATTTGATAAAGGATTTTTCGATACGAAATGATTTTCTGGCTATCGGGTGGTATTCTAACTACATAGAATATCTATATATATAGATCAAAAGATTTCATAGATTACGGAGGAATTTCCGAATTTGTCAGGCAAAGTTTACGGTAATAGATACGATAAGATATGATTTAGCAGATACGCTAAGATATGAATTTTGTCTATACACTATTCATGCAATCAATGCAGCAAGATGTGTCTAGACTAAGAATGATAAGCAGGTAATTTCCTAAGGATGATAAGTAGGTAATTTTCGACACAAATGATAAGCAAAACTTTTGACATGCAGACAGGGTCGAAGTCCAGACTCACTAATGCATCCTAACGACTTATCAGTTAGAAACACTAATGCAGACCTGGTTCGCTAAGACCACCACTCTGATACCAACTGAAACGACCAGTCCATATTACTATAAACGCAGTACGTTATTCATTGGTCCCATAGTGAGGTATTTGACCTCTATATGATACGTTTTATAAAAATATTGCATTCATTTCATAAAAAGCACACCATTATTATACATAATGCATGTTTTAAACAAGTGGGCGATTATTTAAGAAATAATCCCCATGATACATCGGTTTCTAAATACTACACACGTGACATAACAATCGAATATAATACATGACAAAGGTTTTATTGAATGCAACATTTCATTTAAACAAAAGCATGAGACTCCATGCACAACTTGCTCAGATAATGCAACAGCGGAAGACTTTCTTAAGGACCTGAGAATAAACATGCTTAAACAGTCAACACAAAGGTTGGTGAGATATATAGGATTAGCATCGATATAAATAAAGACCACAAGATTTTCATAGTTATAAATATATGTACACTCGCAAGTGTATAAAAGTATTCTATGAGTTGTTGAGCGCTTCGGTAACCATACTTAACCATTAATGTGGCATATTCCCTTTATTATGAAATCTCCCTACACTGTACCAAGTGTAGTAAAAATGAAGTACTATACAACCGTTTACGATACTAGAGCGACTAGCCCGGTTGGGGTTGTCAAACCCGATAGATCTATCAATAGGATTCGAGCTTACATGTTCATACAACATGTAAATATTAGTTACCAAGCTATTAGGGAAGATATGCAAGGTGGTACAACTCAACGTAGAATATATTTTAAGTACTTGTGTCCCTGGCGTAAAACATAAAATGCATGTATTCTCATCCCAAAATATTTGTAGAGTTTAAAAATGGGACTATATACTCACGGTAGTAAAAGTATATTAATAATAAGTTTTTAACATATTAAAAATATGACCGTCGTCCTTGGATTCACGAACCTATAATAATAATAAAGATTCAGATAATAATACATGTGAACGAAATTAATATAGCAAGTTCATATCATATATTCAATCACATGTGATTGTTTAAGTTTATATTTTCAATCACATGTGATTATTTAAGTTTATATTTTCAATCACATGTGATTATTTAAGTTGTCAAGTTTAGTAGTCCAAAATAGTCTAAAAAGTCCAACAGTCCAATAATCGGTATATATATATATATATATATATATATATATATATATATATATATATATATATATATATATATATATATATATATATATATATATGTATATATATATATATATATATATATATATATAATCTTAGAATTACCCCACGGCGTATTGTGTACGTATTGTTTTGCATCAATCCAGAGATGTATTGTATACGTATTGTCTTAGAATTAACTAAGACGTATTGTGTACGTATTGTCTTAGGATTTATCAAAACGTATTGTGCAAGTATTGTCATGGAACGTACCAAGATTATTATATATAAACAATCTCGAAATTAATCAAGATTATAATATTTTGTTATACTAATGATAACATGTCCAAATATATATAGGATATAGGAAAAGTTAACAAGGATATGGTTAATATAGTTTTTATAATATAAATTTCGTCCATAGCACGTTAATTTTAGCAGATTTTGTTTTGCTCGCCAAATATTCATTACAACTCCGTTTAAAGTGAATCAAATTGCTATGGATTCCTTAAGAAGTAAATTTTACAAAAACAATTTGAAAATTTCATCCTAAGTAGTAATTTTTAGAGCTTTACCCTCATTTTGTGTCGGTGGACAGATTTGGAAAAATCCCGGCATCCACCCAATATATGATTTTTGATAAAATACTTCCACTCTGTCTAAAATCATGAAAAAAATACTGGAAGTCTTATTTATATATATTAACATATTTCCAAAGTCTTAGCCTCGAATTAAAAGTCTAAGATACATTTTTAATTCCCAACCCAAACAGCCCGCTTTTTACTGAATGGAGATTAAAGGATATATGTTAAGTTTCAAGGTGTTCTTCATATGTACAAGTTATAAGTTCTTATATTAACTTAATATAAAATCATAATACATATAAATAAGTGTTATTAGAGTTAAATTAGAAAGATTAGATTAGTTTTTCAAACAAGTTTAGAATCAACTAAACTATGTTCTAGTTTATAAACTCTTATATAGATATCTATAAACATATGAATTGAACAAGAGTTGAAGTAGAGTTTTTACCTCAAGTTTAGAATGTAAAGTTGCTGGAAAGAAGTAGTTGAACAAAACTTGAGAGAGTTCTTGCAAGTGTGTGTGAAAATTGGAAGTAAAATTTGGAAAATGAATGTGTAAAATTGAGTTAGAAATGGTGCTTATTTATAGGCTTGAAAATTTGGCTTTTAGTGAAAATATCTAAGATAAGTTAAAATGTATTAACTCATGGATGACATATTAAATTGATTAGGTTATGGATGACATATTACACAAATAATTGCATATTTCTATTGGTATATACCAATAGTAAATACTTCTAGAAGCTGTGTATAATATGGGTAAGCGATAAGGAGTCTTAGCAATGGGGGTAGCCCCCGGAACCAACTCAATGCGAAATTCAACTTGTCGTTCCGCCGGAACACCCGGTAACTCATCTAGAAAAACGTCTTCAAATTCATTAACCACTGGAATTTCACGAATGGGCGGTGGCTCATCACGAGTATCAACAATATGGGCAAGAAAAGTCATGCCACCACTGACAAGGAAACGATGTGCCCATGTAAAAGTGCATATCGGCACAAGTCTTCTACCCTTATCACCGTAAATAACTAACTCTCCCCCACTTGGGTCTTCACACGAATAAATTTTTCATGGCATGCAATATCGGCCCTATTATGATCGAGCCAATCCATACCAACAACGATATCAAAATCACCCAAAGTCATCGGGATAAGATCTATCTTAAAGTTTTCGGCACCAAAGACGACATCACAATTTTTACACACATCAACCACTAGCACCGTCTTGCCGTCCGCTATTTCGACTTCTACCGGAGGACTTAGCTTAGCTAACGGTCTATTAAGTTTAGGTACAAATTTTGGAGACACAAACGACAAATTTGCACCGCTATCAAATAGAATCCTTGCCGGATTGGAGTTAACCATAAAAGTACATGAGACAACTTCGTTGGATTGCCTGGCTTCATCATTCGTCATCAAATAGTTGCGACCCCTAGCCGTACCCGCCGCCTTCTCTAGACGCTTAACATTATCGTTTCGCAAATCGGGACACTCCGGCTTCTTATGCCCTTCTTTACCACAATTAAAACAAGTGAGCTTGTTTCTGGCAGATGATTTCGAACAATCACGAGCCATATGACCCGGTTGCCCACAATTGTAGCATGTATAAGAAAAACCCCCGAAAGCGCCCTTCTTCACGCTATTGACACTCTCGGAACCCTTCTTGTTCTTGTTCTTCTTGTTTGAAAAGTTAGAATGACTAGAGCCTTCAAACTTTCTTTTGGAAAATGAGAAGTCACTTTTTCTTAGAACCTCCGGCTCAAAACCCCGAGCCAATTCAAATAACTCGTCAAAAGACTTAGCCGCTCCTCGACTAATCTTACCCTTGAACTCATCATTCATGGTACGGTAGAAATCTTTCATTAGCTTTTGATCGTCACCAACATATTCCGGACAAAAACGAGTCATTGCCAAGAAGGTAGACTTGAGAGTAACCAAGTCCATTGAACCTTGTTGCAAATTGTGCAACTCGTCCTGGATTCTATCAAGATCGGAAGAAGTTCGGTATTCTTTGAAAAATTCCTTCTTAAACGCTTCCCACGTCAAACTCATACATTGCTCCTCACCATATAAGTTGATTTTATCATCCCATCACAACTTAGCTTCTTCCCGCAACATACTAGAACCATACCTCGCCTTTTTCTCGAGAGGACATTCCGCGGTACGGAAAGCTCCCTCGATATCGGAAATCCAACATGTGCTTTTCAACGGATCTTGTACCCCATTAAACATCGGGGGTTGGGCATTCTTGAAATTTTTGTAATGGAAGTCCCGCCTTTCATTCCCACCGTTACCATCACCCCCTTCACCACGAGGATGTATGTTTCTAGCTTCTAATGCCTCCTCGATCGCGACATTCATTCGCTCATTTATCATTTCGGTTACTTGCCCATCAACCGACTCTTGGAAAACCTTTCGAACATCGTCAAGAAAATCCCTTTTTAGCCTTTTAAAGATGGCCTCAACCTTGGTCGTGAGTTCAACGTCCTCACTCGTACTTCCGTCATTGATGTCGTGTCCATTTCTCATCTTCATTCTATAAAACGAAGTAATTAAGCAATGAAACGAAAGGACTTAACACATATGTATATACATATATACCACACTACCCCCATCTTGCTCAACAATCGTCGTACATTACTTGTTTGACACGATTTATACCCGTAACAACGGTAGCTAATCGTTGTTACGCGAGCACATCGTATTAACTCGCTAGTACGACATCTATCTCGCTTGATGATTGCTAAAACAACACAAAACAATTAGTGCAAGGTTAATTCACATAAACACTAGCACTAACAATTCCCGTTCCGACCCAAATTCCTACAAGTCCCGCATAAAGCGCATATACAATAAATTCTAAGTCTAGGTACCTATCTCAAGTCTCCTAAATCCCTTAGACCATGCTCTGATACCACTTGTAATGACCCGACTTCGTTAATCCAAGAACACGCCCAAAAAAAATTTCTGGACCTGCCCATCTGGACGGCGTCAAGTTATCTGGACGGCATCCAGTACTTAATACCGGGACGGCGTCTAGCATATTTGGACAGCGTCCAGATTGCCTGGAAGCTGCTGTCCCCGGGTCCAACTCACGTGAGCGGAAATCCCGCTTTCCGACACTTTTAAACGAAAACCTTTTTATAACATATCATAACATAATAAACTAAGAGGTTTCCATCATCAAAACAAGTTTTACCACATCGGGCCCACATCGACCCGTCTTATGCGTTTCGTTCAAAAATACAAGTTTCGACCAATACAAGTTTAATTTCCAAACGACACTAGAGCATGGTGTTTGGGGTTAAACTACCCAAATCTTGGCCGAACTTCCAAAAGCTAACCCAAAAGCATCCCCTATCAAAATAAGCGGGAGACCACTAATCCAACCGAATACCTTTGCCTTTGTCCACGCCGGAGCCTAAAAAGGTAAACAACGAGAGGGTAAGCTAATGCTTAGTGAATGCAATAGTTATACACGTACATATATAAAATACCTACTTGCACACATTTACACAAATTCCGCATACATGCTAGCAACACAAATGGGCTTAACATCTCAAGTACAATGCTATTTACTTCCAATATCACAAGCTAGCATAACAATGGCATATATATGTATATAACTCGAACCATATAATATGCTTACAACTCAACACAATAACCATGGTTAACCAATCGTACAAGGGAATGGCGCTCGCGAAAATGCCATCAGTGTTCATAACATCCGTTAGTGTATTTAACACCTCGTATCACTAAACCCTAGGGTGGCACCTAAACACCTCGGTACTTCACCCCGAGTGGCATCTTAACACCTCGATGCTTCACTCTTTATTTTACGGAGTGTCGTCTTAACACCTCAACACTTCACTCCTAGGTGGCATCTTAACACCTCGATGCTTCACCCCGAGTGGCATCTTAACACCTCGATGCTTCACCCGTCAATTACTTAGAGTGGCATCTTAACACCTCGATGCTTCACTCCGAGTGGCGTCTTAACACCTCGACACTTCACTCGTCACGTGAAACGTGGTGTCTTAGCACCTCGACACTTCACATCTCACGCTACAACATATAGATACATTATATACCTACACATATAATTATTCCACTCACCTTAGAGTCCTTTGCGAAAGATAACCGAGCTTGCAACTTCAATGTAACGTACCTATCACATTTAGCACATAATCAATCACAACTCAAGTTGGTCAACCAACTTACTTCCCATTCTAGTGCCATTTTGACCCAAGGTGCAATTCCGACCCATTTGCACCCTTAACCCTAATATTTGGGTCAACACCAACAAAATCCTAACACTAGCCAAATATGGTCTTAAACATTTTATAATCACAAGTTTAGTGTGTTCTCATACACATTTAACAACCTAGGTCACCCAAGACCCATTTGACCCATTTCGAGGTCAACACGCCCATTTGGGTCACCCACAACCCAAATGACACCCACTAACATTAACTACAAATGTGCTAGTGATTTACTAAACCTTTAAGACCCAATTACACATTTTAACTTTTCAAAACCCTAGGTTAGTCATCTTTTGGGTCTTCATGACCCAAACTTACCCAAAACCCCCAAATCACTAACAAATGGGTTTTAAGTGCAACACTAACCCAAACCCTAACCCTTAACACAATTTAAGTAAAGAAATTAGGTTTTATAACTTACCAACACAATCACCACGTAGCTAGCGACTAGATGAACAACTTTAGAACTCGCACTAAGACCCGATTCAACCTCCTTCTTTCTTTAATGGAGCTCTCTCACTCTAGAACTTCCTCTCTCTCTAAAATTTAGTGGAGGGAGATAAAGTAGATGGAAATGGAGTAATGAGGCTCACCAAAACTGATCTAGGGTCTTAAAGTAGTCCACAATGTGAAATTACCAAACTAGCCCATTTTAAAATATCAAAATACCAAAGCTGGCTCGTCAGGCCATCTGGACGGCGTCCAGCCCTTCAAAATGGGACGGCGTCCCACCCTGCTAGATGGCGTCCAACATAACAGGGAAAAACTGGATCTTACATACAGCCTGAAGGTTTTGTTGATCCGAAATATCCTAAAAAGGTATGCAAGTTAAAGAAGTCAATCTATGGATTGAAACAAGCATCTAGAATGTGGAATCATCATTTTAATGAAGAGGCCAAGAAATTTGGCTTCATTAAAAATGGTGATGAAGCTTGTGTATACAAGAAAGCTAGTGGGAGCACTATCATGTTCCTTGTACTATATGTGGATGATATATTGTTATTTGGAAATGATATCCCGGCAATGCAAGGTGTTAAAACTTGGCTAAATAAATGCTTCTCCATTAAGGATCTTGGAGAAGCACAATACATTTTGGGGATTGGGATCTACAGGGATAGATCCAAGAAACTGATAGGTTTGAATCAAAGTGCATACATTGAAAAGATCTTGAAAAGGTTCAAGATGGAGAACTCTAAGAAAGGTTTGGTACCTATTCAAAGAGGAACGCTTCTCAGTTCATCTCAGTGCCCTACCACGAAAGATGAACAAGAGAGAATGAAGAAAGTCCCATATGCATCTGCTATTGGGTCAATCATGTAAGCAATGATATGTACTAGACCAGATGTGTCATGCGCTCTTAGCCTGACAAGTAGATACCAGAATAACCCAGGAAACAGTCATTGGATTGCTGTCAAAAGTATATTAAAATACCTTAGATCTCTACATCTTTCAAAGCTATACTTTGACTTCAAAACTATGCAAGATCCTTTAGCATTGTTTTTACCGAAAATAACCTTGCAATTCCTTTTCAAAGTATCCAGTATTATCAACCATTCAACCAGTCAACGACGACCTTTCAGACTTGTAACTTTGGCATATATGTTTTTGTTACTGGGGAACCTTTCATGTCCCACCACATTAGCAGTAAATTTACCAACAACTTCATTGATCCTTGACCTTCCGAAAAATCCTTATACTCATTGAAACCCTATCATGTACTCATCTACATCTTGTAACAATAATTGCCATATCAACTATCGGGAATTAGCGATCAGTATTTCGAATATCGCAGTAATTCTACGTCAACAGTTATATATACATATAATGTCTATCTTCTAGACTTATTTACTCCGAATGTGAAGTTTCTGAAAAACACCTTAAACTACGAACTAGTTCTCGAAATCTTGAAAAATGCTGATGAAGCAGCAAAAACTGTAAACGACCTTAACAGTAAAAAGTTTGATGATAAAGGATAGTGTGCTGGCAAAGCTCAGAAAAAGAGAAAGTTTGGAACTGGAAAACGGATTGAGCAAAGTATGAAAGAGGCTGTGGATAAATCCCAAGGACGAAACCTGTCTTCAAAGAATCCAAATGATTCAGTATCTGCTGAAGCCATTAACGAATACCTTGCTTCCGAATCTAAACCCTTGCGGACAATATTCTTCATCATCCTCTGATATTAGAAATTCTAAGATATCATCGTATCTTTCATTATAAATATCCTCCATATTTCTAGAGATAATTCCATAATCATTCTTATCGAAAATCAATTTTCTCCTTACGATATCTTTGTTACACCATAAAAGAAACTATTTTAGTTTCTAAATTCTGAAACTTTCAAGTTTAAAATATAAATGTTTTGAAGTAATGTTAGGAATTGAAGCATGAGTTATTATAATATAATGACACTTGATCAACGTGATTATATTACAGTAAGTCATGCTGAGTTTCTAATGGAACGTGATAAAGGTTCACAGATCATACCCTCATCATGAACCATGTTACATAACTCTTTCATTCTATATAATCTCTAAAAATATCAAGAAAATATTTTCTTAATGATTCGGTCTTTTTTGAGGTATTCTGGTAATTTGACAAGTCAGATTGTGCTATTACCATTTCTTTCTTAGAACATTAGTTATGTTCATCTGAAACTTCATACCTACGAATTCTGGACCATTATCCGCTTGACTTAAGGTCGGGAAGAGAAAACGAAAGCATGAAGCTCCGAAATATAATAGAGAATATAAAGCCCGATAACAACCCCGAAATTACAAACCGTGTATATCAATGCGTATAGCAATATAAAGACACGGGAGAATGAAAAACACTATAACCCCAAGGTAATAGTAGAAGAAAATAACTTCCTCTGGTGGCAGATGAAAAAGAAGAATGAAGGATACGATAGCCAGGAAAATATCAAGAATCAGAACTGGATTAAGCACTTTTCACAATCTATTGGGATGTATGAAATAAGAAAGAAGATTATAGGAGTGTTGAAAATAAATGAAACGGAAGAGGTCAATTTATAGCGAAATATCAGACATAGCAATCGAGGCAGATACGCATTTAATCAAAGAAAATCCTAATTTCCATAAATTCCGAAGAATCAAATCTTATTTAGATTATGAAGATTTTCTATTCCTTAAATTCCGGAAATCAATCGTAACTACGTCAAAAGTTAAGACGAATCTCTATTCTTTCATTTCACTCTATTACGATAACTTCTCTCATACACTTCGAGTAATTGGATTGTTTTATCCATATTATTCAACGGTGATAAAAATTCTATTTATCAACACATATTCGTCATGAAAACATTTTTATTGTTAGCCATAACGACCTCACTCAAATTTCGGGACGAAATTTCTTTAACGGGGAGGTACTGTGATGACCCGGAAATTTTTGACCAAATTTAAACTTAATCTTTAATGTTTCCGACACGATAAGCAAAGTCTATGAAGTTGAATCTCAAAATTTTGAACTATTCAATTACCCTTCGATTGTTTTCAATGATTCGCAAACCATTATATGTAAATAGATACATATATATACTATAACTTGAAAACGTAACAACATTTTAATTGTTTAATATCGTACATTAAACTTATTGGTTTAAATATTTATTTTAATATATATGATAAGTTGGAATATTAATTGTATGAATAAATTGCGACGTATATTTAAAACGTGTTTATGAATGTTGAAAATATATATTAACTTGGTCATAAAACGATTTGTTATTATATATCAACAAATAGCGAGACAATGATTTATAGAAGTAAATGACCAAAACACTCGAAAGTTTAAGATACACTTTAAATGATATAGTTTATTGATAATTTAAGACTATATTTTGACAAAGGTACGAGTCACAAAACGTAAATTGCGAGTTTTCTAAGCGCACGAAAATGCGTTCGAGAAACCGGAACCGGGACATAAGTCGAGTGACAACGTACGAGTTATCGGAACGAAAATTACAAGTCAACTATGCATGTGAATTTAATATAATATATAATTAATTATATAAATTAAATATATTATATATATTATATAAAATTATGTCGACAAACAAAAAGTTAAAAGTTTGTGAGCTGGATCAGAGGGCCATGCGATCGCATGGCCTTGAAGCACAAATCCCATGCGATCGCATGGGGTACTTTTTCAGAAAAGGTTCTATAAATTGCTCAGTTTTCACACTTCTTTCTCTAAATTATATATTACTCCGTATTTATTTTATTTATTATTATTATTATTATTATTATTATTATTATTATTATTATTATTATTATTATTATTATTATTATTATTATTATTAAGATTAATATTATTATTAATCTTATTATTATTAATATTATTAATTAGTATTATACATAAAATACTACGACGAGGTTATGAGCGTGTCACTTTCAAAAATGGGTTTTTGAGCGGGATAAAGTTAAGGAAATTATGGGTTATAGCTATGGAGATTATGGGTAATGTTCATGGGTATTATTTACAAGTCAAACCTACTGTTATGATTTATGTTGCGTCTACGTACTTTTCTGCAATATTGAATCACAATATTGATACGTAAGCATTTATATTTTATCTTTTATACATTAATTGTGTATCCATGTCTAGTGCTCGAGTATATATATTTATACATATTTGTATGCTAAATTTCGTCGTTAAACAGTTTATAATGAATCACGAATTAAATACATATATTACTGGTAAAATGTATATGATATACATGGTTTCGGAAAGCTGGCGAAAAATCAATAACTTTTCATTTAGACACCGAATAGTTTCGATGAACGAATTAAAAGATATGATCAACTGAATTATGATTGACGTTAATTGAAATTGCTTTTGAATCTGTAATTAAGATTTAAACAACTTGTTTACGAGATTGATAAAGTGAACTTTTAAATATTACCAACCGAGTAAATGACTCCTTATATAAGGTATGTCTCGTTTTGTTGAACTATTGTCAAAATTGACTTTTTGAAACGACTTTGGATAACTTTTGTATGTCAATCTCGAGCATTAGGATTATGATACACTATGACCTGACCTAGCTTGATAGATATTTATTGACCAACATATGTTCTCTAGGTTGAGATCTACGGTTATTTGGTAATCCGAGTTTCAGTCACATTTTGGTGAACGACTTTATATGCTGCTAAGGTGAGTTTCATTTGCTCCCTTTTTAATTGCTTTTGCAATATATATTTTTGGGCTGAGAATACATGCACTTTATTTTAAACGTAATGGATACAAGTACATACTAAATTCTACACTGAGTTTGAACCGAAAATCCCTTAGCTTTGGTAACTAGTAACTGCCAGTTATAAGAACTGGTGGGCGTGAGTAGTAGTATATGGATCCATAGGGCTTGATATCCCCGTCCGAGCTAGAGCACTAGCCTTTTAACGGACGTATGCTATTTGAGAAGCGTACACGTTGGTTTGCGTGTATTATTAAGATGATTATACAAAGGGTACAAATTATATATACGTTAAGTTTAGTTACCAGGGTGCTCAATTTCGTAGAATATTTTGATTAACGTTTCTGGATGAAACAACTGAAATCTTGTGATCCACTTTTATATATAAATTATGCGAAACACTAAAACTATGAACTCACCAACCTCTGTGTTGACACTTGTTAGCATGTTTATTCTCAGGTTCCTAGAAGTCTTTCGCTGTTTGCTTATATGTTAGACAAGTTATGTGTCTGGAGTCTTACATGACATATTTTTCAAGGAAACGTTGCATTCACCAAATCATCACCAAGTACCTTATTTTGACTGCATTGTCAACGGAAGTATCATTGTAAACTATTATATTACGGTGATTGTCTATATGTAGAAATCATAAGATGTCGAAAATCTTTTATTTAAATATTCAATTATGGTGTGCCTTTTCAAAAGAATGCAATGTTTACAAAACGTATCATATAGAGGTCAAATACCTCGCAATGAAATCGATGAATGACGTGTTCGTCCATATGGATTTGGAGCGATCATCACAGTTGGTATCAGAGCGTTGGTCCTAGCGAACCAGGTCTTGCATTAGTGTATCTAACTGATAGTTGTTAGGATGCATTAGTAAGTCTGGACTTCGACCGTGTCTGCATGTCAAAAGTTTTGCTTATCATTTTTTGTCGGAAATTAACTGCTTATCATTCCTAGTCTAGACACGTTTTACTGCATTGATTGCATGAATAGTGTATAGACAAAATTCATATCTTAGCGTATCTGTTACTGTAAACTTTTCCTGACATCTTCCGAAAATTTCTCCGTGATTTATGGAATTTGGTATTATATATGTAAATTATGTATTGAAGAATACCAAACTAAATTCTATAATCTAATTCATATCAAAAATCATCTCCCTAATTATACAGGATGGATCCCGTATCTAGTTCAAATTCCTTAAACTCTAACAGCTATTCCGATATGGATATTCACCTGAATTCTGAAGACAGTGTAACCGGAATGGATCAACCAATTAGCCATCATCTATTCTGGATGAATTGGGGATGGGTTCGTAGCCTGCTTAATTATTAGAGACAAGAAGAAGGCGATCCCTTCCATCCACCACATTGCCCTCTTGGCGAAGAACCTGAAGCACTTACCGGCGAACCTGTTCGTAATACCATTTTCTCTCTCATCTCCAGAATATCTCGTCATGATCATATACTCTCTCAAATTCTGGATCTTATTCATCCGCTAGTCCGAACCGCCAATCATCCCGGTGTAGTAGAAGAAGTCAACGAGCTTCGCGCTCGGGTAGTGGCTTTGGAGAATATGGTGCAAAGGTTACAAGCACCAGCAGAATCTCCGGCATCAACAGTACCACCGACAACAACACCAACAGTACCATTACCACCACCAACAACATCCGCACCGCAAGCCTCAACATCACAATATGTACCTTGAACATCAACGTCATACGTATCGTAGTTACCAAGAAATACCAGCAACAATAACCGATGAAGTATTAACTTATTTCCCTTGAAGAAATTTTATGTATATTTAATATATATGAATTTTGAAATCAAAATAAATCTTTTCGTACTAAGCTATTACGTGTGAATCTTAACTGGTAGGTACTACTCGGTTAGTTCATATTACTAATATGCAATGATGTACATCCTTCCTTAACAACTTAACCATTGTTAACTACAATCTCTGTTTCAACTTAATGAATTCCATTTCATAATAAACCAAGTGTATTATTCAATTACATAATTGATTTTACATTTTCATTTTCGATGTACTCGAAACTTTCCAGAAAACATCATCTGTGCCTTGTAAGTTTCACAAAGATTCCACAAGCATCAACATCCTTCACCGAGAAATAAGAATAAATAATGAAGTATCGATTACATTAGCGAAATACTCCACAAAGATTATGTAATCTTTAATGTTTTAGAGATTAATTATTTCTAAGTCAAGTCGAAAATCAAATGAGCTTAATATGATATTAACTCATTAAATCTGTATTAGATTTGAAAAAAAATATACATACATATATTTTCATAAAGACGGTAATAAAAATTCTTTTGTACAAAGTATTAATTGTGAAATCTTTAACGGGTAGGTACTACTCGAGAAATATTTAAGTTCACAATTAATATGTTACACTGTACATTCTTCAATTTTGATTCAAAATTCATTAACTATACTCACTATCTTCACAATGATACACAATCATTTCATACAAATTCAATCACATATTCTGATATCCACGGATCAGAATCCAAGCCATAACTCTGAATCGGTGACATCATTCTTAGATCTCTACATCTTTCAAAGCTATACTTTGACTTCAAAACTATGCAAGATCCTTTAGCATTGTTTTTACTGAAAATAACCTTGCAATTCCTTTTCAAAGTATCCAGTATTATCAACCATTCAACCTGTCAATAACGACCTTTCAGACTTGTAACTTTGGCATATATGTTTTTGTTACTGGGGAACCTTTCATGTCCCACCACATTAGCAGTAAATTTACCAACAACTTCATTGATCCTTGACCTTCCGAAAAATCCTTATACTCATTGAAACCCTATCATGTACTCATCTACATCTTGTAACAATAATTGCCATATCAACTATCGGGAATTAGCGATCAGTATTTCGAATATCGCAGTAATTCTACGTCAACAGTTATATATACATATAATGTCTATCTTCTAGACTTATTTACTCCGAATGTGAAGTTTCTGAAAAACACCTTAAACTACGAACTAGTTCTCGAAATCTTGAAAAATGCTGATGAAGCAGCAAAAACTGTAAACGACCTTAACAGTAAAAAGTTTGATGATAAAGGATAGTGTGCTGGCAAAGCTCAGAAAAAGAGAAAGTTTGGAACTGGAAAACGAATTGAGCAAAGTATGAAAGAGGCTGTGGATAAATCCCAAGGACGAAACCTGTCTTCAAAGAATCCAAATGATTCAGTATCTGCTGAAGCCATTAACGAATACCTTGCTTCCGAATCTAAACCCTTGCGGACAATATTCTTCATCATCCTCTGATATTAGAAATTCTAAGATATCATCGTATCTTTCATTATAAATATCCTCCATATTTCTAGAGATAATTCCATAATCATTCTTATCGAAAATCAATTTTCTCCTTACGATATCTGTGTTACATCATAAAAGAAACTATTTTAGTTTCTAAATTCTGAAACTTTCAAGTTTAAAATATAAATGTTTTGAAGTAATGTTAGGAATTGAAGCATGAGTTATTATAATATAATGACACTTGATCAACGTGATTATATTACAGTAAGTCATGCTGAGTTTCTAATGGAACGTGATAAAGGTTCACAGATCATACCCTCATCATGAACCATTTGCTTAACATTTGCTTGTTCAACGCTTTCCTTTACAACCGGATGGTAGTTTACCGAAAGGTAATATACGGAGCAAGTAAACTGGACGTGTTGCTTTCCTAATACAAGGTTAGCAAGTGGGTGACACAAAATCATAAGTTTTGAGCTAAAATTTTCAAATCTGAAACCCACAAAACCCACAAAAACAATTTGCAAACACCAGTGAAGGGTTATTCCGGAAAACTTATCTAGGGTAAAAGCTAGATTGAATTTTCAAAAAGATCAAATGTTTTCATAAAGATCCAATTTCCTAAAAGATCTAAATTTTTATAGTCATGTAGGACTGTAAACCACATTGTTACTACCATTGTTCATACTGCCGTATTAAAATCACTAATGTACAAAGTGTGAAGAATAAAGAAGTGATTCTAGTAAAGTTATATTCAAGTTCTATATTGCTTGAGGACAAGCAATGCTCAAGTGTGAGAATATTTGATAATGCTAAAAACGAACATATATTTCATAGCATTATCCTTCAAGAAAGACAAGCTTTTTATTGCAATTGTTCTATTTACAAGTGATATTCGTTTAAATATTAAAAGGTGAAGACAAAAGACAGATTCGATCATTTGAAGACGCAAATGACCAAAACGCTAAAAAGTACAAAGTACAATCAAAGTGGTCCAAATTATTGATGAGAAACGTCTAAAAGTTACAAGAGTACGAGCCGCGAAATGCAAAGTACAAGATATTAAATAGTACGAATGGACGTTCAAAAATCCGGAACCGAGACATGAACCAACTATCAACGCGCGACACAACGGGTCTAAAATTACAAGTCAACGATGCACAAGAATATAATATATATATATATATATATATATATATATATATATATATATATATATATATATATATAATTATATATATTATATTATATATTAAATAAATACGAGCAGCCCACGTTTTAAATGCAATGTGACCAGGAGATGGCTGCCATGCGATCGCATGGCCCGGTAGCCTTAAACCCATGCGATCGTATGGCTTACTCTAGCTGGACAGGATTTATAAAAAGGCAGTTTGCTCGACGTTTTACAGACACAATATATTATCTATCTCTTACTCTCTTAAATATATATTTATATTTATATTTTAATTATAATTTTAATATTAAAGTTTAATAATAATAAGGTTATGTTAGCGAATGTTTTAAGTTTGTAAGTCGAAACTCTGTCCGTGTAACGCTACGCTATTAATACTCATTGTAAGTTATGTTCAATCTTTTTAATTTAATGTCTCGTAGCTAGGTTATTATTATGCTTATTTAAATCGAAGTAATCGTGATGTTGGGCTAAATAATAAAGATGGGGTTATTGGGCTTTGTACCATAATTGGGGTTTAGACAAAAGATCGACACTTGTGGAAATTAGACTATGGGCTATTAATGGGCTTTATATTAACTAAACGATACCTCGTTAATTTAATATAAAGGTTACAATTTGACGTATCTATATATAACCACATACGCTTAATCGGGTACGGTGGGCGGGATATTTATAAATACGAATTATTGTTCATTTGACCGGATACGGGAATGGATTAATAGTTAGTGGACTCGTTGAAACAGGGGTGGATTACATACAAGGGTAATTGGTGTAATTGTTAACAAAGTATTAAAACCTTGGATTACATGCAGTCGATAACCTGGTGGAATCATTAAACAAAGTATTAAGACCTTGTTACAGTTCGAATCCCCAATTAGTTGAAATATTTGACTTCGAATATAAAGTTAATTTGACGAAGATCCTCGCACTTTATAATTATGACTGATGGACTATTATGGACAAAACCGTATGGACATATCTAATAATCCAGGACAAAGGACAATTAACCCATGGTAATAAATTAAAATCAACACGTCAAACATCATAATTACGGAAGTTTAAATAAGCATAATTCCTTTATTTTATATCTTATCGTACTTTTAATCATCGTACTTTTAATTATCGCAATTTTATTTATCGTCATTTTATTTGTCTCACTTTTAATTATCGAAATTTTATTATCGTCATTTACTTTACTCTTTAAATTAAGTTATATTTATTTTAAATATTTTACATTAGGTTTTAATTGTGACTTAAGACATAAAATCGACAAACCGGTCATTAAACGATAAAAACCCCCCTTTTTATAATAATAATACTACTACTTATACTTATACATATATATATATATATATATATATATATATATATATATATATATATATATATATATATATATATATATATATATATACACACACACAAATATAGTTTAAAAATATAGCGATAAACTTGGCTAGCTCCCTGCAGAACGAATCGGACTTACTAAAAACTACACTACTCTACGATTAGGTACACTACCTATAAGTGTTGTAGCGAGGTTTAGGTATATCCATTCTATAAATAAATAAATAACTTGTGTAAAATTGTATCGTATTTAATAGTATTTCGCAACAAAAATATAACTATTTCGTATACACCTCGCATAACATCAAACGTCTAAAAATGACAAGAGTACAAGCCGCAAAACGCAAAGTACAAGATATTAAATTATACGAAAAGGCGTTCGAAAATTCGGAACCGAGACATGAACCAACTATCAACGTGCAACTCAACGGAGCTAAAATTACAAATCAACTATGCACATAAATATAATATAATATATAATTAATTATGTAAATTATATATATATTTATATTATATTTATATATTAAATAAATAAATGTCGGAAAGCTAGGAGCCAAAATCTGTGTGACCTGGAATCCAAAGCTCCGCAGTCGCGGAGCTGTGAGGAACAAAAAGGCCGCAGTCGCGGAGCACACCAGGACCCGAATCCCCCTATAAAAGGCCATGCAATTCGACGAGTAATACACACCTTCATCAATATCATTACTCACTCTCTGTCTTTATTTATATATTTTAATTATAATTTTAATATTAAGTTAATAATAATAATAAGGTTATAGTAGCGAATGTTTTAAGGTTTGAAAGTTGAAACTCTGTCCGTGTAACACTACGCGATTAATACTCATTGTAAGTTATGTTCAACCTTTTTAAATTAATATCTCGTAGCTAAGTTATTATTATGCTTATTTAAGCCGAAGTAATCATGATATTGGACTAAATATTAAGACGGGGTTATTGGGCTTTGGACCATAATTGGTGTTTGGACAAAAGACCGACACTTGTGGAAATTGGACTATGGGCTATTAATGGGCTTTATATTTGTTTAACTGAATGATAGTTCGTTAATTTAATGTAGAGATTTACAATTTGACGTATCTGTAAATAACCACATACACTCGATCGGACACGATGGGCGGGATATTTATAAGTACTAATAATTGTTCATTTGACTGGACACGGAGATGGATTAATAGTCAATGGACTCATTAAAACAGGGGTGGATTACATACAAGGAAAATTGGTGTAATTGTTAATAAAGTATTATAATCTTGGATTGCACAGTCGATAACCTGGTGTAATCATTAACAATGTATTAAAACCTTATTACAGTTTAAGTCCTCAATTAGTTGGAATATTTGACTTCGGGTATAAGGGTAATTTGACGAGGACACTCGCATTTTATATTTATGACCGATGGACTATTATGGACAAAAACCAGATGGACGTATCGAATAATCCAGGACAAAGGACAATTAACCCTTGGTAATAAACTAAAATCAACACGTCAAACATCATGATTACGGAAGTTTAAATAAGCATAATTCCTTTATTTTATATCTCATCGCACTTTTATTTATCGTCATTTTATTTATCGTACTTCAAATTATTGCACTTTTAATTATCGTACTTTTATTTTATCGCACTTTTATTTATCGTCATTTACTTTACGCTTTAAATTAAGTCATATTTATATTTAATATTTTACATTAGGTTTTATTTGTGATTTAAGTCTTAAAATCGACAAATCGGTCACTAAACGGTAAAACCCCCCTTTTATAATAATAATAATAATAATAATAATAATAATAATAATAATAATACTTTTATATATATATATATATATATATATATATATATATATATATATATATATATATATATATATATATACACAAATATAGTTAATAAAAATATAGCGTTAAACTCAGCTAGCTCCCTGTGGAACGAACCGGACTTACTAAAAACTACACTACTCTACGATTAGGTACACTGCCTATAAGTGTTGTAGCAAGGTTTAAGTGTATCCCATCTATATAAATAAATAAAACTTGTATAATGACATTCATCAGCAGCAAAACATTCAAAGCATTGAATGCTTTTATTTTTCTTCTTCGAGCATTTTCCCGCCAAAATAATGATATTCATCATAAAGTGTCTTTTTTAAATGTTCATATTTTCATCTAATCTATAATGTTCGTGAACAAAGTTTTTTCAAAAACGAAAAAAAATTACTTCCCCTACCTCCCCCCAAAAAAGTGCAGCACTTTTTTGGGGGGAAGTGAGGGGAAGTAAATTTTTTTCGTTTTTTCGAATTTTTTTTTCCAGGCATCAAGATCACATGAAAATATGAACATTAAAAAGACACTTTGTGATGAATGTTATTATTTTGGCGGGAAACCTTCGAAGAAAAAAATGAAAACATGCATCACGAGTAATATTATTCTTCTGAGTTTTTTTTAGGGTTTAAAAATTAGGGTTTAGTAATTAAGATTTAGAAATTATGGTTCAAAAATTAGGGTTTAGCTATTAGGGTTTAGAAAATAGCGTTTAGGGTTTAGAAATTAGGATTTAGATTGAATTTTTAACACGAACGATTTAGAGTTTAGGGTTTAGGGCTTAGGGTTTACGGTTTAGAGTAAGGTGCCTCTTGCTCCCTTACTTCCACCTAGGAGCAAGGACGCAAGGTGCCTCTTGCTCCCAGGTGAAAGCAAGGGAGCAAGAGGCACCTTGCTTCCACCTGGGAGCAAGGGAGCAAGGTGCCTCTTACTCCCTTGCTTCTACCTAGGAGCAAAGGAGCAAGATAAAGGAGCAAGGGAGCAAGAGGCACCTTACGTCATTTCTCCTAGGTGGAAGCAAGGGAGCAAGATGCACCTTGCGTCCTTGCTTTCACCTGGGCGCAAGGAGCAAGATGCCTTGCTCCTTGCTCTCAAGTGGAAGCAAGGTCGCAAGGACGCAAGGCGCAAGGGAGCAAGGCACCTTGCTCCTTGCGAGGGCAAATTGACATTTTTTTTAGGCTCTTACGCAAAAAAAAGTTAAAAAAATGGACTTTTTTTGTGATAATCCCTTAAACTAAACAAATCATTAATCATGAACTATATTTCATTAACTATGGTATATTTCATAAAAAATTATTTCATTGATTTTTATTTTAATTTAAAATAAATGTCCTATCTTTCTTAAAAGTCATCTATAGTTTCTATTAAAATCTTATAATGATGATGTCATTATTAGGCTAATTTATTTGTTAAAAAATAAAAAACAAAATAATAAAATCTAAGCATGGTGGTGGATGTCATTAATTTAAATAATTTGAATTAAAATTAAATGTTATTAATTAATTATTATTATTAAATCTTATTAATAATTATTTTAATTATTAAAATTAAATAATTTTAAATTATTTTAATTAATTATTTTGAATTGAGTACGAAAATGTATAAAAGCTATGTAGAAGAAACCAATTCTAAATTTATATTTTAATTTACACTTTTAAAATAAAATGACAATTAATATTATCTCTTATGATTGAATATGGATTGTTTAATATGCATTTTAGGTGTTTGATGAAATGCTCAGCTGACGAGTTTCTTAGTCGGACTCTGTGATTTTACGGGTCATTAAACTAGATGACTTTAGCATTTACGTTCACTTAATATCTAAAATATATCATTAAACTGTTTCGTTTAAACAAACTCGTGATTTCACGGGTCATTTCACTAGTTAAGTATATTTCACTAATTAAATGAGATGATTACAAATTAATACGGAGTATATTTATTTACCTTGAACGGAGCTTCCCAAGCATACTTACAAGTTACATACTAAATCCCACACTTATACAGTTACATGGCATAACCAACTTTCTTTAAGCACTGTACACGAACTATCTCGATCTAAATTTGAATGTTTTTTATTCAACTTTACAATCTACTATTATTAGTTAATCTGGATGGAAAGAAAGCTGGTAGAAACATGATGGAGACGAAGCTTTAAATTCTCATTCAACACCATATACACAAATCATGAGGACATTAAATACGGGTAAAAGCCAAATTAGGCAAACACTGAAAACAATGAGATCATATTTTTTAGACCGGTCTTATCTCCTAGACAATTACACGTTGATGTATCACGTGTAAATCGTTTAATTTCGACAAGTTTAATAAGATTGATCGACCTTGACGTACTAGTTGATCTTACGTATAGTACTAAATACTTTGAATTAGCAATTAATCTAATAAATAAGCTTCAAGAATTTATAAAACTTCGCAACAAATGGTTGTGACAAGTCCCATTTAAAAGGGGGTACTACCAAGTCAAAATAACAAACTTGGTCCAAATCTCAAACTAGTTTAGAAAAAGAAAAGAAAAAAAGAAATACTATATTCTTAAGATTGTTTTATATAAGTTTTGGAAAAAAAAATCAAAGGGTAATCATTATAAGGTTTTATTCAAAGCAAGGAAAATGAGAAAGGGGATGATGGTGTATATATGATTTTTATTGTTCATCTGACTACAAAATTACTAGACTACTTGTTATCATCATGGTGACGTGAAGCCATTTTGTTATTTTTTAAAGAGTGAGGTTGAATGACTCTAACGTGACAAGGCCATTTTTTATTTTATAGAGTATTATAGTGAAGGTTAATTTGAAGGGTTATTTTAATTATGTCATACCTTATTATTATTATTATTATTATTATTATTATTATTATTATTATTATTATTATTATTATTTGTTACTCCGTATAATATAGGTCCCTCTCCACCAACTAGAAAATGAAATGTCACTGCCAAGTTATTGCCTGCCTTCATGATAGTTTTGCTTCATACACACACACACGCTCACGGACGCACGCCCACGCACGAACACACGCTCACACACGATTGTGGGATGATTATATTACAAGAGTTTGATGTTACATTCCGAGAGATCGTGAGGTGGCCGCACAACGATTGTGGGATGATTATTTTTGTGAGACACCACCCAAAAATATTAAAAAGTGTTTTCGTATGTGATGTCAATTATTCCTCCGAATAGCACAAGGTATAACTAATTTAATTAGTAATGGTATTCCCGAGCATTTTAGTTATTTTACGAAACGTAATGATGCTACTGGTAGAAAGAGTTTAATACTTTACAAAAATGTACTTCGGCTCTACGTCAATTGGCGTATGGAACCGCCGCCGATATGTTCGATGAATATTTGCAAATGAGTGAGGCAACATAAGTACTATGTCATGACCACTTTTGTAATGTGTCATCACTTTATACAAAAGTGAATACATGAGAACTCCCACTGCACTTGATGTTGCACGATTATATAGAGCACGCGAGGAAAAACATGGTTTCAATGGTATGCTCAGGAACATCGATTGTATGCATTTGGAGTGGAGTAATTGTCTTGTTTCTTTGAAAAGACAATATACTCAGGATGATCACAAGAAACTGATAATTATGCTTGAAGCAGTGACTTCATATGACTTGTAAATTTAACATGCTTTTTCAGGATATCGGGTTCCGACAATAATATAGATGTTTTGAATCAATCGCATATATTTGATAAACTTAAGAACGAAACATCTCCATCCGCTCCAGTTGAGGTAAATGGTCATCAGTACACCAAATGTTATTACCTTGCCGACGGTATATATCCTGACTAGGCGACATTTATTAAAGGAATGTCGTGTCCCACAGATGAGCCAATGATTAAGTTCATCAAATTTCAAGCTAGTGTCTGAAAAGACTTAGAGAGGGCATTTGAGATTCTTCAAGGTCGATTTCATATTTTAAGATTTGTTGCACGCACTATGTCAATAAATAAGATGCGATGAGTAAAGGAATATTTTGTCATATTGCACAATGTGATTTTAAAAGATAATGATTTTGCACTATGTAAATGGAAGAACATATTTATTATCGATGACATGGAAAATCTTCCTCAGCGTATAAGAAATAGAGGACGAGATCAAGACGTATAAGTAATCGTTAAATTTTACGTAATCATTAAATTTTATGTGTTATTGAATTTTAATGAAAATTTAATTTATGTCTTTTTTCATTTAACTATGTTTAATATGTGTTTTATTTTATGTAATGTATTTTTTTTATTTTAATTATGTAAAAGAATAAAAAGGTTGGATCCTACAAAAATCTGACACGTAGTTTAATAAAGGTCAAAACCTGATTTTATCACTTCACACGCAGATTTCAATTTTTAGCTAAAAAATACTACTCCATCCGTCTCATCTTAAGTGTCCACTGTTGGTCTTTATTTGTCAACTTTGACCGTAAATATTTTTATTTGTGCTACATAATATTTGATGGAACTTATATGAATGAATTGAATCTTAAATGTGTTTTCATTCTATATAATTTTCATCAAGTATTATATAACACAAATAGAAATATTTATGGTCAAAGTTAACAAAGGAAGACTTTGAAAAATCAACAGTGAACACTTAAGATGAGACGGAGGGAGTATATAATATGTCTCTGACATTACAACTAGGATTAAAATGAGTCTAAAGGCCTTTTCTCTTATATGGAAGGAATGAAATTAATTTTGCTTTAAAAAATAGGAATATTATTACTTTTAAATAAGTTTTTGGCTATTGTCTTAATATGCCACGTAGCATGGTTAATAAATTAAACCGAACCTGATACACCGTGTAATCGTAGCTCACACCATATACGGAGTATTCAATATTCAATATACCGATATAATATAATATAATAACTTCTTATTGTATTCGATCTATTCTAAATTCCTAATTAAAGGTAGAAGGAAAAAGTCTAAACTAATAAAGATATCTAAGCACCATGATTCCTATTTCCTATAGACTATAAATAGTGAAGATAAGTACATAGCCAAACTATTAAGTTTTCACATAAATAGTTGTGATCATGTCAGCAACCACAATATCATGCTTACAAACTCCTTCCAAACACAATATTGGCTTTGGTTACTTGTCATCTGCTAGTAAGCTTATATGCAAGTTAGACAATGTAAATAAGTGTAAAATAACTGATAGTTCTTCTTCTTTGAGTATGCAAGCTATAAGCATTAAAATTAAAGATACTTCTTCTTCTTTATCGTCGGATACATTTGGTGGTACGGATTACAATATGCTTCTTTCGGAAGTTCTTGTAGGGAGAATGGTATCCGACTACGTATTTCGTCAAAGTTTCAAGATCAGATCAAGGGAAACAGGACCAAGTCGGATAACTTCAATAGAAGCCTTAATGAATTTTTTTCAGGTAATACATACATACATATGCATTACATATATATATATATATATATATATATATATATATATATATATATATATATATATATATATATATATATATATATATATATATATATATATATATATATATATATATATATATATATAGTGGTAGGATCAAGAGGGAAGTAACCAATCGGGGGGAAGCAGGGGGAAGCGAAAACTTTTTTTTTTCGTTTTTTGAAAAAACTTTGTTCACGAACATTATAGATGGGATGAAAATATGAACATTTAGTAGAGACACTTTGTGAAATATGTTTTTATTTTGGCGGGAAAACACTCGAAGAAGTAATATATAACAATTATCGTGTTTTTTGAGCGTATGTTGAGGTTTTAGCTATTGGGGTTTAGATATTAGGGTTTAGATATTAGGGCTTAGAAATTTAGGGTTTAGGGTTTAGATTTAGGGTTTAGATTTAGGATTTAGATTGAGTTTTTAACACGAACGGTTTAGAGTTTAGGGTTTAGGGTTTAGGGTTTGGTGTTTTGGGTTTATGGAATAAATCCAAAACACCAAACCCTAAACCCTAAACTCTAAATCGGGCTAAATTTTACTTCACAAAACATGAAAAAAACGTTCATATTCTTCACGAACAATATTATTTTGAATGTTATTTTTGTCGATCATTTTCCCGCCTAAATAATAACATTCATCACGAAGTGTCTCTTCTAAATGTTCATATTTTTGTGTGATCTTGATGCCGGAAAAAAAAATTCCAAAAAAAACGAAAAAAAAAAAAAATTGCTTCCCCCCGCTTCCCCCCGATTGGTTACTTCCCCATTGATCCTGCCCCTATATATATATATATATATATATATATATATATATATATATATATATATATATATATATATATATATATATATATAAGGAAATAAGGGAAGTGATTTTTGAGAAACGGGAAGCAAAACATCTATCTATATATTTATATAAAAGAGAGATTAAATTAGATTACATGTCATTGGCTCTTTAAATATTGCATATTAAGTCAAGTGTAATTTTTACATGTCACAATTATTCATATATACCCTTACCAACCTTTAAAATCACATATTTACCCAAGTAAATCATATAATATCATATATATATCCAATTTAAATGCTAAAACTATCATATGTACTCACTTAATTTAAAAAAATTCACTAAACCCAATTTTACACAATTTGATTCCTATTTGATCGCTACTCCTATATACTACTACGATCATCAGAAAAACTATAGACATTTATCCATACACACATGTCCTATTATTATTATAATATATTCATACACATATTTGTTCATATAAAATCATAAGAAAAACTATCGAACAATTTCTAATACTAATTTTGAAGAAATGGTAACGTATTACTCCGTATTAGTAAAATTATACCATTACATAAGTAGATTCAACCGATTTCTTAAATCTGATAGAACTCGAGCAACTTTTTGTTGTTGCAACTAAACTCAATATGAAATATATATGTATTTTATATTCCCGTTCTGTCAACGAGACATACTAACATACTAAAAATGCGTCCTTTTTTTAAGAGCTTTCGGCGATCGTCGGAGCACATTGAAAACGATGACACATGGACGGTTTTGTTTCTAAGAACAACCATTAATTAAAGATTTGTTAATTTGTTAATTGTAATTAAAATGAAAAGAATTGGGACGGAGGGAGTACATAATTTGTTTGTGGAGATATAACGTCAAAGAAGAAAATTGATACATGATTTGTTTGTTGGGGAGAAGGTTAAAAAATAGTGGTTTATAAATATGCATCATAAGATATATGTATGTTCCTTCTCTAACCTCTAAAGTATGAACTTGGTGGAAGCTATAACTGATTCTGAGAGCTAGACCGACTGTATTTCTCTAACCTCTAAATTATGAACTTGGTTCCAACACTTCTTTGTCCATTTCATTTTAGTCTTACCGATTTCTCCGTGTTATTTGTGGTAGTCAAAATATGATGTAACATATTATTTGAAAGACACACATTCAAAATATTTCAATGAATCATTAAGAAAATAGGTAAATATGACCCTTTAATCAGATCAACTAATCAAACACATTACCATTTTATCCAAACTTTCAAATAGTTACCGCTATGACCGACTGAAAATAGAGTACGGCTCAAATTAACCACACTTAATCTATTGAGTCGACATGTCCCCCTTAAACGCAACCACAAAAAGTGTTTGAAAATGTAAATCGAGCATCATAAAATTAAAAAAAGTGACTTATTTAAAACGAATTTTAAGTAGACGTGCAACGCACGGGCTCAAAACCTAGTTCTTTATAAATAGTGTTATTATTTCACCATTCATTTATATATCGAACGTTGTATTTATATATAATTTCATGATATACGCAAAAAAATAACTTTTAGAAACAAAAACATGTTTTTTTATTATCAAAATCTATAATAAAAATAACATTATTAGTGATGAATGTTTTCAGAGAATAAATTTTAACACGTGAATGATACATATTTAAATTCTCCAGAAAATATTGTATGTAATGACTGCTATTGATTTTGTCAAAAACGTTAACATTATTACTATAAAATGATATTCTTTTTATGAGTGTTGTTATTTTTCACACACATTTAATATTTCCGATAAACATTCGTTACAAATTTTTCTTTAGAGAATAATATTATATGTATATAATCTTTTACATCCCCTTCCCCTAAAAATTAACATCCCTGTTAATTAGGCGCGCGCGCACACACACACACACATATTACATGTTACATTCATACTTTTGTTGTAAATTAAGTATGGAATGATAATCTAAATTGATTCTTGAACCGTGTTATACTTACTCTGTAAAGTATTTCGACAGAATCATTGACATTGTTCACGAAATCTTTTCATGGATAATTTAAGAAATGAAAATTTGCGTTTTTGCAACGAAATCACAAATTAAAGATATTAGTGTAATGCTTGTTATCTATTTTCATAAGAAAGCTTGATTCCGTTTCTCTGGAGGAAAAAACAATTTATGTCGGTTGAAAACGAAAGGGTACAACCTTTCGTTTTAGTGAAAAAATACATCTTCAGTACTTGACGGGAAAATCAATCATGACAGATCTTTTAAATACACGGATATGGTAAAATAATGTGTGGGTCAGGGCGTTGCCCTGCACCTCGTGAGGTTCGGTTACCCTAGTAAGTGGGTGTTGCCCTTTGGATACACACTATTTTACGTGATAGTATCAAGCTAATTCTTACGAGCGTGTAATTCACATTTTCAAAATCTGTTTTTAAGTATAACTTAATAACCATTATTTTCAAGTAAATCACAACTATATTTCTAAAATGATTTTTAAATAACATTAAAATCACCAACAATTTAAGATCCTGTATATTTATTCTTTTGTTTCATAGTTTTGAACTAAATTTGGATTAATAGGAAACGGGGGTTAATCATTTAAAGACAATCGGACTTCTAAGTGATGACATGAATTCAACACCGAAAATGAGCACGCACAACCTAGTTTGGGTAGTGACAAAGCTTCAAGTAGAAGTGGACCGTTATCCAACTTGGTATGTATATTGATCACTCTTTCTTTATACGGATTAGTGCATTAGTATGTACTTTACTTTAACCCAAACTCTACGGTGTGTATTCAACATCATTTTAATCTATTACCCATCCAACTTTCAATACATAACGTGGTACTTTCAAATTTTCAATAGAGTGCAAAACTTAATAACATACAAAAACGTTTATAGAAAGTTGATACACACAATGGACCAAACGAAACTGGTATACACACAATGCAGGGTTTGCCACTTTGCCTAGTAATATCAAGGTGACCTTTCAATCACTAGGTTGTGTATTCAAGGTAAAACTTGATATAGCTAGCAATTACACAAATGGGCTTTAATTGTGGATGTCTCACTTTTCTAAAACTTACTAATTTTTGGCGTGTTCGTATCTAATACAGCGATGATATCGTACAAATTGACCATTGGAAATCATTTTTTGGGAAAAATAATGGGTGCGGTACGTGGTCGTTTCGTGATTATCAATCAGGTGAAATATTAGTAAGAGCTTCAAGGTAAAAATTGATCTTAATTATATATACCATGTTATTTGTGTTGATGGTGTAGCGTAATATATTTGTGTTACATTATAGTAATTGGATCATGATGAATAAAGAGACGAGAAGATTATCCAAATTTCCAGACGATGTTCGAGCTGAGTTAACGCCCTACTTTGTGGATACACCATCACCGATCCAAGAAAACATTAGAAAATATACAAAAATAGATGAAAACGACATTGTCCATGTTCGCAATGGTTTAACGGTGAGTTACTTCAATTTATTTACCCATTCAAAATTATTAGATATTTTCTTGATTACTAGAAGATTTGGATATGCAGGCGACACGGAAAGATTTGGATATGAATAAACATGTTAACAACGTGAAATATATAGGGTGGATTCTTGAGGTAACAATTGATCGGCTTAATAATATGTCACATTTGAAAGAATGAATAGTGTATATTAACGTACACATGAAGATTAATGAATTAATTATTAAGACAATACTTGTTATTGTAGAGCGTTCCAGATTGGATTGCGGACAACTACGAGCTTGGTAGCATGACTTTAGAGTATCGTCGGGAGTGCACGAAAGGCAGCGTGCTACAATCACAAACTTTTGTATCCGAGACCAACGATGCTAGTGGAACAGTTGATTGCCAACATCTACTTCAATTCGAGGGTGGCAGTAACGGTGTGATCCTGAAAGCAATGACTACATGGCGTCCAACATGTTAATTAATCGTCTCATTAAATTAATCTATATGTTATTATCTAGTATGATTAGCTGTTATATCCTTAATAATCCGTTATATCGATCTCTAGTATCGAACTACTTTGTCTCTCTTCTAACAAAACTTGACCACCTGGCGGGTCTTATCCATTCAAACCATTCGTGTAAAATTTAAATCAATAAAATTAAGAGCTGATTTTGAGACCACCCTGACCCTGTGCCCCCCCTTCAATTCAAAGTTAGAATTTGACATTTTTTTTTTATAAAGAATTTATTAATGTATTACTATTACTCTATTATAAATTTATAATAATGTAAGCTTATAGTTTATGGATTTCATTTTATCTTTCTTTTTTCATTTTTAATTATATTAATAAATAATTATATACTTAATTTAATTATTGTTAATGCATAAAACAATCTCGAAAACGATGGCGGATGGCTACAAAATAAAATCTCGAAATGGCTCCATAAAGATATCTTGCAGCAAGAGTCGGGTTTTTTCGGTTCTTGTTAAAAAAAAAAAAAAAAAAAAAAAAAAAAGTAGATCACAAGCTATCGAATGAGTATGCGGATATATATGATATGGAGAAACAGGAAGCAAAAGCTATTTCGAACCATGTTGTACCGGTTCGGTTGCGCTATGTGAAATCCAACTAATAAGTTTCGAAAGCATATAAAGATGCTCGAAGAAACTTTCTCAATTGGCTCCAATGGTTGATAAATCCCAACTCTTTCAAGACCACATAATGAAAGAAAGTGCTACATTTGGTCGCTGATTTTGGGTCAAAATTACCACATGACCTCATTTTTATCTGTTTATTTAAGTTTGTATTTCGGGATTTGTACTTTTGCACGACTCTGTGCATGCTTTCCTCATGTCACATTTTATATTTTTGGTCTGTTTTTAGGAGACATAGATTCAGACACCCTTTTCTAAACAGAGACAAATAGAAACAGAAACAAATTCATAAAAAGAGCGAACAAAACCCTATAAGTGGGATATATATTAACATTTGCGCCCCCTTAAAATTTCGCACTTATATACTGTTAGTCCCAATAAGAACAGTATTTTGCCGGGAAAAAACCTTTAAAGCTATATTTATTATGAATTGTGCACCAATGTTAATGTGTTGTGTGATCTAAAGATATAAGAAGATATTCAATACAAATTACAAATAACGATTAGCAGTTTGGCACTAAAAACCAATATGTCTCAGGTACACATACATTTATATCTTTACTAATTACTATTGACCCAACAAACAGAGTAGACATAAAACATTGTTTTTAACTTAAAGTACAGAATAACTTAACTGCTGATTGGACATTGTTGGATGCTTCCTACATAGCATATTATGATAGAATATTTGATAACATAATTTAATCCATTGAAGCAGCATTCAACAGAAGGGCCTGCAAGAATAATGACTTATTCAGAAGTAACATTTAAATCAAACTAGTTACACTATGCTAAAAAGATACAGATTGTGTAGATCTTCCATAGTGATTAGTTTATGGATGGGGATCCTGTAAAACTGAAGCCCGATAAATCCCTGTGTACAGAGATTATTAATATACTAACTAGAACGCCTATTGCCTTCATAATAGACACATATTCAAAATTGAAAAGATAATAATTTGATTGTCAAGGCTTACCCAACACAAATTAACACAAATAAAAGCATGTAAAGTTTTGCATAACAACGCAAAATGGCTTGCACTCAGAGCGGTCTCATTGTTGTCAATCCTACATCGATAATCTCCCTAGTAATAAGAGAACGATGTAATTATATATAGTTACATTAGCACTAAGCAACAACCACACTGGATGTATCCTTATTCATTAAACTGTCTAACTCTGGATCTTATTTGTCTTACGGCCTTTTTATTTAGGACTTAATTGTCTTTATTGACTGAAAGAATTATTCGGTAAGCAGTAGTGGTTGTTTACTTAGGACTTATTGCTTTAGTCCATCTTATCTAAGGACTTTATGGCTCACCTCTAAAAGTGATGTTGTCCCCATATAGCCAAATATATCTCCAAATAACCCTTTCTTTTTTCATATCATCTACCAGAAATCGTCATCACCTCATCTATTTCCCCCGATACAAAACCAAACAAATCTGTTCTCTGAACTCAAAAATCAAAATCAACCACTAATCTCAGCTCAAAATAAAATACCGATGCTCAAAAAAATAACTTAAAATCAACCAGCGGAGAAGGTAAAAAACGAAGATCTGTAAATTTATTGTAATACTTTGTCATTGTACTGTGAAGATAATATAGATAAAGAAGAGAGGAAACAGATGAAATTGATTTAAAGTTGAAAGAGGGTAAAATGAAAAGTGAAATTGAAGATTAAAAATGAATAATGAAGATAATAGCAGTAATGGTTAATTTATTGAAATCCTCAAATTGAAATAGATTTTAAAGATGAATCATGACAGTGTAGGCTGGGATATGTTTGGTGTAATTTTTACCATTCAGATTACTGCATATAGTCATTCTTACTCATACTGCCATCTATATCCATATAGAACTTAATGAGAGAAAAAAGTAAACAGCCCCTTAACCTACATGAGACAAACATTCACCAGATTAATACAGCCTACGAAAGTTAATTTAGAGTAGTTAGATGTTTTTAATGTTGTTGATGCAGCATACCCATGCAAATATTAGGACCAAAATTGGATAATTAGATACACATTTGCCTAACCAATTCGGTAAATCTCAATAATTAGCTTTCTTAATACAACTCATTTGCACAACACACTCCTCACGAGTGAGTTTCTTTAAATAGCGATGTAGTTATCAACTAGAAATATCTAGCAATATAAACTAGTAATCAACCAAATTACTTATTCAAAACATTAAGGAAGAAATGATGCCTATTACATTAGAATAACAAAACATCACAAATATAAACATGTTTTCTTCTCTGGATTCTTAAAGTTATCCGATGATTAAGCTTTACCTAATAGTGTAACCGCTTTGTCCAGCATCATACACATCTATCTAAGTAATAAATAAGTCTTTTATACTATGTAGTACTAGATTAACAGGGCGTTTTTTTTTTTTTTTTTTTTTTTTTTTGTATACAGTATCAAAGTAAGATACACATAATGAAACGAAATGTAAACTACATAGTTCTCCAAATGTCTTCATAGAGAAACTAATATAGTCCTATAAGTCAAAATGCTACATGTAATCAAGTACAATCCACTATTAAAGGGTTTAGGAAAAAACAACAATTATCACAAAATTAAATAGCAATAATTCAAATATAGATTAGCTAAAATAGCATTCTTATACTACTAACTACTCCAAATATAGTAACGGTTATAGTATAGTATTATTAGATCATGACAGGGACAGGCTAAGAATTCCTGGCACATACAGTTCACCAAACATCAATCACCTTTAAAACTTTCAATCATTCCTACTTCAATAGCTATCACAATTTCACAAATATTAAATTCCAATTTTCAACAAAACAAATACAACTTACTCAGATTCATATTAAAATTAATCTAATTTATGCACATCATCAAAATTATAAATAGATAATCAATACATGCCTATACATAAATGTATGATTGTATTTATATAAAATACCTTTCAAGAAGAAGAGTGTTTTTTGCCTTCACATTGAGGACTAACATCAAAATTCTTAGAAGGATATTTAGCAGTCACCATCCCAACCTCAAACACCAAATCATCACCGTTAATTTTAATTCCAGTAATCCTCATATTGCCATCTATATTCGTATAGAACTTAATGGGAAAAAAAGTAAACAGCCCCTTAATCTACATCAGACAAACATTCACCAGATTAATACAACCTACGAAAGCTAATTTAGAGTAGTTAGATGTTTTTAATGTTGTTGATGCAGCATACCCATGCAAATATTAGGACCAAAATTGGATAATTAGATACACATTTGCCTAACCAATTCGGTAAATCTCAATAATTAGCTTTCTTACTACAACTCATTTGCACAACACAATCCTCACGAGTGAGTTTCTTTAAATAGCGATGTAGTTATCAAGTAGAAATATCTAGCAATATAAACGAGTAATGAACCAAATTACTTATTCAAAACATTAAGGAAGAAATGATGCCTATTACATTAGAATAACAAAACATCACAAATATAAACATGTTTTCTTCTCTGGATTCTTAAAGTTATCCGATGATTAAGCTTTACCTAATAGTGTAACCGCTTTGTCCAGCATCATACACATCTAACTATCTAAGTAATAAATAAGTCATTTATACTATGTAGTACTAGATTAACAAGGCGTTTTTTTTTTCTTTTTTTTTCTTTTTTTTTTTTTGTATACAGTATCAAAGTAAGATACGCATAATGAAACGAAATGTAAACTACATAGTTCTCCAAATGTCTTCATAGAGAAACTAATATAGTCCTATAAGTCAAAATGCTACATGTAATCAAGTACAATCCACTATTAAAGGGTTTAGGAAAAAACAACAATTATCACAAAATTAAATAGCAATAATTCAAATATAGATTAGCTAAAATAGCATTCTTATACTACTAATTACTCCAAATATAGTAACGGTTATAGTATAGTATTATTAGATCATGATAGGGACAATCTAAGAATTCCTGGCCCATACAGTTCACCAAACATCAATCACCTTTAGACAGCCATTAACGCAGCGCGATCGAGCTTGTTTTGCCCCCATCACGCCCCCATAGCGCCGCTATGGGGCGCGAACGTTTATTTTTTTTGGTGGCGTGATTCGAGCTTCACGGTGGATGATGGTGGGGAGTTGCGAATGAGAAAGGGACACGTGGGGCATGGTGCAGGAAGGGTTGCATCTTCTATTTTATTTTCATTTTCTATTTTACGTAAACTGAAATGAAAAATGAAGATCCGGCGAGTGGTGCGATGGTGAATTTCAAATACAGTACAGAATATAATTGAAGAAGAAGTATTTAGAATATTTACAAATTAGTCCCTAGACTATGTATTGATTTATATAAATAGATTGTTTATTTGTAGTTTAGTCCATAAAGTTTTATTTTTGTAACTATATAATTTTATAATTTATTAATTTTATATATTTGTGTATTTAAATTTACTCATATTTTATATAAATTATTTAAATATTAATTACAGTAATAAAAGAAAAATAAATAATATAACTTATTTAAAAAATGAAAAAGAAAATAAAAATGTGGTACCAATTACTCCATCACACAAACATCACGCCATCCTACTACAAACTTCATCACGCCATCACATTTGCCAAATCACCACTGTACCCACAAAAACACCCATCATGCCCATCACCACTAAATAAGGTCTTAAAACTTTCAATCATTCCTACTTCAATAGCTATCACAATTTCACAAATATTAAATTCCAATTTTCAACAAAACAAATACAACTTACTCAGATTCATATTAAAATTAATCTAATTTATGCACATCATCAAAATTATAAATGGATAATCAATACATGCCTATACATAAATATATGAATGTATTTATATAAAATACCTTTCAAGAAGAAGAGTGTTTTTTGCCTTCACATTGAGGACTAACATCAAAATTCTTAGAAGGATATTTAGCAGTCACCATCCCAACCTCAAACACCAAATCATCACCGTTAATTTTAATTCCAGTAATCCCCCACCACTGAAAAAAAGCCCTAACCCTAATTCCATTAAGCTCCGCAATTCGATTCTCCCCGATCTTACCAGTAACTTTCTTCGAATACGTAGCTAAGTAATTATCAGGTGGTAAGATAAGCTTGCAAGGAGTTCCGAGATCGACGGAAAACTCGCCGGAAGTACGGTTCAGGTTATATGAACGGACGTCTGTGGGAAGTAGTCCGACGGGGAAGCCGTGGTGACTAAGTACAGAGTGTGCCGTTGTTAATGGTGTCAACGGTAGTGAATTAGGGTTAGGGTTTGATGATGAGATGGTGATAAACAAGGCGATAATTAGGGTGGAGATAAAGAAGATGGATGAAGACATGGTTTTTGTGTGTTTTTTTTTTTTTTTTTTTTTCTGATCGGTAGATGTGATTTTTGGAGAGAAATAAAGGATATAAGATTTTTATTTTATGTTTTAGATTGATAGATGATAGATGATAGATGATAGATGATAGATGATGTATACAAGATAAAAGATGAAATTGAGGGTGACATGTGGTGGGATGTTTTAACCAAGTAAGATTTGTTTGTTTGTTTAGTGGATTGACGAAAAAAAAATAGACTATGAACTATGAAGAGTGAAGATCAAAGAATAAGGATATTTTAACGAAATGTACGTATAAAGAGGATAAAATATCGCGTTTCGTTGTGGAATGATTTTGATCAATTAATTGAATATTTTATAAAAAAAGGTTACTCGGGTAATTAAACGTTTAAAAATTAAGGGAATGAAAAAGGTCGGTAAAAAAAGTAAGTGTTTAGTCGGATAATGGTCGATTAATAGAAAGGTTTAAAAAATTTCTTGAAGGTTAATACTGGTATTTAGGCCCATATCATTTGGTGTCGTAAATTAAAGTGTAATTGTTGAAGATAATCCAAATGTAATTTGCATAATTTCGTTGCAGTTATAGATGTTATATTTTTGTCACGAGTCATTTTAAAGTCAAACTGGTCAAGTATCATTCTGGGTTGAAAATCAGAATGTCGTGCGCTCCAAGCACCTAATGTGAGCTCCACGTATCTAATGTGAGCTTCGCGCACTATAACATGAAACTGGAACAGAACTATTGCTTTATGGTGCGCGCCGTGCACAATTCCAAAATGCGCTCTGCGCACAGTGTTTATAAAAAGGTTACGAGCCATGGTTGTTTCAATTTTAAATAAATTTTTCCTTTTTTCATCCAATATCCAAATACTAGTTATATTTTGCCACATCACTCAACATGTCACTCAAAAAGCCACCTCACTATTTTTCATTTTACAACACGACTGACTAGCCAGCGTCAACTTCCCACCCCATCCAATGACTTGTCAAAAACATATGTCAACATTACAAGGTATAAGTATATAACAAGTTTATAATGGATTATATTATATTATATTATTTCCTACTCCGTTTTATAAGTAGATTAAAGAAACATAAAATAAATGGAATTAAGGCTTTGTTTGATTATAACGGAATGATATTCTGAATATCAACAGTGATATTGAGTATAGCTATGGTTTGTGACGACCCGGAAATTTTTGACCAAATTTAAACTTAATCTTTATATGATTTCGACACGATAAGCAAAGTCTGTAATGTTAAGTCTCAAAATTTTTGAACTATTTTATGAATCCATTTGACCTTTGACTAGTCCCGACGATTCACGAACAATTGTTTGTAACTAAATATGTATATATATAAATGTAAGTATGTATATAATAATTTGAAAATTTTAAAATACAATTTAAACATTAAAATTAAAGATGTAAAATAAGACATAAAATAATTAAGTTGTACTTAAAATGAAATTATATTTAAATATATGATTTCTATAAATAATTAATATTATATGTATATTGTAATATATATAAAATTTATAAATATTAAAAATTCATTAAAACTTATTATATATTATATGATTATTAAATAATACATGATTAATAATATGTAATATTAATATAATAAGTTTGTTTACAAATTAGAAATATAATTGTTATAAGTTACGTTCTTTACTACTATTAATATTAATATTAGTATAATTAGTATTATTATTATTAACAAAATTATTGCTATACATTATGTTAATTGTTATCATTATCATTAATAATATTATTATTACTATTATATCTGTATAAATTTATATTATTATTATGTATAATATTAAAAGTACTATTATTATAATTATATTTATTAATAATATCAATTATAATCTATAAATATACTAGATATGCATATATAGAGATAGATATATACAGATATATAATGTATATATATATATACGCAGTTGTATACAGATATATAGGAAATCAGAATTATTATTTTTTTAGATTATTATTATTAATATAATTATTAGTCATTAATTTAATATTAATTAGGATATATATATATATATATATATATATATATATATATATATATATATATATATATATATATAAACTACTATATAACGGGTGATTTTTTTTTTCTATCAGTATCATCATCTTTATTTCTGTCCTTGGATTTGTTTATGTCGAATTCTGTCTCATTTACAAACAAAAATCAGTTACGAATCAACCTCAAATTAATTTTTATTTATTTATTCTCTATCTACTTTATTTTGTTTTGTTCGTTACTCCATGGATCGAATAAAGCTGTCAAAACACTCACTTTATATATAACAATCGATTCAATCAGTTGTGGAAGAAGTCATTCAACTTTTTATCACCGATATCACTCATAATTGGTAATTTAACTGATTATTTTATTTTTCTTTTAAATACTTAAACACCCTGTTACGAACTGTTTTAATCAAACTCCTCAAATTTGAATCGAATTTCAAAATCTACAAATGCTATTGTGTTAGGAATCGTCTATGAAAACTACCTGCAAATTTTGAACCTTCAACTACTTGTATCGAGTTAGAATTTCTGAGTCAAAGTTTTGATTCAAAAAGTCAACAGGATTGTTCTTCAAGAAATTCGAATTCATTGTGTGATTTCTGTTGTAATTGATGGCTTACAAAGTTTATAGGAATGATTTTAAATCAACTTCATGTAGAAACTTCTATCCAAAATGATCTATATCTCAAAATTCTGATTTATGTTCATATTTTTTTTTTACGCAATAACAGCAGCAGTTTTTATATATATTTTTTTCTTTCTTTTTCGTTGTCTGATAATTTCAATCATCCCAAAACTAGTTAGGAGATGTTCGTTTGAAGGTTTAAAACTAAAACAATTAAAATTTTGAATTTGATTTTGGTGTTCATCGCGACAACTCAGAAATTGCTGCCGTGTCCTTGTTTATATTTTTTTTTTTACTTTTTTAATTAAGGACATCAACCACTTATCGACTCTGTTTAAATTATGAACCCAAAAACAAATTCATTGTGTTGCTGCTATGATTGAATTTGGCCACTGGTGGATTTATTTTGATGAAGAAGAGGATGGATATAACTGAAACGAGATATAGTTATTTTAGGTTAGCATTATATCAGAAAAACACGGGTAGCTGGATGGTGTAGTGGTGTGTCGGAGTAACGAGAGGTCGTGGGTTCGAGCCTGGTTCAAGGCAAATATTTTTTTTTAAAAGCTTTTTGAAGGTAGATTTCTTATTATTATTATTATTATTATTATTATTATTATTATTATTATTATTATTATTATTATTATCATCATTATTATTATTATTATTATTATTATTATTATTATTATTATTATTATTATTATTATTATTGTTATTGTTATTGTTATTGTTAATATAACTGTTATTGTTATTATTATGATTATTATTGTTATGGTTATCATTAGTATTATTATTATCATATTTATATTTATAAGTATTACAATTATTGTTATCATTAGTATAAATAAGTATCATTAATATTATTATTATTATTATTATTATTGTTAATATTATTAATATAACATTATTATCATTATTAGGATTATGATTATTATTATTATCATTAATATTTCTATGAAAATAATAAAATTTATTATTAGGTTATTAAAATTAATACTTATATTATTTTATAATTGATAACATTATTATTGGCATTATTACTAGTAATATAATTATTATTAGTATTACAATTATCATTATAAGTATTATAATCATTATTATTATTATTATCATTATAACTATGATTATTTATATAATAATGGGTATTACTAAAATATAATTACTAAAATCATTATCATAAATACCATTAACCGAAAAAATTAATATTTTACAGTTATTATTATAAATATCATTATTATTATCATTAATATAATTATTAACAATAATACCTTATTTAGTAATATTAAGTATTATAATTATTATCATTTTTATCAAGATTAATATAATTTTAGTATTACTATAATTACTATTTTTTTTACAAACAAATGATATATACAAATATAGAGATATATTTAATACATATAACATAACAAAATTACTAGTTTTATATACAAAATGAATATATGAGACGTATACATATTATTAATATAAAAATGATATAATTAGTAAATTATATATATAAACTTATTCGATTACGATTATGTGTATTAATATATACAAATGATATAGGTTCGTGAATCCGAGGCCAACCCTGCATTGTTCAATATCGTCATATGTATTTTTACTACAAAATACATTATTGTGAATTTCATTACTCCATTTTTATATATATTTTTGGGACTGAGAATATATGCGCTGATTTTATTAATGTTTTACGAAATAGACACAAGTGATTAAAAACTACATTATATGGCTGGATTATGAATATTGAATATCACCCCTTTTTAGCTTGGTAACCTAATAATTAGGAAACGGGTATGGCCCCTAATTGACGCGAATCCTAAAGATAGATCTATGGACCTCGACAAGTCCCATCCGGGGTACGGATTGTAACGACCCGGATTTTTCGACTTGCTTTTATGCTTTGTGCTTTCACGAAACTGTGTATTTGTGCGTACTAAGCTATATTATGCTCTAAGATCTTATTTAATGATTAATTACTTTCATTAATATCTTACAACCTGCTATTAAGTGTGTGATCACTTAACTTGATCCCCGAATGCTTTTACGACCGTTGGTGTCACTTGAAGTTTCGAAGAAACTGCGTACTGCGTACACGTTTAACTTTTGTCGTAATTGGAATATTATGACTACGAAATATTTATTATTATTTTATAATAATAATTACTTGAGTTTTTGGATGCTTAATTACGCTTAGTAATTTACTTATGCTTACTAGTTAGTCTTGTTGGACTTTCTACCTTGTTGGACCTTAGCCCACCCTACACTAGCTAGTGGACTATTTAATTAACCCAATTTTATGTAACTAGTGACCCATTAATATGTAAGACAAATGTCCATTTATTAGAGGGAACATGCTAGCATTTTTGTCAAGTATTATCCTTAATGTTGCATGGGATCCTAACATAAGCACCAACTTTAGACAACCATTAACCAAAAAGCAAAAGTTTGTCCCCCTTGTTCCCCCCACTACCCCACGGCCACATCACCCCCGCCATCACATCACCACCTATAAATACAAGTCTTATTCCATCCATTTTACACTTGCTTTTATTTTTAATTTACACACACTCACTCTCTAATTCTTTCTCTAGTTCTTTCTCTCTCTAAAAAGTGTAAGTATTGATTTTTCTTCTTCTTCTTCCTCTCTCTCACAAATTCATCATCATCATCATCATGGGTCTAGCTTTTTAGCTTTGATCTTGATTACATCTTGTAGATTCAAACTTGAATTTGAATCCTTCAAGAACATGGAAGATTCAAGCTTTCTAGCTTTGAATCTTCACCTACTTTGTAGATCTATAACTTTCAACTTTAATCTTATTATTTTATTATAAAGATTCAAACTTGTGTTTGTAATCTTCATGTAACTTAAAGATCCAAGCTTTATGCTTCAAGATCTTCAAGAACAACCAAGATGCAAGTTTTCTAGCTTGAATCTTCATATCTTTTGTTGAATCTAAGTTTTCTAACTTATGATCTCATTATTTTGTTATAAAGATCAAAACTTATGTTTATGGTCTTCATGTAACTTAAAGATCTAAGCTTTATGCTTCAAGATCTTCAAGAACACTAAAGGTTCAAGCTTTCTAGCTTTGTGACCTTATAACTTGTGTGAAAGGGATCCAAGCTCTCTAGCTTAGGGTTCCATCACTTTATTTGATTTAGATTGTGTTAATACTTGTTTGATTGAAGTAAAGTTTGTAACTTTGTTTGTAAATAGGACTTGTATTTGTGTTAAGACTAAGGATATGATGTAACATTGGTTCATCATCCATCCAAGACTCTTAAATGTGTTGTGTTCTTACTTGGTCTTAACATATTGTGTGTTGATGGTAGAATCTTGGTCAAGGTGATGCTAACCCATCAATGAGTTGTACACTTGAAGCTACAAGCATCAAGGATGAGAACCGTGATGAGCATCAAGCACCAAGAACCCCACCGGAGCACTTGTTTACTATTTTTTGGGATCTGATCAGTAACCTGGGCTACTGTAAAGTTGATTTTCAGTTAGTTCGGTTCGAGTAGATAATTTTCCGTATAGGCCTCGTCTTAATCCGAGTTACGGTTTAGGATTTATGGCCCTCCGAAAGTCACTACGCCCTTGTAACGTTGTGCTCAAATTTCTGACCTACTCGCACTTAAACCGATGCCACGGTTAAACGAAGACGAGTTAGGTTCTGAAAATTGGTCAGGGTTAGAGGACTCACATACGGAGCCATATCCAGTGACTACGCATCTTTTCGATTTACTTAGAGGTCGTAGCAGCTGATCCAAGTCAGCCTATTGTTTTGACCTCTATACTTGATTAATTTACTTAGCTTTTATGATGATGAATGATGATGATGATAACACTTAAACTTATTTTATGCACTATTAGAACTTATAAGGACAACATACTGACCTAGTAAGCTTTGATTTAGGTTGACGACCTTTCGGACCAACTTACTACTTGCATACTTTCATTACCGACTTTACCACTTTTATCACTGTGAGTTATAGCTTCCCTTTTTACTTATACTATTTTTGGGACTGAGAATACATGCGTTTTTTATGTTTTACTTACTTGACACGAGTACTTAAACTTTACATATGTGTGGGTTATATAACGGCATAAAGATTCCCCTTAGCACGGTAACGTTTAATCATTGGTTTTTGAACCGGTGAACGTGAATATTAGATATGGATCCATAGGGTTTGACATCCCCACTCGGGCTAGTCGCGCTAGCATTTAATGGGTGTTTAATACTTTGAGGACATACACACTCGCCAGGTGTACTTTTAGGGGGTGATATTTATTTTTACGTTAAGTCTAGTTACCATGTGCCCACGGTTAAACATATACTTTTCTTACTACTTTAAAACACTAAAATCTCGTGGTCAATCTTACATTACTGTTACAACTTAAACTATAGCTCACCAACATTATTGTTGACGTTTTTAAGCATGTTTTCTCAGGTGCTTAGAGGTTTGTTGATTCCGCTGTTAGACTTGCTGTCTTGGTGTTATTGATTTGCTGTTAAGGACCTGCTGTGTTAGATTTCCGTTGTATTACTTAGAGATATCTCAATCATGAAACTTTTATTTTGCATTCGTAACTTATGTTATTTGAATAATGACTTTGTAATGACCTATGTGTCACGTTATCTTTTGTAAAACGCTATCTTTTTATGAATGCAAACTGGTTTTCAAACAGCATATAGTATTTGACCATGTAAAGATCCTGTTGTTGACGAATCATACACGATGGTTTTGTACGGGGTGTCACATTTGGTATCAGAGCATTGGTTGTAGGGAATTAGGTTGCATTAGTGAGTCTTGACCGAGTCAAGTAGGATTCGCTAATAGGACTAATCTACAACTTACTCGTTTACTTGTTTCTGTGAAACTGCTGCATGCTACTGATAGATATTACTGCATGTTACTGCTTATTACTACTGCATGCTACTGCTTACTTTTACTGTTGCATGAACTTACTGCATGTTACCGCTTCCTTTACTACTATGTGAACTTTTTGTAAGCTATTTCTATTCTCGCTACTGCATGCTACTATCTGCTTTTGATTGCATGTTACTTCTGCTTAGTACTGTTATTATTGCCATGCTATGTACTGCTGTAGACGATCTAGGATGCTGTAGTTACTATGCCTGATTACGTGCTTGCTACCCGTCTGCTTTTCGCTGTACCGACTTGGAGAATTTATCCTTCCGATGTTTTTCTGAACCCTTTCCCGCTCGTCTAACCCTAAGGATTAGTATTGTAATCCACCTGTTACTACCGTTCCACCATTCCAGAGATTGAAACATTACTTCACGCAATCTAGGAGAAATACCCCTCGGATTACACGCCCGCTAAAGTTGATCCTCGAAGGAGGAGATATGTGAGGACTTGTCGGAGTAACCGCACCCCGAGCTCACCCTAATTAGCCACGTACAATGTATGAACATTAGAAGGATGTTCAGTTTCTGCAAGATGACTCGTATCCCGTACACTTTCATGACCGTCACTTATCTCTTTCATCCTCCACCGCTGCTCGACGATCTAACGACACTTCTGGACTTAGGTCCCTAACGCTCTTAGGCATTGGAGAAATCGGGAAGGCATCTCCTTTCACAAGGTCATAGTGTCTTCTGCTAATGCTCAGCCATACCCAAAGACTTGGAGGCCACCTCAAGACATATCGTATTACTACTTGCTATACGTACAACTCAACACGAGACCCAGATTGAATTTCTAGAAAGGAACCTAAAGACATTACCTGAACCCGGAAATTTTGAAGAAAATTCTGGGACATTTAGGCATTGATGCATGATCAACGAAACCTACGCACCCACACTGAGAAACTGTGAGATTAATTATGTAAATTTTGTTTTGAGATAGCATAGACAAGCACCGTTAGGTGAAATCGAGTAGAACTTGAAGTGATCATGTTACATTGACCATATGGAGTGATATTGGAATGAATGTACGATTTAGTACAATATAATGACGCCAGGCCAGCGTGATTATATTGAAGTAAATCATGCAGAAGTCCCAATGCTACTATATAAGGAATATGAAGTGATTCAAAGGAACTTTTGGTAGGAACCACTTGAGTATACGCATTATGGTCTGTTAGAGGTAGGAATAACCACTAAGCCTAGGTACTGTATAAGAAAAGCCTTAATTGCAGAATTGATGAACCAAAAATTTGTTATAGATATAGACACCCCGGACACTTAAAGAAACAGTTTTCAAATAGGAAAAACTTTGGACTTACTTGCGGTAGAGCAATCGTTATCTCAGCTGTGGAGACTCGCATGGATCCTGATTTTAGTTAGGGTACGTTTCGTCACAACGTTTTATTTTCTCGGAGTTGTTTAAAACTAGAGCGATAGAAACCTTATATCTAAGAACCTTAGTGTTATGACTAATAAGCCATTAACAACCATGAGAGTTAAGTATTCTATAGGACAAGCTAATGGTAAGCTGGCAGAGATAGAGGAATGATTTAAGGTAGTACCTTAAAATTAACAGGTGGGTCATTGGAAATGACCTCATGTCAACTAAACTTGGAAGTTTTAAAGTAGTAGTTGGAAAGGATTAGTACGCACAAGCCGATGTTATTTGAGAAGATTGATAGAATTTTTCACGGCAGTGCGATAAGAATTGGTTGGAATAAACATTAAGATTAACCTAACACACATCAAGTTAGGAAGCTTGATGTAATGGTTAGAATGGACTTTAGGATTAACCTAATACTCATCAATTTAGGAAGCTTTGATGAAATAGTTGGAACGGACTGGCTTTCAAGGATGAAAGCGAAAGTTATTTATAGTGAGAAGATTATTCGTATATCTCGCGAGAATGGTGAGCCAAAAACCATCTAGGTTACTTCAACGACCCGAGATCCCACAATGGAAATGGGAAGGGATGACAATGGATTTCATCCCGAAGCTACCAAAAACAGTAGGTAGTTATGACACTATCTGGGTTATCGTTGATCGCCTCACCAAATCTGCTTAGCCATGAAAGGAACTGATACAATGGACCAACCTGCACAACGATACATCGAGGAAATTGTATCCCGTCAATTCAGCGGTTCGAATTCTATATTAAGGACTACCCAAGAATCTCATTTGATACTCATTCTTACGCGACTCTGAATCCTAACTTATTCCTAGAGAATACTTAATCGATGATAATTACACCACCATCCTTCTTACTTCGATATTAGTCATACCAGTTCGAAATATTCCAAAATCAATGGGTGGATAATTCTCATCCTTGTACTCTCCCTTTCGTATCTCACTTATAAGCAACAACTTTACACTTAAGCATTTTTGGTCAAAAGACTTATGCCCTACTAATAGTCATCAACCACATTTAAACTCAATGGTTTTTAGTACCTCAAAGATCACCCAAAATTTTCAAAATCTTTTGCTCAATCCTCATCAATCTTTTTCCAACTTGTAACCTCCGAGATATGAAAATTTTGTTTGCCAAAATTTTTCACACACTATTTTACGGTACGATCCTCTCAAAGTTTTATAAGAGTAAATTTATTTTATTTGCCATTCGTGCAAATTTTTGAAATCGTATATGTTATATAAAATAAAGTAAATGATTACTTATTTTGACAAATACATGTGAAATTTTACTTTCGCATTTACAAATCAAATCTTTTATTCAAAAGATATTTCACTTTTGAATGGTACATGTTGTACATAACTCTAGTTTACTAAGAACTTCGTTTCTTTTCTTACATTGTCACCTAAAACGGTTTCTATAAAGCTTTCGTTGCTTATTATATAAAATTTTTCGTTGCTTATTCGTATCCAAGTCATCATGAAGACTTTACAACTGTCGAAATTGAGAGATTCATGTGTGTGTGTATGTGATGAAGGCACTTACTACCACGTCCTGCAGAGCCTTCGGGCATCCACTAACACTTAAACCATTCAAAATTACTGCGTTACCCTAAGGATCTTATTTGCCACGTCTGTTGAAACGATGCTCTTTCTTACATAACTCGAAGTCCTGACTTATTCCAAGAGATTCTCATCTAGCGATATTAACAACATCAGTATTCCGACTTTAATGTTAGTCATAACCTGTTTGGCATCTTGCAAAGTCAAGAAGTGATTAACTTCTCATCCTCATACTCTATCCTTCATACCTCACTTTTTAGCAACGGCTCCGCACGTGAACATTTTTGGGCCAAAGACTTAAGTCCCTGATAATCATCAAAACTACATTTAATTCATTAGTTTTCATTACCTAGTAACATGAAAACCGATGATTCAAAGATTTTTCACTCGACCTTTTTAAACTCGTAACCTCTGAAATACGAAAAACTATGTTTATCAAAATTTTTACACGTTGTTTATTGTAAGGTCCTCACGAGATTTATGGACAAACGAAAGTAATAAAATTTTTCTGTCACTTATGCGATTTATAAAATCATATATGTATATATATAATGAATTTAATAAGTTTACCCTTACATGTTTTGGTTAGTACATACTAAGTTATACCTTCACATTATTTAAAAACCACTCCTTTATTGAGTTGTTTTAAGTCAAATAGTTTTGTGCAAAATAGTACGCGTCGTACATACTTCTAAATTTACTAGGAACTTCGTTCCGTTTATGTTGTCACATCAAACGTTTAAAGGTTTTCAAAACTTCCTCGGTTGATTTTATTAAAGGTTTTCGTATTAAACTACACCATGTATGGATCACACTTCTTCTCGCCCTCCGTTAGGGATGAAACTGACCATCAAGATCTTTGTTAAAAACTCTTGAGCCACTTTGAATGGCAGATTTACAAAAATTGTTAGGAAGTCTCTGCGCTCGTAAAATGTTCCTTTTAAGGTTAGACATAGCAAAAATGCGGGCCGATAAATCAGATTTCTGAGATACACTCAATGGTCACCCCATTGTAGGAAAAGCACTCGATGGGTTTCTACTCTCAATATTTCACGGCTAATCGCAACACTCTCGTAAACATCATCTCTATGAATCAGTATGTTGAGGTACATGAATCATTTTTGAAATTCTTTTCACTCGTAGAAAATCATTCTTTATGACTTAGGATTCACATACCTTCTCATCCGCGCACCCCTTAAGTATAAGGACAAATTCAGGATGAACCGCTCGAATAGTTCACTCTCGTTCAAGGACCACACCTTTCGTGCGATTTTCTTTCAGAGTTGTAGTGTAAGATATTTTAAGAATCTACGAATCTTGTTATCCTCTTGGAGGGGACTGCTTAAAACATCTACGACACTGATGTGGTTACTCTATATATTCCTTCGTTCATTGGTTACAACTATATGTTGTTCTAGATTAATGTTAACCCTAACTTCAACATGTAACTGAAAGGATAAAGTTACATTATGGAACTGTGCTTTCATTCCATCTAAGGATAAGTTCACCTGCAGTATGGTAAACTGGGTGGTATCCTTCATTGTTCGTTCAGACCGTCCTGAAGGCACTATAAATAGTTATGGCTTGCATTACATGTAAGTCTAATTAGTCGCTTTCAACTAAAAATTTCAATTCATTTATTCAAATGAAACGTTTCTTAAATATCGGGTTCTTTATGCCTATGGTCTCCTTCCGAAATCAATGGGTTAGTAAAATCTGTGGCTAACACTATCCAGACATCAAATCGCATGGTTATGATCACCATGTTTTCCATCCTACCTGTCAGCTTTGTATTACGACATAAGCGCTTAATGTTTTAGATGAGTTTGGTAACGTTCATGATGCATTTCATGCATCCAGCTTACTGAAGATGCCTGTAAGGCTAAAAACATCATCTTTCCCTTTTGTGGGTATATATATTCAGATGACATACACATGTTAACCAAAAACGAAATCAATTCGTTGATCTCTTAGGATAAGAGATTTAATCAATGGCATATACCTATACTTACTCTTATACACCTAAATACCTTTCAAGGTAAATAGCTCACTTCTGGGCCCACGAGTCCCTCGAAACTTTGATACGCTCCTTCTTATTCAAACACGGTACCATTGTTGGTCACTCTTCCAAATTTCGGGACGAAATTTCCATTAACAGGTGGGTAATGTAACGACCCGGCTTTTTCGACTTGCTTTTATGCTTTGTGCTTTCACGAAACTGCGTATTTGTGCATACTGAGCTATATTATGCTCTGAGATCTTATTTAATGATTAATTACTTTTATTAATATCTTACAACGTGCTATTAAGTGTGTGATCACTTAACTTGATCCCCGAATGCTTTTACGACCGTTGGTGTCACTTGACGTTTCGAACAAACTGCGTACTGCGTACACGTTTAACTTTTGTCGTAATTGGAATATTATGACTACGAAATATTTATTATTATTTTATAATAATAATTACTTGGGTTTTTGGATGCTTAATTACGCTTAGTAATTTACTTATGCTCACTAGTTAGTCTTGTTGGACTTTCTACCTTGTTGGACCTTAGCCCACCCTACACTAGCTAGTGGACTATTTAATTAGCCCAATTTTATGTAACTAGTGACCAATTAATATGTAAGACAAATGTCTATTTATTAGAGGGAACATGCTAGCATTTTTGTCAAGTATTATCCTTAATGTTGCATGTGATCCTAACATAAGCACCAACTTTAGACAACCATTAATCAAAAAGCAAAAGTTTGTCCCCCTTGTTCCCCCCACTACCCCACGGCCACATCACCCCCACCATCACCTCACCACCTATAAATACAAGCCTTATTCCATCCATTTTACACTTGCTTTCATTTGTAATTTACACACACTCACTCTCTAATTCTTTCTCTAGTTCTTTCTCTCTCTAAAAAGTGTAAGTATTGATTTTTCTTCTTCTTCTTCCTCTCTCTCACGTATTCATCATCATCATCATCATGGGTCTAGCTTTTTAGCTTTGATCTTGATTACATCTTGTTGATTCAAACTTGGATTTGAATCCCTCAAGAACATGGAAGATTCAAGCTTTCTAGCTTTGAATCTTCATCTACTTTGTAGATCTATAACTTTCAACTTTAATCTTGTTATTTTATTATAAAGATTCAAACTTGTGTTTGTAATCTTCATGTAACTTAAAGATCCAAGCTTTATGCTTCAAGATCTTCAAGAACAACCAAGATGCAAGCTTTCTAGCTTGAATCTTCATATCTTTTGTTGGATCTAAGTTTTCTAACTTATGATCTCATTATTTCGTTATAAATATCGAAACTTGTGTTTATGGTCTTCATGTAACTTAAAGATCTAAGATTTATGCTTCAAGATCTTCAAGAACACTAAAGGTTCAAGCTTTCTAGCTTTGTGACCTTATAACTTGTGTGAAAGGGATCCAAGCTCTCTAGCTTAGGGTTCCATCACTTCATTTGATTTAGATTGTGTTAATACTTGTTTGATTGAAGTAAAGTTTGTAACTTTGTTTGTAAATAGGACTTGTATTTGTGTAAGACTAAGGATATGATGTAACCTTGGTTCATCATCCATCTAAGACTCTTAAATGAGTTGTGTTCTTACTTAGTCTTAACATATTGTGTGTTGATGGTAGAATCTTGGTCAATGTGATGCTAACCCATCAATGAGTTGTACACTGAAGCTACAAGCATCAAGGATGAGAACCGTGATGAGCATCAAGCACCAAGAACCCCACTGGAGCACTTGTTTACAGTTTTTCGGGATCTGATCAGTAACCTTTGCTACTGTAAAGTTGATTTTCAGTTAGTTCAGTTCGAGTAGATGATTTTCTGTTTAGGCTCGTCTTAATCCGAGTTACGGTTTAGGATTTATGGCCCTCCGAAAGTCACTACGCCCTTGTAACGTTGTGCTGAAATTTCTGACCTACTCGCACTTAAACCGACGCCACGGTCAAATGAAGACGAGTTAGGTTCTGAAAATTGGTCAGGGTTAGAGGACTCACATACGGAGCCATATCCACTGACTACGCGTCTTTTCGATTTACGTAGAGGTCGTAGCAGCTGATCTAAGTCAGCCTATTGTTTTGACCTCTATACTTGATTAATTTACTTAGCTTTTATGATGATGAATGATGATGATGATGACACTTAAACTTATTTTATGCACTATTAGAACTTATAAGGACAACATACTGACCTAGTAACCTTTGATTTAGGTTGACGACCTTTCGGACCAACTTACTACTTGCATACTTTCATTACCGACTTTACCGCTTTTATCACTGTGAGTTATAGCTTCCCTTTTTACTTATACTATTTTTGGGACTGAGAATACATGCGCTTTTTATGTTTTACTTACTTGACACGAGTACTTAAACTTTACATATGTGTGGGTTATATAACGGCATAAAGATTCCCCTTAGCACGGTAACGTTTAATCATTGGTTTTTGAATCGGTGAACGCGAATATTAGATATGGATCCATAGGTTTGACATCCCCACTCGGGCTAGTCGCACTAGCATTTAACGGGTGTTTAATACTTCGAGGACATACGCACTCGCCAGGTGTACTTTTAGGGGGTGATATTTATTTTTACGTTAAGTCTAGTTACCATGTGCCCACGGTTAAACATATACTTTTCTTACTACTTTGAAACATTGAAATCTCGTGGTCAATCTTACATTACTGTTACAACTTAAACTATAGCTCACCAACATTATTGTTGACGTTTTTAAGCATATTTTCTCAGGTGCTTAGAGGTTTGTTGCTTCCGCTATTAGACTTGCTGTCTTGGTGTTATTGATTTGCTGTTAAGGACCTGCTGCGTTAGATTTCCGCTGCATTACTTAGAGATGTCTCAATCATGAAACTTTTATTTTGCATTCGCAACTTATGTTATTTGAATAATGACTTTGTAATGACCTCTGTTTCACGTTATCTTTTGTAAAACGCTATCTTTTTATGAATGCAAACTGGTTTTCAAACAGCATATAGTATTTGACCGTGTAAAGATCCTGTTGTTGACGAATCGTACACGATGGTTTTGTACGGGGCGTCACACGGATGCTTTAGTACTTCGAGATTATTATTATTATACAGACGAGAGGTTCTGTTTTGGGATATTCTATGCATTAAAGTTAAGTCGGTTATCAAGCGTTCACCATATGAATGATTTTTAATTCGCGGGTTACGCGTATTATTTTGTACTCGGGTTACGTGTACAATTACATATATAAAATCTTGTGGTCTATTAAAATGACGAAAATGAATGATTATAATAAACTAATGAACTCACCAACCTTTTGGTTAACACTTTAAAGCATGTTTATTCTCAGGTATTAAAGAAATCTTCCGCTGTGCATGAGCTCATTTTAAGGATATTACTTGGAGTCATTCATGGCATATTTCGAAAGACGTTGCATTCAAGTCGTTAAGTTCATCAAGATTATTATTAAGTCAATTATAGTTGGATATATTATGAAATGGTATGCATGCCGTCAACTTTCGATGAAATGAAAGTTTGTCTTTTAAAAACGAATGCAATGTTTGAAAAATGTATCATATAGAGGTCAAGTACCTCGCGATATAACCAAATGTAATGTATTCATCCAGATGGATTAGGACGGGTCGCTTCATGGTTAGTGACCATGTGTTGGGAAAAGATTTAATTTATAAGTCGAGTATCGAGTCAGTAAAGTTCCCTTGTCGTGGCAAGTCTTGCGAAAGTGTGTGTCCGGATGATGTGTGTACGTTTCAATCTCGTGACAACTTGAAGACAGCTTCCTCCAACGGTAACGAGATTGTGTTAGGTGATACCAGTACTATATTAACGGGATTGTTTGGCTACGGTTATTAGTAACAAGTCGTGTTATCGTATTCTTATGAGTCTAGGTAGGGGATGACAATAAATATTGACAAAGTCACGGTGCCAATCGAACTAAATGCCAAAAATAAGCTTCATAGCTTGTTGTGTTTTGCCATGGTACTGTATTGGTTTTCTGAATTGTGGTCTTTGGAGTTGTTTGGTTTGGTGGTATATTGCTTGCTTGTTTGTGCCTTGGCGTAGTTTTTCTTTTGTTTGTGGAGTTTGTGAGTTTGACATGTAGCTTCTTGTGTGTAGTTGTTAGTTTTTTTGTTCGCCTTTTGCCCTGTTTGTTAGGAAATTACGGTCTCACTAATTCCCAACAAACGCCCAATGAAAAACAGTAAAGAAATAAGAACAATACACAACACAAGATTTAACGTGGAAACTCCAAAACAGGAGAAAAACCACCGGCCCCCAAAGAGAGAAATACACTATATCACAAATTGTTACAATGATATAGACGACTCTCTTAAGCCAACTACACTCTCCAAAATATTTAACTAATACAACTCTCAAACAAGGATAAGAAAGAAAGAAATAATCAAATACTTAAAGTGTATTGATTGGTGCAATTTGGAATGAAGACTTAACTCCTCTTTTATAACCAAGCAAGTCCCCTCCAACTTTTTCCTCCCACTATGTGGGATAACATCCTTCACAAATACTATGCAACCATATCCAATTCTTCTAACCAAAACTATATCCAACAAATCTCCACCTTTTGGATAGAAGAAGATAACCATGCTTCCATATTGCAAGGATAACCGATGTAGATGTTTCCTCGACGACAACTTCAAGATCCTCATCTTCATGCTGTTGACATTATCTCCCAAGAGACAAAACTTGCATCTTCATCGAACATTGTCAAGACCCGACAATCATTGTCATAATAGACAATCATAACTCTAAACAGAATTATCATACCCCACCATAAAGAGTATCACACTTAGAATATCACATTCCAAGCATTTCACCTCGGCACATGTTGTATAACCAGCTGAACAGTTATGGTGCAACTTCCTGTTTGGCTTTCCCTGGAAGTTTCATCAGCTACAACATCAGTTTCCACCACACAACCTGCATCAATGCTAAACCAATGCCCATGTGCAATTGTGGAACTGCTAACGAACATCCCTTTCTATGGTGGCGCGGACACACCATGAGGATGGTGTTACTTCAGAGGAATTCGTCACTCTCCGTAACAACGGAGATAATGTTAGCATCTTTGGAGCCATTTGCCGGATTAGCTCCACCTGAACAATTAACCCTTACATGCCCAGTCTTCCCGCACCTCCAACATACCAGATTCTTCCCAGAGTTTCTCTTTCGCCTATCCGAACACAACACTATCGTATCTCCTGATGACAAGACCCCGTTACCTTCCAGTTTTTTCTCCTCGGATAGGAGCTTGCTAGTAACGTCTTCAAACTTCAGAGTTTTCTTCCCATACATCAAAATAGGTTTCATGTGATCATAAGACGATGATAAAGATAATATCAACCTCAAAGCTTTATCTTCATCATCCGTTTTAACTCCAATAGCCCACAGTTCTGAAACAATACCGTTAAGAATACTTAGATGATCTGAAATCTTTGAACCCCCATCCATACGCAGAGTATGAAATTGTTCTTTAAGACACAACCGATTTAAGATGCCTTTGCCCTGGTACAACTGCTCTAGTTTAACCCAAAGCTCCTTTGCCGTTGATAACCCGTGCACATTTGCAAGCACGTTCTTTGCAAGACACAAACGAATCGCACTTGCTGCCCTCAAATCCATATCATCCCATTCTTCTTCATCGAACTTACTGCTAGAATCACTGCGGGAACAAAGGTGGGTTTACCTTTCAATGCCTTGTGTAACCCGGACTGAATCAACACATCTTTGACTTGAACCTGCCATAAGCCAAAATTGATCATCCCATCAAATTTCTCTACATCAGACCTCATTGGACTGAACTTCGACATCGTATCCGTATCCTATAAACAACACTTTCTCTGATTTTGCTCACGTTTCGAATAGCCAAAAGATGTAGCAGGTAGCCAGGACCCTTTAAATCAGAAATCCACAACTCGCCACTAACAAATCCAACTATTACTACGAATCAGAAAAAATATTGTCTAACCAGATACCCTATACGATCAATAGAACTCGTTTCTGATGTGGACGATCCACTCCCGTGGCAACCACAGAGCATACTCCGACTCCTATAACCGAGACCCCCGTCAAACCTGACGCTCTGATACCAGTTGTTGGGAAATTACGGCCTCACTAATTCCCACCACCCAGCCCAACAATAATAGTAAAGAAATAAGAACAATACACAACACAAGATTTAACGTGGAAACTCCAAAACAGGAGAAAAACCACCGGCCCCCAAAGAGAGAAATACACTATATCACAAATTGTTACAATGATATAGACGACTCTCTTAAGCCAACTACACTCTCCAAAATATTTAACTAATACAACTCTCAAACAAGGGTAAGAAAGAAATAATCAAATACTTAAAGTGTATTGATTGGTGCAATTTGGAATGAAGACTTAACCCATCTTTTATAACCAAGCAAGTCCCCTCCAACTTTTTTCTCCCACCTATGTGGGATAACATCCTTCACAAATACTATGCAACCATATCCAATTATTCTAACCAAAACTATATCCAACACTGTTTAGTCTCGCTCTTAGATAGCTTTAGCTAGTGGTTTAGTTTAGTTTGTTTTCTAGATGCGATCATTTTTGTTTGGTTGATTGTATAGGTTTTATGGTTCTTTCATCTTTCGATGAAAGTGCTTTGTTATATATAGTTTTGATTCTTTTTTATTTTTTTTATTTTTATTTTTTTGCAAACAAAATAAGGGTTGAATGTCAATTTATTTTATATTTAATGTGTTTATGTGTAACCTTCAAATGATACGGAGTACATCATATTCGATAATAGAAGTATGTATGTTGAACCCTTGCGAGTAAAAATAATTTTGTTAACTATTCAATAACTTCACTTTTCTTTTACACCCTTTATAAATTATATTGTTGATTGTTGATTGATGTTGATACTCATCAAACAACTACTCCGTATAATATTAAAGGTTGATACGATAATTATTATTAATTAATTATTATTAATTATTATTTTATTATTAATTATTAATTATTAATTAATTATTATTAATTAATTATTAATCCTACATAGTAAAAGATGCGACCTTTGTGGTTGTTTTGGCCACACCTACTTTATCAAACGACATCAACACCCCAACTTTCAGAATTACCCCCTCAACTAAGTTTGAATTTGCTACTATTACAAGGGTGTAAAATATAAATTTATTTATTAATTTAAATTAAAAAACAACATTCACCATAAACTTCACCGGGTCGTATCTTCATACTCGCCGCGTTTTAATTTACACCGCTGCCACCACGAAACTTGAAATAATTTTACGAACAAAATGCGACTAACTACGTTCGAAACAGATTTTTTTTTAAAAAACGCCAAACACACCGACATCTAAATCGGGTCTTTACACATGGGTCATTTCCGTCTCTGTACATACAAATCGCTACGTTAAATATTAATATGCAGACCAAAAACCACGTCGCATCGTGCGGGCCGTTTTGGACTAGTTTAAATCAAAGTTCATTTATAATAATTATTAAACAGTTTATTATCACTAGAGACAAAGTTTAATCAAATTTTTCTAATCATACGAATTTTAAAACAAGTAACACTTTTTATTAAACGGACCTAAATGTTATCATTTCCGATTCTCCAATTTTCTTTTGCTTCACTCATTTAGTCAAATAATTTGAAGATCGCTTTGAACTTCTTCAGTAATTTAAATATCTTTGAGTTTTGCCGGTTCTCAAATACAATGTTTCAACGGTATCAATATTGAATCTATCTTGAATTTTATATCTTTTATCATCTTTCCCAAAAATCTCTTGAATCATCCATAATATGTTAGCTCCAACAATTGTCATCATATTTCATGCTTGCTTTTTCCCACTATTTTTCATAAAGTTAAAGAGTAGAATAGATATGAAAGCAACCACATCACATTAGACGCCGTAGATGTTGTGCAGGAGGAACATTTTAGCCTGTATATATCAACCTCTCTGCACCCTTGTATATCATTTGATTTTGTATACATTGTGTTAACATATACATGATGAAGATCAAGATGTTTACTTCTGAGTCCACCTTGGCTGATCGCGCACCAATCTTGAAGAAGAAGATATCGTCTTCTAAAAGTTTGCTTATACGGGGTTCTCCACCTGTCTGGTTTTCCACACGATTGGGGCCACTAGCATCCACACTACAAAAGAGAACAGAGACAAATTGAATGATTTGTTGTGATATAGTATTTCAAACATTAAACCATTAATAATAATTAACAAGGATAAAAAACTTACAGTAGACACAGACTGCTAGCCACTCATTGATAATTCTGACCCAAGTACTAGTCCAACCGACATCAATCGTCCACCTGAGAAGTAGGGATATATGTAAATGAACTGTGATATCAAGCTATTTTGATTAAAAAGCGATGATAAAAAGCCCGCGTTAACTGAACGTTAAAAAAGTGGTTAATCAAAATAAAAGTAAAAAAGTGGTTTTCGTTAAAAAAAACGTTTTGCTTAACCACCTGAGAAGGTGGTTTTCGTCGGTTGGTTAACCGAATGTTAAAAAGTAGTTAACCGACCGTCAACCGACTTTGCAGGTGGTTAACCGAACGTTAAAAAATGTTCAATTAACCTGAGAAGATGGTTTTCGTTGGTTGACGGTCGGTTAACTGAACGTTAAAAAAATGGTTAACGGGTCGGGTAATAGAACAGTGAAAGAAAACGGTTAACGGTCGAATAATTAAACGTTAAAAAAATAAAGGAGTAAAAAAGGAAGTAAAATAAAAGTACAATAAAAAATTATTGAAAAAAAGTCTCTAAAGAAAAAGGTTTGCCAAAATACCCCCGAAGTTGGGGTATTTACGGTGATGCAATCGTGAATAGTAACCCTTCATCACAATAATTATTATTGCTATTGCTAATGCTAATGCTAATGCTAATGCTAATGTTGAATTGCGATAACTTACTTTTTCATGGGGTGATTAGAACTCCAACCAATTAGTAGCATTGCAAAGTACATAGTTCCAGTTGCAAAAACAAGATGAAAGAATACAAAACTATAAGGAACATCATCTTCATCCTGTTTCTCATCCTTTCGAAACTGCATATATAATTATCAAATAACTCAGAATCCAGAAGTTGTATCAATTGGCCGACTGACATGATGATGAAACAAAGTTTAATTTACCTGAAAACATTTAGAATCGATGCCTGTTGAAAATGTGGCAATCACCATTGCAAGCAACGCAACAATAAAGCTCTGCAACAATACGATGGCACATCATCATTTTTTAATCCCTTTAGTAGATATTTAATTTTTTTTCAAATGGTACACTAATTTCACGCAGGATACAAACGACCGATGCTGAAATCTGTGTTGTCAATATGTATATTATTACGATTCCTTGAAATGTGGCAACGTTGAGAGGTTACGAAAAGTTTACAAGTATCACAAGTCAAAAACTTACTATGAGAGTTAGCCAGTCCCTTGAGCCTTCAGAGTTCCTCAGACATTTTTTATCTGGTGGTTCACTGTAGGAAAAGAGCATATGGTCAAATTTGAAGCATATAAATGATTTTGTACAACTAAAAAAGTAGAAGGTTTTCCCTGTTCAGGCTACCCGGGAGGGCGAGTAATCCGACCCCATACTCTGATGTACGCAGCTCAACAGGAATACTGAATACTCCCTGGCTGTTTCCAACCATCTCTGGCCACCCGGGTCAAAATGACAATTAGTACAACTAGAATTGGTATATTGGGCTAGTTGGGTAACGGGTCAAAAATGAGCAACATACCCTTTTGCTTTATCTAAATTTATAATTTATAATTCACCCGTTAGAGGTATATAGCCCCAATCTTTATCTACCCATTTACAATAAAATGGGGGGAATTTGCCACCTCAATCCCAATACTGAAAAGTAAAAACTGTACCTTCTAATAGCGGACCAGCATAGGAACACGACGTACAACCCCATAAAACCTGGAGTCAAGAATCCAGCGCTAATCTGTTTTAAAAAAATGATTAACTTGATGAGCATGCGATTAGAAAATGTTTAAGATAATATGATGGTTGAACTTACTTTTGGGTGAAGAGAGACAATAGTCATAAGTAGTATGAGTACAAGCGTCCATGTGATAAAGAAAATGTTAAGCACGCAAGTTAATTGTGGCGTGTACCAAATGTACATCAAAGTGATCCCAAATATGCACACGATATATGCAGTAGTTGCAAGAAGCGTGAAATGGATATGGCTGTAGAAAAAACACAATTATGGAAATTATGAATACTTTGAACACTGCAATAAGACCACCATTGCAGCGCATATAATTTGTTAATAATTATATTTTGTTAAACGGAAGTTACCATTTCTCTGCATATTTTTGTAATAAACAACAATCATTTAGCCATGTAATGAAGCTGATTATGCTGATTAACTGAATTAGCAGAAAGATCCTGCAAAACGTCATAACCAATACGATTAATTATTTATCCGTGTTGGTACCAGAAAATAATGAAGTTACAAGGATTAAATGATTAAAGTACCCTGCGCCAAAATGTGCAAGATCCCCTGCCATATAAAAAGGACGTATCAGTACACGTTTATGATTTACATACATACCTTTAAACACATAATATCGTTCTGTTTAACCAACTATATATACTAACCGTATATAAGAATAAGATGTTTAGGAAGACAGAATGATAGGACGATTAGTGAGATCATGAGAAAGATCTTGGCAGACCACCAACCAGAATGCCATAATTCTTTACGCCCGTGCAACTTTGAGGTACCACTGGTTGAAAATAACATTATGACATAGAATATCTACTATATCATTAAGGCCTTCAACATCATGTCTTATTCCGTAAAATGAGTCCTTTTTTATATTTAAAAATTAACATATAAACGATAATTTCTTTCTAAAAAAGGATACAAAACATCCCAAGCTCACTCTTAGTACTCCTTCCGAACCTAAACAGTCTTTACCACCGTTACAGTTTTTGAATTCTGCAAAGAACACAAAGTTATGAGACATCTAATGAACCAATTTGATATGTTGCAATGGATTAAAGTCAGATGAAAGTTAACTGGTGATATGAATAAGGCTTACTATGCATTCCGGACAATGTGGCTTGGCCATAATCGCGTACGGCCCAAGCAAGCAAGTTTGCTAATAGAAACATCACACTATACACATATCTAGCCATCCAAGGGTTGGACCCATAACGAAATTGGGCCCACCAAGGCCCATCTAAGATCTTGGCGTAACGGTTGCTGTTATCACTTGTTGCATCCAAATTCCCAGCTTCAAGTTTCGCAGTAGTCATTTGTTATGATCAATTATCCAGAAAGAGCTAGTGGATTTAATCCACTAAAGCTCTCTTCTCATCTGCAATCTAAAGAACTGTTAATAATATGTTACAAATACTAAAAAATGAAATATAACATGGAAACAAATTGAACTTTGTACACTTATAAAATGTTAATGTGTTACCTAGAGCCTGGACAGACCATGAGCTATCAATTTTAGTACTAAAAGGGAAAAACAAAAGTACTCTTCAAGATGCAACTTTTTGGTTGTATTCTAACTTACAAAAATAAAGCTTGAAAGCAGGTTCTATAGGTATCCTAGGTTTACGACTTTGCATTATTCTTAAGCTTAATTTAACAGAACAACCTATGTTTAAAGACTTTGTATCGTCTTAATGTCACATGGGTTGGCCACTATCATTGATGTCATGTAGATATGTGAATGTTACTGAATTAACCATGGCTAGCTAACATAATTCATGAATAAGAGTGATTTCCTATGACAATAACAATTGTAGAATTATATTAAAACCATTTCATAATTATGAATTACAAACTATTAAAACCATTTCAAACATATAAAGTTCATCAGATGCAGTTATGATGTAACCTTACATAAGTTTGTTTTAAGTGGGATCTACAAAAAGTTGGCCTTTTTATTTGGAGGACGAGAATGAAGAGACTTTATGTTAGAACCGAATTAGACAAACGCAACTCAGTTTGATGCCCCATTTGCGATAACGACATGGAAACGGTTGATCACATAATTCACTCGTACCATCTTTCGAGAGAATTGTAGGATCGCATATTTCGTTGGTGGAATGCGGGTAGAGTCTCATATTTGTGTTTGGATGATATGTTTCAAGGAAAAGAAAGAAATTCTAACTCGGGCACGTCCACGAAACTTGTTAGAAAACATGGTTGTAATTGATAATCTGATTGGTTCTTGAATCGTGAAACACTTTCTCAATTTGTTATTTCGACCCAACAAGCCTCGGATATCACGAAATTCAAATTAGGATAAGATAAGAACGCGATTCGATTGCAGGTAAGAACAATACAAATCTAAGGAGTTAGAGAGAAATCGGAGAATGCATTTTCTGTATTTTTGGTATGAAAAGCAAGTAACTATATTTCTGGAGGGAAAATCAATTTTAATTCTGTTATGAAAATCAAAGGGTGTAACCCTTCATTTTTCGTTTACCGAAACGACACGACTTTTGGAAAAAATTCGTTGACGGACACATTTCGATAAAACATATAGTGTCTTTTCGTTAGCGGGTCCTATTTTGTAGTTTCATGGTGTCTTCTTGACTGACGTAAAAAGTAAAAAGTATTTAACATACTAAAGGCAAAAGGAGCCTACGTGTGTCACAAATTAACCAGTCTAGTTTTATACTTTTATTTACAAAATGTTATCAAAGAAAATGTAACGTGCTGACATGCAACTAAGATCAAGTAGTAAGATTGCATGTTATTGCCTTATTGGGCCAAAAATATCGGTTGTCCAAATGTGAGAAATTCGGAGAAACAACAATATAAACGTTTATTTTCCGGTTTAATATTACGGAGAGACAATAATAGTGTAATACATATTCTTTCTTCAACGTTACCTTATTTATTACCATAATCACCACCCTAGCTTACAATCTTGTGAGATGTCAATATCAACTTTGGAAAAAAAGAGGGTATATAGTTGTAACTTCTTGAGCATCACGTGTTAGATATCTGCTTTTAAATTAAGGGCAGTAATCGACATCCACTCAAATTTAATTTTTTTTTTTTTTTTTAAATATCGACATCCACTCAATACATCTGCAGGTTGACTTTCAACTTATTTTTTTTTTTAATCCTAAACTCTTTATTACAAGTGTTGATATATACCCACCTATGCACGTGTGAACAGCCAAACTTGTCATGATCCAAATTAATCCAAAGCTACCACTCAAGTTGGTTAATTTCTTTTAGGGAGATATATCTCCAACATTCATTTTACTTGTTTCACCACAATTTAAAGTTTTTTTTCTTAAATATCCCTTAATAAATTATAACAAAAAGTTTTAAACAATTTGTGTAAGCTTTTCATTAAGGACAGTTTAGTCAATTATGGTGAAACAAGTAAAATGGTTGGTGAAAATATCATCTCCCTTTCTTTTAAAGACAAAAATTTAATTAAAATATATCTAACGATATAAATGAGTAAGAATTGATGCAGAACCAGACTTGATTAATTCCAATGAAATATTTAACAACTGCTATTGAATACAATTATACAAACCTAGCTAATATTACGCTAAAACAAATATTAAAATAAAATTGACCCGGGTCTAATGTGTAATCCTAAAATAGTCGTTATAGAAATAGAAATGCGTTTGCTTTATCTAAATAACTGTCAATCATATAGGGAATACTCCGTATAGTAGTGCACAACACGATTATTATTTTGTTTCCAATATTTTAATTCATCTCAATGGATATTATCTTTTAATATGAATTATAAACTAACATGATACACTCAAAATACGTCAATACTACGTAGTTAATACGGTGGTATAGTGGTTTATCAATTTTAAAAGAAAAAAGTCCCACCACGTTGATAAATTCATTGAATATTTAAGAAATATTGTCAAAACTTATTTCAATCATTGAATATTTAAAAAAAGGGAGACGATATTTTCATATTGGCTTTTACTTGTTCCACCATCAAATGATGTTTTTTTTTTTTTATAATAACCCTTTATAAATTACAATAAGAAGTTTTGAAAAACTTTTGTAAGTTTATCATTAATTGCATTTTAAAAATTTTAGGTGGAAGAAGTAAAATTCATTGTGAAAATATCACCTTCCTTTAAAAAATGATCTAATAATTTTTAATTTGTAATGAAAACAAACATGCAATATATATTAATTATATAATATGACATAATTCAAATTTACTATTAACATAAATTATGACAAATTATGTATGTTTATTAAGTTAGATATATATGTTATATTGTGAGTATTTATAGTGAATTCATTATATGGTTGTAAATATAATATATATGTAATGGTAAATATATTTGTAATAGTTATTGTGTGTGCATCTATCTATATTTATGTGTTATTATATGTGTTGCGGGTGTTAATAGATATATTATTTATGAAATTTTATCATTTATATTCATATCGATATCAATTTATATCATCCATATTTATTGTTAATCGGATGGATTATGTGGATACTCAATGGATCGAGTGATAATTGTCATTTCTAGTTTGTGCCCATATTATACATATAATATACACTATAGCCATTTTATTTTTATAATTTTTTTACCGTTCATCCAATCAGCATGATGTCATTAATATATACGGTTAATTAATTTTTTAGAAAAACGTCACTTTCATTTTTTTCATCTCGTCGCATTAATTAAATGTATCATCTTCAAACATAACTTTGTTTCATCTTCAACAACAGTTTTATTAGTCAAATGTAACATCTTCACACATTTAATTTTAATTATTAATTACATAGTAAGATATATAGAAAACATTTATAATAAAATACACTAACAATATTTAATTTTACGAATATGAGGTATGAGAATTTATAATAAAATAGAGTAATAATTAGGTTTGCAAGTTTTAGTTTATTACTTTGGCCCAAACAAATTTTCGTTATTAATCGTTGATACTTTGTTGATTGTAGTCTAAAAACAATTTCCCAACATTTCTTGAATATTCAAATTTAAGTATATGATTAACAACTACGGAGTATAAACTTAGGTAGGTAGTTGTGAAGGTAAAAGTCAAAGTCAAACCATGTATATTAGCTAGTTGTAAATTTTAAAAGTCAAAGTTATACCATTTTCTAATTAAGAAAAAAAACAGGGTACCTATAAGGTACTTCTAACAGGAATTGATTCACTTATATACATGGACAGGAATAATGCGGACAAATTAAGCTCAAGATGAGAGGATATATTCCTTCTATTGTTACACATTCGTTGGCTTATATAATACACCTACACAAAAGTTAGGATCTTACCTTTAAAATTTTCAAATTTCGTTGGATACGTAACAAAATGAAAACCAAACTCTTACCAAAAAAGTAGCAAAATATCTCATGATTAGGCGCATATATACGAGTCCTTGCCACTTAAATTAGTAACTTTAATTTCGATACCGAGAATATGGGGTGTAATTGTCTTAACTAACTAATGAAACTTATAATATTGAAGCTGGTAGTTAAATAATTTTTATAATTTGAAAGTAGAAATATAGTAGTATTTTTTAGTCGTGTTTAACAAATTAGTTGAAGCTTTTATAGTTGTAAATTAACTAAATGAAGTAAATATAAAACACATGATAAATAATTATATAGATGATAGATGATAATTATGTAAGGTATTATTCCGTATTTCATAATCTATAAGCGTAGATTAAAAAGCTAGTTCAAATATCTTCTATATTGAAGTTTATTTATAGTTATAAAATTTTGTAATTACAATTAAACAATCCTATTAACTTGAACTAACTAGAAAAAATATACTTAAACAACATAAATTCCGTTGTCAAACAAACTCATACAGAGTAATAAGTAAGGATTAGTTTAAGAGTAGAAAGCTAAGATAGGTTTACTCAGTCACTTATATTTTAAAATAAATTTAATCGCATTTGCCTCGAATATAATTGAAAAATTAGCGTTTATGTAGCTAATTTATATAAAGTCAAACAAATACTCCATAATATTCATGAAAACATTTTTAACGGATACAGAAATTAATCACGAAGTTAGATTGGCCGATCGTATATATTCAGTCAATAACTAATTCCATAATTTTAGTAAAAACCAGAAATTACGCCAGCTAGTAAAACCTAATGAGTTCATGCACAGCTAGGATACAACAGAAAGGGTAACCATTAAAAAAAAAGTACACGTATATTATTATTAATTACGTCACCTTTAACCAAGTTGATTAACTGAAACAAAATGCACAAATCAGACAACAGAGAACGTAACTAAGTTTCGATCATCATCGCATAAGTTCGTCAATTCAGTGTATAGCATCACATTCACGAATAGGAAACGAGCTATAATTAATGATTTCAAATAAAGCGTACAGTGCACAAATCGATTGGTCTACATAATTATCTTAATTTAACAAACTTATCATATTCATATGCCTAGATAACTTAATTTAATTTATAAATAAATAATATATATGTACAGACACACGCATACATGCATTTTAGCAAACACCTGTATGTATTAATTACATGAGATTAGAATGAAGCTAGCTAGTACATACCTGCGCTGAAAACGAGACGGAAATTGAGGTTGATTGTTTGTTCGAGAAGGTAGTTCTAAAGTCTCCGGCGAACGATTATATGAAGTTACCGGTGAAAGATAAAAGATGAATTAAGTTAGTTGAGGAGCAAAAAGCGTGATCAACGAGCAGTCGAGCGACCAGAGATGAATTCCTTTTGAAATAGTCGATGCGAATTTTTTTTTTTCTTTTGCTTTTATGTGTTTCTCTATCTCTATATTTTAAAATCCTTTCTCATCTCTCTTCCTATCGTCTATATATACGCACCCATATAAACATAATTAAAGTGTAAATAAATTATTAATTAAATATTAAATATAAATATAAAAATGAACAAAAATAATAAAGAGGAAATATTTTTCCCTTTTGCCTTTTCCGCTGAATTGATTTTCTGTATATATATTTTAATATTTATTATTATTATTATTATTATTATTATTATTATTATTATTATTATTATTATTACTATTATTATTATATTATTATTATTAATTCAATTATTAATATTAATTCTTATTATTATTATTATGTTATTATTATTTTAATATTCTTAATTGGGTTATTATTATTGTTTATTAATTATTAATTTATTATTTATACTTGTTTTTTTATGGTTACAAAGTCATATGATTACAAGTGTTGCTGTCATGGACGAATCGGGCCGGTTGCACCTTTAAAAAATTAGATTACATAAAAAAAATCTAAAAAATATTTATAATATTTGTTTGATAGTGTGACAATATATCAAAAATCAACTCATTAGTGTCTATGCTATTTAAGATTTATATAACTATATCGTACTTTTAATTAAGGTTTTTTTTTTTTTTTTTTTTTTTTTTGAAAGGCAAAGAAGAATTTTATTGATATAAAACAAATACAGAAAGCGCAAGTATGCGATAGCATACTTTTTGGAGCCAGACAACTATAATAGACCTAAAGCTTCATAAGAGAAGCATACATGAAAAAAATTAAAAGCCGAACAAAATACAAAGAGAAATTCAACCGTGATCTTCAAATGAGCTTGCATTTATGAGCCTCTGATTTCAATCTAGCTTGATTTTCTTCGAACGACTAGAAATCCATTCGAAAGAATTTATTTGAATTTCATTAAGAGCCATCGGTCCATTCCCTTTTTTCTTTCGAAATATTGCTTGGTTCCTGTTTTGCCAAATTGTGTAACCACATATCCATTCAATGGCTTGCCAAAGTTTTGATGTCGAATTTGCAACATTTATTTTCCATTTAAATCTTTCATCTAAGTCGATATCCACTGAATTTCCAATGTTCCACCACCTATAAACTCTACTCCATAAATCCTTTGCGAATGAGCATTTGATTAGAATGTGATCCACCGTTTCGATGTCGTCATCACAAATCGGACACCTTAAGGAATTTAGATCAATGTTTCGTTTATCTAGTTCAACACGTACAAGAATCCTTCTCAAAAGCGCCCGCCAAATAAAGATGCTAACCTTTTGTGGTAGTAATTTATTGCACATAGTTTCAACATCAGAGGCCGAAGATGGCAATATCTTCTGATCAATTATATGCGTGAGGGTTGAAACAGAGAACAAATCGTTTGAGTGTAGGCCGCATTTCCAGGTATCATCCCCGTTCTCGTTGAAACTTAGATTACCAATTATTTTGTGAAGCTCATCTAATTCGCCTAGAGTTCGTCCAGATGGAGGTCTTGCCCAACAACCTGTAACAGTCCAAGTATTCGCAGATTTCACAATACGATCAATAACCAACACATCTTGATTTTCTTCAAGCCGAAACAGCCTTCCAAACCTATCGCAAAGCGCTTGACCATCTAACCAATTATCTTTCCAAAATAGAGTAGAGTCACCTTTATTAACAACCTTCTCAAAATAGTTATGTAACGAAATCCCCATATCATTGAGTTCCTGCTCGATCAACCGCATATTGTTCCAAGATGACCTTCTTTTAAGATTATGGTTTGCAAATGATATACCCAACCCCCCGTCCCGCCCATAAAGATTTTTTATGATTTTAACCCAAAAGGCATTATTTTCGGTTCGAAAACGCCACCACCATTTACCCAATAACGCCAAGTTTTTTGCTTTGAGAGACCCAATATTTAACACCCCTCCCACGTTTCAACTTTGTGCGGAATTATATTATGTTTAATTTAATCTAGATCGTGAGAATCCGATTATAGTTTGCTTGAACGTTGAATAAGATTGTTACATATGAATTCATGTATGAGTAAACTGATGTGCCTAACTTTTGATGATGACATATGCCTAACTTTATCCTTTTGGATAAGTAAATGGACGATTGATATAATGAATGATTTGTGTGCTAAACGTATACTGAGATTATGAATATATATAATGCTTAGATAGGTGTCGCTATTCAGAATCGGTTAAGACTCAACGACGGTGTCGCTATTCAGAATCGGTTAGAACTCAACGACGGAGGCTCTGCTATTCAGAATCTAAAAGACTCAACAGAAAGAAACCAGTAAGGTTTATTATCAAACTTAACCTGATTACAAATGACAACCGAGGCTTCCTTTTATAGGCTTGCCATAATACTATTTACAGATGCTCTGGGACCCACGCACTACGATCGATTACATTATTGATCGTTTACATTATTGTTGTGGCCCGTGCACTTATTTAACTTTAAACATAAACCATACACGTTATCTTACATTATTGGTTCCTATGGCCCACATGGCCAGTACATTAAACACACGTATTTACATACAATAATTACAAGGACACGTTACATAATGTTACATTATTGATGAGGTCCACTGGGTTCCACTAATATATTCGTTGTTATCTTTAGACTACATCCCTCCCACGCTGAAAAAGACATTATTTTCGGTTCGAAAACGCCACCACCATTTACCCAATAACGCCAAGTTTTTTGCTTTGAGAGACCCAATATTTAACACCCCTCCCTTGTACGGCAAAAGAACTTTTTACCATTTGACCCATGAGATTTTTGAGTTATCACCCGACCCTCCCCAAAAGAATTTACGTCTCATACCTTCGAGGACGTTTAGGACACACGATGGGGCACAGAATAGGGAGAAGGCGTAAAATGAAAGGCTACTAAGTACAGATTTGATTAGGGTAAGACGGCCCCCGAATGACATCGATTTAGCTTTCCAATCCGCCAACCTTTTTTCGAATTTTTCAATTACCTTTTCCCAATCTTTTGCTTTATTCATTATTTGTCCAATCGGAAGACCAAGATACGTAAAAGGAAAAGATCCAACTCGACACCCAATGTAGTTCGCCATATCTTCCACATGATTTATAAGGACCCCGATCCCATAAATGCAACTCTTTTCCATGTTCACTTTTAGCCCCGAAAAGATTTCAAAACACTTTAAGAGTTTAAAAAGATTTCCAACGTTTCTTTTATCCCACTCTCCAAAGAATTTTGTATCATCGGCGTATTGGAGATGTGATACAACCACCTTATCAGACCCCACTTATAGACCTCGATATACTTTTGCTTCCAAACCAGGCTTTACAAAAAGATTTAGTCCTTCAACCGCGATGATGAACAAGTAAGGGAATAGTGGATCCCCTTGACGAACTCCTCTCTTAAGTAAAAATTCGTTTGTCGGAGATCCATTAACTAAGACTGAAATCGAAGCCGACGACAAACAAGCATGGATCCATTTTATCCATTATTTGCCAAAACCCATTCGTTCCATTATTTTGAACAAGAATTTCCAATTTATACTATCGAAGGCCTTTTCAAAGTCGGCCTTAAAGATCAAACATCTCTCCTTGTTATGTTTCACAAAATCGACAACTTCATTTGCTACAAGTATACTATCGAGGATATATCTACCCTTTATAAATGCACTTTGTTCAAAACCCACAATTTTACCAATTACTCTTTGGAGCCGGTTTGAAAGGATTTTTGAAATGATCTTGTAATAGCTCCTTATAAGACTAATTGGTCGATATTCACTAAGCTTCACCGGATTTTCAATTTTGGGAACCAAAGTTTGGAACGATGCATTACATCCCTTTGAGATCTCTCCGTGTTGCCAAAACCATTGTAAAGCTTTCAATAAATCAGCTTTTATAAGCCAATAGAAATTTTTAAAAAAAACTAAGGTTGAACTCATCCGGACCCGGGGCCTTATTTGGTTCACATTCCTTTATAGCGTTCCATACATTCGTTTCGTGAAAAGGGGCTTCCAACATTAACACATCTTATGGAGTAATTTCTCTAAAAGGCAGAACATTTAAGCTATCAAAATCAGGTTTTGAGTCATGATTTGTCTCAAAACACTTACAAAAAAGTCGAAAACCGAATTCTTGATTTCTTTTAGATTCTCTTCCCATACACCGTTAATGATCAGACCTCTAATGTTTGATTGGTTGTTTCTTCTCCTTATCGAAGAGTGAAAATATCGTGTGTTGTCATTGAAGGTATTTCATATGCCCGAGAGACATATTAAATTAACGTGGCTAATATGTTTTGATCCAAGTCGGGTCATACCCAATAACAAGCTTACCGACACCTTATTTGTATTTGATTTTAACGATTGGTTCATTAATCAAATACGCGACACTTGAACTTTAAGAAAAATGGTTTTCTTAAATATTACTTGATGTGTATTTATATAAATTATGGAATAATTTATATAATATGGATTTAATTATTTATAGGTAAATAATTAATAAGTTTATGTTACATTTTATATAAATGGATTATATATATTAAGATGTACATAAATAAAATGGAAGTTTATAAAAGAATTTTATAAAATAAACTAATTCTTTTATAAAACATATTCTATAATATGTGTTGAGTAAGTGGCATTGGAGTCTAAAATACATCCACTTTGACTAGCCATTTGAATGGATACTTGCATTTTCAAGAAGCATAAGTATCTAGGACTTCTTGGAGACTCAACACACTTTGAATACACATCAAAACACTTCAAAAAAAAACTGCATAAACTCTCAAAAAACACAGCTGCAGGCCGTGGGGTATTAAGGGGTTTAGAGGGTTCATAATTTGGTTTTTGGAAGCTAAATTCAAGTGTCAACAAACCCTAACCAAAGTACAAAGTGTTGGTGATAAGCTTGGGGTATAATCTCTTGAGGTTTCATCCATTTGAGGCTCCATTCAACATCATCATCTTCATCATTCATTACCTAGCTTGGAATAGGTATAACCTCCTTACTATCTTGTAGTTTGTAAGCATATTTCATAACTTGATCCTAATTGGGATTTAACTTTAATTGGTTAAAGTTTAATATGTTCTAAATTGGTAATTTCATGCTTCCGCTTTAATATGATTCTTAAAAGGTTTTAAGCATTTTGAAACTTGTTAAATTCCAACAATGGTATCTAGAGCCGAAGTTGTTGAAATATGCTTCGAGATGATCTATTAAACCCACTATATTTTTGCATTTTATGAACATGCATGATAGTAGAATGCAAAAATTTTCGGGTTTGGGTGGGGTTCATATTATGGCCGAATTATTGAGTCCCAAAAATGGGTTTTGGGCTCTTTTATTTGGTCTATATTTTGTTCATAAGTTGTTGTTCACAATCATAGCCAAGACCTTGTGGTTGAATGAATGTTTGTTTGGTTGATTTATTAAATTTCAATATGGTTGTGATTATTCATGCAATTTGGTTTGTAATAATATTCATTTGGTTATGTAATTTATTTTATATTTGGTATGTAAAATAGATTAGGTTGTATTTTCATTTTCTAGACAAAATGTATTAGATATATTTTGTAAAATGATGAAGATGATGAAGACTTGAAGAACACATGAAGAAGCATTTGGATGCAAGATTAAGTGGGAGTTTTAAAATCTCCTACTTTGTGTAATTACCCTTACCCGGTGGCATTTTGTTTTCGGCTAAACAAAATGCTTACCAAAAATGGCTTGATTGTGAACATATTGTTTTGCATGCTTGGTTGTTATTGTATGATTGTGGATTGTATGTTTGTATGCTACAAGTTAATCACACATGTTAACAACAAACAAAACTAAAATTTAATTGGTTAAATTAGACGTTATTAATAACATGCAAAACGACAATTTAAATGGTTAAATTGAAATGGCAAAAGGACATTAATAAACGGTTATTAAGAACATGATAAGGATCATACATATGAAATGGTTTATAACTAGTAATTGGTTTACTAAAAGGACATGAAAATAGGTTTTTCATAAAACACTACACACCAAATGCATGTTGGTGTATAGCATTTTGTTTTCTAAAACTAGAATGTAGAAAACATAAAATCCCTTTAACTAATACAAGGTAAACAAGTTAAACGCCATCCTTTTGTGGAAACACTTAGGCATATTAGGAATCTCTTGATGGGATAAAGGTCACCTAACCGTCATGAGTGAACTAATATGAATAAGGTACACTTCGCATACATGTGGGATAAAGGTCACATAACCACTTGTATGTTAAGTCTACATGTCTACACAAGTAGGACGACTTGATTTGGGAATCATGAACTTAGGGTCACCGAAGCATGAGGAACAAATAGGCGTTGATGGGATTAATATGCCATGCAAAAGGATTGCATGATCCCATAAAATTAGAAGTTGCAAAAGGATTGCAATTGTCATTATGACTACCTAGCTAAATCAAATGACGGGATAAAGGTCACCTAACCGGAATTTGACTTACCGTTGGATTCTAATATTTAATAAAACAAATTAAAAGGGTATTGTTTATTAAATCTAAAATCGATACTTAAAATGAACTTTGTTGAATTTTGTAGATGGCCGCCAATAACAACAACAACATTCCAAACGCACCACTTAACCTAAACCACCTATCATTAAGGTCTCTCTTAGAGAAAGACAAACTCAACCATACCAACTTTATGGATTGGTTCCGCAATCTTCGGATTGTCCTCAAACAAGAGGATAAAGCGTATGTACTTGAGGACCCCATTCCCGATTAACCGGATGAGAATGATGTGGAGGCAATGGCCTCTTACGATAAGTATTGCCACGACTCCCTTCAAGTCTCATGCCTAATGCTTGGGACTATGATTCCCGAACTCCAAAAGGATTTCGAGCACCATAGTGCATACGACATGATAACGCAATTGAAGGAGATGTTTCTCCAACAAGCGCGTGTCGAACGCTTCGAAACGGTTCGGGCGCTACATGCTTGTCGTATGGACGATACCCAATCGGTTTCATCTTATGTACTCAAGATGAAAATCCTTATCTATCGTGCTAACCGACTTAACCTAAACATATCCAATGAGTTAGCCACCGATCTTATCCTTAACTCCCTATCAAAAAGGTTTGATCAATTTGTAATTAATTACAATATGAATGGGATGGATAAGAGCATAGGTGAGCTTCACGGTATGCTTAGAACGGCGGAAACTAGCATGGGTAAAAGGGCTTTACCCGTGTTAGCAATCGATCAAGGTGGGTCCAAAAGTAAGACCTCTAAGCCAAAAGTAGCTAAGAGAAAAGGACCCGCCCATCAAGGCAAAGGGAAAGGGAAGTTGGTTACCCCAACCATCAACAAGGCTAAGAAGCAAAAGGTAGCCGAGAAGGCAAACCCCAAGGAAGACCCATGTTTCGGTTACGGTGAAATGGGTCATTGGAAACGAAACTGTCCAGTTTATCTTAAGGAGTTGAAGGACAAGAGGGATGCAGGGCAAACCTCAGGTAATATATATATGGTATATATAGAGCTTAGTATTACTTCTTCTAATACATGGGTATTAGACACTGGATGTGGAACCCATATTTGCAATTCATTGCAGGGGTTCAAAAGAAGTAGCAAGCAAACGGGAACATCAAGTCTCTACATGGGTAATGGAGCCAAAGTGCCAGTGAAGGCTCAAGGAGACTTTATGTTAAAGCTTCCAAGTGGTTTGGAACTTATTTTGAAAGATGTTTTGTATGCACCCGATTTATGTCGAAACATTATTTCCATTTCCCGTTTGAAACAATGTGGTTTTAATCTTAATTTTGTTAATGATGATATCCATATTTATTTAGATAATGTATTCTATTTTAAGGCTTCACCTTCAAATGGAATTTATGAATTGGTTCATGATGACACATCATCTAGTAGCTCAATGTACCATACAAGCACCAAGAAACTCAAAAGGGATTTGAGTGATTCCTACTTATGGCATTGTCGCCTTGGTCACATAAGCAAGAACCGAATACATACACTTCAAAAGAATGGACTTTTGAAATCAAATGAAATGGATTCGTTTGAAGTATGTGAATCTTGTTTACAAGGCAAGATGACTAAAGCACCTTTCAAAGGGACCTATGAAAGGGCTAAAGATTTATTGGGATTAATACATTCGGATGTATGTGGACCCTTTAAACCCATGACTAGGAATGGTGAAAGATACTTTGTTACTTTCATTGATGACTTTAGTCGTTTCGGATATGTCTACTTATTAAGACACAAGGATGAAACGTTTGAAGCATTCAAAGAATATCAAAATGAAGTACAAAATCAACTCAATAGGACAATTAAGGTACTTCGTACCGATAGAGGAGGTGAATACCTAAGCGATGCCTTCCAAGATCATCTTAGGAGTTGTGGGATTATCTCACAACTTACTCCACCCGGAACACCCCAACTTAATGGAGTTTCCGAAAGGAGGAACCGAACCCTAATGGATATGGTTCGATCTATGATGGCAAGAAGCTCGTTGCCTCTATCATTTTGGGGTTATTGTCTAAGCTCCGCGGCTCGTATTTTAAATATGGCCCCAACCAAGAAAGTGGAACGAACTCCTCACGAGATGTGGTTTGGTAAACCTCCATCTCTATCATACTTAAAGGTATGGGGATGTGAAGCTTATCCTAAGCGTTACGTCCCTAATAAGTTGAATGCTCGATCCACGAAGTGTATCTTCATAGGATATCCCAAGGATGATATGGGATACTATTTCTATGATCCATCCGAGCAGAATGTATTTGTTGCTCGGAAGGCGGAATTCCTTGAAACTAAGTTCCTAATGGAAGGAAATAGTGAAAGGAAGATAGATCTTGAAGAGGTTCAAGATCAAGTAGATGATACACAATTGGTTGACACTAGCACTCAACATGAAAATGTTGATAGCGATCAAATGGATGATCAAAATACACAAGGCATTTGTAGATCTGGTAGGATTAGCAATCCTCCTGAGAGATATGGGTTTCTCATAGATGGTTGCTATACGGTTGATTTGGATGAACCAACAAACTACCAAGATGCTTTATCAAGGATTGATAAAGATAAATGGCAGGAAGCCATGAACGCCGAGATGCAATCCATGTATGAAAACCAAGTGCGGGAACTTGTTGAGCAACCTCCTAGCTCTAAGCTAGTTGATTGCAAATGGCTTTTCAAAATGAAAACCGACATACATGGAAACTTGGATACATATAAAGCTAGACTTGTAGCAAAAGGTTTCACTCAAACTCAAGGGGTTGATTATGATGAAACTTTCTCGCCAGTGGCAATGCTAAAGTCTATTAGGATATTATTTGCCATTGCTGCTCACTACGACTATGAAATATGGCAAATGGATGTCAAAACCGCTTTCCTAAATGGATATCTTATGGAAGATGTCTATATGGTTCAGCCTGAAGGTTTTGTTGATCCAAAATATCCTAAAAGTGTATGCAAGTTAAAGAAGTCAATCTACAGATTGAAACAAGCATCTAGAATGTGGAATCATCGTTTTAATGAGGAAGCCGAGAAATTTGGCTTCATTAAAAATGGTGATGAAGCTTGTGTATATAAGAAAGCTAGTGGGAGCACTATCATGTTCCTTGTACTATATGTGGATGATATATTATTATTTGGGAATGATATTACCACAATGCAAGGAGTCAAAACTTGGCTAAAGAGTTGCTTCTCCATTAAGGATCTTGGAGATGCACAATACATATTGGGGATAGGGATCTATAGGAATAGATCCAAGAGATTGATAGGTTTAAGTCAAAGTACATACATTGATAAAATCTTGAAAAGGTTCAAGATGGAAAACTCTAAGAGAGGTTTGGTACCTATTCAAAAAGGAACCGTTCTCAGTTCATCTCAGTGTCCTGCCACGAAAGATGAACAAGAGAGAATGAAGAAAGTCCCATACGCATCTGCTATTGGGTCTATCATGTATGCAATGATATGTACTAGACCGGATGTGTCATGCGCTCTAAGCTTGACAAGTAGATACCAGAATAACCCAGGAAATAGTCATTGGATTGCTGTTAAAAGCATATTGAAATACCTTAGGAGGACTAAGGATATGTTTCTAATATATGGGTCTGGTGAGGAGGAACTCGCTGTAAAAGGTTACGTGGACGCGAGTTTCCAAACTGATCGAGATGACTCTCGATCACAATCCGGTTATGTCTTCATGTTAAATGGTGGTGCGGTCTCTTGGAAGAGTTCGAAACAGGAGGTTGTTGCGTTATCCACTACAGAGTCGGAGTACATTGCCGCCTCACTGGCAGCTCAGGAAGCTGCATGGATGAAGAAATTCATCGACGACTTAGGAGTGGTCCCTTCCATTCAGGACCCTCTTGAGATCTTTTGTGACAACGAGGGTGCGATTGCTCAAATCAAGGAACCTCGTGCTCATCAAAAGACTCGTCCATTGAGCGAAGATTCAACTACATCAGGGATGAGGTTGAAAAGGGAAAGATATGTATTCACAAAGTTCACACAGATCATAATGTTGCGGATCCACTCACGAAGCTTTTACATGGGCCAAAACATGAGGGACATGTTTGTGCATTAGGGCTTCGATATTCTAGTGATTGGAAATGATCTACTTTATGTATTGTAATGGAACGAATTTGTTCAAACTCATTAATATGATTATGGTTTAATTTATTTTGAGTCATGTTCCTATTTGCATATTTTATCCATGAATAAGCTATTATTCTAAAATCCGTAGTTGATCACATTTGTGAGAACAAGTGTGAGGTTTAGACTATTATGAACTTGGATTGGTATACATTCAAGGACTGAATGTGGGGCAAGGTTGCAACCAAAGTTCATAGATATTTGTGGGACACAAATATTGGAAGACCCGCTCTCAAGATTTACTGTATGGAGCCTTCGTGGTTGATCACATGTAATCTTGAGTAAAGGCGAATATCATTGTATCCTCTGACCTGAGATACATATTGGGTTCTAATATTCACCGAGTATTATGCCTTGATTCTTTCCTTCGCTATTCTGAAATATGGTAGTACATAAGGAAGAACTCAGGTATATTACAAAGTGTATATCTAGGACGTATGTAGTCAAGATGGAATTTGTCCCTCTTATTCGTTGAGAGTCAGATGTCTAAGGCCTGAAAAGTTAAATCTATAAGAGAGTGATCACTCTGTATCTCTTGGATTTAACATGACATCTAGGATGAAAGGATATAATGAAAGATTCACCTACATATATCAGTTCGAGTAGGGAGCTCGAAAGGGATGATGTTATTGAATGGCACAAAGTCATAACATATTAGGGGTGATGGACGGTGTGTTAGGCTGTATCCATCACTTGCATTAATTTCTTATGTTTCTCGTGCAAGTGGGAGATTGAAGGTATTTCATATGCCCGAGAGACATATTAAATTAACGTGGCTAATATGTTTTGATCCAAGTCGGGTCATACCCAATAACAAGCTTACCGACACCTTATTTGTATTTGATTTTAACGATTGGTTCATTAATCAAATACGCGACACTTGAACTTTAAGAAAAATGGTTTTCTTAAATATTACTTGATGTGTATTTATATAAATTATGGAATAATTTATATAATATGGATTTAATTATTTATAGGTAAATAATTAATAAGTTTATGTTACATTTTATATAAATGGATTATATATATTAAGATGTACATAAATAAAATGGAAGTTTATAAAAGAATTTTATAAAATAAACTAATTCTTTTATAAAACATATTCTATAATATGTGTTGAGTAAGTGGCATTGGAGTCTAAAATACATCCACTTTGACTAGCCATTTGAATGGATACTTGCATTTTCAAGAAGCATAAGTATCTAGGACTTCTTGGAGACTCAACACACTTTGAATACACATCAAAACACTTCAAAAAAAAAAACTGCATAAACTCTCAAAAAACACAGCTGCAGGCCGTGGGGTATTAAGGGGTTTAGAGGGTTCATAATTTGGTTTTTGGAAGCTAAATTCAAGTGTCAACAAACCCTAACCAAAGTACAAAGTGTTGGTGATAAGCTTGGGGTATAATCTCTTGAGGTTTCATCCATTTGAGGCTCCATTCAACATCATCATCTTCATCATTCATTACCTAGCTTGGAATAGGTATAACCTCCTTACTATCTTGTAGTTTGTAAGCATATTTCATAACTTGATCCTAATTGGGATTTAACTTTAATTGGTTAAAGTTTAATATGTTCTAAATTGGTAATTTCATGCTTCCGCTTTAATATGATTCTTAAAAGGTTTTAAGCATTTTGAAACTTGTTAAATTCCAACAGTCATCACCCTCAGCTATCCACTTTAACCTCGCCTTTTGCTTTAGCATCTCAGATTTCTCGTTTTCCTTTTGAAATAGATTTTTCCTAGCACTCTTCCATTCAGCTCGATCCGTTCAGACCAATCTCCCATGTCAGCCCGCGTTTCAAGAGCTTCAACAGTTTGTTTCCATGAATCAATTTCCACATCCAGAGACCCGTACTCATTTTTACTCCATACTCGAAGGGCCTCTTTGACGTTCTTCAACTTGTTTCTGAATACACAATCAAATCTTGTGCCATCCACACGTTTATTCCATGCTTCTAAAATCACCGGCTCTATCTCTTTATTTTCAAACCAAACCTCGAAGAGTTTAAAAGGTTTAGGCCCAAAATCAACGTTCTCGAAGAGTTTAAATATGTTATACATCATAACATATTTAAATAGTAGTGAAAGTGTCGAGGGTGAGTTTTATTCAAAGTGATATCTATCGTACATATTGATAAATTTACAAAATTTTGCATTATATAAGTACACAATACAACATTTTAATACGCAACTTAAATGGATTTATCAAGGTTTAAATAGGCAAATTTAATTAAGGTTTAATAACTCAAACAAATAGATAAGAAAATTGGAGAGTTCGGGACCAGTGTTTAAGTGTGGAAGGATGACACAAGTTAATGAGTTGAAGTATTTGGTGAGTGGAAAACAAATGGTGCATGCATATACATCACACTTCGTGCTCCATTTTGCATATTAGTTACTCAGTATACATTGTCATCATTATCATTACATTATCTATCTAAGAATTTTCTAACTTAAATAAGAATGAAATAAAAATAAAATAATAGCTTTTCAGTTATATCAAAACAAATAATATATATCATCAAATGCAATTAATAGACGTACACATACATGATAAAAATAATGAGTTAGTAATGTATTTCTTAATTAAAAAATTCATAAAAATATAGTGCATTAGATCTAGTTTAACATATACTCTATTATTTGTGAGTTGTATCCATGTTTGGTATTTCTTAATTTCTTAGAAAATAATAAAGACCTTAACTCACTTATATGTTAGATTATATTAATAGAGGCATGTACGAAGAAAAGGTAAAAGAGCAACTAAACAGTACTCAAAAATTTGGAAGAGTTCAAAATTATATATATATATATATATATATATATATATATATATATATATATATATATATATATATATATATATATATAACATATACTCTATTATTTGTGAGTTGTATCCATGTTTGGTATTTCTTAATTTCTTAGAAAATAATAAAGACCTTAACTCACTTATATGTTAGATTATATTAATAGAGGCATGTACGAAGAAAAGGTAAAAAAGCAACTAAACAGTACTCAAAAATTTGGAAGAGTTCAAAATTATATATATATATATATATATATATATATATATATATATATATATATATATATATATATATATATAGGGTGAGGATCCATGAAGAACCAAAAGTAGTAGAGAACGCATGAAACTCGTGCTGATTGAGTCAATTTGCTGCAGATTGACGTTTTTTTTTTTTTTTGCAGATTTTTTTTCTGTGCAGATTGATTTTTTTGTGTGCAGATCTGCGTGCAGATTGACGTGTTTTTGCAGTTTTTTTTTTGTAAATTGACTTTTTTTGTGTAGATTTACTTTTTTTTTTTGTGTAGATTGAGTCAATCTGCGTTTTTTTTTTGCACATCAACTTTTTTTTCTGTGCAGATTTGACTTTTTTTGTGCAGATTGAGTCAATCTGCGTGCAGTTTGACTTTTTTTGCAGTTTTTTTGCATTTTTTTTTGCAGACTGATTTTTTTCTGTGCAGATTGACTGTTTTTTTTCAGATTTTTTTCTTCTTCATAGATTGAAGCACTGTGATGACCCGGGAATTTCTGACCAAATTTAAACTTTAATCTTTATATGTTTACGACACGATAAGCAAGATCTGTTATGTTGAGTTTCAAAAGATTTTTTTATTAATTTCATATATGCATTTACCCGTTGACCAATACCGACGATTCACGAACAACTAATTGTAAATACATACATATGTATTAAAATATATAAATATATATATTAAATGTATAATTTGAATTAATATGTGATTTAATGTATGAACTAATTGTAATATATATAAATAAAATAAATAATATGTGTTAAAATTTATAATATCTATCTCTATTATGAAATAATATAATATAGTAAATTGATATATAACAATTATATATATAAAATATTTTTAATGTATTCATATTTACATACATAATATATAATGTAACTAATATACAAATACAAGTACATAATATATATATATATATATATATATATATATATATATATATATATATATATATATATATATATATATATAATGTGTAAACATTAAATATTCAGTATATGTTATTATATAATATATCATATTACATAATTAATAATAAATAATGTTAAGATATTAAATTAAATTATAAATTAAAATATAGTTACTAAAGTAATATTATTATCACTTCAATATTAATATCAATATTAGTAATTTGATATCATTATATTAAATATATAACATATATATATAAAAATTTGATAAATATTAATATTAATATTAATATTACCATTATTAATACTAATATAATTAGTATTATTATATTTATCATTAATAATATTATTATTATGATTTTTATTAAAATTATTACTATTGTGACTTATTAATACTATTATTATTATTATTATTATTGGTGATATTATTATTATTGGTGATATTATTATTATTATTATTATTATTATTATTATTTTAATGATTATTAATGCAATTATAATTATTAAATAATAATATTAAATATATAAAAAGCAATGTAAGATTACAGAATATATTGGTTGCTATCACTTTCCAAATTTTTGTTTTTGGTCGACTCCTTTAACACTACCAAACGAATTCAGTTACATGTTCAACTCGATCGTACCAATCTTTTTTCTTTCAAGTTGTTTTATTTTTATTTTTATATATATTCCCGTTCTAGGTTTGTATTAAATCAGATAAACGTGTATAGTGTGATGGTTTGGGTGCTTGCTGTGGAAACCTGAGGTCTCAGGTTCGAGACCTGCTGGTGGCTTTTCGTTTTTTTTATCACTCGAGGTAGTTTTTCATTGTTAAGTTATTATTATTATTAGTGTTATTTTTATTATTATTATTCATTTATTATAAATATTACAAGTATTATAATTATTAGTATTGTTATAATTTTTACTAATATGTATTATTATTATTATTATTATTATTATTATTATTATTATTATTATTATTATGAGTAGGAGTATCATTGTTATTATCATTATCATTATCACTATTATTATTACTATAATGATTATTATTATTATTATTATTACTATGATTATTATTACTATTGTTATCATTAGTATTATAGTAATTATTAACATTATCATAGTTACAAGTATTATGTGTATTGCTAATGTTATTATTATTATCATTATTGTAGATATTATTATTATCAGTATTAGTATTATTAGTAATACCATTACTACTAAAAGTAACATTATTTTTTAAATATGTTGTTTTTGTTAAAACTAAAAGTATCATTAAAAGTAACAATTTTAACATTATAAGTATTATTAATATTAGTATTATCAATATCATTAAAATTATTGTGATTTTGAAAATAAAGGATTCAAAGATATTATTAAGATTATAAGTATAAAATAAAGATTACATATGTACAAATATATTCAAATTACATAACTTAATTATAATAAAATTTCTATATAAATAATGAATATATATAAATAAATAATAAAACTTATAAAGTATTAATATAACAAATACATTACTATTAATAAATAGATTTATTCGATTAAGTATATGTTTTAATATATATACAAATGATATAGGTTCGTGAATCCGAGGCCAACCCTGCATTGTTCTGTTGTTCAATATAGTCATATGTATTTTTACTACAAAATACATTAGGTGAGTTTCATTTGCTCCCTTTTACTCTTTACATTTTTGGGCTGAGAATACATGCAAATGCTTTATCAACTGTTTTACAATATTTATATGCGTGAGTTTCATTACTCCCTTTATATATATTTTTTTGGGACTGAGAATACATGCGCTGCTTTTATAAATGTTTTACGATATAGACACAAGTAATCGAAATTACATTCTATGGTTGGATTATCGAAGTCGAATATGCCCCTTTTTATTAAGTCTGGTAATCTAAGAATTAGGGAACATACACCCTAATTGACGCGAACTCTAAAGATAGATCTATCGGGCCCAACAAGCCCCATCCAAAGTACCGGATGCTTTAGTACTTCGAAATTTATATCATGTCCGAAGGAGGATCCCGGAATGATGGGGATATTCTAATATGCATTTTGTGAATGTCGATTACCAGGTGTTCAATCCATATGAATGATATTTTGTCTCTATGCATGGGACGTATATTTATGAGAACTGAATATGAAATCTTGTCGTCTATTAAAATTATGAAATGATTATTTATGTTAAACTAATGAACTCACCAACCTTTTGGTTGACACTTTAAAGCATGTTTATTCTCAGGTATGAAAGAAATTTTCCGCTGTGCTTTTGCTCATCTTAGAGATATTAATTGGAGTCATTCATGACATATTTCAAAAGACGTTGCATTCGAGTCGTTGAGTTCATCAAGATTATTATTAAGTCAATTATAGTAAGATATATTATGAAATGGTATGCATGTCGTCAACCGTAGATGTAATGAAAGATTGTCTTTTCAAAAATGAATGCAATGTTTGTAAAATGTATCATATAGAGGTCAAGTACCTCGCGATGTAATCAACTGTTGTGAATCGTTTATAATCGATGTGGACTTTGTCCGGATGGATTAGGACGGGTCCTTTCAAGCACAATCTCCACATAGATTGAAGTTCAATCTATGAGTTCTATGGGTTCTCTACATACTCTAGTTCTCTAGGGATCCTTTCACTATATATATATATATATATATATATATATATATATATATATATATATATATATATATATATATATATATATATATATACTCAAAATATTCAATTAAATTCAATTTAATTGAGTAAAAAGTGTGAATTAGAAGTCATTAATTTAATGTTAAAGGAATATTTTTTATTTTTATTTAAATAATAGTTTAAAGATTTTTTATAATTCGAGGATAAATAAATATTTGTGAATAAAAACACTTGCTACGCTTAGAGGATATTCATTTTTGAATAACATTAATCCGAGAACGATGTAAATAAATACTCTTGTATAATACAATATTAGAAATTAGAATTAGATCTTAGATAGCTAACATAAAAATATGTCGTTATAACTGATATAAATTTGTTCCTGCAAAATTACAAGGAACTGAAATGACAACTTTGTCCGTATATAACATTTTATGTTTGCCAAAATCAATAAGACCAAAAATCTAATATTGTCTTTTGTGAGATGTGGTGTATGATTGTATAGTATATACGTTGATATTTTAATTTTGGTAATTATTTTAATTTTAATAATAATAATTAATAATAATAATAATATATTTGGCTGCCTTTAATTGAAAAATAAAAATAAACCATGTCCATGGATAAAGATTCTGTTTTGGTTCAATACCACTATCCATAAGATTCTAATTCGTTTGCATTCCTACCATTCAAAGTTACGGAAAAAAATGTGACCTGAAAATATTATATTAAAAATTAACCTAAATAATTATTAAATTAAAAGTTTAAAATAGAGACAAATTACAATACGAATTACTTTTATTGTGTATCTTATAGCTGTGACGTGTATGATTGTCGTTATAATATTGAATTACTAAATTTTGTGGAACGGATATTTATTAAAAAATTGGTGGCACTCATAATTATGGTATTTAACTTTCAATTGTTTATTTTATGTACCTTTTGTCATTTCAAATATTCGAGTTAGATAAGATGAATGTAGGTGCCGTATATATAATTAGTTTTATGAGTCCGTGCGTTACACGGTATTTGTAAAAATTAGTAGTCGATAACGTTATTATTGATAATTATCAAATGTATAATACAATTACAATAAAAAAATTATTTATTACTGATAACATTTGTATCAAAATCATTAATTGAATCACGCATAGATTATGAGTCCGTCCGTTAGAATCATTTAAACTTCAATTGACAAATAATCGATTAAACACCGAACATGAGTATAACAACCCTCACATTTCCATTCTGAATTTACCAAATTGCCTTTAGGGTTTCATTGTCATAATCTGTGTATTATCACTAGAGTTGTTATCCAGATATAATAAATATAGTAATTAATACTTAAATCTTAATATTATTTAAAACCCTAAACCTAACCCTATACATTAAATACTAAACCCTAATACCATTTAATATTAAATATTAAACCATAACTCTAATATTAAATTAATAATATAAACTTTATGTAATAAATTAAAGGTGACAAAATATAAATTTAAAAACTAATTAGAAGTAAATTTAAATTAATAAAGATAGGGACAAATAATGTAAATTAAGTAAATACAATTTATTTAAATAAATGTAACCTCAATAATATATATATATATATATATATATATATATATATATATATATATATATATATATATATATATATATATATATATATATATATATATATATATATATATATATATATATATATAATACAAAAATCAATTAATAAATGTCAAAAAAATATATAAATATGCATTAATATATAAATTTCGGCCAAAATATAAAAAAAATGGAGAGATGAGCTTGATCCCTAAGTAATCTACAATCCTAATCCTAATCTAGTTCTAAGTCTTGAAGCTAATCCTAATCCTTGAACATCAAGTTTTCATGAATCCTAAATTAAACCTAAATCTTGATTTGTTTCCTATAAAAAGGCTCATGAATTCCCAAGTTTGCACCACAAATTAAATCACCAAAAGATGTCTATTGTTGCTTGGAATTAGTCGACACCTTGGAGCCCTCCCCTCTTATTTTTTTGTCGACAACAGCAGCCCTCCACAGCCTTTTCTGTATCGACTAATCATCACCCAAAACCACCACCCTTCGCCACCTCAACTGCACCTAATCGAACACCATTCAGCAGCCTCATTCGCCATTGTTTCCTGCTGCTTTTCAGCTCCCGTGTCGCCACTTTTACAGCCTTTTATTCTCCTATTCTTGCTGCAAGTTTCACCATCAAACAGCCTGCAAGTCGAACCATTGTTGCTTCATAGTTGCTGCGTTTTATTTTCTGTTACTTGCTGATCCTGCCGTGGCCAAAGAAGCCCAAGAAAACCTCCTGTTGGTCGTGATTGTTGCTGCTAGGTTCTGCTTTCTGTTCAGCCTATAGTCATCATTCTTAGTCTTGATCTTCACCTTCTAAAGGTATAACTAAACCCCTAGTTCAATCTTACTTATAAATCAATTACTTTTAATATATGTTATAAGTATCATGATTAAGTTATTGATTTAAATATGATCATGATTGTAGATGGTAACGAATGTGATTAATGAATTAAGTATAATCATATTAAATGAGGTTAAAAGATAATGAAGATTATGATGTGGATTATGTTTAAAGTTGAAAGCATTGGTTAAAGTTATAACAACCCTCACTTTTCCCTTATGAATTTACCAAATTTGCCCTCAGGGTTTCAATGTCATATTCTGTGCGTTAGCATTAGGGTTGTTATCCGGATATAATAATTATAGTAATTAATACTTAAACCCTAATATTATTTAAAAACCCTAAACCTAATTCTATACGTTAAATACTAAACCCTAAAATCATTTAATATTAAATATTAAACCCTAACCCTAATACTAAATAAATAATATAAACTATATGTATTAATATTAAATGTGACATTTTATAACTATTAAAAACTAATAAACTAATTAGAACCAAATCAACAATTAATAAAAATTGGGGACTAATAATTAAAATAAAATGTAATTTAAATAAAATGTAACTTTAGTAATAATAATAATATTAACTTTAAAAAAAATATAAATATGTATTAATAAAAAAATTCAGCTAGAATATATATATATATATATATATATATATATATATATATATATATATATATATATATATATATATATACATATATAATAATAATAAATAATAATAATAATAATAATAATAATAATAATAATAATAATAATAATAATAAAAGACTTGATCATTAAGTCCTTCCTAATCCTAGCCTAACTCAAATTACTTGCATCCTAATCTGATTCAAGTCCTTGATCAACAAGTCTTTCATGAATCCTAAATTAATCCCAACACTTGATTGTTTCCTATAAATAGCTCCATGTTTTTCCAAGTTTATCACCACAAAATAAATCACAAAACCCCTAGTTATTGTCGACTGATTATCTAGCTTTCCCTCTTCTATTTTCTGTCAACCAAACAGCCTCCTGCAGTCCCCATTCTGTCGACTAAACAACCCCAGAACCCATCTGCAAGTCGACACATCCAAGCTTACAAAAACCCTGTTGTAGTCGACTACCAAAGCAGCCTGTTCTTGCTGTTGCAGTCGACTTGCCACCTCACCAAAATAGCCCTACATTCGCCATTAACCTGCTGCTATTAGCCTCCTGTTTTAGCTTCTGTTTCATAACTAAAATAGCCCAAGTAATCGATCAAACCTGCTGCTGAGTTCTTGCTGTTTTCTGTCGAACAAAAAGGACCCAAGAAACCTTGTTTTGGGTCGTGATTTGTTGCTGAGCTGCTACTAGTTTCTGTTTCTATTCGCATAATCATTCATCATCATCCTTAGTCTCTAATCTTCATAAGGTAGTCTAAAACCCTAATTTAATATTGTTCTTAATTTAATTACTTTTAAAGTTATACTTAAGTAGTTTATTGTTATAAGTATGATGATGTTTAATAAAGATGATTATGAATAAGGATTACAAGTTTATTAATAAGTTTGTAATAAAAGGAAATTAAGATTGTGTATATGAAAAAGATTAAAAGTATTATGATTGTGAAGTATTAGTAAATTGGTAATTAATAAGTATAAAATTATGATTATGGTCATTGTTAATGATTAGTAAGTTGTTAGGTTTTGATTGATAAAAGTTATGAGATTAGTTATGTGACGATCGCTCCAAATCCATATGGACGAACATGTCATTTATCGATTTCATTGCGAGGTATTTGACCTCTATATGATACGTTTTGTAAACATTGCATTCTTTTGAAAAGGCACACCATAAATGAATATTTAAATCAAAGGTTTTCGACATCTGATGATTTCTACATATAGACAATCACCGTAAATAATAGTTTACAATAGTACTTCCGTTGACAATGCAGTCAAAATAAGATACATGGTGATGATTTGGTGAATGCAACGTTTCCTTGTAAAAATATGCCATGTAAGACTCCATGCACATAGCTTGTCTAACATATAAGCAAATAGCGGAAGACTTCTAGGGAACCTGAGAATAAACATGATAACAAGTGTCAACACAAAGGTTGGTGAGTTCATAGTTTTAATGTTTCATATAATCTGTATATAAAGGTGGATCACAATATTTCAGTTGTTTCATCTAGAAACGTTTATCAAAATATTCTACAAGATTGAGCACCCTGGTAACTAAACTTAACGTATATATAATTTATACCCTTTGTATAATCATCTTAATAATACACGCAAACCAACGTGTACGCTTCTCAAATAGCATACGTCCGTTAAAAGGCTAGTGCTCTAGCTCGGACGGGGATATCAAGCCCTATGGATCCATATACTACTACTCGCGCCCACCCGTTCTTATAACCGGCAGTTACTAGTTACCAAAGCTAAGGGATTTTCGGTTCAAACTCAGTGTAGAATTTAGTATGTACTTGTATCCATTGCATTTAAATATATTGCATGTATTCTCAGCTCAAAAATATAGATTGCAAAAGCAATTAAAAAGGGAGCAAATGAAACTCACCTTAGCAGTATATAAAGTCGTTCATCAAAATGTGACTGAAACTCGGATTACCAAATAACCGTAGATCTTGTAACGACCCTACTTTTTCCGTTATCTTTTACCGTTAATTATTTAACGTCTGTTAATTGTTATTCATGTCACGTCATTTCTATGACCTATATTATTATTTTTGTAATAATATATTAATTATTTTGTGTCGTATGAATATTTGTGTTCATATTTTAAGTTATACGTTTCAACGTGTCGCGGATTTCTATCCGGCGAATCTTTTCGGTTTTCAAACCAACGGTCAAGCTTTTGGGATTTTTAAATCTCAATTATTTTAAATATGATATTTTTATGTCATATGTTTATATATAGTGTTTATATATTTTATTTGTCGCGTATATGTTATCTCTCCGAATATTTAATCGCGTAGCGGTGTTTTCGCGTTTCGGGTTTCGTTCGAGCGTTCGGCCACAAGGTTTCTTTCATTTGTCAACTTGGACCACTAAGGGGCCCACCCCATGCCTAATTCAGCCGAAATTCCCATGGGGGGATTGGTTTTGCCATTTTGTCAAATTAATCATCCTTAATTGCATTTTTAGACTACAAAACCTAGAACCTAATTACATTTCATTATTTTTCCACTTCTCCTTCTCCTCCCTTGCTCCTTGGCCATCACCTACAGCACCAACATCACCATTATTCATCCAAAATTGTTGCTTGGAATTTAGGGCTTTCAACATAATCGGATTCATCTCTTCGATCTCTACGCGTTCATACTAATCAATTCTTGATTAGGGTATAAACCCTAACCCTAGATTTTTCAATTTTTATTATTTTTACTGATTTTTATATGTATGATAATGTTATAGTACTTGTGTATTGTTGTATTGGTGATTTGATGCGTAGAAATACTCGATTTGTTATGTTTTCGGTTTGATTTGATTGGGACAGCAGCCTTTTTGTGCAATTCTGATATTTTGACTGTTATAAATGTTAAAAATAAAGTGTTTAGATGAGTTCCTCTCATCAAGACATTAATTTTAGACTCCGGATTCATATCGTTTCGATTTTCGGAGCCCTAGATATGATCAAAATGGTATTTTGTTAAGATTGAAATGGGATATTGGTATGAACCAGGTTTGGTCCGACTTTGTGACCATATTTGGTGACTTTAGGGTGTGTTAGTGTGTTAGGGTTGATGGTGGGATGAACTTTCATATTCGGGTCATCTAAATTCGAGCCACGAATCACCCGTTATGTCTAAAACACGATTTTGATTGAATTGAAGATCCAAGTGGTGTCATGTCTGATCACCACGACTTGTGGACTGTTCTTGGTGTGTTCTTAAGTGCACCAATGTGTCGGGTGGTTTGATTAGGCGGAGATATATATAAGGCTCGCCGAAAACCGACACCCGGGGCTCAAGATACGACCCGATGAACTTTTGATTTAAAACTTATGATTAATTATTAAACTTATGATATAAATAATGACTTTCATTATTATTTAATTACTTATGATATAAAAAGTAATTATTATTATTTAAGACTTATGATATGTATTTATTATATCATTTATTAATTAATCATTATTCAATTAAACTTTAATTAAACTTATGGTTAATAATACTTTTATTATTAATGAAAAATACTTATGATAAGTATTAAACTTATATTATGAGATTTTTATTATAAGACTTATAATAAGGATTAATTAATTATTTAAATATTATAAGGCTTATTTATTATTTAATTATGATTTAATTATTAAATATTTATGATTTAATAATTATAATTAGAAACTTAGGATATGATTAATAATTCATTGTTAATTAATAATACTTATGATATGATTTAAAATTTATTATTAATTAATAATACTTATATTATGACTAATATTTAATTAATTAATTAAATACTTATGTTATAATAATTATATCAATTAAACTTATGTTAACTTTAATAATTCATTTTAACTTAATTAAACTTATGTTATGACATAATTATACATGTTTAACTTTAATTAACATTATAACCTATGTTATTATTACAACTTACACTTTTAAAATTTATGTTGACTATGTTTGACCAAGGTTGACTTTTGAGTTGACTTCCGGTTGACTTTGACTTTCAGTTGACTTTTGTTGACTTTCTAATTAAGGAAATTTTCCTAACTTATAAACTTTCCTAAAATAGAAACTTTCTAAAAACAGAAAGTACATGTCCTTACGCTGTTCCGATCAAACCGAAGCATACTGAGTGTTGTTCTATGTCTACTTGCAACAAGTACTATAGCTATCATACTAAGACTTGACCTAAGTTAGTTATTTATATCGACCTGCTTTATTTATAGGTCGGCGTTGTGATCATTCTTGATCACTTTACTTCACTTGCTGTTCGCATATTTGTCTAGTTACTTCATTTGCTTTAAGGTGAGTTATAGTCCCATTTTTCTATTTTTAATCTTTTGGGATGAGAATACATGCAATTTATTTTATATTTTGGACAAGTGAAAGTTGGTTTAAATTATTCATTGTGAGTTGAACAAAAATATTCCCTAGTCTGGTAACTGTAATAACTGGTTTCTACTGGTGAACGCGAATCCTACGGATAGATCTATCGGGTTTGACAACCCCATTTCGAGCTAGTCGCGCTAGCAATTTATAATCGGAATGTTTAGTACTTCATATTTTGTTGTAGATACACTTGTTCGGTGTATATTATTTATTGTGTTTGGCAAGGGTAAATAAATGGTTAAGTGGTTACCAGGTGGCTCACGGAAAATAGAATAATGTTTTATTATATGTTTTCTAGCATATAATTTTGTGGTCCAAAAAGGAGTTTTTATGTTTTCAAACATAAATTTTTATTGTTTAAATTAAATATTGTTTGCAATATTAAACCTATAATTCACTCAACATTTTTGTTGATAGTTACTCGCATGTTTTATTCTCAGGTTCATGATTGATTGCTTCCGCTGTGCTTAGAGAGTCTGCATATTTATGATGGCAGCTTTTGTTAAACATTAACTTGCATTCTATTTTGATACATTTAATAGTGGATGTTGTTGACTTGTTTTGGTCAACTTTTGGTTAAATAATAATGTATGGTTTTTTTTCTAAACTTACATATTTTGGTAAATTTCCTTTTGGAAAACTTTTGAAATAAAAGAATGCAATGTTGTTATTTAAATTCATATAGAGTTATGATCAAGCTGTGGGACCAAGTGATGGAGCCGTTAAGTGTTTTGACGGGACCATCACAGTTGGTATCAGAGCTCTGGTTGTAGGGAATTATGCTGCATTGATGTCGTTACCCGAGTCAATAGGGTGCATTAGTGAGTCTAGTCTACAGCCCGGCCTATAAAATATTATTATATGTGACTATTTGTATCGTATTGGTATGTATATTGTTATCATACATACATCTCTATTATGTTCTGATTCCGGGAGGAACTCCCATTCCGATTTAAACGTATTCTCTGACTCATGCGAACTTATCCTTATAAGAACACCTCGGGTAGTGAAACCGAGGAATGTCATTCTTGACTTCTGAAATTCTCAACATTTCTATGTCATCTATTATGGTTATGTATATAACATTTGAGTTATATTATGTGAGATGTCATTCTTGACTTCTAAAGGCTCGGCATTTCAATGTCAGCTATTATGTTTAGGTATATAACATTCTTGTTATATTACGTGCCTTTGTGCCGTTGTGCTTTGGTTTTTGAACCGAAAAACGTCATTCTTGACTTTTAGAGATTTTTGGTACTTCGAAGACATTTCTATGTCATCGTTACTCCTATTCGTTACTTTTGATGTTTTTGTCTCTTGTGCTATCCTTAGCACATTGTTTAAGAAATCGTTTTAGAGAAATTCTGTGGAAATTTGAGGTTGATCGCGTGTCCTGACCTCATGTAGTGCTATTGGAATGGAACTGTGAATTAGTGAAATATAATGGCGTCAGGCCAATGTGATTATATTACGTTAATTCATAAAGAAGTCCTAATATTGTGACATGAGGAATAGAAAGCGAGTCAAAGAAAATTTTTACACCACTCATTCAGAAATTCCGATGTATTACATGGGTAGGGAAAATATTCATTATCTTATTTGTTGATATACGAGAAGCTCGTTTTAACCAGATTATCTATCTCATGCTCTATCCTTCATAAATCGCTTGTTAGCAACAGCTTCGCTCGGGAACAGTTTTGGCCCAAGGACTTCTGTCCTGATAATAGTCAAAATAACATTTAACTCATTGGTTTTCATGACCTCGTAACATTGTTGGTCAAATGTTGCACGACGATTCAAGTCCTTTACTCGATCTTCCACGATCTTACTTCAACTTGTAACCTCTGATTACGGATACTCTGTTTATCGTCGGGAGTTTTATACATTTGTTTAATTGGGCGGTTCTCACGGGATTTGTGGGTGAATAGAAGTAATGAAATATTTTTTTTCATGTATACAATTTATAAAATCATATATGTATGTATGGATTCAAATGAATAAATTTACCCTTACCTATTTTGGCTAGTATATACTAAATTATACCTTCAAAATTATTTTAAAACCACTCATTTATTGAGCTGTTTGACTAAGTCAATTTGTTTTATATAAAATGGTACATGTTGTACATACTTCAAAATTTACTAAGAACTTCATTCCGTTCATGTTGTCACATCAAACGTTTAAAACTTTTTCAAAACTCCTTTGGTTGATTTTATCAAATTTTCGCATTTCTCTACAGAGTGTTTGGGTCACAGATCTTCCCATCGTCCGTTTAAGGATGAAACTTACCATTAAGTTCAATGATAGAAACTCTTACACCACTTTGGATGCCGGTTTTATAAAATTTGTTGGAAAGTCCTTGCGCTCATAAAATTTTCCCTCTTATGGTTAGACATGGCTGAAACGCGGACTGATAAATCAATTTTATGGGGTACACTCGGTGGTCACCCTATTGTAGAAAAGGCGCTTTGTGGGTTTCTACCCCAACTGTTGTTATAGTGGGTATCATGGATGTATACTACATTAGACCGTTTGAGGAGTTTCTACTCTCAATATTCGCGGTTAACTGCAACACCCTCGTAAACATCAATCCTAGGATTCAATACTTTGAGGTACACAAAATTATTGTTGGATATTCATCTCATCTGGAGTCGACCATTCTTTATAACCCATGATTCGCGTTCTTTTCGTCCGCAAATAAATTTAAGAATATGGATGAATCCTAGATTTCCTCGCTCATCGTACCAGGAAGTTCACTCTCGTTGAAATATCACGCCTTTCGTACGTCTTCCTTTCGGAAATGTAATGAAAATTTACCTTGAAGCCCATGATTCTCCTTATCTCCTTTGAGAGAATTGCCTTAAATATCTATGCCACCGATGTGACTACTCGATATATTTCTTCCTTCATTGTTGCAACTATATTTCATTCATCCCAGTTTGTCCCCTTGGGGAGCTCCTATTTTATTTGTTAAGAAGAAAGGTGATTCGTTCCGATGGTGTATTGATTATCTCGAGTTGAACAAGCTCACTGTTAAAAAAAAAACCGTTACCCTCTTCCTAGAATTGATGATCTGTTCGATCAGCTTCAAGGTTCGTCTATTTATTCTAAAATCGATCTTCGTTCTGGTTATCATCAACTGCGTGTTAAAGAATCTGATGTTCCAAAAACTACCTTCCGCACCCGTTATGGTCACTACGAATTCCTTATTATGCCGTTCGGATTGACAAATGCACCTGTTGTGTTCATGGACCTCATGAACCGTGTGTGTAGACCCTATCTGGACAAATTCGTCGTTGTTTTCATCGATGACATCCTTATTTATTCCAAGAGTGTTGAAGAGCACGAGGAACATTTGAAGTTGGTGCTTGATTTATTGAGGAAAGAAGAGTTGTTCGCTAAGTTCTCTAAGTGTGCTTTGTAGTTAGGAGAAGTTCAATTCCTTGGACATGTTTTTAGTAAACAAAGAATACAGGTTGATCCTGCCAAGATTGAGGCAATTGAGAAGTGGGAAATTTCGAAGACTCCTACTCAGATTCATCAGTTTCTAGGGTTGGCAGGTTACTACAGAAGGTTCATTCAAGATTTCTCTCGTATAGCAAAACCTCTGACTGCTTTAACGCACAAGGGGAAGAAGTATGAGTGGAAGGATGAACAAAAGACTGCTTTTCAAACTCTGAAGAAGAAGCTGACTACCGCTCCAATATTGCCACTACCTGTGGGTAATGACGATTTTGTTGTTTATTGTGATGCTTCGCGTCAAGGCTTTGGCTGTGTTTTGATGCAGTGAAAGAAAGTCATTGCTTACGCGTCACGTCAGTTAAAGATTCACGAGCAGAATTATACAATCCATGATTTAGAGTTGGGAGCTGTTGTGTTTGCGCTCAAGATTTGGAGACATTATCTTTATGGGGTCAAAAGTACAGAGTACACTGATCACAAAAGTGTTCAACATATTATTGATCAGAAACAGTTGAATATGAGGCAACGAAGATGGGTTGAGACGTTGAATGATTATGATTGCGAACTTTTATATCATCCGGGAAAGGCCAATGTTGTGGCTGATGCGTTAAGTCGTAAAGAGAGGGCTGAACCTCGCAGGTTTAGAGCCTTGAATATGACAATTCGAACAAACCTCGCAAGACAGATTCTTGCAGCTCAACAAGAAACCTTGAAGGGGGGAGAATTTTGTAACGGGAAGGTCCGAGGCTTGAGTAAACAGTTTGAGGTACAAACCGATGGCACTCGGTATTTTTCAGGACGTCTTTGGGTTCCGAAGTTTGGTGATCTGCGACAACTTGTTTTAGACGAGGCTCATAAATCTAGGTACTCTATTCATCCTGGTTCAGGAAAGATGTATCATGATCTTAAGGGGATGTATTAGTGGCCTAATTTGAAAGCTGATGTAGCTACGTATGTGGCTAAGTGTTTGACCTGTGCTAAGGTTAAAGCTGAACATTAAAAACCGTCTGGACTTTTGGTGAAACCTGGGATTCCTGAGTGGAAGTGGGAAGGTACTACGATGGATTTTATTACGAAGTTACCGAGACTTGCGGGTGGCTATGATACCATTTGGGTGATTGTAGAGCGACTCAAAAAGTCGGCTCACTTTTTATCGATTAAGGAAACAGATTCGATGGAGAAGCTTACTCGTTTGTATTTAAAGGAGATTGTTTCTAGACATGGTGTTCCTGTATCTATTATTTTAGACCGAGACAGTCAATTTATATCGAGGTTTTGGCGATCCTTACAGGAAGCTTTGGGAACTAAGTTGGATATGGGCACCGCTTATCATCCTTAAACGGATGGCCAGAGTGAAAGGACCATTCAAATATTAGAAGACATGTTACGAGCGTGTGTTATTGATTTTGGTAATGGGTGGGATAGGTATTTGCCACTAGCTGAATTTTCTTATAATAACAGCTATCATGCAAGTATTAAAGCCGCATCGTTTGAAGCTCTGTATGGTAGAATGTGTAGGTCTCATGTCTGTTGGAATGAGGTTGGGGATGCTCAACTCGCAGGCCCAGAGATTATTCATGAGACTACCGAGAAGGTCGTACAGATTAAAGAGAGATTGATAACCACCAGAAGTAGGCAAAGGAGTTATGCCAATAAGAGAAGGAACGATATTGAATTTCAGGTCGTTGATCGGGTTATGTTAAAGGTATCACCTTGGAAGGGTGAGATACGTTTTGGTAAAAGGGGAAAGTTGAATCCTCGTTTTGTTGGACCGTTTGAAATTAGTGAGAGGGTTGGACCCGTGGCTTATCGTTTGAAATTGCCACAAGAACTCAGTGCTGTTCACGATGTTTTTCATGTGTTGAATTTGAAGAAGTGTTTGGCCGAGGCCGATGAGACCATTCCTCTTGAGGAGCTGCATGTTGATAAATAACTCCATTTTATTGAGGAATTTGTTGAGATTATGGATCGAGAAGTTAAGACTCTCAGGTAGAGTAGAATTCCTATCGTCCAAGTTCGATGGAATGCCAGATGCGGTCCCGAGTTCACTTGGGAGCGTAAAGATCAGATGAGGCAGAAGTACCCGCATTTGTTCCCAGATGCCGAGTCAACCCCTGCACCTGCTTAAATTTCGGGACGAAATTTCCGTAACGGGAAGGTACTGTAATGACCATACTTTTTCCGTTATCTTTTACCGTTAATTATTTAACGTCTGTTAATTGTTATTCGTGCCACGTCATTTCTATGACCTATATTATTATTTTTGTAATAATATATTAATTATTTTGTGTCGTATGAATATTTGTGTTCATATTTTAAGTTATACGTTTCTACGTGTCGCGAATTTCTATCCGGCGAATCTTTTCGGTTTTTAAACCAACGGTCAAGCTTTTGGGATTTTTAAATCTCAATTATTTTAAATATGATATTTTTATGTCATATGTTTATATATAGTGTTTATATATTTTATTTGTCGCGTATATGTTATCTCTCCGAATATTTAATCGCGTAGCGGTGTTTTCGCGTTTCGGGTTTCGTTCGAGCGTTCGGGCCACAAGGTTTCTTTCATTTGTCAACTTGGACCACTAAGGGGCCCACCGTATGCCTAATTCAGCCGAAATTCCCATGGGGGGATTGGTTTTGCCATTTTGTCAAATTAATCATCCTTAATTGCATTTTTAGACTACAAAACCTAGAACCTAATTACATTTCATTATTTTTCCACTTCTCCTTCTCCTCCCTTGCTCCTTGGCCGTCACCTACAGCACCAACATCACCATTATTCATCAAAAATTGTTGCTTGGAATTTAGGGCTTTCAACATAATCGGATTCATCTCTTCGATCTCTACGCGTTCATACTAATCAATTCATGATTAGGGTATAAAACCTAACCCTAGTTTTTTCAATTTTTATTATTTTTACTGATTTTTATATGTATGATGATGTTATAGTACTTGTGTATCGTTGTATTGGTGATTTGATGCGTAGAAATACTCGATTTGTTATGTTTTCGGTTTGATTTGATTGGGACAGCAGCCTTTTCGTGCAATTCTGATATTGTGACTGTTATAAATGTTAAAATAAAGTGGTTAGATGAGTTCCTCTCATTAAGACATTAATTTTAGACTCCGGATTCATATCGTTTCGATTTCCGGAGCCCTAGGTATGATCAAAATGGTATTTTGTTAAGATTGAAATGGGATATTGGTATGAACTGTAGTGACCCGAACTTTTCCATGTTTATATATATTAATTGAGATTGATATTTACATGATTAAATGTTTCCAACATGGTAAGCAATCAAACTTGTTAAGACTTGATTAATTGAAATATGTTTCATATAGACAATTGACCACCCAAGTTGACCGGTGATTCACGAACGTTAAAACTTGTAAAAACTATATGATGACATATATATGGATAAATATATATATAGTTAACATGATACTATGATAAGTAAACATATCATTAAGTATATTAATAATGAACTACATATGTAAAAACAAGACTACTAACTTAATGATTTTTAAACGAGACATATATGTAACGATTATCGTTGTAAAGACATTTAATGTATATATATCATATTAAGAGATATTCATACATGATAATATCATGATAATATAATAATTTAAAATCTCATTTGATATTATAAACATTGGGTTAACAACATTTGACAAGATCGTTAACCTAAAGGTTTCAAAACAACACATACATGTAACGACTAACGATGACTTAACGACTCAGTTAAAATGTATATACATGTAGTGTTTTAATATGTATTTATACACTTTTGAAAGACTTCAATACACTTATCAAAATACTTCTACTTAACAAAAATGCTTACAATTACATCCTCGTTCAGTTTCATCCACAATTCTACTCGTATGCACCCGTATTCGTACTCGTACAATACACAGCTTTTAGATGTATGTACTATTGGTATATACACTCCAATGATCAGCTCTTAGCAGCCCATGTGAGTCACCTAACACATGTGGGAACCATCATTTGGCAACTAGCATGAAATATCTCATAAAATTACAAAAATATGAGTAATCATTCATGACTTATTTACATGAAAACAAAATTACATATCCTTTATATCTAATCCATACACCAACGACCAAAAACACCTACAAACACTTTCATTCTTCAATTTTCTTCATCTAATTGATCTCTCTCAAGTTCTATCTTCAAGTTCTAAGTGTTCTTCATATATTCTACAAGTTCTAGTTACATAAAATCAAGAATACTTTCAAGTTTGCTAGCTCACTTCCAATCTTGTAAGGTGATCATCCAATCTCAAGAAATCTTTGTTTCTTATAGTAGGTTATCATTCTAATACAAGGTAATAATCATATTCAAACTTTGGTTCAATTTCTATAACTATAACAATCTTATTTCAAGTGATGATCTTACTTGAACTTGTTTTCGTGTCATGATTCTGCTTCAAGAACTTCGAGCCATCCAAGGATCCGTTGAAGCTAGATCCATTTTTCTCTTTTCCAGTAGGTTTATCCAAGGAACTTAAGGTAGTAATGATGTTCATAACATCATTCGATTCATACATATAAAGCTATCTTATTCGAAGGTTTAAACTTGTAATCACTAGAACATAGTTTAGTTAATTCTAAACTTGTTCGCAAACAAAAGTTAATCCTTCTAACTTGACTTTTAAAATCAACTAAACACATGTTCTATATCTATATGATATGCTAACTTAATGATTTAAAACCTGGAAACACGAAAAACACCGTAAAACCGGATTTACGCCGTCGTAGTAACACCGCGGGCTGTTTTGGGTTAGTTAATTAAAAACTATGATAAACTTTGATTTAAAAGTTGTTATTCTGAGAAAATGATTTTTATTATGAACATGAAACTATATCCAAAAATTATGGTTAAACTCAAAGTGGAAGTATGTTTTCTAAAATGGTCATCTAGACGTCGTTCTTTCGACTGAAATGACTACCTTTACAAAAATGACTTGTAACTTATTTTTCCGACTATAAACCTATACTTTTTATGTTTAGATTCATAAAATAGAGTTCAATATGAAACCATAGCAATTTGATTCACTCAAAACAGATTTAAAATGAAGAAGTTATGGGTAAAACAAGATTGGATAATTTTTCTCATTTTAGCTACGTGAAAATTGGTAACAAATCTATTCCAACCATAACTTAATCAACTTGTATTGTATATTATGTAATCTTGAGATACCATAGACACGTATACAATGTTTCGACCTATCATGTCGACACATCTATATATATTTCGGAACAACCATAGACACTCTATATGTGAATGTTGGAGTTAGCTATACAGGGTTGAGGTTGATTCCAAAATATATATAGTTTGAGTTGTGATCAATACTGAGATACGTATACACTGGGTCGTGGATTGATTCAAGATAATATTTATCGATTTATTTCTGTACATCTAACTGTGGACAACTAGTTGTAGGTTACTAACGAGGACAGCTGACTTAATAAACTTAAAACATCAAAATATATTAAAAGTGTTGTAAATATATTTTGAACATACTTTGATATATATGTATATATTGTTATAGGTTCGTGAATCAACCAGTGGCCAAGTCTTACTTCCCGACGAAGTAAAAATCTGTGAAAGTGAGTTATAGTCCCACTTTTAAAATCTAATATTTTTGGGATGAGAATACATGCAGGTTTTATAAATGATTTACAAAATAGACACAAGTACGTGAAACTACATTCTATGGTTGAATTATCGAAATCGAATATGCCCCTTTTTATTAAGTCTGGTAATCTAAGAATTAGGGAACAGACACCCTAATTGACGTGAATCCTAAAGATAGATCTATTGGGCCTAACTAACCCCATCCAAAGTACCGGATGCTTTAGTACTTCGAAATTTATATCATATCCGAAGGGTGTCCCGGAATGATGGGGATATTCTTATATATGCATCTTGTTAATGTCGGTTACCAGGTGTTCACCATATGAATGATTTTTATCTCTATGTATGGGATGTGTATTGAAATATGAAATCTTGTGGTCTATTATTATGATTTGATATATATAGGTTAAACCTATAACTCACCAACATTTTTGTTGACGTTTTAAGCATGTTTATTCTCAGCTGATTATTAAGAGCTTCCGCTGTCGCATACTTAAATAAGGACGAGATTTGGAGTCCATGCTTGTATGATATTGTGTAAAAACTGCATTCAAGAAACTTATTTTGTTGTAACATATTTGTATTGTAAACCATTATGTAATGGTCGTGTGTAAACAGGATATTTTAGATTATCATTATTTGATAATCTATGTAAAGCTTTTTAAACCTTTATTGATGAAATAAAGGTTATGGTTTGTTTTAAAATGAATGCAGTCTTTGAAAAACGTCTCATATAGAGGTCAAAACCTCGCAACGAAATCAATTAATATGGAACGTTTTTAATCAATAAGAACGGGACATTTCATGAACCAGGTTTGGTCCGACTTTGTGACCATATTTGGTGACTTTAGGGTGTTTTAGTGTGTTAGGGTTGATGGTGGGACGAACTTTCATGTTCGGGTCATCTAAATCCGAGCCACGAATCACCCATTATGTCTAAAACACGATTTTGATTGAATTGAAGTTCCAAGTGGTGTCATGTCTAATCACCACGACTTGTGGACTGTTCTTGGTGTGTTCTTACGTGCTCCAATGTGTCGGGTGGTTTGATTAGGCGAAGATATATATAAGGCTCGCCGAAAACCGACACCCGGGGCTCAAGATACGACCCGATGAACTTTTGATTTAAAACTTATGATTAATTATTAAACTTATGATATAAATAATGACTTTCATTATTATTTAATTACTTATGATATAAAAAGTAATTATTATTATTTAAGACTTATGATATGTATTTATTATATCATTTATTAATTAATCATTATTCAATTAAACTTTAATTAAACTTATGGTTAATAATACTTTTATTATTAATGAAAAATACTTATGATAAGTATTAAACTTATATTATGAGATTTTTATTATAAGACTTATAATAATGATTAATTAATTATTTAATTATTATAAGGCTTATTTATTATTTAATTATGATTTAATTATTAAATATTTATGATTTAATAATTATAATTAGAAACTTAGGATATGATTAATAATTCATTGTTAATTAATAATACTTATGATATGATTTAAAATTTATTATTAATTAATAATACTTATATTATGACTAATATTTAATTAATTAATTAAATACTTATGTTATAATAATTATATCAATTAAACTTATGTTAACTTTAATAATTCATTTTAACTTAATTAAACTTATGTTATGACATAATTATACATGTTTAACTTTAATTAACATTATAACCTATGTTATTATTACAACTTACACTTTTAAAATTTATGTTGACTATGTTTGACCAAGGTTGACTTTTGAGTTGACTTCCGGTTGACTTTGACTTTCAGTTGACTTTTGTTGACTTTCTAATTAAGGAAATTTTCCTAACTTATAAACTTTCCTAAAATAGAAACTTTCTAAAAACAGAAAGTACATGTCCTTACGCTGTTCCGATCAAACCGAAGCATACTGAGTGTTGTTCTATGTCTACTTGCAACAAGTACTATAGCTATCATACTAAGACTTGACCTAAGTTAGTTATTTATATCGACCTGCTTTATTTATAGGTCGGCGTTGTGATCATTCTTGATCACTTTACTTCACTTGCTGTTCGCATATTTGTCTAGTTACTTCATTTGCTTTAAGGTGAGTTATAGTCCCATTTTTCTATTTTTAATCTTTTGGGATGAGAATACATGCAATTTATTTTATATTTTGGACAAGTGAAAGTTGGTTTAAATTATTCATTGTGAGTTGAACAAAAATATTCCCTAGTCTGGTAACTGTAATAACTGGTTTCTACTGGTGAACGCGAATCCTACGGATAGATCTATCGGGTTTGACAACCCCATTTCGAGCTAGTCGCGCTAGCAATTTATAATCGGAATGTTTAGTACTTCATATTTTGTTGTAGATACACTTGTTCGGTGTATATTATTTATTGTGTTTGGCAAGGGTAAATAAATGGTTAAGTGGTTACCAAGTGGCTCACGGAAAATGGAATAATGTTTTATTATATGTTTTCTAGCATATAATTTTGTGGTCCAAAAAGGAGTTTTTATGTTTTCAAACATAAATTTTTATTGTTTAAATTAAATATTGTTTGCAATATTAAACTTATAATTCACTCAACATTTTTGTTGACAGTTACTCGCATGTTTTATTCTCAGGTTCATGATTGATTGCTTCCGCTGTGCTTAGAGAGTCTGCATATTTATGATGGCAGGTTTTGTTAAACATTAATTTGCATTCTATTTTGATACATTTAATAGTGGATGTTGTTGACTTGTTTTGGTCAACTTTTGGTTAAATAATAATGTATGATTTTTTTTCTAAACTTACATATTTTGGTAAATTTCCTTTTGGGAAACTTTTAAAATAAAAGAATGCAATGTTGTTATTTAAATTCATATAGAGTTATGATCAAGCTGTGGAACCAAGTGACGGAGCCGTTAAGTGTTTTGACGGGACCATAACAGATCTCAACCTAGAGAACATATGTTGGTCAATAAATGTCTATCAAACTTGGTCAGGCCATAGTGTATCATAATCCTAATGCTCGAGATCGACATACAAAAGTTATCCAAAGTGGTTTCAAAAAGTCAATTTTGACAATAGTTCAACAAAACGAGACGTGCCTTATATAATGATTCATTTACTCGGCTGGTAATATTCAAAAATCCAATTTATCAATCTCATAGACAAGTTGTTTAAATATTAATTTCAGATTCAAAAGCAATTCCAATCAACGTTGATCATAATTCAGTTGCCCATATCTTTTAATTCGTTCATCGAAACTATTCGATATCTAAATGAAAAGTTATTGATTTTTTGCCAGCTTTCCAAAAACATGCATATCATATACCTTTTATCAGTAATATATGTATTTACTTCGTGATTCATCATAACTGTTTAACGACGAAATTTAGCATACAAGCATGTATAAATATATATACTCGAGCACTAGACATGGATACACAATTAATATATAAAAGATAAAATATGAGTGCTTACGTATCAATATTGAGATTCAATATTGTAGGAAAGTATGTAGACGTAACGGAGATGATAAACACTAGGTTTGACTTGCGAATATTACCCATAACCTCCATAATTATAACCCATAATTTCCTTAGCTCTATCCCGCTCGAAACCCATTTTGAAAGTGACACGCTCATGACCTCGTCGTAGTATTTTATGTACTAATACTACTAATAATAATAGGATTAATAATAATATTAATAATAATAATAATAATAATAATAATAATAATAATAATAATAATAATAATAATAATAATAATAGTAATAATAATAATAATAATATAAATAACTTAAATAATACGGAGTAAAATAAATAATGAAATAAACTGGAACCAGATCGAGCTTATTTATACTACTTGGCCTGAAACAGTACCCCATGCGATCGCATGAGTTTTCAGTGTTTTTGCCATGCGATCGCATGACCGCCTTATCTGTTTTTGTTTGCTAGTTCGTCGACATCAAATAGTATTTACTGTATCAAATAGTTTTCACTGTAGCACTGTAGCAAAATACAATTTCACTGTAGCAAATAGTGTTTTACTGTAGCAAATAGTATTTTACTGTAGCAAATACATTTTACTGTAGCAAATAGTGTTTTACTGTAGGAAAGTCGTTTTTACTTGTATATATATATATATATATATATATATATATATACATACATATAATTGTTCATGAATCGTCGAGAGCAGTCAAATGTAATGAAACAGTTCTAAAATTTTGAGTTTCAACTTCATAGACTTTGCTTATCGTGTCGGAAACGTTAAATCATTGAAAGATAAAGTTTAAATTTGGTCAAAAATTTTCGGGTTGTCACAGTACCTACCCGTTAAAGAAATTTCGTCCCAAAATTTGAGTGAGGTCATCATGGCTGACAATAAAAATGTTTTCATGACGAATATGAGTTGGTAAATAGAATTTTATCACCATTGAATAATATGGATAAAACAATCCGATTACTCGAAGGGTATGTGAGAAGTTATCGTAATAGAGTGAAATGGAGAATAGAGATTCGTCTTATCTCTTGATGTAGTAACGATTGATTTTCGGAATTTAAGGAATAGAAAATCTTTATAATTTAAATAAGATTTGATTCTTCAGAATTTAAGGAAATTAGGATTTCCTTTGATTAAATGCCTAATCTGCCTCGATTGCTATGTCTGATATTTTGCTATAAATTAACCTCTTCCGTTTCATTTATTATCACCACTCCTATAATCTTCTTTCTTATTTCATACTTACAAAAGATTTGTGAAAATGCTTCATCCAGTTCTGATTCTTGATATTTTCTTGGCTATCATATTATTCATTCTTCTTTTTCATCTGCCACCAGAGGAAGTTATTTTGTTCTACCATTACCTTGGGGTTATAGTGTTTTTCATTCTCCCGTGTCTTTATATTGCTATACGCATTGATATACGCGGTTTGTAAATTTCGGGGTTGTTATCGGGCTTATATTCTCCTTTATATTTCGGAGCTTCATGCTTTCGTTTTCTCTTCCCGACTTTAAGTCAAGCGAATAATGGTTCAGAATTCGTAGGTATGAAATTTTGGATAAACAATACTAACGTTCTAAGAAAGAAATTGTAATGGCACGATCTTGATTTGTCAAATTACCAGAATATCTGGAAAAGACCGAATCATCAAGAAAATATTTTTTTGATATGTTTAGAGATTAGAATGTAAGTGTCGTGTAACATGGCACATGATGAGGGTGGAATCTGTGAACCCTTATCACGTTCCATTAGAAACTCATCATGACTTACTGTAATATAATCACGTTGATCAAGTGTCATTATATTATACTAATTCATGCTTCAGTTCCCAACACTACTTCAAAACATTAATTTTTTTTCGAATTTTTCAGATGTTAGAAACTAAAATAGTTTCTTTTATGCTATAACACAGATAGTGCGAAGAGATGAATGATTTCAAATAAGAATGGTTATGAAAATATCTTCAGAAATATCGAGGATATTTATAATGAAAGATATGATGATATCTTAGAATATTTAAGATAATGATGATGATGAAGAATATTGTTCGCAAAGGTTTTAGAGTAAAGAGCAAGGTATTTACTAAGGATTTCAGCAGACACTGAATCATTTGGATTCTTTGAAGGCAGGTTCAGTCTTTGTGATTTATCCACAGTCTCCTTCATACTTTGCTCAATCCGTTTTCTAGTTCCAAACCTTCTCTTTTTCTCAGCTTTACCACCATACTATTCTTTATCATTAAACTTTTGACCGTTAAGGTCGGTTTCACTGTAGCAATGTAGCAAAATATGATTTCACTGTAACAAATAGTGTTTTACTGTAGCAAAGTCATTTTACTGTAGCAAATAGTGTTTTACTGTAGGAAAGTCGTTTTTACTTGTATATATATATATATATATACATACATATAATTGTTCATGAATCGTCGAGAGCAGTCAAATGTAATGAAACAGTTCTAAAATTTTGAGATTCAACTTCATAGACTTTGCTTATCGTGTCGGAAACGTTAAATCATTTAAAGATAAAGTTTAAATTTGGTCAAAAATTTTCGGGTTGTCACAAGTTAGAGAATATTTAGTAAATAAAAGCTATGATATTATGTGTTAAGGTTTAATGAATTAGTGTTGAATAAGATTAAATAATTGTTTTGATCATGAAGCTAGTTAATAATAGCTGAAGATTATGATCATATGAATTGATAATTTGTTAGGTTATGATAATATTGAACATGAGTTGGTTATGATTTTATGTGTATAAGTTGATTAGTAAATAATAATGATAATGATATACATGCATGCATGCATGCATACGTATGTATGTACATGTGTACATTATAGATATATGAGTATGTGTATATGTAAGTATATACATACATGTATATGTATGTGTATATATGTATGTATATGTACGTGTGTATGTATGTATGAATGTGTATTATGTAAGTTATATAAGGTTAGTAAATAATGAGAAAAGTAATAAGTATATATATATATGTACCACTCTTACATTGATGTATATATAACACTTACATATATTATACACACACACACACACACACACACACACACACACACACACACACACACACACACACACACACACACATATATATATATATATATATATATATATATATATATATATATATATATATATATATATATATATATATATATATATATCACCTAGTTATAAAGTATGTATGAAAATAAATAAAGAATATATATATGTATGTATCACATAGGTGTATATTTATATATGTAACATATAATGATAAGTATACATAATAGTTGATTAATTAAATAATAATACTATTATTAGTATAACTTATACACTTATCTATATGGTAACATATAATGACACTAAGTATATTATCACCTATATAAATAATTAATAAATATATTAATAACTTGTTATGAGTATACACTTAACGTGAAGGTTATAATTAAAGATAGCGTACAAAGACTACAAACATCAACGCTACTTGTGGCCTAGAGTGATCCTTGTTATCATTATGGGACGCGTGTGGATCTCGAATGCCAAGACTTAGATTCTGGTCAAGAGTCCTGGGCTCCCGGTAACAATATATCATTCGAGTGACTTGCATGATAGCAACGAAGTTTGGGCGAGATTGTACAACATCTTTGTTAAGAATTATAACCCGAACTTCTAAAATTAGAAGCTTACTATAAGTGTAAGCTTTCCATAAATAGTAGGTTTCCAAAAATAGAAACTTTTGAGAAATAGGAACTTTTCTCGAAACAGTCACTGTTAATATAGTTTGCTATATTAATAAACAAACTTTATGTCTGTTAGACATTAACTAATCAAATATTATATCTCTAGGTTAAGATCTCCGATTACATACTCCGTTCATACTACTTGCGTGGAATTTCTTGCTTGCTACTAAGGTGAACTTCATAGTCCCGCTTTTTAACTATCTTTATATACTTGTTTTGAACTTTTGGGGTGAGACACATGCTTGCTTTCAAACTGTTTTACGCTTAGACACAAGTACACGAAAACTTTATTTTGATTAGTTCAAACTGTGCTATGACATGCTTTGTTTCATGCTTAATCCCTGCCATGATATCGTTAGTTGCTGGAATTTTGGCAAGCTTAATTGTTGTGGGTAGCGCTATTGAGAGTAACGTCTCTATTCGAATGACCGTTGGTCAATGGATACATAATAATGATTTAACGACACGAACGAATAAAGTGATCACGGGGTAACTTGTTTAGTTTCGATATCTTACACCTCAGCACTACTAACTAACTGATTAAACTTTATAAATAAATCTTGTGGTCTAAAAACTTATTATGATTGTTAAACCTATGTTGTTCACTCAACCATTTTTGGTTGACACTTTAAGCATGTTTTGTCTCAGGTGAAGATTGCTAGAGTTATTTGCTACTTGGACTTTACTGTTTTTGGAGTCCGCATTTATACATTCATATTATTGCATTAAAACATTTATTGTAATGAATTAATACTTTCCGCTGCTTTAATACATTGGTTTATATTAAAAACGTCTCATATAGAGTCGTTCTCATTTATACATACTTGTGTTGTGATATTGTGAAGTCATATTTCCCCGGCCCTATTTGGGGTATGACAGATTGGTATGAGAGCCAGGTTGTTATAGAGAACCAGGATTGCATTTTATATTTGCCTTATGTGTTAGTTAGGTGCCTTAGCAATCTATAGGTCTATAACCTTTCCTGTTTTAGTTTCTAGTGCTTTTCCCCTATACATTTTATTCGTGCTTTTGCGTCATCCTTAGAACCTACCTAATCATCTCTCTTTCTTTTCATCTAGGATGTCTCGCCGTAACCCAATCATCATTTCTGACTCCGAGGGATCCTACTCCAAAAGATCTGTCCGCACACCGACTTATGGACCTGTTTCCCCGCCATTATCACTAACTCACCCCTATTATATACCTGCTACTCCACCACACTCCCCTATTATGGAAGAATCCCACACTAATGCTAACTATGATGAGGATGACGAGGGGGAAGAGTTTGTGGGAGAGATGATTGAAGAAGAAGTGGAGGAGGAGCCTTCCGAGGAAGAACCCAAGGAAGAATCTATGTCCGAGCCCTCTGTTGCCTTACCTCCTTCTTTAAAAAGAAAGGAACCCGAAACATCAAAAACTGAGAGTTCAAGTTCATCCAAAGAACCCCGTCTTACCACTATAACTGTGCTTTGCACGAACTCTGTTGAACATGCTAAGGTAAAGAGTGATTTACATGAAGTGAAGACAGAGTTTGGTAAGTTAAAGGAACTTCTTGATGGTCACTTTAGTACGCTTGAAGATCAACAAGAGGAATTGTCAACATACTCATATGAGGTGTATAATATCTTTAGAAAGACTGCTAAGAGACATGATAGAGAAATTGAGCTTCAAGATCAAAGGATTGAGGAACTAGAGAAGGAGGTGCAGTTTCTCAAGGATCTTCCGTGGGAACATTTCAAGACCCAACCCCCATCCCCTAAGAATTAGATCTTAGGATTTCTTTTCCACTTCCGTATTAGTGTTTTCCATTCATTGTAAAGGCTTTGCCTAAACCTACTATCTTTGTTTCGTTACGTGTTTATTCTAGTTTCGTTTCGTGTGTAATAAAAGATGTTAGTTATCTTTGTGATGTTAATGAAATTCAAGTGTTTTTAATACATCTCGTTATTTCTCCTATCTATTCTCCTAATACATGTCGTGTGAAATTTGTGCATTATTAAACAAACCTATAACTTACTAGCACCATAACTCTTCGACTAATACTGTTGTATGTATTGAAGATCAATGACTCAATCAACTCATGGTGCTAACGCTCTTCTAAATGTTACTTTGACTCCCGCACAATTTCAACAACTGTTGACGGCCGTGCAAGGCAATAGCAACAATGGTGAACCGCGATCACATCAAAATTTCATGAACTACCAGCCCCCTATATACAAGAGTACTGAAAGACCTGGGCTTAGTAATATAGAAATGGTGAATACTGATCTCATGAGCTACACCAACCGATTTCAAGAATTTGCTCTCATGACTACTCCCGAGTATCTAGGGATCCAATACTACATCAATGGATTACCTGAGGAAGTCCGGAGAGATGTTACCTTGACGAACCCAAGCACCATATAAGAAGCTGCTTGCATGGCAAGCTATTTCATCGACAAACATAAGGAGAAAGAAGGTGCAAAAAGGAAGAGGGAAGAAATGCAGCAAGAAAATTCTAAGGGAAAATTCAACAAGCTATATAAGGGAAAACGTCCTTATTGAAAAAGATGTGAGAGACATCATGAAGGATGGTGTAAGGCTAAGTGCACCAGGTGTGGTGGGTCACGTAGCCAGGAATTGTAGAGTTGTTATTCCATCAACCAAAACTCTAGCCACAAAGGCAAATGCAACCGTTCCTACTTGCTATAGCTGCGGAGGAGTAGAACATTTCAAAAATAAATGTTCGGATAAGAGGAATAATGAAGAGGCACAATGACGAGTTTTTGGAAACCGCTAGAGTCATTTAAATTTCTCATTTTCACAGTGTTCTTTATGTTATCATTTAGTACTTCTATATTTTGAAAGATTTCGTTAAGTTCTTGTAATACTCTGGTTATTTTCTTTAAAATGAATGAGTGATGTTATTTTCTTATCTTTCATTTTTAATTGAATCATTCACCTCGAAGAAGATGAATATTGACTAGATGACATAGTAGTAACCTTATGGAGTGATAAAAGTATGATTTAGTATAATATAATGACGCTTGATCAACGTAGTTATATTATGATAAGTCATGCAGAAATCCTAATGGATCATGATGGAAATAAGACCTGATCAACCTTAAGATCATTGTGTACCGTTACCTACTCCTTATCACTATATTGTCAACTAAAATAACAACCCTAGATATATTATATTATCCTTTGCTTTCAAATTATCCACGTCCGGTGCTGCACTTATTGCACAGGTACCATACCGTTTAGCTCCATCCGAAATGATGGAATTGTCCAGCCAACTCCAAGAACTTTTGGAGAAAGGTTTCATTCGTCCTAGGTGGTGGTGGTGGTGGTGGTGGTGTTGTTGTTGTTGTTGTTGTTGTTGTTGTTGTTGTTGTTGTTGTTGTTGTTGTTGTTGTTGTTGTTGTTGTTGTTGTTGTTGTTGTTGTTGTTGTTGTTGTTGTTGTTGTTGTTGTTGTTGTTGTTGTTGTTGTTGTTGTTGTTGTTGTTGTTGTTGTTGTTGTTGTTGTTGTTGTTGTTGTTGTTGTTGTTGTTGTTGTTGTTGTTGTTGTTGTTGTTGTTGTTGTTGTTGTTGTTGTTGTTGTTGTTGTTGTTGTTGTTGTTGTTGTTGTTGTTGTTGTTGTTGTTGTTGTTGTTGTTGTTGTTGTTGTTGTTGTTGTTGTTGTTGTTGTTGTTGTTGTTGTTGTTGTTGTTGTTGTTGTTGTTGTTGTTGTTGTTGTTGTTGTTGTTGTTGTTGTTGTTGTTGTTGTTGTTGTTGTTGTTGTTGTTGTTGTTGTTGTTGTTGTTGTTGTTGTTGTTGTTGTTGTTGTTGTTTCATTCATCCTAGCTTGCCTCCGTAGGGAGCACCCGTTCTATTTGTCAAGAAGAAAGATGGCATGTTGAGAATGTGTATTGATTACCGAGAACTCAACAATCTAACTACCAAGAATCGTTACCTACTCCTGCGTATTGATGACCTGTTTGACCAACTGCAAGGGTCAAGTATCTATTCGAAGCTTGATCTTAGGTCGGGTTATCATCAATTGAGAGTCAAGGAAACTGACGTTTCTAAGACTATTTTCCGAACTTGTTATAGACACTATGAGTTTCTTGTCATACCTTTTGGTTCAACCAATGCTCCTGCTGTATTCATGGGTCTTATGAACCGTGTATGCAAACCTTATCTTGATAAATTCATGATCATTTTCATCGATGACATCTTAAACTATTCCAAGAGTGAGAAAGAGCATGAGCAACATCTGCGATTAAATCTAGAGCTCTTAAAGAAGGAACAACTGTATGCCAAGTTTGTAAAGACCCGTCCTAATCTATAAGAACGAATACAATAACATATGATTACATCGCGAGGTATTTAACCTCTATATGATACATTTTACAAACATTGCATTCGTTTTAAAAGACAAACTTTCATTACATCGAAAGTTGACAGGCATGCATACCATTTCATAATATCCAACTATAAATGATCTAATCTGTCATTTACTTAATCATAATCCTTACTGAACTCAACGACTTGAATGCAACGTCGTTTGAAATATGCCATAAATGATTCCAAGTAATATCTTTAAAATGAGCAAATGCACAGCGGAAGATTTCTTTCAATCCTGAGAATAAACATGCTTTAAAGTGTCAACCAAAAGGTTGGTGAGTTCATTAGTTTATCATAATCGATCATTTTCATCATTTTAATAGACCACAAGATTTTTATTTTCATTTCTCATAAATATACGTCCCATGCATAGAAACAAAAATCATTCATATGGATTGAACACCTGATAATCGACATTTACAAGATGCATATAGAATATCCCCATCATTCCGGGACTCCCTTCGGACATGATAAATTTCGAAGTACTAAAGCATCCGCAACAACGGATGGGGTTTGTTAGGCCCAATAGATCTATCTTTAGGATTCACGTCAATTAGGGGCTCGGTTCCCTAATTCTTAGATTACCAGGCTAAAAGGGGCATATTCGGCTTCGATCCATTTAACCATATAATGTAGTTTCAATTACTTGTGTCTATTTCGTAAAACAGTTATAAAAACAGCGCATGTATTCTCAGTCCCAAAAATATATATTGCAAAAGCATTTAAAAAGGGAGCAAATGAAACTCACGATACGATATTTTGTAGTAAAAATATGCATACGACGGATCTGAACAATGCAGGGTTGGCCTCGGATTCACGAACCTATATTATTTGTTTATTTATTAATACACATAATTGTAATCGAACAATATATAAATTTATTAGTTATATTATTTTTATATCAAAAATATATATATGTTTCATATATTCATTTTGTATATGAAATTATTAATTTTGTTATGTTATATGTATTAAATATATATATATATATATATATATATATATATATATATATATATATATATATATATATATATATATATATCGTTTGTTTATTAAAATATAGTAACTAATATAATATTAATAATGGTAAAAATGATAATAACTATAATACTTAATATTACTAATAAAAATATTTAAAGTTAATAATTTTGTTAATAATAATATTGATGATAGTTTTTAATTATAAATTTTATAATGATAATATCAGTAGTAAAATGAATAATTTAGTAGTAATGGTAGTGAAAATAATAATTTTTAATATTAGTACATAATACTTAATAATAATGATTATAACAATCTTATTACTAATGGTAATTTTAATAATAATACTTTTGTTAATAATAATAATAATTCCTAAATGTTTCTAATACTAATATTAATGATAATAATAATAATTCTAAAGATAACACTTTTATTACTAATGTTAATAATGATAATACTAATAATAACGATATTGTTAATAATGATACTTATGTTAATAATAATAATAATATTGATAATAATAACTATAATTTTACTACTAATGGTAATAGTTTTAATAATAATAATAATACTAATATTAGTGAAAATAATAATAACTTGTATTATTTTTATAATAATAATAATAATAATAATAATAATCCTAATAATAATAATAATAATAATAATAATAATAATAATAATAATAATAGTACTAAAATGATAAATTAGTAATCATAATAATAATAATAATAATAATATTTATAGTTGTGACTATAATCCTAATACTAATAATGGGTGATAACTAATACTTAATAATAAAAATACTATTAATAATAATTATAATAACAACAACAACAACAACAAATAATAATAATAATAATAATAATAATAATAATAATAATAATAATAATAATAATAATAATAATAATAATAATAATAATAATAATAATAATAATAATAATGGAAATAAAATTTAAAGTGTATACCCTTGATAGCTTTGTCTAAAAAGAAATGCTCCAGACGGGACTCGAACCCGAGACCTCTCGCATACCCGAACACTCCTTGGACCACTCATCTCTTTCTGTTTTTCTGAATTTTACTCGATACTTAAATTATTTAATGTATTTCTGTTTCTTTTTTTTTACGAGGAACCCCCCTAGCGACGAGCCATAATGGCTCCCCTCTAGTTGGTAAACCCCGGGTAAACGGCAAGCCAGGCCTCCACTGCTACCAGGCAAAGCATCCTCTAGTCAATCAGTCACTAAATGGAGCTCACCCGAAGGTATTTTCCTTAAAGGGAATCGAACCCGTGACCTCTTGCTTCATTGGAAGTCCTGTTTCAGTATTATCTTCTTCGTGAATTTCAATCGATCAAAAACAAATCCATTACAGTTAACTGTTTTGACTTTAGAACATTAAAATTGAATTATATACACCTGCTATGAGTGTTTGATCAATAGAGAAAAAGGAAAAAAAAAAAATCGAATCAAAACAGCTGTAGGTTCCGTAAAAAAAAAATTATTAAACTCATACCTTGATTTTAAAATCTAGACCCAATTAGGTTATGTTTACAACATGAAATAGATACTAATTCATTCATATAAACTTCTGAAATCATCAGTTCAACCAGAAACTCCAAAACCAATTCGAATTTCTTGATGAATTGATTGTTTGACTTTTGATTTATAAAGTTTGACTCACAAATTAATGATCGATAGAAAGAATTGGAGGTTGAGACTTAACAGAGAGTTCAACTAGAGTAATCCTAACACAATGGAATTATTAGTTTTTGAAATGAATTCGAATTCGAGTTTTTGAACATTACACCCAAGAACAAAGGTTTTTGTGGTTTCTGTTTTGGTTTAATTTGACAAACAAAGGCTGTTAATGAAGTGTGTAATTGATAGAGATAATAGAAAATAAATGAATTACTTGACAGCTTGAATTTGTTGATTGTTATATAGAAGTAATGGATCGATGGTTTAAATTAGGGAATAGAAAAAAATAATAATAATAGAATGCAGATGTTGACACTCAACAGAAATTGGATGTTTGTAAATTCAATTTTTTTGGACTAACATTGAATACAGAGACAGGAAATCGAATCTCAGTACGTTTTGATTGCTACTGGAAACAGATTCAGAATTTTTAAATCAGTATTTATGATATTATATAAATTATATAAATAATATTAATAATCAATAATTATATAAATACTAATAATAATAATAATAATAATAATAATAGTAATAATGTTAATAATAATAATAGTAAGATTAGTAATGATAATAAGTCACAATAAATAAATTTTTAATGAAATTGATAATAATATTATCAATGATAATTATAATAATAATACTAATTAGTTTTGATAATAATATCAAATTTCATATCCATGTTTTATATATTTTTTTAATAATAATATCTAATAATAATGTCAATCATAATAACTAAAATTAAAATTTTAGTACTAGTTATAATAATAATGTGATTAACAATGATAATATTAATAATAATGTAATAAATCAAATGTATCAAGTTTCATATATATATATATATATATATATATATATATATATATATATATATATATATATATATATATATATATATAATTATTGTTAATAATACTGATATTAATATTAATATCAATATTTATAATGTTATTGAAAGTAATAATATTAATATAACATCTATATATATAACATTTAATAATCATATATTACATGATATCCTTTATTGAACATTTATTATTTATAAATTTTATATTTATAATACAATATAAAAATAATAATTATTATACATAGAAATCATATATATTTATATATAGATTCATTTTAAGTTCATACTTAATTATTTTATTTATTATTTTACATTCTTAATTCCAATTGATTAAAGTGTATTTTGTTAATTCAAAATATTATATATATATATATATACATACACACACACACTTAGATTTATATATATATATATATATATATATATATATATATCTATATTTATTTATTCACATATTTATTTACACACAATAGTTCGTGAATCGTCGGAAATGGTCGAAGGTCAGTTTTAATATAATAAAACAGTTCAAAATTTTGAAACTCGAGATAACAGACCTTGCTTATCGTATCGAAATCATATTAAGATTAAATTTAAATTTGGTCGGAAATTTTCGGGTCGTCACAAAGTTTTTACAAGTGTGAATTTTGGCTGCGAACCGGGCAATTTCTTGGGCATGTAGTTGATAGTGCAGGAATACATGTTGATCCTATAAAAATCATCGCTATTCAGAAATTTTCAAGAACTAGTCATGGATGAAGTCCATAAGACTAAATATTCAATTCACCCAGGCTCTTTTGGCTAAAATTTCATACAATATCAGCTATCACTCAAGTAGATCCCCACTTAATTAAGTGTAAACTTTGCTTTAACAAAACGTTGACCTAATGGTAATTTTTTAGTCAACACTTCCTGTTAATTAAAGTTCACACATTTCACATCTCGAATCTTAAAAAGTGTCTTGTTGATGACATACTTGTTATTCCCATGAATAATCTTCGCATTGATGATAAATTGCACTTCACTGAAAAACCTATAGAAGTTACGGATCGTGAGGTTAAACATTTGAAACAAAGCTCTATTCCTGTTGTTAAGATTCGTTGGAATTCACGTAAAGGCCCCGAGTATACCTGGGAACGTGAAGACCAGATGAAGCAGAAATATCCTCATATTTTCTTAAACGTTGATGCATCTGAGAAGTCTTACTGAAACTTTGGGACGAAGTTTAAATTAACGGGGAGGTACTATAACAACCCTCACTTTTCCCTTATGAATTTACCAAATTTGCCCTCAGAGTTTCAATGTCATATTCTGTGCGTTAGCATTAGGGTTGTTATCCTGATATAATAATTATAGTAATTAATACTTAAACCCTAATATTATTTAAAAACCCTAAACCTAATTCTATATGTTAAATACTAAACCCTAAAACCATTTAATATTAAATATTAAACCATAACCCTAATACTAAATAAATAATATAAACTATGTGTATTAATATTAAATGTGACATTTTATAACTATAAAAAACTAATAAACTAATTAGAACCAAATCAACAATTAATAAAAATTGGGGACTAATAATTAAAATAAAATGTAATTTAAATAAAATGTAACTTTAGTAATAATAATAATATTAACTTTAATAAAAATATAAATATGTATTAATAAAAAAAATTCGGCTAGAATATATATATATATATATATATATATATATATATATATATATATATATATATATATAAAATAAATAATAAAAGACTTGATCATTAAGTCCTTCCTAATCCTAGCCTAACTCAAATTACTTGCATCCTAATCTAATTCAAGTCCTTGATCAACAAGTCTTTCATGAATCCTAAATTAATCTCAACACTTGATTTTTTCCTATAAATAGCTCCATGTTTTTCCAAGTTTATCACCACAAAATAAATCACAAAACCCCTAGTTATTGTCGACTGATTATCCAGCTTTCCCTCTTCTATTTTCTGTCAACCAAACAGCCTCCTGCAGTCCTCATTCGGTCGACTAAACAACCCCATAACCCATCTGCAAGTCGACACATCCAAGCTCACAAAAACCCTGCTGTAGTCGACTACCAAAGCAGCCTGTTCTTACTGTTGCAGTCGACTTGCAACCTCACCAAAACAGCCCTACATTCGCCATTAACCTGCTGCTGTTAGCCTCCTGTTTCAGCTTCTGTTTTGTAACCAAAACAACCCAAGTAATCGATCAAACCTGCTGCTGAGTTCTTGCTATTTTCTGTCGAACAAAAAGGACCCAAGAAACCTTGTTTTGGGTCGTGATTTGCTACTGAGCTGCTGTTGGTTTCTGTTTCTATTTGCATAATCATTCATCATCATCCTTAGTCTCTAATCTTCATAAGGTAGTCTAAAACCCTAGTTTAATATTGTTCTTAATTTAATTACTTTTAAAGTTATACTTAAGTAGTTTATTGTTATAAGTATGATGATGTTTAATAAAGATGATTATGAATAAGGACTACAAGTTTATTAATAAGTTTGTAATAAAAGGAAATTAAGATTGTGTATATGAAAAAGATTAAAAGTATTATGATTGTGAAGTATTAGTAAATTGGTAATTAATAAGTATAAAATTATGATTATGGTCATTGTTAATGATTAGTAAGTTGTTAGGTTTTGATTGATAAAAGTTATGAGATTAGTTAGAGAATATTTAGTAAATAAAAGCTATGATATTATGTGTTAAGGTTTAATGAATTAGTGTTGAATAAGATTAAATAATTGTTTTGATCATGAAGCTAGTTAATAATAGTTGAAGATTATGATCATATGAATTGATAATTTGTTAGGTTATGATAAGATTAAACATGAGTTGGTTATGATTTTATGTGTATAAGTTGATTAGTAAATAATAATGATAATGATATACATGCATGCATGCATGCATGCATACGTATGTATGTACATGTGTACATTGTAGATATATGAGTATGTGTATATGTAAGTATATACATACGTGTATATGTATATGTATATATGTATGTATATGTACGTGTGTATGTATGTATGAATGTGTATTATGTAAGTTATATAAGGTTAGTAAATAATGAGAAAAGTAATAAATATATATATATATATATATATATATATATATATATATATATATATATATATATATATATATATATATATATATATATGTACCACTCTTACATGGATGTACATATAACACTTACATATATTATACATATATATATCACCTAGTTATAAAATATGTATGAAAATAGATAAAGAATATATATATATGTATGTATCACATAGGTGTATATTTATATATGTAACATATAATGATAAGTATACATAATAGTTGATTAATTAAATAATAATACTATTATTAGTATAACTTATACACTTATCTATATGGTAACATTTAATGACACTAAGTATATTATCACCTATATAAATAATTAATAAATATATTAATAACTTGTTATGAGTATACACTTAACGTGAAGGTTATAATTAAAGATAGCGTACAAAGACTACAAACATCATCGCTACTTGTGGCCTAGGGTGATCCTTGTTACCATTATGGGACGTTTGTGGATCTCGAATGCCAAGACTTAGATTCTGGTCAAGAGTCCTGGGCTCTTGGTAACAATAGATCACTCGAGTGACTTGCATGATAGCAACGAAGTTTGGGCGAGATTGTACAACATCTTTGTTAAGAATTATAACCCGAACTTCTAAAACTAGAAGCTTACTATAAGTGGAAGCTTTCCATAAATAGTAGGTTTCTAAAAATAGAAACTTTTGAGAAATAGGAACTTTTCTCGAAAACCGTCACTGTTAACATAGTTTGCTATATTAATAAACAAACTTTATGTCTGTTAGACATTAACTAATCAAAGATTATATCTCTAGGTTAAGATCTCCGATTACATACTCCGTTCATACTACTTGCGTGGAATTTCTTGCTTGCTACTAAGGTAAACTTCATAGCCCTGCTTTTTGACTATCTTTATATACTTGTTTTGAACATTTGGGGTGAGACACATGTGTGACGACCCGGAGATTTCCGATCAAATTTAAACTTTAATCTTTATATGTTTCCGACACGATAAAAAAAACAATCTGTAATGATAAGTCTCGAAAGTTTTGAAATCTATATTCATGTAAGCAATTACCCTTTGACTATGCTCGATGATTCACGAACCTTTAATTGTAACCCGAAATGTAAATATATATAATTATATATGTAGATAATTATATTAAATATATTAATGAATTATTAAGTAATTTAGCTTTTATGAAAGATATCATATAATATATTATGTAATTATTAAATATTACATAAATTAATAAATTTGTATATTAAATGTGGTTACAATATAAAAAGTATATGGTTGATATAATAATATTATTATTATTACTTCATTATTACTATTAATAATAATATTAATGTTAATATTAATAAATATGAAAATTTGATACATATGATGTGTTAAAAGTTTTATCATTCTTGTTTATTAATATCATTATCATGATCTTATCACTTTATTAATTATTATTAAGCATTATAAGTATTATTAAAATAATAATAATAAATTGTTATATGTAACTTGTTATATTATTGTTAGTATTATTATGATTGTTGTTATCATTATGATTATTATCAATATTATCATATTATTATTATTTTTATCAATATAGTTACTACCATTTTATTATTATTATTATTATTAAACTTATTAAGATCATTATTATTGTAATTATTAATATCATTAGTATTATAATGTTTATTATTATTATTATGATTATTTATGATTATTATATCTATCAATATTATTATTATAGTTATTAGAAAATAATACAATTTATTATATTGATCACTAGTGATATTATAAAAATCATTTTTAGTATTATTTAATAACATTAATATTAATATTACAAATTCTATTATTAATATTATTAAATTTTAATTAATTATATTTATGAAATCGTACGTAGGATATTATAGAATCAAGTTGTTAGCTTTCGTTATCCTGCCTTTTAGTAGTTTGTTTCATCTGATTGGAATTGTCTACCTCTATTATTATATAAAAATTCGTCTCCTGTAATCAGATGAGAGGATGACATTTTTTTTTATTTTTTATTTTTGCTCAGAACCCATTCTCTGTATTCTTCTTTTTTTCCAAAATTACAAATCGAATCAATTTAGGAAATCCAGTAATGTAGTATTGTTAGTATTCCTTTACCTAAACTACCTGCCAAATCTCAGCTCTCAATTCGTTATATCGAGCTTCAATTCGAGAGTCAAAGTTTATTTTACAAAAGTCAACTGATTGTTCTTCGAACAAATTCAAGCTTCTTGTTGTAATTTAAGGTAAATTAATGATTTCAGAAGTTTATATGAACGATTTAACAACTATTTCATTTTGTATTTATAATCTAAAACAGTCTGGATTTTAAAATCACGAATTTAGTTTAAAACCTGCATCAGCGATATTTTTTGGTTCGTTTTCTTTATTTTGTTTCTTTATTTTCTTTTGTTCTCTGTTAATTCAGTTCAACAATATTTAAATATTTCCATTTCATTATCACATCTTAATTTAAACTTTAATTTCACGATTATGTTTGATGGGGCTTGGGTCGACTGAATTATAGAAGATGAAGAAGAAACAGTAGTTATATAAGTTTTAGGATTTATTACGGGTACTAAAACAGAAATATAGGCAGCGGAGCAATGGTTGGAGTGGTTTGGTTTAATTGAGAGGTCGGGAGTTCAAGCCCAGTTCGTGACGTTTATTTTTTTTTTGAAAAAGCTTTTAAAGGTATAAAGATTTATTTTTATTTTTATTATTATTATTATCATTATTATTATTATTATTATTATTATTATTATTATTATTATTATTATTATTATTATTATTATTATTATTATTGTTACTATAGTTGTTGTTATGTTATGATCATTGTTATTATTATGTATTATAATTATTATTACTACAAATATCATAAGTATATATATAAACACTTTAGACCATATTATCATTAGAATTAGCAAGTATTATTATTATTATTATTATTATTATTATTATTATTATTATTATTATTAATATGGTATTAACATCATTATTAGGATTATGATTATTATTATTATCATTAATATTTCTATTATTAAAAATTAATACTTGTATCATTTTATGAATGATAACATTATTATTAGTATTATTACTAGTATTATAGTTATTATTAATAATACAATTATCATTATAAGTAGCATAATCATTATTATTATTATTATTATTATCATTTTAAGTATGAATATTTATATTATAATGAGTATTATTAATATGTAAATTCTAAAATTATTATTATACGTATCATTAACCGAAAAATTTATATTTTACAGTTATTATTATAAATATCATTATTAATATCATTAATATAATTATTAACAATAATATTCTATTTAGTAATATTAGCCCTTATGATTATTATCATTTTTATCATAGTATTACTAAAATTATTTTTTTTAACAAACAAATGATATACATATATAAAAATACATTTAATACATATAATCTAACGAAAAGTAATATTTAATATAACAGAATAAATATATGAAACATATATGTTATTAATATAAAATGTATATAATTAATAAATTTATATATATATTATTCGATCACAATTATGTGTATTAATATATATACAAATGTTATAGGTTCGTGAATCCAAGGCCAACCCTGCATTGTTCAGTTGTTTAATGTCGTTATATGTATTTTTACTACAAAATACAATATGGTGAGTTTCATTATTCCCTTTTTATATATATATTTTTGGGACTGAGAATACATGAAATGTTTTAATAACGGTTTGCAATATTTATATGCGTGAGTTTCATTTGCCCTTTTTACTCTTTAGATTTTTGGGCTGAGAATACATGCAAATGCTTTATTAACTGTTTTACAATATTTATATGCGTAAGTTTCATTTGCTCCCTTTTTAAATGCTTTTGCAGTATATATTTTTGGGACTGAGAATACATGCGCTGCTTTTATAAATGCTTTACGAAATAGACACAAGTGATCGAAACTACATTATATGGTTGAATTATCAAAATCGAATATGCCCCTTTTTGTTAAGTCTGGTAATCTAAGAATTAGGGAACAGACACCCTAATTGACGCGAATTCTAAAGATAGATCTATTGGGTCCAACAAGCCCCATCCAAAGTACCGGATGCTTTAGTACTTCAAAATTTATATCATGTCCGAAGGAGGATCCCGGAATGATGGGGATATTCTTATATGTATATTGTGATTGTCGGTTACCAGGTGTTCAATCCATATGAATGATATTTTTGTCTCTATGCATGGGACGTATGTTTATGAAATGGAAATATGAAATCTTGCGGTCTATTAAAACTATGAAATGATTATTTATGTTAAACTAATGAACTCACCAACCTGTTGGTTGACACTTGAAAACATGTTTATTCTCAGGTACTAAAGAAATATTCCGCTGTGTAATTGCTCATTTTAATGATATTACTTGGAGTCATTCATGACATATTTCAAAATTCGTTGCATTCGAGTCATTGAGATCATCAAGATTATTATTAAATCAACTATAGTTAGATATATTATAAAATGGTATGCATGCCGTCAACTTTCGTTGTAATGAAAGATTGTCTTTTTAAAAACGAATGCAATGTTTGTAAAATGTATCATATAGAGGTCAAGTACCTCGCGATGTAATCAACTGTTGTGAATCGTTTGTAATCGATATGGACTTTGTCCGGATGGATTAGAACGGGTCTTCACAGTTGGTATTAGAGCGGTGGTCTTAGCGAACCAGGTCATGCATTAGTGTGTTTAACTGATAGTCGCTAGAATGCATTAGTGAGTCTGGACTTCGACCGTGTCTGCATGTCAAAAGTTTTGCTTATCGTTTTTGTCGGAAATCATCTGCTTATCATCCTTAGGAAATTACCGGCTCATTATTCTTAGTCTAGACACGTTTTACTGCTTTGACTGCATGAATAGTGTATAGACAAAATTTGTATCTTAACGTATCTGCTAATTCATATCTTAGCATATCTGTTACTGTAGACTTTGCCTGGTAGATTCCGTAGATTCCTCCGTAACTTATGGGATTTTAGTATTATATATGCATATGTAAACTATGAATTGCAGGGTACTAATCTACATCCTATAATCTATTTCTTATTGAAAATCCTTCATCTGATCGTACGAGATGAATCCCTCAACCAGTTCGAGTCCCTCAGATTCTGATAGCTATTCCGATAGTTAATCCGACAGATATTCCGACATGGATGTTCATCTAAACTCCGAAAGTAGCGTCACTAGAATGAATTCAACCAATCAACCATCCTCAATTCATCTGATGGGTTCGTAGTCGATTTAATCAATGGAGACGAGAAGAAGGCGATCCTTTCCACTAACCGAATTTACCTCTTGATGATGAACCTGAAGCGGTTACCGGCGAACCTGTTCGAGACACTATTTTCAGTTTCATTTCCAGGGTAACTCGACAAGATTATATTCTATCCACAATTCTGAACCTTATTCATCCGCTCATTCCAACCGACAATCATCCTGGAGTAATAAGTCAACGAACTTCGCGCTCGAATAATCAATTCGGAGAATATGGTGCAAAATGTACCAGCTTCAGCAACATCACCGGCACCAATAGTACCATCAATAACAGCACCAGTACCATCAACAATCCATGCTTCAATATCATCATCTGTACTTTGAGTATGATCTTCGTACTACATATCGTTCAAATCAATTATCTTCATTCGACATGGCGATTATGTAATCTCTAATGTTTTAGAGATTGTATATTCTTGTTCAAACGATTAATCAAATGAGATTAATATCATATTAACTCATTAAATCCTTGATTACATCAGAAGAAAATATATATGTATATATATTTTCATGAAGATTGTAATTAAAAGTTCTTTTGTACAAACAGTTAATGTTGAAAATATTTTAACAGGTAGGTATTACCCTAGAAATATTTAGATTTCGCATTAATAAGTTACACTGTACATTCTTCGAATTTGATTCAACGATCATTTACTATCCTATTTACAACCACCGATATACATATCCGTCAACACAGAGTAACCATTTTCAATCAATTTCATATTTGGATTTTGACCTATCAGAATCCAACAAGTGGCATAATGAAGAAAAACATTGGATAAAATAAAAATTGCTAGAAACAAACGAATTAACTAATTGAAATTTTGTTAAGAATTCACGCTAACTGTTCCTAGCTAACTGATAACATCTTATTTATCGCAATTTAATTATAGCAATTTACATTCTCGCAATTTTATTTATTGTCATTTAATTTCCGTTATTTACTTTACGCACTTTATTTATCGTTATTTAATTCCTGTTATTTATTTTACGCACTTTAAATGTCGGGATACGTCTACAAGGTTTTGACATATCATATCGACGCATCTATATATATTATTTGGAATCACCATAGACACTCTATATGAAATAATGATCGAGTTCTCTATACAGGGTTGAGGTTGATTCTACAATAATATATATACTTTGAGTTGTGATCGAGTCTGAGACGAATACGGGTCACGATACGTATTAATTAATTCAAATATTATATATTAAACTATATATGAATTATTGAATTGTTAACTGTGGACTATCAACTGTGGACTACCAACATTGGACAATTAAAATGAATTAAAATATTGACTATAATATATGAAACTAAACAATTCTTCAAGTTTGCCATTTGATTTCATCTCAAACCTCATTTGTATCTTGACGATTAAGATCCATGTTCAAACCTTTCATGATTCTTGAAAACATCTCAAACGAGAGGAGGAACCAACCGCACTTCATCTACGGGAGAAAAGATTGATGCATTTAGTTATGCATCTGAAAAACTCTCGGAAACTGAGTAAACGTTTAACACGTAGCTGTGCTAATTACTTTAGTGTTATTATTACCCAAAATAACTTGGTAATTCCTTTCAAAGTAGCAAATTTTGTCACAGCTCCAGCAAATCAACTTCGACTTTTCGTTCGAAACAACCTTATTATCACCTTGATTTATATGTGTGCTCTTTTATTGTTACCGGGGAACCTTTTATATTCCACCATATTACCGTCAGCGTTTAATCATCTAAAAACACAATTCTCTTGAAATCACCTCGGATTAATAACCAATGATTCGGATATGGTAGCAGTAAATGTAGAGGAATCGGCAATCAGCACTTTGAAAACTCACAGCATATCTACATCAACAGTTATATGTATACACTTAACATTTATCTCCTAGAATTATGTACTACAATTCTGAAATTCAGAAAAGCAACCAGCCTACAAATCAATATTTTGAACTTTGAAAAAGCTGAATGAAGCAGCAGAAACTGTAGACAATCGTAAATGACCTTAATCATCGGAAGTTTGATGATAAACAATAGTATGTTGGAAAAGCTCAGAAAAGTTGAAACTGGAGAACGAATTAAGCTAACCACGAAGGAGACCAAGGACAAATACAAGGACCATACCATATATTCGAAGAATCCAGGTGATTCTGGATCCGATGAAACCTTCAACGAATATCTTGCTCCGTACTCATGATAGAATCTTGCGTAAAATCTTTCTTCATCAACCATTAAACTTAGAAATTCCAAAATATCATCATCAATATCTTCGATATTTCTGAGGATATTTTCATAAATATTCTCGTCCGAAATTATATACCTCTTCGTGCTTCCTGTGTATCATTATATTGGAAACATTCAATAGAAAATTTAGTACCGAAAAGCAGATTATGCGAAACTATGAAGAAAGCCGTGGACAAATCACAAAGAATAAGTTTGACTTCAAAGAATCCAAATGATTCAATACCTGCTGAAGTCTTTAGCGAATATCTTGCTCCTTACTCTAAACTCTTGCAGATAATACTCTTCATCATCCTCTGATCTTAGAAATTCCAAGATATCATCGTATCTTTCATTATAAATATCCTCCATATTTTTGAATATATTTTCGTAACTAATCTTATCTGAAATCATTTATCTCTTTGAGATATCAGTGTTACATCATATGAGAAACTATTAGTTTCTATATTCTGCGAATCTTCGAATTTAAAATATGAATGTTTTTGAGGTAGTGTTGGGAACTGATGCATGAGTTAGTACAATATAATGACACTTGATCAACGTGATTATATTACAGTAAGTCATGCTGAGTTTCTATATGGAACGTGATGATTCACAGATTATAATGTCATCATGTGCCATGTTACGTAACCCTTTCATTCTACTTAACTCCTGAACAAATCAAGAAAATGTATTCTTGATGGTTCTATCTTCTGTGATATTGATAAATTTGAAAATCAAAACGTGCTATCACATTCCTTCCTGCTTAGAACATTATAATCATTCGAAACTCTATATCTACAAATTCTGGACCATTATTCGATTGACTTGAAGTCGAGAAAAGAAAACAAAAGTATAGAGCTTTGAAATATAAGTGAAAATATAAAGCCTAATAACAACACATAAATTACAAACCGTGTATATCGATGTTTATCGCAACATAAAGACACGGCAGAATTAAAAACATTATAATCCCAAGGGTGAAGTAGAAGAAAGCAGATTCCTTTGGTAGAAGTTGTAAAAGGAGAATAATTGTTGTGATAGTAAGAATGAGGACAAGGATCAGAACTGAATTAAGCATTTTCACAATTTTTTGGGTGTACGAATTAAGAAAGAAAGTATAAGAATGGTGAAATTAATGGAACGGAAGAGGTAAATTTATAATGGAAATATCAGACAGAGTAATCGAGGCAGATCACGGTATTTAATTATAGAAATCTTAATTTCCTTACTCACCGAAGAATCAAATCTTTTCGATTTCGAAGAATTTCTATAAATCCCTTAAATTCCGGAATTCAACCCTTTTGCGATAGCTTCATTCGTATTCTTAGAATAATCGAATTATTTTATCATTATTACTCAATGATGATAAAACTCTAATCATCAACTCATATTCGTCAGGAAAACATTCTAATTGCTAGCCATGATAATCCCACTCAAATTTTGGGACGAAATTTCTTTAACGGGTAGGTACATATGTGACGACCCGGAGATTTCTGATCAAATTTAAACTTTAATCTTTATATGTTTCCGACACGATAAAAAAAAACAATCTGTAATGATAAGTCTCGAAAGTTTTGAAATCTATATTCATGTAAGCAATTACCCTTTGATTATGCTCGATGATTCACGAACCTTTAATTGTAACCCGAAATGTAAATATATATAATTATATATGTAGATAATTATATTAAATATATTAATAAATTATTAAGTAATTTAGCTTTTATGAAAGATATCATATAATATATTATGTAATTATTAAATATTACATAAATTAATAAATTGTATATTAAATGTGGTTACAATATAAAAAGTATATGGTTGATATAATAATATTATTATTATTACTTCATTATTACTATTAATAATAATATTAATGTTAATATTAATATTACTAATATTAATAATATTACTAATATTAATAAATATGAAAATTTGATACATATGATGTGTTAAAAGTTTTATCATTCTTGTTTATTTAATATCATTATCATGATCTTATCACTTTATTAATTATTATTAAGCATTATAAGTATTATTAAAATAATAATAATAAATTGTTATATGTAACTTGTTATATTATTGTTAGTATTATTATGATTGTTGTTATCATTATGATTATTATCAATATTATCATATTATTATTATTTTTATCAATATAGTTACTACCATTTTATTATTATTATTATTATTATTAAACTTATTAAGATCATTATTATTGTAATTATTAATATCATTAGTATTATAATGTTTATTATTATTATTATTATTATTATTATGATTATTTATTATTATTATATCTATCAATATTATTATTATAGTTATTAGAAAATAATACAATTTATTATATTGATCACTAGTGATATTATAAAAATCATTTTTAGTATTATTTAATAACATTAATATTAATATTACAAATTCTATTATTAATATTATTAAATTTTAATTAATTATATTTATGAAATCGTACGTAGGATATTATAGAATCAAGTTGTTAGCTTTCGTTATCCTGCCTTTTAGTAGTTTGTTTCATCTGATTGGAATTGTCTACCTCTATTATTATATAAAAATTCATCTCCTGTAATCAGATGAGAGGATGGCATTTTTTTTTTAATTTTTTTTTTTTGCTCAGAACCCGTTCTCTGTATTCTTCTTTTTTGCCAAAATTACAAATCGAATCAATTTAGGAAATCCAGTAATGCAGTATTGTTAGTATTCCTTTACCTAAACTACCTGCCAAATCTCAGCTCTCAATTCGTTATATCGAGCTTCAATTCGAGAGTCAAAGTTTATTTTACAAAAGTCAACTGATTGTTCTTCGAACAAATTCAAGCTTCTTGTTGTAATTTAAGTTAAATTAATGATTTCAGAAGTTTATATGAACGATTTAACAACTATTTCATTTTGTATTTATAATCTAAAACAGTCTGGATTTTAAAATCATGAATTTAGTTTAAAACCTGCATCAGCGATATTTTTTTGGTTCGTTTTCTTTATTTTTTTCTTTATTTTCTTTTGTTCTCTGTTAATTCAGTTCAACAATATTTGAATATTTCCGTTTCATTATCACATCTTAATTTAAACTTTAATTTCACGATTATGTTTGATGGGGCTTGGGTCGACTGAGTTATAGAAGATGAAGAAGAAACAGTAGTTATATAAGTTTTAGGATTTATTACGGGTACTAAAACAGAAATATAGGAAGTGGAGCAATGGTTGGAGTGGTTTGGTTTAATTGAGAGGTCGGGAGTTCAAGCCCGGTTCGTGACGTTTATTTTTTTTGAAAAAGCTTTTAAAGGTATAAAGATTTATTTTTATTATTATTATTATTATCATTATTATTATTATTATTGTTACTATAGTTGTTGTTATGTTATGATCATTGTTATTATTATGTATTATAATTATTATTACTACAAATATCATAAGTATATATATAAACACTTTAGACCATATTATCATTAGAATTAGCAAGTATTATTATTATTATTATTATTAATAATATGGTATTAACATCATTATTAAGATTATGATTATTATTATTATCATTAATATTTCTATTATTAAAAATTAATACTTGTATCATTTTATGAATGATAACATTATTATTAGTATTATTACTAGTATTATAGTTATTATTAATAATACAATTATCATTATAAGTAGCAGAATCATTATCATTATTATTATCATTTTAAGTATGAATATTTATATTATAATGAGTATTATTAATATGTAAATTCTAAAATTATTATTATACGTATCATTAACCGAAAAATTTATATTTTACAGTTATTATTATAAATATCATTATTAATATCATTAATATAATTATTAACAATAATATTCTATTTAGTAATATTAGCCCTTATGATTATTATCATTTTTATCATAGTATTACTAAAATTATTTTTTTTAACAAACAAATGATATACATATATAAAAATACATTTAATACATATAATCTAACGAAAAGTAATATTTAATATAACAGAATAAATATATGAAACATATATGTTATTAATATAAAATGTATATAATTAATAAATTTATATATATATTATTCGATCACAATTATGTGTATTAATATATATATACAAATATTATAGGTTCGTGAATCTAAGGACAACCCTGCATTGTTCAGTTGTTTAATGTCGTTATATGTATTTTTACTACAAAATACAATATGGTGAGTTTCATTATTCCCTTTTTATATATATATTTTTGGGACTGAGAATACATGAAATGTTTTAATAACGGTTTGCAATATTTATATGCGTGAGTTTCATTTGCCCTTTTTACTCTTTACATTTTTGGGCTGAGAATACATGCAAATGCTTTATTAACTGTTTTACAATATTTATATGCGTAAGTTTCATTTGCTCCCTTTTTAAATGCTTTTGCAATATATATTTTTGGGACTGAGAATACATGCGCTGCTTTTATAAATGCTTTACGAAATAGACATAAGTGATCGAAACTACATTATATGGTTGAATTATCAAAATCGAATATGCCCCTTTTTATTAAGTCCGGTAATCTAAGAATTAGGGAACAGACACCCTAATTGACGTGAATTCTAAAGATAGATCTATTGGGTCCAACAAGCCCCATCCAAAGTACCGGATGCTTTAGTACTTCGAAATTTATATCATGTCCGAAGGAGGATCCCGGAATGATGGGGATATTCTTATATGTATATTGTGACTGTCGGTTACCAGGTGTTCAATCCATATGAATGATATTTTTGTCTCTATGCATGGGACGTATGTTTATGAAATGGAAATATGAAATCTTGTGGTCTATTAAAACTATGAAATGATTATTTATGTTAAACTAATGAACTCACCAACCTGTTGGTTGACACTTGAAAGCATGTTTATTCTCAGGTACTAAAGAAATCTTCCGCTGTGTAATTGCTCATTTTAAAGATATTACTTGGAGTCATTCATGACATATTTCAAAAGTCGTTGCATTCGAGTCGTTGAGATCATCAAGATTATTATTAAATCAACTATAGTTAGATATATTATAAAATGGTATGCATGCCGTCAAATTTCGTTGTAATGAAAGATTGTCTTTTTAAAAACGAATGCAATGTTTGTAAAATGTATCATATAGAGGTCAAGTACCTCGCGATGTAATCAACTGTTGTGAATCGTTTGTAATTGATATGGACTTTGTCCGGATGGATTAGGACGGGTCTTCACAACATGCTTGCTTTCAAACTTTTTTACGCTTAGACACAAGTACACGAAAACTTTATTTTGATTAGTTCAAACTGTGCTATGACATGCTTTGTTTCATGCTTAATCCCTGCCATGATATCGTTAGTTGCTGGAATTTTGGCAAGCTTAATTGTTGTGGGTAGCGCTATTGAGAGTAGCGTCTCTATCCGGATGACCGTTGGTCAATGGATACATAATAATGATTTAACGACACGAACGAATAAAGTGATCACGGGGTAACTTGTTTAGTTTCGATATCATACACCTCAGCACTACTAACGAACTGATTAAACTTTATAAATAAATCTTGTGGTCTAAAAACTTATTATGATTGTTAAACCTATGTTATTCACTCAACCATTTTTGGTTGACACTTTAAGCATGTTTTGTCTCAGGTGAAGATTGCTAGAGTTATTTGCTACTTGGACTTTGCTGTTTTTGGAGTCCGCATTTATACATTCATATTATTGCACTAAAACATTTATTTTAATGACTTAATACTTTCCGCTGCTTTAATGCATTTGTTTATATTAAAAACGTCTCATATAGAGTCTTTCTCGTTTATACATACTTGTGTTGTGATATTGTGAAGTCATACTTTCCTGACCCTATTTGGGGGTATGACAAAAGTATTATTATGAAGCATTATGAATAATTTAGATGATTAACGAATAAGTTAAAAGTATGATAAAAGATGTATGATTATTAGTAATAAGATTATGTTTGTCAAATTAAAAGTAATAGATTAAGTTATGAACTAGTAATAAAATTAAGTATGAATATAAGTTGATCATGATTGTTGTTATAAGTTAATTAAAATAGATAAAAGTTTATAAATATGATGAACATGATTATAATAAAATATTATGATTTTATGTGATGAGTAATGTTATTAGGTTATGATTATGAATAAAAGTTATGATTTTATCTATGGAAGGATTTGTGTATGCAGAAGGGTTTAGTTGGTAATGATGCTTGGTTAGTTTTGGGTGATTTTAATGTGGGGTTAAATCCTGAAGATCATTCTGCTGGTCCTTCCTTTATTATCAGGGAAATAGGTGAGTTTAGGGATTGCTTGAACTCTATTGAACTTAAAGATTTAAATGCATCTGGTTTTCATTTTACTTGGAAGCAAAAGCCTCATGCTATTGGTGATGATAAAGGTATTCTGAGGAAGATTGATAGAGCACTGAGCAGTGTTTCTTTTATTGATAAATTCCCTAATGCTCATGTGGAGTTTCTGCCTTTTTTGTTATCTGATCATAGCCCCATGGTTGTGACTGTGCCTGATATGGGAAGAAAGCACATTATTCCTTTCAGATTCAATAATCATCTTGCCTCTAAGATGGTTTTATGGAGCTGGTTAAAGAAGTTTGGGGTATGAATGTTAATAGTTTTGCTATGTATAATATAGTAGTAAATTGAAAGTAGTAAAGAAAAAGTTGAGGCAGTTCAATGCTGAGAAGGACAGTGTGTCTACAAATGTCAAAGTTCTTAGAGAAGAATTATCTAGAGTGCAGTCTGATATCATGTTGGATCCTGATAATTTTGATTTAAGGGAGGAGGAGGCTTGTTATTTTAAAGCTTATAAGCAGGCTACCATTGATGAAGAATGCTCCTTATACAAAAATGTAAGGAACAATGGTTGAAGGAGGGAGATTTTAATACTGCATTTTTTCATAAAGCAGTTAAGAGTAGAATGAATAGAAATAGAATTGCAGTTATTAAAGATGTTCATGGGCAGAGATTTGAAGGCAATGATGTTCCAGGCCAATTTGTCAAGTTTTATGAAGATTTATTGGGTAGAAAACATGATGTGGTAGATATTACTAGACCTGATGACTTGTTTGTTAACAAGATAGATGATCAAAAGCTTTTAGTATGGTTAGTAATGAAGAAATTAAATCTGCTTTGTGGAGTATTGATGAATCAAAGTCACCTGGTCCTGATGGTTTTGGTTCTAAATTCTTCAAAACAGCCTGGTCAACTATTGGCAATGATGTGTGTAATGCTATTAAACAATTCTTTGTTAATGGTAAGCTGTTAGGAGAGGTAAATGCCACTTTAATTGCTCTTGTCCCTAAAAAGCAATGTTCTGAATTTGTTACTGAATTTAGACCTATTTCTTGCTGTAATGTGCTGTATAAAATCATTAGCAAGGTTTTGGTTAATAGGCTGCAGACATGTTTGGATGATATAGTTAATGGTAATCAGTCTGCTTTTATTCCTAAAAGGAAGATAAGTGATAACATTATGCTTGCTCAAGAACTTATAAAGGGGTATAATTGGAAAAAAGGAAGGAAAAGATGTGCTTTTAAGATTGATTTGCAGAAAGCATATGATACAGTTGACTGGAATTTTCTTAAAACTTGTTTGAGGAAATTTGGGCTGAATGATATTACGGTTGGATGGTTGATGACCTGTGTATCCAGTACTCATTTTACTGTTTCAGTTAATGGTGGGCAGCATGGTTATTTTAAGGGTCAAAGGGGATTAAGACAAGGAGATCCATTATCTCCTTATTTGTTTACCATTGTAATGGAGGTGTTGAATTTATGTGTATAAAGAAAGATTAGAGAAAATGGTGGATTTCTTTATCATCCTGGCTGTGAAAAGATCAAGTTGACTCATCTTTGCTTTGCAGATGATCTGCTCATGTTCTGTAAGTATGATCTTTCTTCTATCAGGTTATTTAAAGAAGCATTGGATGAGTTTGGCTTTTATTCTGGACTAAAGCCTAATATGTCTAAGAGTACTTGTTATTTGGGTGGGCTTATTGATTCAGATAGAGTGCAAGTTGAGGGTATTATGCCTTTTGCTATTGGTCAGTTGCCTGTTAAATATTTGGGTTTGCCTTTGCTTGCTTCTAGGCTAAAATGCAAGGATTGTAAGCCTTTAATTGATAAAGTTAGAATCAGGATAGATGATTGGAAGAATAAATGTTTATCTTTTGCTGGTAGAGTGCAGCTAATTCAATCACTGTTATCTTCTTTCAATGTTTATTGGATGTCAATGTTTTTATTGCCTAAATCTGTGATTTATGAGGTGGAAAAGCTGATGAGAAGTTTTCTGTGGAGTGGGTCTGGTAATGGTAGGGGTATGGCCAAGGTTGCTTGGAAAGATCTTTGTTGCCCTAAATCTTATGGTGGTTTGAGAATTAAGTCATTGAGAAAATGGAACAAAGTATTGATGTCTAAACACATATGGAATATTCTGTCTTCTAAAAAGTCCATTTGGGTTAGTTGGGTCCAACAGTATAAACTGGTTGGCAGAAATTTTTGGGATATTCATGCTGAACCTAAGGCATCTTACAATTGGAAATGTTTATTGAATATGAGGGGTGCTTTTAGATTGAAGTTTTTTAGTTACTTGGGTGATAGGAGGAGTACTTCTTTTTGGTTTGACTATTGGCATCCATCAGGTCCTCTTTCTGCTCTTGTTTCCAATATTGATATCTATACCTCTAGAATTGGTAGCGATTGTATGGTTAACAGTTACCAATATGGGGATATTTGGGTTTGGCCTTGGTTTTTGATTGAAAATTTTGATGTCTTGCTATCATGTTATGTTCCTGAATTGGTTGTTAATAAAGTTGATGTTGTCAAATGGAGAAATAATGATGGTAGTTTGGCTTATTATTCTGTGGGTATAGCTTGGAGGGATCTAAATACCCATACAGGTGTGGTTCCATGGTTTAAAACTGTGTGGTTTTCTCAAAAAATTCCAAGGCATGCTTTCATTCTTTGGGCTGCTATAAACTGCAAGTTATCTACTCAAGACAGACTTGAAAGATGGGGAGTGCAGGCAGGTCAGGTATGCTCTTTGTGTTCATCTGTTAGGGATTCACATGATCATTTATTTGTTGCTTGTGATTATACTAAACTGGTATGGAAAGAATTAAAAGGCAAGGCTCATATGGATGATGTTATTAACTTGATTTTGGAGGGTAGCATTTCATGGGCTGACTTGGTTATTGTGTTTTCTAAACTGCCATGTAATAAGTCCATATGGAGCATAATTAGAAGACTTGTATTTTCTGGTATGGTTTACTCAGTTTGGCAGGAAAGAAATTGGAGGATTTTTCAGGAAAAAAGCAGGAATTATGATATTCTTTTTAAGAATATTTTTGAGGTAATTAGGTTAAGGTTGTGTGGACTGACCTTTATTGAATCTGCTAATGTCAAAGAAGCAGCTACTATATGGGGTTTTGGCTTTAAACCTCAAAATTCAACCCTACGTGATGTTTAAATGATGGCTGGATGTAATATTGACAGTTTGATGATATGGTGTGAAGATGGTACAAGGGTAATGAGGACTTTGAGCAAAGACTTTCATGTTATTATTTGCTGTGTTTGTGTTATGCAGGAGGTCATTTTAGTTGTTTGGTTTTTGTTTAAAGCTAGAAATTGGTATTGGTGGTTGTTTAGACATAAATTTGGCTTACTAGGATGTTTTAATGTATAGATTTTAATTTCCTAGAGTAGGCATTTTTGTTAAAGTGCTTCGGATGGGCACTTCAAAACATCCGCTCCTTGTACTTATTTTTTGTGTTTTATAATATTTCTCAGGGGTACCGTCCCCTTTACCAAAATGATAATGATATACATGCATGCATGCATGCATGCTTACGTACGTATGTACATGTATACATTATAGATATATATGTGTGTGTATATGCAAATATATACATACGTGTATATGTATGTGTATATATGTATGTATATGCACGTGTGTATGAATGTATGAGTGTGTATATGTATCATGTATATATATTATAAGAAGATACAAAGATGATAAGTAGTAATAAGCATATATATACGTACCACCTCTACACTAATGTATATATATATAACACTTACATATAATGTATACATATATCATATAGCTATAAACATATACATGTATAATAATAATAAATAAAGAATATATATATATATATATATATATATATATATATATATATATATATATATATATATATATATATATGTATGTATGTATTTATATGTATCACCTTTGACTTAAGATATGTGTAACGCGTACACATAATATATATATATATATATATATATATATATATATATATATATATGTATGAAAATAAATAAAGAGTATATATCATGTGGGTGTATTTATATATATAACACATATAATGATAAAATTTCATAATAGCTAATTAATAAAAGAGTAATACTATTATTATTAGTATAACCTACAAACCTAACTATATAGTAAGACTTTAATTACACTAAGTATATTATCACTTGTTATGTTTATACACCTACAACGTGAAGGTTATAATTAAAGATAACGTACAAAGACTACAAACATCACCGCTACTTGTGGCCTAGGGTGATCCTTGTTGCCTTATGGGAACCGCTTGTGGATTTCGAATGCCATGACTTAGATTCTGGTCAAGAATCCTGGGCGCCCGGTAACAACTGATCATTCGAGTGACTTGCATGATAGCAATGAAGTTTGGGCAAGATTGTACAATATCTTGTTAAGAATTATAACCCGAACTTCTTAAATTAGAAGCTTACTATAAGTGGAAGCTTTCCATAAATAGTAGGTTTTCAAAAATAGAAACTTTTAAGAATAGGACTTTTCTCGAAAACCGTCACTGTTAATATAGTTTGCTATATTAATAAACAAACTTTATGTCTATTAGAGATTAACTAATCAAAGGTTATAACTCTAGGTTGAGATCTCCAATTTCATACTCCGTTCATACTACTTGCGTGGAATATCTTACTTGCTACTAAGGTGAAATTCATAGCCCCACTTTTTAACTTTCTCTATTACTTATTTTGAACTTTGGGGTGAGACACACGCTTGCTTTTGAAATGATTTATAATTTAGACACAAGTACCTAAACTATTTGATATGCAATTTCGTAAGACTTTTATTAAACATGTATTTATTGTTACATGCAAATCCCCGCCATAATATCGTAAATTCCTGGAATTGAAATTTTGCAAGCTTAATTATTGTGAGTAGGCCTATTGAGAGTGACGTCTCTACCCATTGACGTGATCGTCAAGGGGGTACATAATAATGATTGCCGACACCCGTACAGTGTCAGGGGTTAATGTTTAGTTCGATATTATAATTCATGGCATATTGAATATTTTGATGTTTTGAACTAAATCTTGTGGTCTAAAACTCATTATAATTGTTAAACCTATGATGTTCACTCAACCATTGTGTTGATATTTTAAGCATGTTTATCTCAGGTGAAGATTAGCTTGTGTGTTGCCCTATGATGCTTAGTTAGCTGTTGCATTGGAGTCCACATATTAGACTTATCATTTGTTATTTACATATGAGTTTCATTATGTAACACATTATTATGTTTTCGCTGCAAATTCAAATTTTGTTATAAAACGTCTCATTTAGAGTCGTTCTCGTTTATACATACTTGTGTTATGATATTGTGAAGTCATATTTCCCCGGCCCTATTTGGGGGTATGACAGAGTGGTATCAGAGCCAGGTTGTTATAGAGAACTAGGATTGCATTTTATGTGTGCCTTATGTGCTAGTTAGGTGCCTTAGCAATCTATAGGACTATAACCTTTTCTGCCTTAGTTTAAGCACCTTACTTATTTTTCTATATTCTTGCCTTAGTTTAAAGTGCGATTCTCATTTTTATGCTTGCCTTAATATGCTCTCCTCATATCTTTGCCGTCATACCGTGCCTTTGAATCTACTTAATACTCATTCTCTAGGATGCCTAGTCATCACCCAGTTATCGTTTCAGACACTGAAGGATCCGACACTGAAGGATCTATCCGCACACCCAATTACTCACTTGCTTCACCATCATTATCACTAACTAACCCATATTACCTTTTCTTATCCATTGGTGTGGCTACCTAGTGCACCATAACTCTTCAACTAATACTGTTTTAATGTATTGAAGATCATGTCTCATTCAACTCGTGGTGCTAACACTCTTCCAAATGTTACTTTGACTCCCGCACAATTTCAACAACTGCTTGTTGCCGCCCAAGGCAACAATAATCAAGGGAACAACCAAGGAAACCCACCTACATCATGCACCTACAAGGAGTTTATTAACTGTAAGCCTCCATCCTTCAATGAAAATGAGGAAGCAGTCGAATTGACTCGTTGGTTCAGAAAACTCGAATCAATCTTTCGCATCTGTAACTGCGCGGAGGTCGACCGAGTGAAGTATGCCACTCATACACTAAGTGGTCTTGCTTTGACTTGGTGGAATGCTTATGCCCAAACTGTAGGGCTAGATGCTGCTAATGCTATTCCATGGACCGTTGTGAAAAGAATGATGACTGACAAGTTTTGCCCAAGGAACCAAATTCAAAAGCTAGAGGTTGAGTTTTGGGAATTGAAGGTTAATGGTACCAATATTGAAGCTTATACCAACAGGTTCATAGAGTTGGTTTCTTTGTGCCCGGAAATGGTACCCACTGAACAAAAGAAGATTGAGTGATACATAAAAAGGTCTTCCTGACGAGATTCATGGAAATGTTATTGCTGCTAGTAAAGAGACCTTAGATGCAGTGATACTTATGGCTCAAAACTTGATGATGGCTAAGAGGAGAAAGGTCGCGGCTAATAAACAAGCCGAGGCTAAGACTAGTGAAGGCAAAAGGAAATTTGAGCCTACTCAGGAATCAAACCAAGGTTCAAATAAGAAAGTTGCCGAAAATTCAAGAGGAGGTTATTCTGGATAATGACCTTATTGTAAGAGTTGTGAGAGACACCATTCTGGGTAGTGCGAGGCTGAGTGTACTAAGTGTAAGTAGATTGGTCATATAGCCAAGACTTGTAGGGTTGCAGTTCCTTCGACCAATACACCTGCCATAAAATCCAACACAACCGTTCCTACATGCTATGACTGTGGAGAAAAAGGGCATTTTCGCAACCAATGTCCAAATAAAAAGGATAACACGGGAAATGCTAAAGGCCGAGCGTTTGTGATGACAGCCGAGGAAGCTCGGAATAATGAGGAAGAAGGGGAAGAGGCACAATGAAGAGTTTTGACAACTACAAGCATCATTTAAATTTTCTCATAGTGTTCTTTATGTTATCATTTAGTACTTCTATATTTTGGAATATTTTGTTAAGTTTCTGTAATACTCTGGTTATTTTCTTTTAAATGAATGAATGATGTTATTTTCTTTTCTTTCATTTTCCATTGAATCATTCTCCTCGAAGAAGATGAATATTGAGTAGATGACATAGTAGTAACTTTATGGAGTAATAGACGTATGATTTAGTATAATATAATGGTGCCTGATCAACGTAGTTATATTATGATAAGTCATGAAGAAATCCTAATGGATCATGATGGAAATAAGGTCTGATCAACCTTAGGACCATTGTGTACCGTTACCTACTCCTTTTCTCTATATTATCAACTAAAAAAAAAATATATATCAACCTTAGACATTATAATATCTTTTGCTTTCAAATTTTCCACGTCCGGTGCTGCATCTATTGCAAAGGCACCATATCGATTACCCCCATCCGAAATGAAAGAATTATCCAACCAATTCCAAGAACTTTTGGGAGAAAGGTTTCATTCGTCCTAGCTTGTTTCCGTGGGGAGAACCCGTTCTTTCATTAAGAAGAAAGGTGGCACGTTGAGAATGTGTATTGATTACCGTGAACTCAACAAGCTAACCATCAAGAATCGTTATCCACTTCAGCGTATTGATGACCTGTTTGACCAACTGTAAGAGTCAAGTATCTATTCGAAGATTGATCTTAGGTCGGGTTACCATCAATAATGTTCTAATCTATTCCAAGAGCAAGAAAGAGCATGAGCAATATCTGTGATTGATTCTAGAGCTGTTAAAGAAGTGATAGTGCTCCAAATGAACATATATTTAGGCGCAATATCCTTCCAATATGTAAAGCTTTTAGTTGCAATTGTTCTATTTTTATGTAATATTCGTTTAAATAAATAAGTGCGAAGACAAAAGAAGAAAATGACGATTTAAAGACGCAAATGACCAAAAAACTAAAAAGTACAAAGTACAATCCAAGTGGTTCAATTTATTGATGAGAAACGCCTAAAAATGACAAGAGTACAAGCCGCAAAATGCAAAGTACAAGATATCTAAGCGTATGAAAAGGCGTTCGAAAATTCGGAACTGAGACATAAACCGAGCATCAACGTACAACTCAACGGAGCTAAAATTACAAGTTAACTATGCACAAGATTATAATATAATATATATATAATTATATAAAATTATATATTATTATATTATATATTATTATATTATATATTATAATATTCAGCAGCCCACGTGTAACTCAATTTGGTGAGCTGGAATCCGAAGCTCCACACTCGCGGAGCTGTAAGGCACAAAAGTACCGCACTCGCGGAGCTGTACAGTTCAAAGTGGGCCTATAAAAGCCAACGAATTCTGCTCGATTCATGCATCCCTTTTCTATCAATCTCTCTATATGTATTTATATTTATATTTATAATTATAATTATAATTTTAATTTAAGTTAATAATAATAAGGTTATTGTAAGAATGTTTTACGGGTTTTAAGTCGGAACTCTGTCCGTGTAACGCTAAACGATTAATCACCACTGTAAGCTATGTTCTTCCTTTTTAAATTAATGTCTCGTAACTAAGTTATTATTATGCTTATTTGAGCCGAAGTAATCGTGATGTTAGACTAAATATTAAAGACGGGGTTATTGAATTTTGTACCATAATTTAGGTTTGGACTAAAGACCGACACTTGTGGAAATTGGACTATGGACTATTAATAGATGGGGGGTATTGTCTAATAACAAATGACAACTCTTTGGAATCTGTCGAACCTATTTTCAAATTAGTTAATATAAAAATTATTAAATGATTATGAATGTTCTATTTAGTGACGTTTATACGACATCTGTTACAATCATTTAATTAATTATTCAGGTTGGGTAATTGATTATTCAAACTGATCAAGTGGGTAAATTAATATTCATATCTCATTAAAACAGGGGTGGATTACATTCAAGGGTAATTGGTGTAATTGTTAACAAAGTATTAAAACCTTGGATTATACGCAGTCGATAACCTGTTGTAATCATTAAACAAAGTATTAAAACCTTGTTACAGTTCGAATCCCTAATTAGTTGGAATATTTGACTTCGGGAATAAGGTTAAGTTGACGAGCATTTTATAATTATGACCGATTGACTATTATGGACAAAAACTAGATAGGTATCAAATAAATCCAGGACAAAGGACAATTAACCCAGATAAATAAATTAAAATCAAAACGTCAAACATCATGATTACTGAAGTTTAAATAAGCATAATACTTTTATTTCATATTTCACCGTACCTTTATTTACTGTCATTTCAATTACTGCAATTTACTTTATCGCAATTTAAATTCTGTCATTTATATTATCGTCATTTATCTTTACGCTTAAAATATAAAATCGACAAACCGGTCATTAAACGATAAAACCCCCTTTTATAATAATATTACTATATATAATTATATATATTTTATACAAATATAGTTGTTAAAAATATAGTACGTAATCGCTAGCTCCCTGTGGAACGAACCGGACTTACTAAAAACTACACTACTCTACGATTAGGTACACTGCCTATAGTGTTGTAGCAAGGTTTAGGTATATCCCATCTATATAAATAAATAAAACTTGTATCATATTTCATTCTATTTCGTAATAAAAATAATAGTACTTCGTACCCCTCCGCTGCTACATCAAGTTTTTGGCGCCGCTGCCGGGGACTCGGCGAAACACTATATTTTTAATCTATATTTGTAAAAATATAATTATATATAAGTTTGAAAAAAAAATACAAAAATATAAAAAAAAGTATATATATCTATTTAAGTGTTTAAATAAGAAGAAAATATATTTTATATAATTTATATAAAGTATAAAAGTATTTTTTTCAGTTCTTAAAAATATAATTTTAAATATCACTTATATTTTAAATTTTGTAAGAGTTACAAAGTAAAAAAAAAAAACGCTGAACCTGCGTAATTTGAGCCTGCAGCTCATTTGAACCTGCATCCTCCGCACTCGCGGAACTTTTGGGCAGCTAGGATCCGCACTCGCGGAGCAGTCTGACAGACTGAAACCTGGTACGCATTAATTACGCAGTTAGGGTTATAATTATTTATAATTAATAATAATTAGGGTTTTAGTTTAATATTAATTAGTTTTAGTATTTTTAATTTTTAATTAGTTTTATTAATATATAAATTAATACTTTTATAAAATAATAATATAAAAATAATATATTTATAAAAATTGTATTTTTATAACTTTAAGTTTTAATTTTATATTTTGTATCTTTTTATTTCGTTTAATCGTAATTTGTATATTTATCTTTCGTAATTAGTTTTAAACTTAGTTTTTGCCGTAGTTATTTTATATTTCTAGATTTCTAGGCTTTGCCATAAAATCCCTTAAGTGCTTTTTCTTTAGATTAAGAGTTAAGCGCTTTAGAATTTTACGACATCACTTATCGCTTTAGTTTTAAATATATTTTAGTGCCTTTTAAGTTATTGCCATTTTGGATATAGAATTGTTTTTAAGCTTTAATACCTTTAGACGCAACTTTTTAGATTTAATTTTTAGACTTTTAAGTTTCGACGTTTTTCTTTCTTATTTTTATTTTTCGACGTTTTTTTGGACGCACTTTTTCTTTTTCATTTCTACGCTCTAGTTTTTAGGATATAGATTTTTTATTTTCTTTAAATTTCGATGAAAAATTATTTTAAGCGGTTAAATTAATAGACATCCAAATTTTCTGATTCGTAGTAATAGTTGGATTTGTTAGTGGCGAGTTGTGGGCTTCCGATTTAAAGGGTCCTGGCTACCTGCTGCATCTATTGGCTATTCGAAACGTGGGCAAAATCAGAAAAGTCTATTAATTTGATAACTTATATAATTTTTATCTTTATAACTAATAGGATATTCAGTGAATGCACCGAGCAAAACGTTCACCACCTTTCATATGTTCACCACCTGTAACCAGATCAAGACATCTAGTCAATATTGTCGTCGTTGATTTTTCTTTAGAATCATCATCTACTCAAACAAGAACTCCAATTCAAATTTCCGATAATCCATTTTTTGAACCCGACTTCACAAGTGAGAACCCGGAGGATATTCAAGGACAATTCCAAGATCCTGAACCACTAATCATTCCTCCTGAACCACAAACCGTTAAATCAAAATCCTCTAGTGATTCGTATTCAACAAATTCAATTATGGAAGTAACGAAACCTCAAAGTATGGAAGACCGAATGAGAGCCACACGCACTGGCCAAGGACATGCCATTACGCGACCAGACATTAATGCGCCAGATAGGGAGAGAAGAGAGATATCATTGTGGACTGTCAATATATGGTTATGTATTACAGATATTAGATAGATAGTGAGAGATTAGATGATTGAAATCAAATACAGTGCTCTCCATTATTCTCATATTTCACGGGTATAATATTAATAATATAATAATTATTATAATATAATTTAAATTTTAAACGTGTGAATTCTTAGCCGTCGTATACTATTCCTTTCACGGACTACAATTTCGTATTCCGTTGATAATCAGTGGCGGATAAAAGTCTTCAGAAAGATCCCATATTATTAAATTAAATTGTTTTATTTATTTTGGTCATTATGGTATAAAATTCAATCATTAATTTGATAAATAAAAATTACATTAATTATTTACCCCCAATCCCAATTAAAATATAAAAAGTTTTAAAATTCAACAATAGTTCCTAAATACATTTTTAATAAGCCTAAAATTTATAGAACTCATTTTCGTATCACCGTTTATTTTAAAATCACATAAGTTCATTTTAACTTGCTTAAATAACCATCGAATGATGAACGAGTGCTACTATCGTTTACTAAATAAATTCGAAACCAAATATATATATTCATTATACTTCATTTACATATATAGATATATTTTAAATAATAGTTATTATACATTATTTTATTTTACATTATTAATTATAACAATTACGTCATATAATATTTCAATTTATATTTCAAATTCATATATTTAAATATATATGTATCTATTTACAAATAGTGGTTCGTGAATCGTCGAGAGCAGTCGAATGTCAATTGAATATATGAACATCATTTCAAAATTTTTCTAGACTCAACATTACATACTTTGCTTATCGTATCGAAATCATATAAAGATTAAGTTTAAATTTAGTCGGAAATTCCCGGGTCGTCACAACATGAACCAAAGGCCGGGAAATAATTATCAAAATAATTATCAACCGCCAAGGCCAAACTTCAATCGAAATCAAAACATTCTTTACAGTCCAAATGGGCCAAACAATAACTCGTACAACCAACAAGGTCTGAATAACCAACCAACTCAAAACAACACTTTCAATCAACAAAGACCTAGCTTGTATAAACCACCACAACAAACCAAAGAGAAAAAGCCAAATCTGGAAGAAATGATGGCAAAGCTAATGGAATCTCAAACACAATTTATTACAACTCAAACCCAAACGAATGAGAGGTTTGATCAGTCATTAAGAACTCAACAAGCTTCCATTCTGAATCTAGAAAAACACGTAGGTACTCTTGCTAGCATGATGAGCGAGAGGGAACAAGAAAAGCTATCGAGTAATACTGAAGTAAATCCTAGGAATGAGAATGTTAATATGGTGTCAACAAATTCTGAAAAACCAACACCAGAAGATGGGAAGTTTTTAGATGTAAGTAACAATCAAGAAGTTACACCACCACCACCACCACCTGAGTATGTAAAGCTAGTGGTGGCACCCTACAGACCACCCATCCCGTTTCCAAGAAAATGAGTTGAGTATGAGCAAGTAATAGGTAATAAAGTTTGTGATACCTCTGGAAAGAAGAAGAAGAATAAGAAAGTACAAGAAACAAAAACCATAGAAGTAAACCCGGTGAAGACAGCTCCACCAAAACCTCCACCCAGTGTGGGTGATCCGGGTGAATTTATTGTTCCTTGTCTACTTAGTGATTGTGTCATGTATGATACACTAGCAGATTTAGGTGCGAGTGTGAGTGTTATGCCTCTTTCATTATATAAGAGATTAGGAGTAAGTGAGTTAAGTCTAACGGAAATGAGTGTTCGAATCTTTGATCAAACCATTAGGCACCCAGTTGGAATTGCTGACAACCTACCCGTTCAAGTGGGTAATTTAACCTTTTTAGTCGAATTTATTGTCATTGACATAGAAGAGGACTCAAACATTCCTCTAATTTTAGGTCGACCATTCTTAGCATCCACCAGGGCGTTATTTGATGTAAGAGAGGGTATAATGACACTTAGTGATGGTGAAAAATCGGTTATCTTTGTTTGTCGAAAGACTAAATCTCCACCAACCAAAACCGTTGAACCAACAAAAACGATTGGTAAGAACCATGTTGTTTTACCAACTCCAACGGTAGTGCTTAACAATAATAAAACGCCTAAGTGTGGGGAAAATGAAGTAAAACCTAATGATGACCTGATAACAAAGAACCCCATTGTTGATACGAAATTAAATGACCCCGTTATTAACAGTTCAATGAAGAAACTTATTAAACGGATTCGCGATGCTAGAACCAAGGGGGACTTTAAGTTATGTAACCGGTTAGTATCAAATCTATCGCCTAAAGAAATGGCAAAACTAGTTGAATTTGTAGATATTACACAGGAATCCGACCAATTGCTTAAAGTAAAAGTCACAGATATGCAAGTTGATTATGGTCCAAGAGAAATTGACAATGAAGTTAATCACAATTTCGACCCCACAGCTACCTAAGTGTGGGGAGATTCAAATGTTCTAAAAAGAAAATGCTGTCTAAAGTTAGTTGTTCTGTTCTCGTGTAGTTTCGAGAATGGAATCCGATTGGTCTTTTCCGCTAGCAGACACTAAAGAACTAGTTTTCTCCCCCATTCTGAATTTATTTTTGTACGTTTTGTATAAAATTAATACGCTTTTTAAATTTAAGTTTTCTGTGAATTTAAAAACAAAATTTACTTTATTTCATTAAGTTTAAAAAATGATTTCTAAAATTCGTCGGAAGTTAAAGACTAGATCATAGAATCGAAATTGCTTTACCCGAGGGCGGGGCGAAAAATTTTGTTATCATTATTTTTAATTTTATTGATCTAAAGTATACCAAAAAAATTAAAAAACCCAAAAATCTTTGCTTTTAAAACAATCGCTTTAAAAATGACAAATTTTAAATTTTGTCGAGGGACGGACTAGGTAAACATACCGAAACTACCTAAAGTAAAAGGAAACAAAATTTTAAAAAATTATTCATTTAAATTGTTTTAATAAATAAAGGTTTTATAATATATATATATATATATATATATATATATATATATATATATATATATATATATATATATAAATATATATATATATATATATATAAATATATATATATATATATATATATATATATATATATATATATATATATATATGTTTGTAGTTTATCTTATGTACAAAACAGGGTAAAACAGCGCATTTTCAAAGACTGACAATAAAGTTCAGCAAAAGCTACTAATTTTGACGACAAGACGCAAAATATCAAATGTGATATAAAATAATATGTTTGCAAACTCAGTATTTTTAATCACTTTTCTACACTAACCACCCTCATGAATTTATAATTATAGTCTGATTTCATGCAAATGAGGGCATTGCATGATCTCAAGTGTGGGGAAGGGTTATAAATTCTCTCGGGTTTACACTTAGTTTATTTGCCAAATTTTGTGAAAATTTGAAAAAATTTCCATAAAATGAATTCAAAATCATGTTTATACATATTTATGAACGATAAAACTAGGTTTTATTACCGAAATTATTGTTACCTCAGAAAGAACATAAATTGAGAAACAACCCAAAATGCTTGAATTCATTTAAAATGGAAAAGAGGAGAATAAAAAGGCAAAGAAAGAAAGAAATAAAAGCTAAGTATGGGAAGAATTTACCAAGTTCTTTAAAACATATATCACATATTTTGTACAAGATTATTGCAGGTACTTTTGTTTTGGACGATACTAATCAGTTTTACCCGATTTACTGTAATCTATTTGAAAGAAAGATGGATCTACACGATGAATCAATTCCATCATTAAAAGGAAGTAAAGTCTTCCGAAAAAGACACGCGTTTCTTGATTTAGGTCAGGAAGTTGTCATCCAGGCCAGTTGTAGAGTCTACGAAAAACCTTGAAAAGTTTTCTCGAAAATCAGCTGGAAATCCACGGACCTCAGCATCAAACAGGGTCGCCAAGTGGTCAGACTTATCCTAACCATGAGAGGATCTGACTCGTAAAATTGGGAGGGCGCCGTGCAAATTAGCTTGATAAGACTAATGAATTAGACCTCCAGAAAGGATAATCTCCTTAAAGATTAAAAATCAGCATTTAAGCCTGATATTACTCAATCCTTGAGATTGACCTTAAAGATTGAGAATTACAAAATCATGGAATTCGATGATATCTAAACTCGAGGTTGAACGAGAAAATATTTTGATCAAATTAAAACCGTTTTGTTTTCTGAAAACCTATTTTCAATGCGTTCATTACCATTGAACGTAAAATCCTAGGAATTCACCTGGAATTCATTAGGTCACTTGAACCAAATCGAGTGTCAACCGTAAGAACGGTGGTTGCATAGCATGGTCGAAGATAGGACCTTGTGCCAGACCTAAAAATTATAGGGTGACCTTTACTATTTCTCCTACAAAGGATAGTAATTGCATCCGACACGTTTTTGACCATGATCATCTGCATGTCATTATACATTGCCTTAACATTTACTTGTTCATCTCTTTCCTTTACAACCGGACGGTAGTTTACTGAAAGGTAATATGCGAGCAAGTATACTGGACGTGTTGCTTTCCTAATACAAGGATTAGCAAGTGGGTGACACAAAACCATAAGTTTTGAGCTAAAATTTTCAAATCTGAAACCCACAAAACCCACAAAAATATTTTGTAAACACCGGTTAAGGGTTATTCCAGAAAACTTATCTAGGGTAAAAGCTAGAATGAATTTTCAAAAGATCAAATATTTTCATAAAGATCCAATTTCCTTAAAGGATCTAAATTTTTAATAGTCATGTGGGACTGTAAACCACATCGTTACTATCATTGTTTATACCGCCGTATCAAAATCACTGATGTATAAAGTGTGAGAATAAAAAAGTGATTCGAGTGAAGTGTGATTTTATTTCAAGTTCTGTATTGCTTGAGGACAAGCAACGCTCAAGTGTGGGGATATTTGATAGTGCTCCAAATGAACATATATTTAGGCGCAATATCCTTCCAATATGTAAAGGCTTTTAGTTGCAATTGTTCTATTTTTATGTAATATTCGTTTAAATAAATAAGTGCGAAGACAAAAGAAGAAAATGATGATTTGAAGACGCAAATGACCAAAAAGCTAAAAAGTACAAAGTACAATCCAAGTGGTTCAATTTATTGATGAGAAACGCCTAAAAATGACAAGAGTACAAGCCGCGAAACACAAAGTACAAGATATCTAAGCGTACGAAAAGGCGTTCGAAAATTCGGAACTGAGACATAAAACGAGCATCAACGTACAACTCAACGGAGCTAAAATTACAAGTCAACTATGCACAAGAATATAATATAATATATATATAATTATATAAAATTATATAAAATTATATATTATTATATTATATATTATAATATTCAGCAGCCCACGTTTAACTCAATTTGGTGACCTGGAATCCGAAGCTCCGCACTCGCGGAGCTGTAAGGCACAAAAGTACCGCACTCGCGAAGCTGTACAGTTCAAAGTGGGCCTATAAAAGCCAACGAATTCTGCTCGATTCATGCATCCCCTTTCTATCAATCTCTCTATATGTATTTATATTTATATTTATAATTATAATTATAATTTTAATTTAAGTTAATAATAATAAGGTTATTGTAAGAATGTTTTACGGGTTTTAAGTCGGAACTCTGTCCGTGTAACGCTACGTGATTAATCACCACTGTAAGCTATGTTCTTCCTTTTCAAATTAATGTTTCGTAACTAAGTTATTATTATGCTTATTTGAGCCGAAGTAATCGTGATGTTAGACTAAATATTAAAGACGGGGTTATTGAATTTTGTACCATAATTTGGGTTTGGACAAAAGACCGACACTTGTGGACATTGGACTATGGACTATTAATAGATGGGAGATACTGTCTAATAACGAATGACAACTCGTTGGAATCTGTCGAACCTATTTTCAAATTAGTTAATCTAATAATTATTAAATGATTATGAATGTTCTATTTAGTGACATTTATACGACATCTGTTATAATCATTTAACTAATTATTCAGGTTGGGTAATTGATTATTCAAACTGATCAAGTGGGTAAATTAATATTCATATCTGATGGTTAAAGCTAAGGGGTATAAAATACTATTAAATACGATACAATTTTACACAAGATATTTATTTATTTATAGAATGGATATACTTAAACCTTGCTACAACACTTATAGGCAGTGTACCTAATCGTACAGTAGTGTAGTTTTTAGTAAGTCCGGTTCGTTCCACAGGGAAAATCTTTTAATCAAAGCTTAACGCTATATTAGTTTAATTTATAAAAATACGAATATATATATAAGTAATATTATTATTTTAAAGGGGGTTTTTACCGTTTAATGACCGGTTTGTCGATTTTAAAATTTTAGTCGCAGTTAAAACAAAATATAAAATATTAAATAAATAAAAGACTTAATTTAAAGCGTAAAGTAAATAACGATAATGAAATTGCGATAAATAAAAGTGCGATTAAATAAACTTGCGATAATTAAAAAGTACGATAATTAAAATTGCAATTAAATATAATAACAATAAATAAAAGTGCGATAATTAGAAGTGCAACTAAATATAAAATAAAGGAAATTAAATATGAAATAAAAGAATTATGCTTATTTAAACTTTCCGTAATCATGATGTTTGACGTGTTGATTTTAGTTTTATGCCCATGGGTTAATTGCCCTTTGTCCTGGATTATTTAATATGTCCGTCTGGTTTTTGTCCATAACAGTCCATCAGTCATAAATATAAAGTGCGAGTGTCCTCGTCAAATTATCCTTATACCCGAAGTTTAAATATTCCAACTAATTGGGGACTTAAACTGTAACAAGATTTTAATACTTTGTTTAATAATTACACCAGGATGTCGACTGAGTGTAACCCAAGGTTTTAATACTTTGTTATCAATTATGCCAAGTGTCCTTGTACATAATTTCACCCCTGTTTTAATATTTCTAGTGGCTATTAATCCATTCCCGTGTCCGGTTAAATGAACGATTATTGGTACATATAAATACCCCGCCCATCGTGTCCGATCGAGTGTATATGGTTATTTATAGGGATGTCCAATTGTAAATCTTTATATTAACATTAACAAACTATCATTTAGTTAAACAAATATAAAGCCCATTAATAGCCCATAGTCTAATTTCCACAAGTGTCGTTCTTTTGTCCAAACCCCAATTATGGTACAAAGCCCAATTACCTAATTTTAATATTTTTAGCCCAACATCATGATTACTTCGGATTAAATAAGCATAATAATAACTTAGCTACGAGACATTAAATTAAAAAGGTTGAACATAACTTACAATGATTAAAAATAGCGTAGCGTTACACGGATAGAATTTCGACTTACACCCTTACAACATTCGCTAACATACCCTTATTATTAGAATTAAAATTAAAATTAAAATTAAAATATAAATATAAATATATACTACGTATATAGATAGAGAGATTGATATTATGGATGGAAAAATGGTGCACCAAAGCTCGATTTTTATAGGCCTGTGATCTGGAAAAGGGGCTCATGCGATCGCATGGATTTATGCCTTCCAGGCCATGCGATCGCATGGCCAGCTGGGGAGAGCCACTTTTGGTTGTTTTCTTCTACCGACGTTTATTTAAATATAATATAATATATATATTAATTTTAAGAATTAATTATATATTATATTATATTCATAAGCATAGTTGACTTGTAATTTTTAGTCCGTTGCGTCGAGCGTTGAGAATTGACTCTGGTCCCAGTTCCGGATTTTCGAACGTCCTTGCGTACAATTTAATATCTTGTACTTTTCGTTTTGAATCTTGTACTCTTGTAATTTTGAGACGTTTCTTATCAATAATTGGAACCTCATTGATTGTATTTTGTACTTTTGAGCTTTTTGGTCGTTTGCGTCTTCAATTCGTCGAATCTGTCTTTTGTCTTCACCTTTTATTATTTAAACGAATATCACTTGTAAATAGGACAATTGCAACTAAAAGATTGTCTTTCTTGAGGAATAATGCTATGAAATATATGTTCGTTTTTAGCATTATCAAATATTCCCACACTTGAGCGTTGCTTGTCCTCAAGCAATATAGTCTTGAAATACTAGAATCACTTCTTTATTCTTCACACTTTGTACATCAGTGATTTCTTTACGGCGGTATAAACAATGGTAGTAACGATGTGGTTTACAGTCCCACATGACTATAAAATTTAGATCCATTAAGGAAATTGGATCTTTATGAAAACATTTGATCTTTTGAAAATTAAATCTAGTTTTTACCCTAGATAAGTTTTCCAGAATAACCCTTCACCGGTGTTTGCAAAATATTTTTGTGGGCTTGGTGGGTTTCAGATTTGAAAATTTTAGCTCAAAACTTGTGGTTTTGTGTCACCCACTTGCTAACCTTGTATTAGGAAAGCAACACATCCAGTATACTTGCTCCGTATATTACCTTTCGATAAACTACCGTCCGGTTATAAAGGAAAGCGTTGAACAAGCAACTGTTAAGGCAATGTCCCCTGACATGCTTTTAATTATGGTCTATAACATGTCGGACGCAATTACTATCCTTTGTAGGAGCAATAGTAAAGCTCACCCTTATGATTTTTCGGTCTGGCACAAGGTCCTGTCTTCGACCATGCTATGCAACCACCGTTCTTACGGTTGACACCCGATTTGGTTCAGATGACCTAATGAATTCCAGGTGAATTCCTAGGATTTTACATTCAATGGTAATGAACGCATTGAAAATGGGTTTTCAGAAAACAAATCGGTTTATAATTTGATCAAAATATTTTCTCGTTCAAGCTCGAGTTTAGATATCATTGAATTTCATGAGTTTGAATTCTCAATCTTTAAGGTCAATCTCTAGGATTGAGTAATATCAGGCTTAAAAGCTGATTTTTGATCTTTTAAGGAGATTATCCTTTCTGGGGATCTGATTTATTAGTCTTATCAAGCTAATTTGCACGGTGCTCCCCATTGTACGAGATAAATCCTTCTCATGGTTAGGATAAATCTGACCACTTGGCGACCCTGTTTTATGCTGAGGTCCGTGGATTTCCTGCTGATTTTAGAGATGACTTTTCTAGATTTTTCATCAACCTACAGCTGGTCTGGACGACAACTTCATGACCTAAATCAAGAAGCGCGTGTCTTTTTCGAAAGACTTTACTTCCTTTTAACGATGGAATTGATTCATCGTGTAGATCCATCTCTTCTTTTCTTTCATCGGGTAAAATAGTTAATTATAGTCCAAAAAAAATATTTTCAATTATTTGTACAAAAATATGTGATATGTATTTTGAATAACTCGGTGAAAATTTCCCACGCTTGGCTTTTATTTTCCTTTTTATTGTCCTCTATTCCATTTTAAATGAATTTTAACATTTTGGTTTGTTTCTCAATTTATGTCCTTTCCGAGGTAACAATAATTTCGGTGTTAACACCTAGTTTTATCGTTCATAAATATGTATAAACATGATTTTGAGTTCATTTAATTGAAAATTTTGAAAATTTTTACTAGAATTGGGTAGTCAGTATATAAGACTAGGGCTGTTCTTTATTATCAGAGAGCACTAGATTCTAATACAACTACTACTTTACTAGTATTTTTAATGGTAACCAAGTGTTTAAAGTAAAAAAAATTTAAAAAATCCGAAAGAATTTAACCCCTTCCCACACTTAAGATCTTGCAATGCCCGCATTTGCAAGAAATCAGTAACAATTTAAATTATTGAGGGTGATTAGCGTAGAAATGATTAAATTTTACCAAAGTTTCCAAACATATTGGCGTTTGTTTGCTGAATGATAAATGGTACATATCATTTGTGCATTCCGTCTGTTGTTACATCACATTTATCTTGTCGTCAAAATTAGTAGCTTTTGCTGAACTTAATGCCAGTCTTTGAAAATGCGCTGTTTTACCCTGTTTTGTACAATTTACCATATACATACATACAAATATAAACATGTATGGCAATTTGAAATGGGACTTAATATCCCACTTTCAAATCCTAAATGTGAAATATTAGTACACAATAATAATAAAAATGATAAATATTACATAAGTATATTCAATAACATAAGTTTAAACATGAATAAGTAAAAAGATAAAAACATAAAAATCATATAAATAACCAAATGGAACTAAATCAGTCTGGATATGGGCTCCAGTTCATCTCGTCAGGTGGGTTCCATTGTTGGTTATAGGTATTCTGATAGGCTTGATTATAGTCATACCGGTTAAAGGGTGGTCGGATATCGGGGATGTGTGGCGGAAAATGAGCAGGTCGAGTGTGTACGTAATTATTTGGTACCTGATATGATAGCTGGCTCATGATTTGGTGCTGATGAACTAACCAGCTATCGTGTTGGCGTCGCCTATAATCCTCGTATACTCGCTCGGAGTTCCACTGCTCATACATACTATGTCTGGCCGCGTTCGTCATTTCTTCCTCATCTATACGAACGTGGACGTCAAGAATAGCATCTCGAAAGACATCCCTAATGTCTTCCGCCTCCTCCATTTCCTCGTCTGAGCCTCTCTCTACCTGAGGATTAGATCCCTCATAGGGTACTGCCTGGTTACGTCTACTTTTCAATACCTTAGCACCCACATAAACTTTCAATCCTAAGGGCTCAACCTGTTCTCTACAAAGCTGTAATGGACCCCCTTGGTTCCTATCAACACCTAAATACTCTCCAATGAGAGTAACAAAAATACCTCCTCCTATTATACTCCCGTCCTGTATTCCCTCTACCATTTTAGATAAATAAAAAGCAACACAGTAAGGGATATTGACAAAGCTTCTAAGATCCCGAATACACTTTAGGTAGAATAAATCATGTAAGGTAATTTTTTCTTTATTATGACCTCTCTGTGTAATCGAGTTAGCCAAAAATCTATGAATAATACGAAGCTCGGCTCTGTCAATATGTGTATAGGAGTGTCCTCCTGCTCATGTAAAAACATCAAAATGTGACATACGCCTCCAAATGGCGTCAGCGCCAAAGTTACTATCTACCCTTTCACCATAATGAATCAAATTTGTACAATCGGGTAATAGCAACTCACCACGAGTATATATCTGTAAGGCCCTGGCCATGTCCAGCATAGACATTCTGTACATCCTACCGCCAAGGATAAACCTAAGAAATCTTCTATCATCTATTCTAACTATATTTGTATCAAGTGATACAGTACTCATCAACTCAACACATCATTCCTTATATACAGGTCTACGAATGGTGAAAAGACGTTCCCAATCTGTAAAAGAAGAACTGCCATACCTTTGAACTAAAAGCTGTCTAACACGGTCAGCTAGATGGACCGTTTCTAAAGGGGCCCAATCGATTACCCTTGGCACCTCTACATTTTTTGTTACCAATTTGAATTTGTTCCTTTGATATGTCTCGTAATCTCTCCATCTCCTATCAAATCTCAGATTAGGATGCAGAGTGTGCTCAGGAATCGTTGGGAATTCTACTGGCGGTCTCATTTGGAATACTATGAATTCATCAACAAACTGTACCGGATCATAATAAGGTATGTGCTGATCAGGCTGTTGTTGTGGTTCTTGTTGTGGTTCTTGTTCGTGTTGCATTTCTGGTTCTGGTTCTGGTGCTGGTTGTCTAGATGATGATGCTCCTGAACCTCCAGTATCGGCTTTCTGCAAAACACATTAAACACAAAATTTGTGCATCCAAATATGCATTAGTGTTAGCAAAATAACAACTTAAAACAATCACTATAACATGTTAAAATAAAATTAAACTTATACACATTTTCACAATTTTTCACAATTCTACACTTTTCAAATAAGAAAATATGAGAATGTATACAAAGTTCATAAGCTTTTAACTCAAATAACATGTCAAAATATTCATTACTAACAATTAAACAAGTCTCAAATGGTAAATATATCAAATTAATCAAGTTCATGAATTTTGGACTTAAAAAGTCCACTTTAATCTCAAAAAATCATGTTTAGGATCAATGTTTGGATAATTTAACTATCTAAACATGTTACACTACTCAATTTAGCAATAATTCATGACAAAAATTGGCCATAACCTGTTTATATCAAAAAGCCCCAAATTGCTCAAGAACACAAACCCTAGATTTCTAAAATTTTTGAAGTTTTTGGCTTCAAATCATGTTAAATAGCATCAATCTAGGTTATACATGCATAAAATACTAACAATTTAACACTAATTACACTAGAAATTAACAAAATTGCATTAGGTAAAAAATTGGAATTTATCACAAAAACTTGCAAATTTATGAGTTTAGGAGTGTAATTTTTACCATTTTGCTGAAGAATGAGAATCTAGGCATGATTAGAGCAAGAAAAATGACGAATTACGGTGGAAAATTGCGAATTTTAGAGGTGATTTTGGGGTTGGTTCGTGTTTGTGTGTGTGTTGTGTGGAGAAGACAGACCCGCTGGGAGTTTTGAGTCTGACCTGCATTTGGTCCCCATGCGATCGCATGGGTTCCAAGTGCAAATCCCATGCGATCGCATGGGGTGCCGGCTATAGTGTTTTGCCTTTTTTTTAATAAATAAAACCTTATACTTTATAAAACATAAAATTAATAAAATTTTAGAAATTTGTTTCTTTTTAGGATGAGGGCGTTTCGGATCGATGTCCTAGTCTGTCCCTCGACAAAATTTTTAAAATTTGTCAAATCAAAGCGCGGTTTTAAAAGTAAAGATTTTTGAATTTTTTAATGTTTTTGGCATACTTTAATTCAATAAGATTAAAAATAATGATAATAAAAGTTCTCGTCCCTCTCTCGGGTAAAGCAATTTCGGTTCAACGACCTAGTCTTCAACTCATGACGAATTTTAAAAATCATATTTTTAACTTAGCGAAATAAAGTAAATTTTTGTTTTTAAATTCACACCAAACTTAAATTTAAAATATGCATAAAATTAAAAATTCACACCAAACTTAAATAAAAATTCATATTATAAATTCACACCAAACTTATATTATATTTTTATTTTTATACATACAAAATTATATTAAAAAGATTAATTTTTCAAATATTTACAATTTTAAATATATTGATTTTACAAAGTTCAAAATATTAATTTAATATTTATATATTAATTTTAAAAACATGGTAAAAAAATAAAATTAAATTTTTTTTTGGCTTTTATCCCACTTTAATCAATCAAATATTATCAAAAATATGCGCCCCTCTTTTCGGTAAAGTAATTTCGGTTCCATGACCTAATTTAACTCATGACGAATTTTTGAAATATTTTGGGGTTGATTGATTAAAGATATTTATACCTTAAGAATAAACGTTAAATTTCGCAGTGATGTAATAAATTTTTGTATGATATCAATAATTTCGGTCGCCAAACCTAATTTTATTCAATACCAATTTAATACTTTATAGCGAACAAATTAGCGTTTATTAACAAAAGGTTAAAAATAAAAATAAAAAAATAAAAACTGTACAGAATTACCTGTGAGATAGTATTCTTAGTTATATGATCTATCTCATTCATAAGATAGTCGATTTAATTGGTTTTCCATAGCTACATAGGCGTAACCTCGAGCATTCAGTATTTTTTCTTCTAAACATATGAACGGTCCGTCTCTGTATAAAGTAACAAATTCGGTATTTGAATAGGTTTGATTATTTGAACATTTACCTCCATGTGACCATTTTCCACATTTGTGACATCTTTCAAGGTGTCGTGCTCTTCTTTTCGCTGCGGATTTTGATTTTCCTTTACCAAATTGTAATTTATTATCTTCGCATCTGGATTCTTTTCTTACTCCGTCCAATCTTTCTCTGATTACTGATACTATTTCACTCGGAAGTGTGTCATTATTACGTTTAGTGATCAAAGCGTGTAGCATTAGACCATGGTTTAGTTCACAGGCAGTCTTCATTTCCTAAAAAAATAAAAATTCAGAATGGGGGGAGAAGACTAGTTCTTTAGGGTCTGTTAGGGTAAGACCATTCGGGTTCCATTTTCGAGAACTACACGAAAACAGACAATCTAACTCTAACAGAAATACATAAAATCCTTAAAAGACTTGATTCTCCTCACACTTAGTTAGCTGTGGTATCGAAATTGTGATTAACTTCGTTGTCGACTTCCATTGGACTATCTATGTAATGTTTAACTCTGTGACCATTAACTTTAAATTCAATTCCATTTGAATTTATTAATTCTATCGTTCCGTATGGGAAAACTCTTTTGACTATGAATGGTCCAGACCATCTTGAATTCAATTTTCCAGGAAATAGCTTGAATCGTGAATTGAAAAGAAGAACTCTGTCTCCTTCTTTAAATTCTTTTGAACTTCTGATTCTTTTATCATGCCATTTCCTCATTCTTTCTTTATAGATTAACAAATTTTCGTATGCTTCATGTCTTAATTCTTCTAATTTGTTTAGTTGACTTAATCGTAGACGTCCAGCTTCATGTAAATCAAGATTACATGTCTTCAAAGCCCAAAATGTTTTGTGTTCAATTTCTACTAGAAGATGACATGCTTTTCCGTAGACGAGTTTAAAAGGTGTGGTTCCAATTGGAGTTTTGTAGGCTGTTCTAAAAGCCCAAAGTGCATCCTCCAATTTAATGGACCATTCCTTCGGATTTGATCCTACGGTTTTTTCTAGAATACGTTTTAAAGCTCGGTTGGTATTTTCAACTTGTCCACTTGTTTGTGGATGATATGCGGTGGAGATTTTATGAGTTACTCCATATCTTTTGAGAACTTTCTCAAGTTGATTATTACAAAAATGAGTTCCCCGATCACTTATTAAAGCTTTCGGTGTTCCAAACCTTGCAAAAAGACGTTTTAAAAAGTTGACTACAACTCGTGCATCGTTAGTTGGGAGAGCTTGTGCTTCCGCCCATTTAGATACATAATCAATGGCTACGAGAATATTAAGATTATTATGAGATTTTGGAAATGGACCCATAAAGTCAATACCCTAAATGTCAAATACTTCACATACTTGGATGACATTTTGTGGCATTTCATCACATTGACTTATTTTTCCGGCCCTTTGACAAGCATCACAGGATTTGCAAAGAAGGTGTGCGTCTTTGTAAATTGTAGGCCAATAGAATCCAGCATCATAAACTTTTTTTGCTATTAGTTGAGGCCCATAGTGCACTCCTGTTGGTCCTGTGTGACAATGGTTTAAAATTTTACTAGCTTCATCTCCGAATACACATCGGTGTATTATTCCATCGGGACAACTTTTAAACAGATGTGGATCTTCCCAAAAATAGTGTTTTATATCACTGAAGAATTTCTTTCGTTTTTGGTACGATAATCCTTTTTCAAGGAATCCACATACTAAGTAGTTTGCATAGTCTGCAAACCATGGTATTTCATTATAATCTATCTTCAATAGATATTCATCAAGAAAGTTGTCTTGTATGGCCGATTCATTTAGAACTTCTAATTCAGGATTTTCAAGACGAGAAAGATGATCAGCGGCGAGATTTTCTGCTCCTCTTTTATCTCGGATTTCAATATCGAATTCTTGTAAGAGTAAGATCCAACGGATTAATCTTGGTTTGGCATCTTGTTTCGAAAATAGGTATCTAAGAGCAGAATGGTCGGTATAGACCACCGTTTTTGCTAGAACGAGATATGAACGAAATTTGTCAAAAGCAAAGACAATAGCAAGGAGTTCTTTTTTAGTAGTTGTATAATTTGTTTGTGCTCCTTGTAACGTCTTACTATCATAATATATAGGTTGAAATCGTTTTTCAATCCTTTGTCCTAAAACGGCTCCCATTGCAAAATCACTTGCATCGCACATTAGTTCAAACGGTAGATTCCAATTTGGTGTTATCATTATCGGCGCATTAGTGAGTTTCTCTTTAAGAATATTAAAAGATTTGATACATTCATCTGAAAAGATGAATGGAGCATCCTTTTCTAGGAGTTTATTCATAGGAGTGGCAATTTTAGAAAAATCTTTTATGAAACGTCGGTAAAAACCGGCATGCCCTAGAAAACTCCTAACTCCTCTAACATTGGTGGGATGTGGAAGTTTAGCAATTACATCTACTTTAGCTCTATCCACTTCAATTCCTTCTTTTGAAATTTTATGTCCAAGAACGATGCCTTATTTAACCATGAAATGGCATTTCTCCTAATTAAGTACTAGATTTGATTGTTCGCATCTAATAAGCATTCGTTCCAGATTAACTAGACATGATTCAAATGTATCACCGAAGACTGAAAATTCATCCATCAAAACTTCCATGCATTCTTCTATCATGTCGTGAAAAATCGCCATCATGCACCTTTGAAAGGTTGCAGGGGCGTTGCAAAGTCCAAATGGCATGCGTTTGTAAGCAAAAGTACCATAAGGGCACGTGAATGTGGTTTTCTCTTGATCTTCGGGTGCTATTGGAATTTGAAAGTATCCGGAAAATCCATCATGAAAACAATAATAACTATTTCCGGCTAATCTTTCCAACATTTGATCAATGAAAGGTAAGGGAAAGTGATCTTTTCTGGTGGCGTCATTTAATTTTCTATAATCAATACATACACGCCATCCTGTTACAGTCCTTGTAGGAATAAGCTCATTTTTTTTCATTTGTAATGACAGTCATGCCACCCTTCTTAGGCACGCATTGAACTGGGCTTACCCATGGACTATCAGAAATTGGATAAATTAGACCTGCGTCTAGCAGTTTAATAATTTATTTTTTAACTACATCTTGCATATTCGGATTTAGTCTTCGTTGGCGTTGCACATACGTTTTATGACCTTCTTCCATAAGGATTTTATGTGTGCAATACGAAGGACTTATTCCTTTAATATCATGAATCTTCCATGCAATGGCTGGTTTATGAGCTTTCAACACAGAAATGAGTTGAGATTTTTCATTTTCAGTAAGAGAAGACGATATTATTACAGGTAATTCAGATTCACCATGTAAATAAGCGTATTCCAAATGGTTTGGAAGTGGCTTTAACTCTAATGTTGGAGGTTCTTCTATCGATGATTTATATCGATATCTGTCTTCTTCTTTTAGCATTTGAATTTCTTCTGTTGTTGGTTCATATCCATTAGCTATAAGTGTAGCTAACATTTCAGCTTCATCAATTTGTTCAGTTCCTTCTCCTAAAGAATGTAGTGACCCGAACTTTTCCATGTTTATATATATTAATTGAGATTGATGTTTACATGATTAAATGTTTCCAAAATGTTAAGCAATCAAACTTGTTAAGACTTGATTAATTGAAATAGGTTTCATATAGACAATTGACCACCCAAGTTGACCGGTGATTCACGAACGTTAAAACTTGTAAAAAAAACTATATGATGACATATATATGGTTATATATATAGTTAACATGATATTATGATAAGTAAACATATCATTAATTATATTAACAATGAACTACATATGTAAAAACAAGACTACTAACTTAATGATTTTGAAACGAGACATATATGTAACGTTTATCGTTGTAACGACATTTAATGTATATATATCATATTAAGAGATATTCGTACATCATAATATCATGATAATATAATAATTTAAAATCTCTTTTGTTATTATAAACATTGGGTTAACAACATTTAACAAGATCGTTAACCTAAAGGTTTCAAAACAACACTTACATGTAACGACTAACGATGACTTAACGACTCAGTTAAAATGTATATACATGTAGTGTTTTAATATGTATTTATACACTTTTGAAAGACTTCAATACACTTATCAAAATACTTCTACTTAACAAAAATGCTTACAATTACATTCTCGTTCAGTTTCATCAACAATTCTACTCGTATGCACCCGTATTCGTACTCGTACAATACACAGCTTTTAGATGTATGTACTATTGGTATATACACTCCAATGATCAGCTCTTAGCAGCCCATGTGAGTTACCTAACACATGTGGGAACCATCATTTGGCAACTAGCATGAAATATCTCATAAGATTACAAAAATATGAGTAATCATTCATGACTTATTTACATGAAAACAAAATTACATATCCTTTATATCTAATCCATACACCAACGACCAAAAACACCTACAAACACTTTCATTCTTCAATTTTCTTCATCTAATTGAACTCTCTCAAGTTCTATCTTCAAGTTCTAAGTGTTCTTCATAAATTCCAAAAGTTCTAGTTTCATAAAATCAAGAATACTTTCAAGTTTGCTAGCTCACTTCCAATCTTGTAAGGTGATCATCCAACCTCAAGAAATCTTTGTTTCTTACAGTAGTTTATCATTCTAATACAAGGTAATAATCATATTCAAACTTTGGTTCAATTTCTATAACTATAACAATCTTATTTCAAGTGATGATCTTACTTGAACTTGTTTTCGTGTCATGATTTTGCTTCAAGAACTTTGAGCCATCCAAGGATCCATTGAAGCTAGATCCATTTTTCTCTTTTCCAGTAGGTTCATCCAAGGAACTTAAGGTAGTAATGATGTTCATAACATCATTCAATTCATACATATAAAGCTATCTTATTCGAAGGTTTAAACTTGTAATCACTAGAACATAGTTTAGTTAATTCTAAACTTGTTCGCAAACAAAAGTTAATCCTTCTAACTTGACTTTTAAAATCAACTAAACACATGTTCTATATCTATATGATATGCTAACTTAATGATTTAAAACCTGGAAACACGAAAAACACCGTAAAACCGGATTTATGCCGTCGTAGTAACACCGCGGGCTGTTTTGGGTTAGTTAATTAAAAACTATGATAAACTTTGATTTAAAAGTTGTTATTCTGAGAAAATGATTTTTATTATGAACATGAAACTATATCCAAAAATTATGGTTAAACTCAAAGTGGAAGTATGTTTTCTAAAATGGTCATCTAGACGTCGTTCTTTCGACTGAAATGACTACCTTTACAAAAATGACTTGTAACTTATTTTTCCGACTAGAAACCTATACTTTTTTTGTTTAGATTCATAAAATAGAGTTCAATATGAAACCATAGCAATTTGATTCACTCAAAACGGATTTAAAATGAAGAAGTTATGGGTAAAACAAGATTGGATAATTTTTCTCATTTTAGCTACGTGAAAATTGGTAACAAATCTATTCCAACCATAACTTAATCAACTTGTATTATATATTATGTAATCTTGAGATACCATAGACACGTATACAATGTTTCGACCTATCATGTCGACACATCTATATATATTTCGGAACAACCATAGACACTCTATATGTGAATGTTGGAGTTAGCTATACAGGGTTGAGGTTGATTCCAAAATATATATAGTTTGAGTTGTGATCAATACTGAGATACGTATACACTGGGTCGTGGATTGATTCAAGATAATATTTATCGATTTATTTCTGTACATCTAACTGTGGACAACTAGTTGTAGGTTACTAACGAGGACAGCTGAATTAATAAACTTAAAACATCAAAATATATTAAAAGTGTTGTAAATATATTTTGAACATACTTTGATATATATGTATATATTGTTATAGGTTCGTGAATCAACCAGTGGCCAAGTCTTACTTCCCGACGAAGTAAAAATCTGTGAAAGTGAGTTATAGTCCCACTTTTAAAATCTAATATTTTTGGGATGAGAATACATGCAGGTTTTATAAATGATTTACAAAATAGACACAAGTACGTGAAACTACATTCTATGGTTGAATTATCGAAATCGAATATGCCCCTTTTTATTAAGTCTGGTAATCTAAGAATTAGGGAACAGACACCCTAATTGACGCGAATTCTAAAGATAGATCTATTGGGCCTAACAAACCCCATCCAAAGTACCGGATGCTTTAGTACTTCGAAATTTATATCATATCCGAAGGGTGTCCCGGAATGATGGGGATATTCTTATATATGCATCTTGTTATTGTCGGTTACCAGGTGTTCACCATATGAATGATTTTTATCTCTATGTATGGGATGTGTATTGAAATATGAAATCTTGTGGTCTATTGTTACGATTTGATATATATAGGTTAAACCTATAACTCACCAACATTTTTGTTGACGTTTTAAGCATGTTTATTCTCAGGTGATTATTAAGAGCTTCCGCTGTCGCATACTTAAATAAGGACAAGATTTGGAGTCCATGCTTGTATGATATTGTGTAAAAACTGCATTCAAGAAACTTATTTTGTTGTAACATATTTGTATTGTAAACCATTATGTAATGGTCGTGTGTAAACAGGATATTTTAGATTATCATTATTTGATAATCTACGTAAAGCTTTTTAAACCTTTATTAATGAAATAAAGGTTATGGTTTATTTAAAAATGAATGCAGTCTTTGAAAAACGTCTCATATAGAGGTCAAAACCTCGCAACGAAATCAATTAATATGGAACGTTTTTAATCAATAAGAACGGGACATTTCAGTTGGTATCAGAGCGTTGGTCTTAGAGAACCAGAAAATTTGCATTAGTGTGTCTTATCGAGTTTGTTAGGATGCATTAGTGAGTCTGGACTTCGACCGTGTTTTCTTTAAAAATGATTGCTTAACATTTTTGTTGGAAACTATATATTTTTAACATATGAATATTATGTGATATATTAATCTCTTAACGTGTTTGATATTATGTGATAGATGTCTACCTCTAGAACAAGTCCCATTGACTCACCTAATAATAATGAAGAGTCAAATGTAAATTGGAATGATTTGTGGACTGATTCACAAGTTCCCGAAGAGGAACCGGAAGAAGAGTCGGAACCGGAAGAAGAATCGGAACCGGAAGAAGAATCGGAACCGGATGAAGAAATAGAACCGGTGGGGGAAATAATAAAACGGTTAAGTAAAAGAAAATCCTCAACCAACCGACCAAAGTTAATTATGGTCAATGGTGTTTCCGCCAAGGAAGCAAAATATTGGGAGGATTACCAATTCTCCGATGAATCGGATTCCGACGAGAATTCCGATGATGTTATAGAAATTACCCCAACTGAATTTAAAAAGGCAAAAGAAAATAATAAGGGAAAGGGCATAAAAATAGAGAAATCTAATTCCAACCCCGAAGAACTTTATATGTATCGTCAACCCCCGAAGTCCTTAAGTTGTAACAATGACCCGGGAACCTCTAAACCACCAGGTTTTTCTAAACCAATGTGGACAACGACGGCTCGTATTAGGGGAACATCATATATCCCTAGAAACTTGGCAAAACGAACCAAAACCGAAGAAGAAGAAACGAGTGAGTCGGAATAAGATAGTTGTATTCGTGTGGTGTAATATATGGAATATAGTGTTCTTATGCTTTATGATATATGTAAAAATTGCTTGTATTAATAAGTATTTTTTTTTATGAATCTAACTCTTGTCTATTTTACAGTTTAAAAACACAAAATGGATAGACAACCCAATATTTTAAGAGACCTACCCGGAGACATGATTGATGAAATCTTGTCTAGAGTCGGCCAGAATTCTTCGGCACAACTATTTAAGGCGAGATCAGTTTGTAAGACATTCGAAGAACGTTCCAAGAATGTCTTGGTTTATAAGAGACTTTCGTTTGAAAGATGGGGGATATCACATTGGGAAACCCATAAGTTACGATGTGTTTACTTTGACGCATATATTGCGGGGAACCCAAATGCTATTTTACGCAACGGGTTAAGAAATTATTTTGACTCAATATATCCGAATATTGGACTTCGTGATTTAGAAAAAGCGGCTAACATGCAACATAAAGAAGCATGTTATGCTTACGGATTAGTAATGTTCGCTTCTCACCAAAGTGAGAACAAGAACATCGGGCTACAACTATTAAACAAAACGTTTCCATAAGTGACGGAGTCGGTAATTGGGGTAAGAAATGAGGTTTTTAGATTGTTACGGGACAGTTGGACATTACGTAACCCTCGTCCCTTTGATGACGTTACAACACGCTGTCTTATCAACGGCCATAACGGTTATGTTGCACAAGACCAAGGATGGGAAGTAGTCCTAGTAAAACCAGAATGCATGACTTGTTTCTGGACGTATGAATTACGTGTCTTTATTGCCTTTGCTGAACGACTTGTGTACTAGCTAGAATTGTCTTCACAACTATCTTGTATCAAAGTTATTGTGTGCTATATTTCATGCTTTATGTAAAATAAGCGGTATTGTAAGTTTGTAAAATATTGTATAAAAGTTTGAACGCGAAATATTATTATAATCAGTTTTTCATATAGAATTGTAGTAGTTGAATTGTATATTAGCTACTAAGTATGAACTTAACGGGTAGGTACTACCCGAATTTAAACTTATAAAACGCTAATATGAAGAAAAAGCTTTTATAAATGAGTTCATATTATGCTACGAAATACTATTAACTACTCTTAATATTCTGTATGATTAACTTGTTCCATTTAACTATTTTGAAGGAAATGGCACCGACTACTCGACACACCGTGAATATGAATGAAGAGGAATTCCGTACTTTTCTAGCTTCAAACATAGCCGCAGTACAGGCTGCGCTACATACCAACAATAACCTTGGATCTAGCAGTACAGGAAATCGTGTAGGATGCACCTACAAAGAATTCACTGCCTGCAAACCTTTGGAATTTGATGGAACCAAAGGACCGATCGGATTGAAACGGTGGACCGAGAAGGTTGAATCGGTGTTTGCCATAAGTAAGTGTACTGAAGAGGACAAAGTGAAGTACGCTACGCATACCTTCACAGGTTCTGCGTTAACATGGTGGAATACCTATCTAGAGCAAGTGGGACAAGATGATGCGTACGCACTACCGTGGTCAGCATTCAAGCACTTGATGAACGAGAAGTACCGTCCCAGAACCGAGGTCAATAAGCTCAAGACAGAACTTAGAGGGTTACGAACCCAAGGATTTGATATTACCACGTACGAAAGACGATTCACAGAATTGTGCCTATTGTGTCCGGGAGCATTCGAAGATGAGGAAGAGAAGATCGACGCGTTTGTGAAAGGATTACCGGAAAGAATCCAAGAAGATATAAGTTCACACGAGCCCGCCTCCATACAACAGGCATGTAGAATGGCTCACAAACTAGTGAACCAGATTGAAGAAAGAATTAAAGAACAGACTGCTGAAGAGGCCAATGTGAAGCAAGTCAAAAGAAAGTGGGAGGAAAACGGTGATAAGAATCACCAATACAACAACAGCAGCAATTACAACAATAATCGCAACAATTATCCCAACAATCGCAACATCAATCGCAACTACAACAAACGGCCCAACAACAACAACAACAACAACAACAACAGCAACTACAACAATCATCCCAACAACAATAATAACCGCAACAACAACAACAATCAGAAGCAACTATGCCAAAGGTGTGAAAAGAATCACTCGGGGTTCTGCACCAAATTTTGCAACAAGTGTAAAAGAAATGGTCATAGCGCGGCGAAGTGTGAGGTCTACGGACCAGGGGTTAATAGAACGAAAGGAACAAATGGTGTCGGAACGAGTAATGGCGGAGCAAGTAGTGTCGGAGCAAGTTATGCCAATGTAGTTTGTTATAAATGTGGAAAACCAGGCCACATTATTAGAAATTGCCCGAACCAGGAGAACACGAATGGACAAGGCCGTGGAAGAGTTTTCAATATTAATGCGGTAGAGGCACAGGAAGACCCGGAGCTTGTTACGGGTACGTTTCTTATTGACAATAAATCTGCTTACGTTTTATTTGATTCGGGTGCGGATAGAAGCTATATGAGTAGAGATTTTTGTGCTAAATTAAGTTGTCCATTGACGCCTTTGGATAGTAAATTTTTACTCGAATTAGCAAATGGTAAATTAATTTCAGCAGATAATATATGTCGAAATCGAGAAATTAAACTGGTTAGCGAAACATTTAAGATAGATTTGATACCAGTAGAGTTAGGGAGTTTTGATGTGATAATCGGTATGGACTGGTTGAAAGAAGTGAAAGCGGAGATCGTTTGTTACAAAAATGCAATTCGCATTATACGAGAAAAAGGAAAACCCTTAATGGTGTACGGAGAAAAGGGCAACACGAAGCTACATCTTATTAGTAATTTGAAGGCACAAAAACTAATAAGAAAAGGTTGCTATGCTGTTCTAGCACACGTCGAGAAAGTACAAACTGAAGAAAAGAGCATCAATGATGTTCCCATTGCAAAAGAATTTCCCGATGTATTTCCGAAAGAATTACCGGGATTACCCCCACATCGATCCGTTGAATTTCAAATAGATCTTGTACCAGGAGTTGCACCAATAGCTCGTGCTCCTTACAGACTCACACCCAGCGAGATGAAAGAACTGCAAAGCCAATTACAAGAACTTTTAGAGCGTGGTTTCATTCGACCAAGCACATCACCGTGGGGAGCTCCTGTTTTGTTTGTCAAGAAGAAAGATGGTACATTCAGGTTGTGTATCGACTATCGAGAGTTGAACAAACTTACCATCAAGAACCGCTACCCACTACCGAGAATCGACGACTTATTTGATCAACTACAAGGCTCGTCTGTTTATTCAAAGATTGACTTACGTTCCGGGTATCATCAAATGCGGGTGAAAGAAGATGATATTCCAAAGACTGCTTTCAGAACACGTTACGGTCATTACGAGTTTATGGTCATGCCGTTTGGTTTAACTAACGCACCAGCTGTGTTCATGGACCTTATGAACCGAGTGTGTGGACCATACCTTGACAAGTTTGTCATTGTTTTCATTGATGACATACTTATTTACTCAAAGAATGACCAAGAACACGGTGAACATTTGAGAAAGGTGTTAGAAGTATTGAGGAAGGAAGAATTGTACGCTAAGTTTTCAAAGTGTGCATTTTGGTTGGAAGAAGTTCAATTCCTCGGTCACATAGTGAACAAAGAAGGTATTAAGGTGGATCCGGCAAAGATAGAAACTGTTGAAAAGTGGGAAACCCCGAAAACTCCGAAACACATACGCCAGTTTTTAGGACTAGCTGGTTACTACAGAAGGTTCATCCAAGACTTTTCCAGAATAGCAAAACCCTTGACTGCATTAACGCATAAAGGGAAGAAATTTGAATGGAATGATGAACAAGAGAAAGCGTTTCAGTTATTGAAGAAAAAGCTAACTACGGCACCTATATTGTCATTGCCTGAAGGGAATGATGATTTTGTGATTTATTGTGACGCATCAAAGCAAGGTCTCGGTTGTGTATTAATGCAACGAACGAAGGTGATTGCTTATGCGTCTAGACAATTGAAGATTCACGAACAAAATTATACGACGCATGATTTGGAATTAGGCGCGGTTGTTTTTGCATTAAAGACTTGGAGGCACTACTTATATGGGGTCAAAAGTATTATATATACCGACCACAAAAGTCTTCAACACATATTTAATCAGAAACAACTGAATATGAGGCAGCGTAGGTGGATTGAATTATTGAATGATTACGATTTTGAGATTCGTTACCACCCGGGGAAGGCAAATGTGGTAGCCGATGCCTTGAGTAGGAAGGATAGAGAACCCATTCGAGTAAAATCTATGAATATAATGATTCATAATAACATTACTACTCAAATAAAGGAGGCGCAACAAGGAGTTTTAAAAGAGGGAAATTTAAAGGATGAAATACCCAAAGGATCGGAGAAGCATCTTAATATTCGGGAAGACGGAACCCGGTATAGGGCTGAAAGGATTTGGGTACCAAAATTTGGAGATATGAGAGAAATGGTACTTAGAGAAGCTCATAAAACCAGATACTCAATACATCCTGGAACGGGGAAGATGTACAAGGATCTCAAGAAACATTTTTGGTGGCCGGGTATGAAAGCCGATGTTGCTAAATACGTAGGAGAATGTTTGACGTGTTCTAAGGTCAAAGCTGAGCATCAGAAACCATCAGGTCTACTTCAACAACCCAAAATCCCGGAATGGAAATGGGAAAACATTACCATGGATTTCATCACTAAATTACCAAGGACTGCAAGTGGTTTTGATACTATTTGGGTAATAGTTGATCGTCTCACCAAATCAGCACACTTCCTACCAATAAGAGAAGATGACAAGATGGAGAAGTTAGCACGACTGTATTTGAAGGAAGTCGTCTCCAGACATGGAATACCAATCTCTATTATCTCTGATAGGGATGGCAGATTTATTTCAAGATTCTGGCAGACATTACAGCAAGCATTAGGAACTCGTCTAGACATGAGTACTGCCTATCATCCACAAACTGATGGGCAGAGCGAAAGGACGATACAAACGCTTGAAGACATGCTACGAGCATGTGTTATTGATTTCGGAAACAGTTGGGATCGACATCTACCGTTAGCAGAATTTTCCTACAACAACAGCTACCATTCAAGCATTGAGATGGCACCGTTTGAAGCACTTTATGGTAGAAAGTGCAGGTCTCCGATTTGTTGGAGTGAGGTGGGGAATAGACAGATTACGGGTCCGGAGATTATACAAGAAACTACCGAGAAGATCATCCAAATTCAACAACGGTTGAAAACCGCCCAAAGTCGAAAAAAGAGCTACGCTGACATTAAAAGAAAAGATATAGAATTTGAAATTGGAGAGATGGTCATGCTTAAAGTTTCACCTTGGAAAGGCGTTGTTCGATTTGGTAAACGAGGGAAATTAAATCCAAGGTATATTGGACCATTCAAGATTATTGATCGTGTCGGACCAGTAGCTTACCGACTTGAGTTACCTCAACAAATCGCGGCTGTACATAACACTTTCCACGTCTCGAATTTGAAGAAATGTTTTGCTAAAGAAGATCTCACTATTCCTTTAGATGAAATCCAAATCAACGAAAAACTCCAATTCATCGAAGAACCCGTCGAAATAATGGATCGTGAGGTTAAAAGACTTAAGCAAAACAAGATACCAATTGTTAAGGTTCGATGGAATGCTCGTAGAGGACCCGAGTTCACCTGGGAGCGTGAAGATCAGATGAAGAAGAAATACCCGCATCTATTTCCAGAAGATTCGTCAACACCTTCAACAGCTTAAAATTTCGGGACGAAATTTATTTAACGGGTAGGTACTGTAGTGACCCGAACTTTTCCATGTTTATATATATTAATTGAGATTGATGTTTACATGATTAAATGTTTCCAACATGTTAAGCAATCAAACTTGTTAAGACTTGATTAATTGAAATAGGTTTCATATAGACAATTGACCACCCAAGTTGACCGGTGATTCACGAACGTTAAAACTTGTAAAAAAAACTATATGATGACATATATATGGTTATATATATAGTTAACATGATATTATGATAAGTAAACATATCATTAATTATATTAACAATGAACTACATATGTAAAAACAAGACTACTAACTTAATGATTTTGAAACGAGACATATATGTAACGTTTATCGTTGTAACGACATTTAATGTATATATATCATATTAAGAGATATTCGTACATCATAATATCATGATAATATAATAATTTAAAATCTCTTTTGTTATTATAAACATTGGGTTAACAACATTTAACAAGATCGTTAACCTAAAGGTTTCAAAACAACACTTACATGTAACGACTAACGATGACTTAACGACTCAGTTAAAATGTATATACATGTAGTGTTTTAATATGTATTTATACACTTTTGAAAGACTTCAATACACTTATCAAAATACTTCTACTTAACAAAAATGCTTACAATTACATTCTCGTTCAGTTTCATCAACAATTCTACTCGTATGCACCCGTATTCGTACTCGTACAATACACAGCTTTTAGATGTATGTACTATTGGTATATACACTCCAATGATCAGCTCTTAGCAGCCCATGTGAGTCACCTAACACATGTGGGAACCATCATTTGGCAACTAGCATGAAATATCTCATAAGATTACAAAAATATGAGTAATCATTCATGACTTATTTACATGAAAACAAAATTACATATCCTTTATATCTAATCCATACACCAACGACCAAAAACACCTACAAACACTTTCATTCTTCAATTTTCTTCATCTAATTGAACTCTCTCAAGTTCTATCTTCAAGTTCTAAGTGTTCTTCATAAATTCCAAAAGTTCTAGTTTCATAAAATCAAGAATACTTTCAAGTTTGCTAGCTCACTTCCAATCTTGTAAGGTGATCATCCAACCTCAAGAAATCTTTGTTTCTTACAGTAGTTTATCATTCTAATACAAGGTAATAATCATATTCAAACTTTGGTTCAATTTCTATAACTATAACAATCTTATTTCAAGTGATGATCTTACTTGAACTTGTTTTCGTGTCATGATTTTGCTTCAAGAACTTTGAGCCATCCAAGGATCCATTGAAGCTAGATCCATTTTTCTCTTTTACAGTAGGTTCATCCAAGGAACTTAAGGTAGTAATGATGTTCATAACATCATTCGATTCATACATATAAAGCTATCTTATTCGAAGGTTTAAACTTGTAATCACTAGAACATAGTTTAGTTAATTCTAAACTTGTTCGCAAACAAAAGTTAATCCTTCTAACTTGACTTTTAAAATCAACTAAACACATGTTCTATATCTATATGATATGCTAACTTAATGATTTAAAACCTGGAAACACGAAAAACACCGTAAAACCGGATTTACGCCGTCGTAGTAACACCGCGGGCTGTTTTGGGTTAGTTAATTAAAAACTATGATAAACTTTGATTTAAAAGTTGTTATTCTGAGAAAATGATTTTTATTATGAACATGAAACTATATCCAAAAATTATGGTTAAACTCAAAGTGGAAGTATGTTTTCTAAAATGGTCATCTAGACGTCGTTCTTTCGACTGAAATGACTACCTTTACAAAAATAACTTGTAACTTATTTTTCCGACTAGAAACCTATACTTTTTTTGTTTAGACTCATAAAATAGAGTTCAATATGAAACCATAGCAATTTGATTCACTCAAAACGGATTTAAAATGAAGAAGTTATGGGTAAAACAAGATTGGATAATTTTTCTCATTTTAGCTACGTGAAAATTGGTAACAAATCTATTCCAACCATAACTTAATCAACTTGTATTATATATTATGTAATCTTGAGATACCATAGACACGTATACAATGTTTCGACCTATCATGTCGACACATCTATATATATTTCGGAACAACCATAGACACTCTATATGTGAATGTTGGAGTTAGCTATACAGGGTTGAGGTTGATTCCAAAATATATATAGTTTGAGTTGTGATCAATACTGAGATACGTATACACTGGGTCGTGGATTGATTCAAGATAATATTTATCGATTTATTTCTGTACATCTAACTGTGGACAACTAGTTGTAGGTTACTAACGAGGACAGCTGAATTAATAAACTTAAAACATCAAAATATATTAAAAGTGTTGTAAATATATTTTGAACATACTTTGATATATATGTATATATTGTTATAGGTTCGTGAATCAACCAGTGGCCAAGTCGTACTTCCCGACGAAGTAAAAATCTGTGAAAGTGAGTTATAGTCCCACTTTTAAAATCTAATATTTTTGGGATGAGAATACATGCAGGTTTTATAAATGATTTACAAAATAGACACAAGTACGTGAAACTACATTCTATGGTTGAATTATCGAAATCGAATATGCCCCTTTTTATTAAGTCTGGTAATCTAAGAATTAGGGAACAGACACCCTAATTGACGCGAATTCTAAAGATAGATCTATTGGGCCTAACAAACCCCATCCAAAGTACCGGATGCTTTAGTACTTCGAAATTTATATCATATCCGAAGGGTGTCCCGGAATGATGGGGATATTCTTATATATGCATCTTGTTATTGTCGGTTACCAGGTGTTCACCATATGAATGATTTTTATCTCTATGTATGGGATGTGTATTGAAATATGAAATCTTGTGGTCTATTGTTACGATTTGATATATATAGGTTAAACCTATAACTCACCAACATTTTTGTTGACGTTTTAAGCATGTTTATTCTCAGGTGATTATTAAGAGCTTCCGCTGTCGCATACTTAAATAAGGACAAGATTTGGAGTCCATGCTTGTATGATATTGTGTAAAAACTGCATTCAAGAAACTTATTTTGTTGTAACATATTTGTATTGTAAACCATTATGTAATGGTCGTGTGTAAATAGGATATTTTAGATTATCATTATTTGATAATCTACGTAAAGCTTTTTAAACCTTTATTAATGAAATAAAGGTTATGGTTTGTTTAAAAATGAATGCAGTCTTTGAAAAACGTCTCATATAGAGGTCAAAACCTCGCAACGAAATCAATTAATATGGAACGTTTTTAATCAATAAGAACGGGACATTTCAAAGAACATTCTCCTGTTCCTTGTAATTCTGGAAATTCTTCTAACAATTCTGCATGTGAATCTATAGTTTGAATATAATAACATGTATCATCTGCAGATTGCGGTTGTTGCATTGCTCTATCAACTAAAAAGGTAACACTCTCATCCTCTATACTTAGGGTCAGTTTCTTACCAAACACGTCTATCATTGCTTTAGCCGTGTTTAAGAATGGTCTTCCTAATATGAGAGGAACTTTAGAATCTTCTTCCATATCCAGAACAACAAAATCTACTGGAAATACTAAAGTACCAACTTTAACTAGCATGTTCTCCATTATCCCTCTAGGATATTTTATTGATCGATCGGCTAGTTGTATACTTATTCTTGTTGGTTTCAATTCTCCAAGGTCTAGTTTAGTGTATAGTGAATACGGCATTAAATTTATACTAGCACCTAAGTCTGCCAATGCTTCTATTGAACTAAGACTACCCAGAAAATATGGAATTGTGAAACTTCCTGGATCAGATAATTTTTCTGGTATCTTATTCAACAGTACTGCTGAACAATTAGCATTCATAGTAACAGCCGAGAGTTCTTCCATTTTCTTTCTATTTGAGATTAGATCTTTCAGAAATTGAGCATATCTAGGTATTCCTGAAATCACATCAATGAAAGGAAGATTTACATTTATCTGTTTAAACATATCCAAGAATTTGGATTGCTCGGCTTCAAGTTTCTCTTTTTTCATTTACATTTACCGGTTCTTTTTCCTTATCTTGTTCAGGTTGTGGTTCTTGTGGAGTAGGAATAGCTTCATCAGAAGTTACAGGTATTTCAGGTGGTTTAAGTGTTGTACCACTTCTTGTGGTAATGGCTTTAGCTGTTTCATTCCGGGGGTTTGCATTTGTATCACTAGGTAAACTTTCCGGTTTTCTTTCACCTATTAACCTTGCTAGGTTACTTACTTCTTGTTCCAAGTTTTGAATAGAAGCTTGTTGATTTCTAAATGCTTGAGCATTTTGTTCATTAGTTTGTTTTTGAGATGTGAAAAACTGCGTTTGAGTTTCAACTAGCTTCGTCATCATATCTTCTAAATTCGGCTTTTTATCATCGGTTTGTGGTGGTTTGTTTTGAAAATTAGGTCTTTGCTGGTTGTAAGTATTGTTAGATACTTGTTGATTGCTAGGACCTTGTTGGTTGTTGTATGGAATATTTCAGTTATAATTCTGATTTTGATTGTAAATCGGTCTTGGCGGTTGATAATTATTCTAATAATTATTTCCAGGCCTTTGGTTTAGATATGAAACATTCTCTCTTTGTTCCATTGTTAATTCAATACTGAGAAAATCTTTTGTCAAATGTGGTCCTCCACACTGCTCACAACTAATTCGTATTGAGTGGATATCTTTAGTCATCTTTTCCATTCGTCTCTCCACAGCATCTATCTTTGCGGAAATGGAATCTAAGTCATGGATAGAATCGGCTCTAGCTGCTTTAGATGATCTAACGATATCTTGTTCTTGGTGCCACTCATGTGAGTGGGAAGCAGTGTTATCAATAATTTTGTAAGCATCAGTTTCGGTTTTCTTCATAATGGAACCACCAGCTGCAATATCTATGTCTTTCCTTGTAGTGATGTCGCATCCTTGGTAGAATATTTGTACTATTTGACAGGTATCTAAACCATGTTACGGACATCCTCTTAATAACTTTCCAAATCTTGTCCACGCCTCATATAGAGTTTCATTTGGCTTCTGTGTGAACCTAACAATTTCTCCTTGAAGTCTTACGGCTTTAGATGCCGGAAAGAATTGTTTAAGAAATTTTTCAACTAAAACGTCCCATGTATCGATCGCCCCTTCAGGTAACGATTCCAACCAATCTTTGGCTTCTCCCTTTAAAGTCCAGGGAAATAACATGAGATATATCTGTTCATCCTCAACTTCACTTATTTTAAATAGTGTGCAGATCCTATTAAAGGTACGAAGATGTTCATTTGGATCTTCCTTCGGCGCACCACTAAATTGGCATTGATTAGTCACCATATGTAGAATTTGTCCTTTGATTTCATAATCTGGCGCATTAATGTCTGGATGAGTAATTGCGTGACCTTGGCCAGTGCGTTTATGTAATGACCCGCACTTTTTCGATCGTTCTATACTTATAAGATTAATATTTATATAAATTAAACCTTACCAACATGATAAGCAATCCAAATTGTTAAGATTTATGTTTTTGAAAAGAGTTTTACACAACGTTTGACCGTCTAGTTTGACCGATGATATCACGAACTATACAATATATGATAATTATACATACATATTTAACATGATCTAAGGATGTTTTAATATCTCATTTTGTATTAATAACAAAAAGTCATAAGTATATTTTGAAACTACTAACTTAAGTTTTCAAAACAATAACCATACGTAACGTTATTTGACATAAATACTGATGATTTATAATGTTTATACATGTATCGTATAAGTAATGTATTTAATCATTTTTAAAGGGCTTTTATACATAAAACAATATAAGTATATTTACAAAAGATAGTTATATTTGAATTCTCGTTCCGTTTCCTCAATAATCCTATACGTATATCTAGGGTACTATACACAGCTTCTAGAAGTATTTACTATTGGTATATACCAATAGAAATCTTCAATTATTGGAATAATATGTCATTCATGACATAATAAATTTTAACTTATCTTAGATATTTTCACTAAAAACCAAATTTTCAAGCCTATAAATAAGCACCATTTCTAACTCATTTTTACACATTCATTTTCCAAATTTTACTTCCAATTTTCACACACACTTGCAAGAACTCTCTCAACTTTTATTTTACTACTTCTTTCCAGCAACTTTACATTTTAAACTTGAGGTAAAAACTCTACTTCAACTCTTTTTCAATTCATATATTTATAGCTATATATATAAGAGTTTATAAACTAGAACATAGTTTGAATGATTTCAAACTTGTTCGCAAACTAAATAGATCCTTCTAACTTAACTTTTAAAATACTTCAAGACCTGTAATATAACTTAAAAATATGCTAATTTAACAAGGTATAACTTGGTTTTTCAAAGAACACCTTAAAAACTGTTTTTATGACGTCGGAGTGCAACCGGGGGCTGTTTTGGGTTGGATAATTAAAAACCATCTTAAACTTTGAATTGGAGGTTTATTTTCTGGAAAAATGATTTTTACTATGAATATGATAACACATAAAAATTTCATGATTTAACTCAAAGTATAAGTATTTTTAGAAAAATAATCATTTAAGGTTGTTTACATGATGGAAAATGATTAACTTCATAAGTTTCACTAAAGTTTGACCTATGACCTGTGATTTCGAATACAAACTAAGGTATTTACAGTTCATAGTCTTAAAGAGGGACTCGATCCAAGGAAGTGGCAAGTTGAATCAACGAAAACGGAGTTGTAACGAAGAAACTATGACCAAAACGAGATCGGATATCTAAGACTAGTTTGGCTACGAAAATAATTGGAGAAAATTAAATAAATCACATCTTTTTAAAATAACATGATATTTTATATATATGTACTCATTATTTAATTTTATATGGTTCAGGATCACCCGTAAACAATACGAGAAGATTAATCATAAGATCCCATGATTGTACGCAACACGTCATTTGACAACACCGGTACTTTATGTACGCAACACGTCATTTGACAACACCGGTACCATGGGTCAAGATTAATCTCGACCAATACATATACGATGGGGGTTTTTATTTATTTCATTGGGGGTTTATTAAACACCTAAAAATGAACCATTAAAATTGAATTACTAACATCGGACTGCTAACTACGGACTAAGAAATTATTAAAACTATTAAAAGTATAAAAAGTATATATATGTGACGATTGTTTAAAATAGAAATATATTGATAAACTATATATGGATAGGTTCGTGATATCAATCGGAGACCAAGTCGAAATTACATATCTTCAAGACGAAAGTGAGTATATAGTCCCACTTTTAAACTCTAAATATTTCGGGATGAGAATACATGTATTTTATGTTTTACGTTATGGACACAAGTAACTGAAAAATATATTCTACGTTGAGTTGTACCACTGGCATACTTCCCTGTAGCTTGGTAACTAATATTTACAGCGGTATTGTAAACGCGAATCCTGTTGATAGATCTATCGGGCCTGACAACCCCAACCGGACTGGACGACCAGTATTCAACGGTTGCACAGTACTTCGTTTCGTGACTACACTTGGTACGGTGTAGTAAGATTTCATAATAAAGGGAATATGCGACGTGATTAAATGTTAAGTATGGTTACCAAGTGCTCAACCACTTAGAATATTTTTATTAAACTGTTTATATATGAAATCTTGTGGTCTATATATATATTGCTGCCGGCACTAAACCTATATCTCACCAACTTTATGTTGACATTTTAAACATGTTTATTCTCAGGTGATAATTAGAAGTTTCCGCTGCATTATGTTGAATTTGAGCAGGATCTTGCGTACGCATATTTGTGTCAAAAATAAAACTGCATACCCGAGGATTTGTGTTGTAAAATATACTAGAAATCGTGTTGTTATCATTATTTGTAAAGTTTGTAAGTCGAAGATTATCGCTAAACGATAATCATCTTTCTATCGTCTAAAGCTTGTATCAAAAATAAGATTTGTGGTTTGTAATGTAAAATATATGCAGTTTTTTTTAAAATGTCTCATATAGAGGTCAATACCTCGCAATGAAATCATACGTTATCTAACTCGTTCTTAGGGTTAAGGACGGGTTATGACATGTGGTATCAGAGCGGTGGTCTTAGCGAACCAGGTTTGCATTAGTGTGTCTAACTGATAAGTCGTTAGGATACATTAGTAAGTCTGGACTTTGACCGGGTCTGATTTCAAAAACCATTGCTTATCACTGTTGGTTAAAATTTATATGTAAATATTATGTAGTACTAATGAGTTAGTTGTGGTGTGATAGATGTCGGGCTCAAAACTTATTATCACATTCAGCGACTCCGAATCAGAATCTTCAGATGGTGTTCCAGTCATTAACCTATCCGATGACGAAAATAATATCTTTGGGGAAGACTAACAAATTCCGGATGAACCAACTATAGAAAATCTGGAAAGTGAACCCGAGGAGGAAAGTGAACCCGAGGAAATTACGAAAGACAAGTTCGAACAAGGAAAGAAATGAAAAGCTAATGAATTAGAAAATTCAAATCCCGAGTTTAGGGAGGATGATGTGGCACCAACTCCACTAAACACTACCACCCCTATTCCCGCTATTCCTATTCGTGCTGTCCCGGCATCTAGTTCTTCAGCCCCACCGCCAAAATATAGGCAGACAGCTAGGATAAGCGTTAGGCCATTCATTGGAACTAAACGTCCTAGAAAATAGACCAAACGATGCGCTGCCGTATTAAACCATGGGATCATATAATGTTTTGTATAATATTATTAGTGTGGTTTGCTTAATGTTCGATGTAAGATAAGCATATGTAAAATAGTGAAGTGTGAAATGCAATAATTTTCCATGGTTAAGTATTATTTAGATTGTAGTAATTGGTTCGGTACTAAGCTATTAAGTATGAACATTAACGGGTAGGTACTACCCTAGATATAATTATAAAACGCTAATAAGAAGAAAAGGCTTTTATAATAATACCTGGTTCATATTATTAATAAGCTATAATGTACTGTAAATATACACTACATCTATAATATTCCATGTGAATAATTATTTTCTTTTCATTCTTATAGAAGAATATGGCACGATTGAACCGAATGACGGAACAAGAAATCCAGGAACTCATCAATCAGCGAGTGAACGACAGAATGTTATGGGTCGAGGCTGCAAGAGGTGCTGCAGTTAACCCAAATCCTCGTGTGGGGTGCACTTACAAAACTTTTCAAGCGTGCAAGCCCTCATCATTCAGTGGAACAGAAGGACCGATCGGTTTAACCCAGTGGATAGAAAAGATGGAAACTGTGTTCAAAATCAGTGGTTGTGTTGAAAAGGACATGACCAAATACGCATCGTGCACTTTACAAGATAGTGCACTCACGTGGTGGAAAAATTATGTGAAGGCTGTAGGAGGAGATGTAGCTTATGATACTCCGTGGGAAGAATTCAAAACAATGTTAATCAATGAATATTGTCCAAGGAACGAGGTTAGGAAGTTGGAAGATGAGTTACGAAGTCTGAAGGTTATTGGTACTAAAATCACCAACTACAATCAGCGATTCATGGAATTAGTTTTGCTATGTCCTGAATTGGTTCCAACCGAAGAACGGAAGATTGAAATGGTTTGCCCAAAAAGGTCAAGGCAAATGTTACAGCATCGAAACCTAAGATAATTCATGAAGCTATAACCATGGCAAACGAGCTAATGGATCAGGTCATCATGGATAAGAAAGTATCCAATACTGATGTGAAGGTATCAGGTAACAAAAGAAAGTGGAATGGAAATTATGATCGACGTAACCAACAACAATCTTTTAAGAAACAAGAAAACACGCAAGGTACGGGTAGTGGTTTAAGCTTTGGTTATAAAGGACAAAATCCTTTATGCAACCGATGCCACAAACATCACTCTGGTTACTGTAATGTGGTATGCAACAAATGTAATCGAAAGGGTCATCTTGCTGAAGATTGTAGGGCTCTCGTTACAAATACAAATGGTACCAAGACTCCTGCCACCAATGCAAATAGAACTGCTTTAGCTACCATTACTTGTTTTGGGTGTGGAAAACAAGGTCACTATAAGAGCCAGTGCCCGAATCCAGAGAAGAATATCGGACCTGCACGTGGGAGAGCATTTGTTATTAATGCTAGAGAGGCATGTGAAGACCCGGAGCTTGTTACGGGTACGTTTACCATTAATAACTTATCCGCATCTATTATATTTGATACTGGTGCTGATAGAAGTTACGTGTGTAGAGACTTTCACGCTAAATTGAATTGTTCATCATTACCTCTCGATGCTAAGTACATGATTGAGTTAGCTAATGGTAAACTAATTAAAGCCGATAAAATTTGCCGTGATTGTAAAATAAATTTAGCCGGAGAAACATTTAAAATTGACTTGATACCCGTAGAATTAGGAAGTTTTGATGTAATAGTCGGCATGGACTGGATGTCCAAAATAGGAGCTGAAGTTGTGTGCGCCAAGAAGGCAATTCGCATTCCTCGTAAGGATAAAACGCCAGTAATGATTTATGGAGAGAAGGGTAACTCAAAGCTAAAACTCATTAGTTATTTGAAAGCTCAAAAGTGCTTGAAGAAAGGGTGCTATGCTATCTTAGCACATGTTAATAAAGTCGAAACAAAGGAAAAAGTGAAGAGCATCAATGACGTGCCTGTGGCAAGAGATTTTCCTGAAGTCTTTCCGGAAAAGTTACCGGGATTACCTCCATTTAGATATGTAGAATTTCAAATAGATTTAGTACCAGGAGCTGCACCAGTGGCTCGTGCTTCATATAGACTTGCACCGTCCGAGTTAAAAGAACTTCAGAGTCAGTTAAAAGAATTACTGGATCATGGATTCATACGACCAAGTACTTCACCGTGGGGAGCTCCGATTCTATTTGTTAAAAAGAAAGATGGATCTTTTAGGATGTGTATAGATTATCGTGAATTAAATAAGTTAACTATCAAGAATCGGTATCCACTACCGAGAATTGATAACTTATTTGATCAACTCCAAGGATCATGTGTGTACTCAAAAATTGACTTAAGGTCGGGCTATCATCAATTACGTGTCAAAGAAGAAGATATACCGAAAACTGCTTTTCGGACACGTTATGGTCATTACGAATTTTTGGTTATGCCGTTTGGGTTGACAAATGCGCCAGCTGTATTCATGGACCTCATGAATCGAGTTTGTAGTCCATATTTAGATAAGTTTGTTATCGTTTTCATTGATGATATTCTTATCTATTCCAAGAGTGAGCAAGAGCATGAGCAGCATTTAAGGTTGATATTAGAGTTGTTGAGAAAAGAACAACTATATGCTAAATTTTCTAAGTGTGCTTTTTGGTTGAAAGAAGTTCAATTTCTTGGCCACGTTGTTAGTAGCAAAGGAATTCAGGTTGATCCAGCAAAAACTGAAGCCATTGAAAAATGGGAGACTCCTAAGACACCAACGCAGATACGTCAATTTTTGGGTTTAGCCGGTTATTATAGAAGGTTTATTCAAGATTTTTCCCGAATAGCTAAGCCGTTGACAGCGTTAACGCAAAAAGGGAAGAAATATGAATGGACTTCTGAGCAGGAGAGTGCATTTCAATTACTAAAGAAGAAGTTAACTACGGCGCCTATTTTATCGTTACCAGAAGGGAACGATGATTTTGAAATATATTGTGACGCTTCGCGACAAGGTTTTGGTTGCGTTCTTATGCAACGAAAGAAAGTTATTGCATACGCATCCCGACAATTGAAGATTCACGAGCGGAATTATACGACGCATGATCTAGAACTGGGAGCAGTCGTGTTTGCATTGAAGATATGGAGACACTACTTGTATGGGGTTAAATGCACTGTGTTTACTGATCATAAAAGCCTTCAACATATTTTTGATCAGAAACAGCTGAACATGAGACAACGTAGGTGGGTCGAGTTAATAAACGACTATGATTGTGAAATTCGTTATCATCCCGGGAAGGCGAACGTGGTGGCCGATGCTTTAAGCAGAAAGGAACGAGAACCAATTCGAGTACGAGCGATGAACATAAAAATTCGCATGAATCTCAACTCACAAATCAAAGAAGTTCAACGAGAAGCACTTACTAAAGAAAATATAGAAAATGAAATAATGAAGAAGTATGAGAAGCAACTCGTTATGCGGGAAGATGTAATTCGATATTTTGCAAATCGTATTTGGGTACCGAAGTTGGGTGGATTAAGGAAGTTGATATTAAATGAGGCACAGAAGACAAGATACTCGATACATCCTGGAGTTGGAAAGATGTACCAAGATCTTAAGACACATTATTGGTGGCCTAATTTAAAGACAGACGTTGCAACATATGTTGGGGAATGTTTAACTTGTTCCAAAGTCAAAGCTGAACACCAGAAGCCGTCAGGGTTACTTCAACAACCAGAAATCCCAGAATGGAAATGGGATGGTATTACCATGGATTTCATCACGAAGTTACCAAAGACTGCCTGGGGATACGACACCATTTGGGTGATTGTTGATCGTCTCACCAAGTCTGCACACTTCTTGCCTATAAAAGAAACGGATAGAATGGAGAAACTATTACGATTGTATATAAAGGAAGTTGTTTCAAGGCATGGAATACCTATTTCCATTATATCCGATCGTGATAGTAGATTTACATCAAAGTTCTGGCAATCACTACAGGAGGCCCTAGGAACTCGTTTGGATATGAGTACCGCGTATCATCCGCAAACCGACGGGCAGAGTGAAAGAACGATTCAGACTCTTGAAGACATGCTCAGGGCATGTGTGATCGATTTTGGAAACGGATGGGATAAATATCTACCATTAGCAGAATTCTCGTATAATAATAGTTATCATGCGAGCATTAAAGCTGCGCCATTCGAAGCATTGTACGGAAGGAAGTGTAGATCTCCTATTTGTTGGAATGAAGTAGGAGATCGACAATTAACTGGTCCCGAGATCATACACGAAATGACTGAGAAGATAGTACAAATCAAGGAGAGATTGAAAACAGCCCGTAGTCGCCAAAAGAGCTACGCCGATGTTCGAAGGAAACCATTAGAGTTTCAGATCGGTGACATGGTTATGTTAAAGGTGTCACCTTGTAAAGGTGTAATACGTTTTGGAAAAAGGGGTAAACTAAACCCAAGGTATGTAGGCCCGTTCAAGTTCATCGAACGCATTGGACCGGTAGCTTATCGACTCGAGTTACCGCAACAACTCACCGGAGTACATAATACCTTTCACGTCTCAAACCTTAAGAAGTGTCTTGCAAAGGAAGACCTCACCATTCCTCTTGAATAAATCCATGTCGACGAGAAACTACAATTCATCGAAGAACCAATCGAAATCATGGATCGTGAAGTTAAACGGCTCAAGCAGAGCAACATACCGATCGTTAAGGTTCGTTGGAATGCTCGAAGGGGTCCCGAGTTTACTTGGGAATGAGAGGATCAAATGAAACAAAAATATCCACACTTGTTTTCCGATGACGCAAAATAGGTACAATTTTAAAATTTCGGGACGAAATTTATTTAACGGGTAGGTACTGTAATGACCCGCACTTTTTCGATCGTTCTATACTTATAAGATTAATATTTATATAAATTAAACCTTACCAACATGATAAGCAATCCAAATTGTTAAGATTTATGTTTTTGAAAAGAGTTTTACACAACGTTTGACCGTCTAGTTTGACCGATGATATCACGAACTATACAATATATGATAATTATACATACATATTTAACATGATCTAAGGATGTTTTAATATCTCATTTTGTATTAATAACAAAAAGTCATAAGTATATTTTGAAACTACTAACTTAAGTTTTCAAAACAATAACCATACGTAACGTTATTTGACATAAATACTGATGATTTATAATGTTTATACATGTATCGTATAAGTAATGTATTTAATCATTTTTAAAGGGCTTTTATACATAAAACAATATAAGTATATTTACAAAAGATAGTTATATTTGAATTCTCGTTCCGTTTCCTCAATAATCCTATACGTATATCTAGGGTACTATACACAGCTTCTAGAAGTATTTACTATTGGTATATACCAATAGAAATCTTCAATTATTGGAATAATATGTCATTCATGACATAATAAATTTTAACTTATCTTAGATATTTTCACTAAAAACCAAATTTTCAAGCCTATAAATAAGCACCATTTCTAACTCATTTTTATACATTCATTTTCCAAATTTTACTTCCAATTTTCACACACACTTGCAAGAACTCTCTCAACTTTTATTTTACTACTTCTTTCCAGCAACTTTACATTTTAAACTTGAGGTAAAAACTCTACTTCAACTCTTTTTCAATTCATATATTTATAGCTATATATATAAGAGTTTATAAACTAGAACATAGTTTGAATGATTTCAAACTTGTTCGCAAACTAAATAGATCCTTCTAACTTAACTTTTAAAATACTTCAAGACCTGTAATATAACTTAAAAATATGCTAATTTAACAAGGTATAACTTGGTTTTTCAAAGAACACCTTAAAAACTGTTTTTATGACGTCGGAGTGCAACCGGGGGCTGTTTTGGGTTGGATAATTAAAAACCATCTTAAACTTTGAATTGGAGGTTTATTTTCTGGAAAAATGATTTTTACTATGAATATGATAACACATAAAAATTTCATGATTTAACTCAAAGTATAAGTATTTTTAGAAAAATAATCATTTAAGGTTGTTTACATGATGGAAAATGATTAACTTCATAAGTTTCACTAAAGTTTGACCTATGACCTGTGATTTCGAATACAAACTAAGGTATTTACAGTTCATAGTCTTAAAGAGGGACTCGATCCAAGGAAGTGGCAAGTTGAATCAACGAAAACGGAGTTGTAACGAAGAAACTATGACCAAAACGAGATCGGATATCTAAGACTAGTTTGGCTACGAAAATAATTGGAGAAAATTAAATAAATCACATCTTTTTAAAATAACATGATATTTTATATATATGTACTCATAATTTAATTTTATATGGTTCAGGATCACCCGTAAACAATACGAGAAGATTAATCATAAGATCCCATGATTGTACGCAACACGTCATTTGACAACACCGGTACTTTATGTACGCAACACGTCATTTGACAACACCGGTACCATGGGTCAAGATTAATCTCGACCAATACATATACGATGGGGGTTTTTATTTATTTCATTGGGGGTTTATTAAACACCTAAAAATGAACCATTAAAATTGAATTACTAACATCGGACTGCTAACTACGGACTAAGAAATTATTAAAACTATTAAAAGTATAAAAAGTATATATATGTGACGATTGTTTAAAATAGAAATATATTGATAAACTATATATGGATAGGTTCGTGATATCAATCGGAGACCAAGTCGAAATTACATATCTTCAAGACGAAAGTGAGTATATAGTCCCACTTTTAAACTCTAAATATTTCGGGATGAGAATACATGTATTTTATGTTTTACGTTATGGACACAAGTAACTGAAAAATATATTCTACGTTGAGTTGTACCACTGGCATACTTCCCTGTAGCTTGGTAACTAATATTTACAGCGGTATTGTAAACGCGAATCCTGTTGATAGATCTATCGGGCCTGACAACCCCAACCGGACTGGACGACCAGTATTCAACGGTTGCACAGTACTTCGTTTCATGACTACACTTGGTACGGTGTAGTAAGATTTCATAATAAAGGAAATATGCGACGTGATTAAATGTTAAGTATGGTTACCAAGTGCTCAACCACTTAGAATATTTTTATTAAACTGTTTATATATGAAATCTTGTGGTCTATATATATATTGCTGCCGGCACTAAACCTATATCTCACCAACTTTATGTTGACATTTTAAACATGTTTATTCTCAGGTGATAATTAGAAGTTTCCGCTGCATTATGTTGAATTTGAGCAGGATCTTGCGTACGCATATTTGTGTCAAAAATAAAACTGCATACCCGAGGATTTGTGTTGTAAAATATACTAGAAATCGTGTTGTTATCATTATTTGTAAAGTTTGTAAGTCGAAGATTATCGCTAAACGATAATCATCTTTCTATCGTCTAAAGCTTGTATCAAAAATAAGATTTGTGGTTTGTAATGTAAAATATATGCAGTTTTTTTTTAAAATGTCTCATATAGAGGTCAATACCTCGCAATGAAATCATACGTTATCTAACTCGTTCTTAGGGTTAAGGACGGGTTATGACAGTTTAGCTCTCATTCGGTCTTCCATACTTAAAGGTTCCAGATTTTCCATGATTGAATTTGTTGAATCCGAATCACTAGAGGATTCTGATTTAATGGTTCGTTCCTCAACAATCTCTGTTTGAATGATTGATGGTTCCGGAGGAAAATTTAATGGTTCAGGATCTATGAATTGTCCCTGAATATTATCCGGATTCTCAATTGTGAGGTCGGGTTCAAAAAATGGATTATCGGAAATTTGAATTAGAGTATTTGGTCGACTGGATGATGATTCTAAAGGAAAATCAACGACGATAATATTTGCTAGATGTCTTGATCTAGTTACAGGTGGTGAACGTACAAAAGGTGGTGAACGTCTTGCTCGGTGCATTCACTGAATATCCTATTAGTTTTTAAAAGGAAAGAAAAAATTATATAAGTTATCCAATTAATAGACTTTTCTGATTTTGCCCACGTTTCGAATAGCCAAAAGATGCAGCAGAGGGGCAGGATTCGTTTGGTCTCAATATAATTGAGGACTGTTTGGCTCTAATAACCCGGTCCACGTACAAATCCAACTATTACTACGAACCAAAAAAATTTGATGTCTATCAATTTAACCACTTAAAATAAATTTTCGTAATTTTAAGAAGTATAGATAAGAAGTAGAAAAAATTCTAAGTCCTAAAAACTAGAATGACGAGAAATAAGAAAGAAAAAGAGCGCGTCGAAAAAGGTCGAAAAAGAAAAGATCGAAAAATAAAAGGCGTCGAAAAATAAGAAAGAAAAAAAAATGACTATAAAACTTAATAAAAACTCGACTAACCCAACCTTATTACTATCACTAACTTAAAATTATAATCGCAAATTGAGATCACTAATTGGAATGATAATTGATACATAGGTAAAAGGTGTCTAAAAATATTAAAGCTTACAGGAAAAACTATATCCCAAATGGCAATATCTCAAAAAGGTATTAAAACTTAAAAAAAATGTCGCAGAATTCTAAAGCACTTAAATCTTAGTCTAAAGAAAAAGCACTTAAGGGATTTTACGGCAAAGCCTAAAAATCTAGAAATAAAAATAACTATGGCAAAAACTATGAATTAAAAATAAATACGAGCAAAAATTACAAAAGTTACGCTAAAACAATTAAAAAGGGATAAAATAAAAAAATATACTAAAAGTTGTAAAAAGTACAATTTTTATAAAAATATTATTTTTATATTATTTATTTTATAAAACTATTAATTTTATATTTTATAAAACTAATTAAACATAAAAATACAAATTAAATAAATAACTAAATTAAATATTTAACTAATCTAACCTAATTAGGGTTTAAATATAATAATACTAATTATAAACCGTAATTAATGCAGTACTCAGTCAACTGTGGTGTGTCAGAGGGGCTTATGCGATCGCATGAGTCCTAAGTTATCCAGCCATGTGATCGCATGGGCTAGGGTTTCGGGCCACAGAGTGGGCTGCTACAGTACCGGACTCGAGTGTTTTTATTTTTTTATTTATTTTTTTTTGCTGTGTTGAATTTTCTGTTTTATATATTTATGTAATATATTTATATAAATTAAATAAAACTTATATTTTTATAAAATAAAGATAAATAAACTTTTATAGAACTTAAATATTTGACAAACTCTTAAAAATATTTATATTTTTGTTTTCTTTTTATATTTTCGAATATATTAAAACATATTTTTACAAAAGCGTAAATTTTTTTTTTATATTAGCGTTGCGCTTCCAGCTTTTAAGCTAGATGGTTCCCCAGCAGCGGCGCCAAAAATACTTGATGGTTAAAGCTAAGGGGTATAAAATACTATTAAATACGATACAATTTTACATAAGATATTTATTTATTTATAGAATGGATATACTTAAACCTTGCTACAACACTTATAGGCCGTGTACCTAATCGTACAGTAGTGTAGTTTTTAGTAAGTCCTGTTCGTTCCACAGGAAAAATCTTTTAATCAAAGCTTAACGCTATATTAGTTTAATTTATAAAAATACGAATATATATATAAGTAATATTATTATTTTAAAGGGGGGTTTTTACCGTTTAATGACCGGTTTGTCGATTTTAAAACTTTAGTTGTAGTTAAAACAAAATGTAAAATATTAAATAAATAAAAGACTTAATTTAAAGCGTAAAGTAAATAACGATAATGAAATTGCGATAAATAAAAGTGCGATAAAATAAACTTGCGATAATTAAAAAGTACGATAATTAAAATTGCAATTAAATATAATAACAATAAATAAAAGTGCGATAATTAGAAGTGCAATTAAATATAAAATAAAGGAAATTAAATATGAAATAAAAGAATTATGCTTATTTAAACTTTCTGTAATCATGATGTTTGACGTGTTGATTTTAGTTTTATGCCCATGGATTAATTGTCCTTTGTCCTGGATTATTTAATATGTCCGTCTGGTTTTTGTCCATAACAGTCCATCAGTCATAAATATAAAGTGCAAGTGTCCTCGTCAAATTATCCTTATACTCGAAGTTTAAATATTCCAACTAATTGGGGACTTAAACTGTAACAAGATTTTAATACTTTGTTTAATAATTACACCAGGATGTCGACTGAGTGTAACCCAAGGTTTTAATACTTTGTTATCAATTATGCCAAGTGTCCTTGTACATAATTTCACCCCTGTTTTAATATTTCTAGTGGCTATTAATCAATTCCCGTGTCCGGTTAAATGAACGATTATTCGTACATATAAATACCCCGCCCATCGTGTTCGATCGAGTGTATATGGTTATTTATAGGGACGTCTAATTGTAAATCTTTATATTAACATTAACAAACTATCATTTAGTTAAACAAATATAAAGCCCATTAATAGCCCATAGTCTAATTTCCACAAGTGTCGTTCTTTTGTCCAAACCCCAATTATGGTACAAAGCCCAATTACCCAATTTTAATATTTTTAGCCCAACATCATGATTACTTCGGATTAAATAAGCATAATAATAACTTAGCTACAAGACATTAAATTAAAAAGGTTGAACATAACTTACAATGATTAAAAATAGCGTAGCGTTACACGGACAGAATTTCAACTTACACCCTTACAACATTCGCTAACATACCCTTATTATTAGAATTAAAATTAAAATTAAAATTAAAATATAAATATAAATATATACTACGTATATAGATAGAGAGATTGATATTATGGATGGAAAAATGGTGCACCAAAGCTCGATTTTTATAGGCCTGTGATCTGGAAAAGGGGCTCATGTGATCGCATGGATTTATGCCTTCCAGGCCATGCGATCGCATGGCCAGCTGGGGAGAGCCACTTTTGGTTGTTTTCTTCTGCCGACGTTTATTTAAATATAATATAATATATATATTAATTTTAAGAATTAATTATATATTATATTATATTCATAAGCATAGTTGACTTGTAATTTTTAGTCCGTTGCGTCGAGCGTTGAGAGTTGACTCTGGTCCCGGTTCCGGATTTTCGAACGTCCTTGCGTACAATTTAATATCTTGTACTTTTCGTTTTGAATCTTGTACTCTTGTAATTTTGAGACGTTTCTTATCAATAATTGGAACCTCATTGATTGTATTTTGTACTTTTGAGCTTTTTGGTCGTTTGCGTCTTCAATTCGTCGAATCTGTCTTTTGTCTTCACCTTTTATTATTTAAATGAATATCACTTGTAAATAGGACAATTGCAACTAAAAGCTTGTCTTTCTTGAGGAATAATGCTATGAAATATATGTTCGTTTTTAGCATTATCAATATCTCATTAAAACAGGGGTGGATTATATTCAAGGGTAATTGGTGTAATTGTTAACAAAGTATTAAAACCTTGGATTATACGCAGTCGATAACCTGGTGTAATCATTAAACAAAGTATTTAAACCTTGTTACAGTTCGAATCCCTAATTAGTTGGAATATTTGACTTCGGGAATAAGGTTAATTTGACGAGCATTTTATAATTATGACCGATGAACTATTATGGACAAAAACTAGATAGGTATCAAATAAATCCAGGACAAAGGACAATTAACCCAGATAAATAAATTAAAATCAAAACGTCAAACATCATGATTACGGAAGTTTAAATAAGCATAATACTTTTATTTCATATTTCATCGTACCTTTATTTACTGTCATTTCAATTACTGAAATTTACTTTATCGCAATTTAAATTCTGTTATTTATATTATCGTCATTTATCTTTATGCTTAAAATATAAAATCGACAAACCGGTCATTAAACGGTAAAAACTCCCTTTATAATAATATTACTATATATAATTATATATATTTTATACAAATATAGTTGTTAAAAATATAGTACGTAGTCGCTAGCTCCCTGTGGAACGAACCGGACTTACTAAAAACTACACTACTCTACGATTAGGTACACTGCCTATAGTGTTGTAGCAAGGTTTAGGTATATCCCATCTATATAAATAAATAAAACTTGTATCATATTTCGTCGTATTTCGTAATAAAAATAATAGTATTTCGTACCCCTCTGCTGCTACATCAAGAAGGAACAACTGTATCCTAAGTTCTCCAAGTGTAAATTTTGGCTGCGAACCGTACAAATTCTCAGACGTGTAGTTGATAGTGAAGAAATACATGTCGATCCTATAAAAATCACCGCTATTCAGAAATTTTTGAGAACTAGTCATGGATGAAGTCCATAAGACTAAATATTCTATTCACCCAGGCTCTAGTAAAATGTATCACGATATGAAGAAGTTTTATTGGAGGCCTCATACAGATAAAAATATAGATCCCCATTGTAATTAAGTGTAAACTTTGCTTTAACAAAACGTTGACCGAATGATAATTTTTAGTCAACACTTCTTGTTAATTAAAGTTCATACACTTCACATCTCGAATCTTAAAAAGTGTCTTGTTGATGACATACTAATTATTCCTTTGGATGCTCCGCATTAATGATAAAATGTACTTCACCGAAGAACCGATAAAGGTTATGGATCGTGAGGTTAAAGTCTTGAAAAAAAGCTCTTTTCCTAATTGTTAAGATCTGTTGGAATTCACGAAGAGGCCCCGAGTATACCTGGGAACATGAAGACCAGATGAAGCGAAAATATCCACATCTATTTTCAACCGTTGATGCATCCGAGAAGTCTTCCTGAAACTTCGGGACGAAGTTTAAATTAATGGGGAGGTACTATAACAACCCTCACATTTCCATTCTGAATTTACCAAATTACCCTTAGGGTTTCATTGTCATAATCTATGTATTATCACTAGGGTTGTTATCCGGATATAATAAATATAGTAATTAATACTTAAACCCTAATATTATTTAAAACCCTAAACCTAACCCTATATATTAAATACTAAACCCTAATACCATTTAATATGAAACATTAAACCCTAACCCTAATATTAAATTAATAATATAAACTTTATGTAATAAATTAAAGGTGACAAAATATAAATTTTAAAACTAATTAGAAGTAAATTTAAATTAATAAAGATAGGGACAAATAATGTTAATTAAGTAAATACAAATTATTTAAATAAATGTAACCTCAATAATATATATATATATATATATATATATATATATATATATATATATATATATATATATATATATATATATATATATATATATATATATATATATATATATATATAATACAAAAATCAATTAATAAATGTCAAAAAAATAATATATATATATATATATATATATATATATATATATATATATATATATATATATATATATATATATATATATGTATTAATATATAAACTTTGGCCAAAATATAAAAAAATGGAGAGATGAGCTTGATCCCTAAGTAATCTACAATCCTAATCCTAATCTAGTTCTAAGTCTTGAAGCTAATCCTAATCCTTGAACATCAAGTTTTCATGAATCCTAAATTAAACACAACTCTTGATTTGTTTCCTATAAAAAGGCTCATGAATTCCCGAGTTTGCACCACAAATTAAATCAGCAAAAGCTGTCTATTGTTGCTTGGAATTAGTAGACACCTTGCAACCCTCCCCTCTTATTTTTCCGTCGACAACAGCAGCCCTCCACAGCCTTTTTTGTATCTGTGACGTCCTCCAGATAGGGTCTGGAAGAAAACATCACTAATATCAAATAAATCAACATATTATAATACGAGAACAATTCTATATGATAAAAATAAACTTTATTGATAACGCAACGGAAGAGATGAGATGTCGTTACAAGAATTGAAATTACAATAAAGTAAATGTTTCAAATGCAAGAATAATAAATGCGATTGTTCTTGAGATCCTATGTCCAAGTAAGCATCACATAAGCAGTATAATATCCTTGATCAATCGGCACCTGAGACAAACATGCTAAAGTGTCAACCAAAAAGGTTAAGTGAAATCATAGGTTTAACAAAAGTAGTTATCGTTATTTTTGTAACGACCCGACAAAATCGTCATTGACGGCGCCATTAACTTAGGTCCCATTACGTGGTCATAGTCCCTATATGAGACGCGTTTGACCAAAATTATGTCGCATTCATTTGAAACGTACAAGACTTGCAAAATTTAGTTTACAAAATGGATCGACAACAAGTTTAAGTTTACAAAAGTAAAAAGTATAAATGAAATAACTTGCGACATAATAAGTTGAAAATCACGGTTGCTATAAATAGCGTAAGTATGTATGCTATAAGTTTGAATCCAAAGGTGCTATCACTAGCGTATTGATAATGCTAAAAACGAACATATATTTCATAGCATTATTCCTCAAGAAAGACAAACTTTTAGTTGCAATTGTTCTATTTAAAAGTGATATTCGTTTAAATAATAAAAGGTGAAGACAAAAGACAGATTCAACGAATTGAAGACGCAAACGACCAAAAAGCTCAAAAGTACAAAATACAATCAATGAGGTTTCAATTATTGATAAGAAACGTCTCAAAATTACAAGAGTACAAGATTCAAAACGCAAAGTACGAGATATTAAATTGTACGCAAGGACGTTCCAAAATCCGGAACCGGGACCAGAGTCAACTCTCAACGCTCGACGCAACGGACTAAAAATTACAAGTCAACTATGCACATAAATATAATATAATATTTAAATAATTCTTATAATTATTTATATATTATATAATATATTATAAACCGTTGGCAAGAAAGGCTCCAAACTTGTGTGAGCTGTAAAAGCAAACTCCGCGAGTTGCGGAGTTTGCAGTGCAAAAATTACGCGAGTCGCGGAGCCCCAAATGTTGAAACTGCCTATAAAGCTCGCGCATTCTGATCGTAAAAAAATATATATCAATATATATCCATCCATCTATCTATACATAATATTTATATTTATAATTTTAATTTTAATTTTAATTTTAATTTTAATTTTAATCCTAATAATAAGGGTATGTTAGCGAATGTTGTAAGGGTGTAAGTCGAAATTCTGTCCGTGTAACGCTACGCTATTTTTAATCATTGTAAGTTATGTTCAACCTTTTTAATTTAATGTCTCGTAGCTAAGTTATTATTATGCTTATTTAAAACGAAGTAATCATGATGTTGGGCTAATTACTAAAATTGGGTAATTGGGCTTTGTACCATAATTGGGGTTTGGACAAAAGAACGACACTTGTGGTTATTAGACTATGGGCTATTAATGGGCTTTATATTTGTTTAACTAAATGATAGTTTGTTAATTTTAATATAAATATTTACAATTGGGCATCCCTATAAATAACCATTTACACTCGATCGGACACGATGGGCGGGGTATTTATATGTACGAATAATCGTTCATTTAACCGGACACGGGAATGGATTAATAGCCACTAGAATTATTAAAACAGTGGTGAAATTATGTACAAGGACACTTGGCATAATTGATAACAAAGTATTAAAACCTTGGGTTACACTCAGTCGACATCCTGGTGTAATTATTAAACAAAGTATTAAAATCTTGTTACAGTTTAAGTCCCCAATTAGTTGGAATATTTGACTTCGGGTATAAGGATAATTTGACGAGGAGACTTGCACTTTATATTTATGACTGATGGACTGTTATGGACAAAAACCAGACGGACATATTAAATAATCCAGGACAAAGGACAATTAACCCATGTGCATAAAACTAAAATCAACACGTCAAACATCATGATTACGGAAGTTTAAATAAGCATAATTCTTTTATTTCATATTTAATTTCCTTTATTTTATATTTAATTGCACTTCAAATTATCGCATTTTTATTGTTATTGTATTTAATTGCACTTTTAATTATCGTACTTTTTAATTATCGCAAGTTTATTTTATCGCACTTTTATTATTCGCAATTTCATTATCGTTATTTACTTTATGCTTTAAATTAAGTCTTTTATTTATTTAATATTTTATATTTTGTTTTAACTGCGACTAAAGTTTTAAAATCGACAAACCGGTCATTAAACGGTAAAAAAACCCCCCCTTTATAATAATAATATTACTTATATATATATATTTGTATTTTTATAAAACTAAACTAATATAGCGTTAAGCTTTGTTTAAAGATTTTCCCTGTGGAACGAACCGGACTTACTAAAAACTACACTACTGTACGATTAGGTACACTGCCTATAAGTGTTGTAGCAAGGTTTAAGTATATCCATTCTATAAATAAATAAATATCTTGTGTAAAATTGTATAGTATTTAATAGTATTTCCTGCTAAAATTTAATAGTATTTCGTCCCCCCACGCTACGACATCAAGTATTTTTGGCGCCGCTGCCGGGGACAATCTAGCTTAAAAGCCGGAAGCGCAACGCTAAATTTAAAAAAAAAAAAAATTATTTTTAGTTTACTTTTATTAAAATACGCTTTTGTAAAAATACGTTTTTAATTATTCGAAAATATAAAAAGAAAAACAAAAATATAAATATTTTTAAGATTTTGTTAAATATTTAAGTTTTATAAAGTTTCTTTATTTTTATTTTACAAAAATATAAGTTTTATTTAAATATTTTGTGTTCATTTAAAATATAAAATTAAAAACCGAAAAAAAGAAAAAAAAATTATATATATATATATATATATAAATCTAGTTTTAAGATTTTTATTTATAAAATTATAAAGTAGTTCTATTTTTATATAAGTTTTTATTATATAAATATTTTTATTTAAAACAGAAAATATAAAGCATAATACAGAAAATATAAAAAAACAAAAAAAAAACAAAAACGCGTCGAATTAAATCCTGTACCTGAGTTGAATTTTAGAACCCCGCGACTCGCGGAGTTTTCCTGCTTCGGGCACCGCAACTCGCGGAGCAGCCCTGACACACGTGACAGAAACCCTAATCAGCATTGATTACGGGTTTTATATTTATTAATTAACTTTTAACCCTAATTAGGTTTAATTTTAATATATTAATTAGTTTTACTTTTTATTTAATTTATATATTTAGTTAAATTAGTTTAATTAATGTAAAATTAATAGTTTTAATAAATAAATAATATAAAAATAATATTTTTTTAAAAATTGTAATTTTTACAACTTTTTGTATATTTTTATATTTTCTCCTTTTTAATTGTTTTAGCGTAATATTTGTATTTTTCGCTAGTTTTTAGTTTTAAACTTAGTTTTTGCCATAGTTATATTTTTATTTCTAGATTTTTAGGCTTTGCCGTAAAATCCCTTAAGTGCTTTTTCTTTAGACTAAGATTTAGGTGCTTTAGAATTGTGCGATGCCTTTTTAAGTTATTGCCATTTGGGATATAGTTTTACTTGTAAGCTTTAACATTTTTAGACGCCTTTTACCTATGTATCAATTATCATTCCAATTAGTAATCTCAATTTGCGATTATAATTTTAAGTTAGTGATAGTAATAAGGTTGGGTTAGTCGAGTGTTTTTAACTTCTATAAGTCACTCTTTTTCTTTCTTATTTTTATTTTTCGATCTTTTTCCGACACGCTCTTTTTCTTTCTTATTTCTAGCTATTCTAGTTTTTAGGACATAGATTTTTTATTCTACTTCTTATCTAAATTTCTTAAAATTACGAAAATTTATTTTAAGTGGTTAAATTGATAGACATCAAAATTTTCTGGTTCGTAGTAATAGTTGGATTTGTACGTGAACCGGGTTATTGGAGCCAAACAGTCCTCAATTATATTGAGACCAAACGAATCCTGCCCCTCTGCTGCATCTTTTGGCTATTCGAAACGTGGGCAAAATCAGAAAAGTCTATTAATTGGATAACTTATATAATTTTTCTTTCCTTTTTAAAAACTAATAGGATATTCAGTGAATGCACCGAGCAAGACGTTCACCACCTTTTGTACGTTCACCACCTGTAACTAGATCAAGGCATTTAGCAAATATTACCGCCGTTGATTTTTCTTTAGAATCGTCATCCAGTCGACCAAGTACTCCAGTTCAAATTTCCGATAATCCATTTTTTGAACCCGACCTCACAATTGAGAATCTGGAGAATATTCAGGGACGATTCATAGATCCTGAACCACTAAACTTTCCTCCGGAACTACCAATCATTCAAACAGAGATTGTTGAGGAACGAACCATTAAATCAGAATCCTCTAGTGATTCCGATTCAACAAATTCAATTATGGAGAATCTGGAACCTTTAAGTATGGAAGACCGAATGAGAGCTAAACGCACTGGCCAAGGTCACGCAATTACTCATCCTGGCATTAATGCGCCAGATTATGAAATCAAAGGACAAATTCTACACATGGTGACTAATCAATGCCAATTTAGTGGTGCGCCGAAGGAAGATCCAAATGAACATCTTCGTACCTTTAATAGGATCTGCACTCTATTTAAAATAAGAGAAGTTGAGGATGAATAGATATATCTCATGTTATTTCTCTGAACTTTAAAGGAAGAAGCCAAAGATTGGTTGGAATCGTTACCTGAAGGGGCGATTGATACATGGGATGTTTTAGTTGAAAAATTTCTTAAGCAATTCTTTCCTGCATCTAAAGCCGTAAGACTTCAAGGAGAAATTGTTACGTTCACACAGAAGCCAAATGAAACTCTATATGAGGCGTGGACAAGATTTGGAAAGTTATTAAGAGGATGTCCGCAACATGGTTTAGATACCTGTCAAATAGTACAAATATTCTACCAAGGATGCGACATCACTACAAGGAAAGACATCGATATAGCAACTGGTGGTTCTATTATGATGAAAACAGAAACTGATGCTTACAAAATTATTGATAACACTGCTTCCCACTCACATGAGTGGCACCAAGAAAAAGATATCGTTAGATCATCTAAAGCAGCTAGAGCCGATTCTAGCCATGACTTAGATTCCATTTCCGCAAAGATAGATGCTGTCGAGAGACGAATGGAAAAGATGACTAAGGATATTCACTCAATACGAATTAGTTGTGAGCAGTGTGGAGGACCACATTTGATAAAAGATTGTCTCAGTATTGAATTAACAATGGAACAAAGAGAGAATATTTCATACATAAACCAAAGGCCTGGAAATAATTATCAGAATAATTATCAACCGCCAAGACCGATTTACAATCAAAACCAGAACTATAACCAAAATATTCCATACAACAACCAACAAGGTCCTAGCAATCAACAAGTATCCAACAATACTTACAATCAGCAAAGACCTAATTTTCAAAACAAACCACCACAACAAACCGATGATAAAAAGCCAAATTTAGAAGATATGATGACGAAGCTAGTTGAAACTCAAACGCAGTTTTTCACATCTCAGAAACAAACAAATGAACAAAATGCTCAAGCATTTAGAAATCAACAAGCTTCTATTCAAAACTTGGAACAAGAAGTAAGTAACCTAGCAAGGTTAATTGGTGAAAGAAAACCGGGAAGTCTACCTAGTGATACAAATGCTAACCCCCGGAATGAAACAGCTAAAGCTATTACCACAAGAAGTGGTACAACACTTAAACCACTTGAAATACCTGTAACTTCTGATGAAGCTATTCCTACTCCACAAGAACCACAACCTGAACAAGATAAGGAAACAGAACCGGTAGTTGAGAAGGTTAATGAAGATAACACAGTTAAGGCTAAACCTTATGTTAAACCATACCAACCACCACTTCCTTACCCGAGTAAAATGAAGAAAGAGAAACTTGAAGCCGAGCAATCCAAATTCTTGGATATGTTTAAACAGATAAATGTAAATCTTCCTTTCATTGATGTGATTTCAGGAATGCCTAGATATGCTAAATTCTTGAAAGATCTGATCACGAATAGAAAGAAAATGGAAGAACTCTCGGCTGTTACTATGAACGCTAATTGTTCAGCAGTGCTGTTGAATAAGATACCAGAAAAATTATTTGATCCAGGAAGTTTCACAATTCCATGTTTTCTGGGTAGTCTTAGTTCAATAGAAGCATTAGCAGACTTGGGTGCTAGTATAAATCTAATGTCGTATTCACTATACGCTAAACTAGACCTTGGAGAATTGAAACCAACCAGAATAAGTATACAACTAGCCGATAGATCAATAAAATATCCTAGAGGGATAATGGAGAATATGCTAGTTAAAGTTGGTACTTTAGTATTGCCAGTAGATTTTGTTGTTCTAGATATGGAAGAAGATTCTCAAGTTCCTCTCATATTAGGAAGACCATTCTTAAACACGGCTAAAGCAATGATAGACGTGTTCAGTAAGAAATTGACTCTAAGTATAGAGGACGAGAGTGTTACCTTTTCAGTTGATAGAGCAATGCAACAACCGCAATCTGCAGATGATACATGTTATTATATTCAAACTATAGATTCACATGCAGAATTGTTAGAAGAATTTCCAGAATTACAAGGAACAGGAGAATGTTCTTTAGGAGAAGGTAATGAACCAATTGATGAAGCTGAAATGTTAGCTACACTTATAGCTAATGGATATGAACCAACAACAGAAGAAATTCAAATGCTAAAAGAAGAAGACAGATATCGATATAAATCATCGATAGAAGAACCTCCGAAATTAGAGTTAAAGCCACTTCCAAACCATTTGGAATACGCTTATTTACATGGTAAATCTGAATTACCTATAATAATATCGTCTTCTCTTACTGAAAATGAGAAATCATAACTCATTTCTGTGTTAAAAGCTCATAAACTAGCCATTGCATGGAAGATTCATGATATTAAAGGAATAAGTCCTTCGTATTGCACTCATAAAATCCTTATGGAAGAAGGTCATAAAACGTATGTGCAACGCCAACGAAGACTAAATCCTAATATGCAAGATGTAGTTAAAAAAGAAATTATTAAACTGCTAGATGCAGGTTTAATATATCCAATTTCTGATAGTCCATGGGTAAGCCCAGTTCAATGCGTGCCTAAGAAGGGTGGCATGACTGTCATTATAAATGAAAAAATGAGCTTATTCCTACTAGGACTGTAACAGGATGGCGTGTATGTATTGATTATAGAAAATTAAATGACGCCACCAGAAAAGATCACTTTCCCTTACCTTTCATTGATCAAATGTTGGAAAGATTAGCCGGAAATAGTTATTATTGTTTTCTTGATGGATTTTTCGGATATTTTCAAATTCCAATAGCACCCGAAGATCAAGAGAAAACCACATTCACGTGCCCTTATGGTACTTTTGCTTACAAACGCATGCCATTTGGACTTTGAAACGCCCCTGCAACCTTTCAAAGGTGTATGATGGAGATTTTTTACGACATGATAGAAGAATGCATGGAAGTTTTCATGGATGACTTTTCAGTCTTCGGTGATACATTTGAAACATGTCTAGCTAATCTTGAACGAATGCTTATTAGATGCGAATAATCAAATCTAGTTCTTAATTGGGAGAAATGCCATTTTATGGTTAAAGAAGGCATCGTTCTTGGACATAAAATTTCGAAGGAAGGAATTGAAGTGGATAGAGCTAAAGTAGATGTAATTACTAAACTTCCACATCCCACCAATGTTAAAGGAGTTAGGAGTTTTCTAGGGCATGCCGGTTTTTACCGACGTTTCATAAAAGACTTTTTTAAAATTGCCACTCCTATGAATAAACTCCTAGAAAAAGATGCTCCATTCGTCTTTTCAGATGAATGTATCAAATCTTTTAATATTCTTAAAGAGAAACTCACTAATGCGCCGATCATGATAACACCAAATTGGAATCTACCATTTGAACTAATGTGCGATGCAAGTGATTTTGCAATGGGAGCCGTTTTAGGACAAAGGATTGAAAAACGATTTCAACCTATATATTATGCTAGTAAGACATTACAAGGAGCACAAACGAATTACATAACTACTGAAAAAGAACTCCTTGCTATTGTCTTTGCTTTTGGCAAATTTCGTTCATATCTCGTTCTAGCAAAAACAGTGGTCTATACCGACCATTCTGCTCTTAGATACCTATTTTCAAAACAAGATGCCAAACCAAGATTAATCCGTTGGATCTTACTCTTACAAGAATTCGATATTGAAATCCGAGATAAAAGAGGAGCAGAAAATCTCGCCGCTGATCATCTTTCTCGTCATGAAAATCCTGAATTAGAAGTTCTAAATGAATCGGCCATACAAGACAACTTTCCTGATGAATATCTATTGAAGATAGATTATAATGAAATTCCATGGTTTGCCGACTATGCAAACTATTTAGTATGTGGATTCCTTGAAAAAGGATTATCGTACCAAAAACGAAAGAAATTCTTCAGTGATATAAAACACTATTTTTGGGAAGATCCACATCTATTTAAAAGTTGTCCAGATGGAATAATACGCTGATGTGTATTCGGAGATGAAGCTAGTAAAATTTTAAACCATTGTCACACAGGACCAACATGAGGGCATTATGGGCCTCAACTAACAGCAAAAAAAGTTTACGATGCTGGATTCTATTGGCCTACAATTTACAAAGACGCACACCTTCTTTGCAAATCCTGTGATGCATGTCAAAGGGCCAGAAAAATAAGTCAACGTGATGAAATGCCACAAAATGTCATCCAAGTATGTGAAGTATTTGACATTTGGGGTATTGACTTTATGGGTCCATTTCCAAAATCTCATAATAATCTCTATATTCTCGTAGCCATTGATTATGTATCTAAATGGGCGGAAGCACAAGCTCTCCCAACTAACGATGCACGAGTTGTAGTCAACTTTTTAAAACGTCTTTTTGCAAGGTTTGGAACACCGAAAGCTTTAATAAGTGATCGGGGAACTCATTTCTGTAATAATCTGAAGTATTTCGTATGCCCGAGAGACATATTAAAGTAATGCGGCTAATGTGTTATGATCCAAGTCGGGTCATACCCAATAACAAACTTACCGACACCTTATTAGTATTTGATCTTAATGAGTGAATCATTGATTAAATACGCGACACTTGAATTTTAAGAAAAGGTTTCTTAAATAATGTTACTTGACATGTTTATATATAAGTTATGGAATAACTTATTTAACAAGGATTTAATTATTTATAGGTTAAATAATTAATTATGTTACATTTTATAAAAATTGGTTTTATAAAATATACATAACAAATAATATACAAGTTTATAATATGTGTTTTTTATAAAATCATGTTTATAAAAACTGATTTTGTAAATTCAGTTTTTTTTAATGTATATTATAATGTAGTCCTTGTAGTGGCATTGGGAGTAAAAGAAGCATGCTAAGATTCTTCATTGAATGCCCCATACTTTTCCTAGTATCTATATGCATGCTACATGACTAAATGCTTACCAAGACATGAAAACATATCAAGTTGTTGTGTAAAAAAAAACTGCACACAGCAGCCTGTTTGGCCGTGATTTTGGGACTTAAGAGGGAGTTCCAAACATTGTTTTGCAAGCTAAAATCAAGTGTCTTTAAATCCTAACTAAAGGCTAGGGTGTTGGGTACAAGTTTGGGGTATTATCCCTTGAGGTTTCATAGTTTTGAAGCTTCATTCATCATCATTCTTTCATTAGCTGCTGTCCAGTTTTCAGGGTGTGAAAGAAGAGGGTTTCTAGCTTGGTTTTAAGGTGATTAAGTGTATAAAACATAACCAAGTTCAAGGGTGGTGTTGGTGCATCAAAAGCTTGGGGTTTTAACACACTTGTTCATCATCTTCATTATCATTTTAACCTCCTAACTTGGAGAAGGTATAACTTCATGAACTAGCTCTTTTACTTTTAAGCATATATTCTTGACTTGATATTCATACGGGATTCATGTTTAAATGGTTAAACTTTATATTAATTTGTTTACATTAATATGCTTCCGCTTTATGTTCAAATTGGTTTTGACATGCTCTACATGAAACTTGTTAATATAATGAATCCAACAATGGTATCTAGAGCCAAAGTCATAGATATATGCTTCTTGTATTTGGCTTGTAAACCCATTTTCTTTACAATCTAGTAACATGCATGAAACTAGAAAGTAAAAATTTTGGGTTTTGGGTGGGGGTTATATTTTGGCCGAAATTATGGGGTTCCAAATGGGTTTTGGAGCTTCAAGTTTGGCCAAGATTTGTTGTTGTTTTGGTTCACAATCATGCCTTGACCTTGTGGTTGGATTTGTGTGTGATTTGGTTGTATTTTGATGCTTGTAAATTCATTCATTTGGTTTGTAATAATCTTGTAATTTTATGATGTAATTTATTTTATTTGGTATGTAAAATAGATTAGGTTGTAATTTCCTTTTCTAGAAAAAATGTATTAGGTTATATATTTTGTAAAAGAAAAGTGAAGATTCAAGAAGATTACAAGATGGAGCATAAGGATGCAAGAGTTAGTGGGAGATTTGTTAATCTCCTACTTTGTGATTTTAACCCTTTAAGTAACACTTATTTTGGCTAAACAAGTGTTTACCACTTTGGCATGATTGTGGACTTTTATTTTGCATGCTTTGTTGTTTATTGTATGATTGTGGATTGTATGTTTGTATGCTACAAGTTAATCACACAAGTTAACAACAAATAAAACTAAAATTTAATTGGTTAAATTAGACGTTATTAACAACATGCAAAAATGACAATTTAAATGGTTAAATTGAAACAACAAAAGGACACTAATAAATGGTTATTAAGGACATAAATAACAATGCATATAAAATGGTTTATAGCAATGTAATTGGCTTTACTAATATGACATGAAAATTGGCTTTTCATAATGAACTATACACCAAATGCATGTTGGTGTATGGCAAATGTTTTCTTAAACTAGAATTTATGAAAACTTAAAATCCCTTAACTAAAACTAGGCAAACAAGTTAAACGCCATCCTTTTGTAGGAACACTTGAACATAGTAGTGAACTCATAATGGAATAAAGGTCACCTAACCATTATGAACTAACTAATATGGTTAAGGTAAAATTCGCATGCTTGTGGGATAAAGGTCACCTAACCACGTGTATGTTAATTTTACAAGTTTACACAAGTAGGACGACTTGATTTGGAAATCATGAACTTAGGGTCACCGAAGCATGAGGAACAAATAGGCGTTGATGGGATAAATATGCCATGCAAAAGGATTGCATGATCCCATAATTTAGAAGTTGCAAAAGGATTGCAATTGTCATATAAATGACTACCTAGCTAAATCAAATAACGGGATAAAGGTCACCTAACCAAAATTTGATTTACCATTGGATTCTAATATTTAATAAAACAATTAATTATAAAAGGGTGTTGTTTATTAAATTTAAAATCGATACTAAAATGAACTTTGTTAAATTTTGTAGATGGCCGCAAATAACAACAACATGCAAAATGCACCACTTAACCTAAACAACCTATCATTAAGGTCTCTCCTCGAGAAAGACAAACTCAACCATACGAACTTTATGGATTGGTTCCGTAATCTTAGGATTGTCCTCAAACTTGAGGACAAAGCGTATGTGTTGGAGGACCCTATTCCCGACCAACCGGATGAGGAAGATATAGAGGGCATGGCTTATTATGACAAGTATTGCGCCGATTCGGTGCAAGTCGCTTGTCTAATGCTTGGGACTATGATACCCGAACTCCAAAAGGATTTCGAACATCATAGTGCATATGACATGATTACGCAATTGAAGGAGATGTTCCTTCAACAAGCACGTGTCGAGCGCTTCGAAACGGTTCGAGCGCTACATGCATGTCGTATGGATGACACCCAATCCGTCTCCTCTTATGTCCTCAAAATGAAGAGCCTTATTGATCGTGCTAACCGTCTTAACCTAAACATATCAAATGAGTTAGCCACCGATCTTATCCTTAATTCCCTATCAAAAAGGTTTGATCAATTTGTAATTAATTACAATATGAATGGGATGGATAAGAGCATAGGTGAGCTTCACGGTATGCTTAGAACGGCGGAAACTAGCATGGGTAAAAGGGCTTTACCCGTGTTAGCAATCGATCAAGGTGGGTCCAAAGGTAACACCTCTAAGCCAAAGGTGGCTAAGAGAAAAGGACTCGCCTATCAAGGCAAAGGGAAGGGGAAGATGGTTACCCCAACCATCAACAAAGCCAAGAAGCAAAAGGTCACCGAGAAGGCAAACCCCAAAGAAGACCCGTGTTTCGGTTGCGGTGAAATGGGTCACTGGAAGCGAAATTGCCCGGTCTATCTTAAGGAGTTGAAGGACAAGAGGGATGCGGGGCAAACCTCAGGTAATTTATATATGGTATATATTGAGCTTAATATTACTTCTTCTAATGCATGGGTATTAGACACGGGATGTGGAACTCATATTTGCAATTCTTTGCAGGGGTTCAAAAGAAGTGATCATATGACGGGAACGTCGAGTCTCTATATGGGCAATGGTGCAAAGGTGCATGTTAAAGCTCAAGGAGATTTTGTTTTGAAGCTTCCAAGCGGATTGGAACTTATTTTAGAAAATGTTTTGTATGCTCCGGATTTGTGTAGAAACATTATTTCTATTTCTCGTTTGAAACAATGTGGTTTTAATGTTAATTTTATTAATGATGATATCCATGTTTGTTTAGATAATGTGTTCTATTTCAAGGCTTCGCCTTCAAATGGAATTTATGAATTGGTTCATGATGACACATCATCTAGTAGCTCAATGTACCATACAAGCACCAAGAAACTCAAAAGGGATTTGAGTGATTCCTACTTATGGCATTGTCGCCTTGGTCACATAAACAAGAACCGAATGCATACACTTCAAAAGAATGGACTTTTGAAATCAAATGAAATGGATTCGTTTGATGTATGTGAATCTTGTTTACAAGGCAAGATGACTAAAGCACCTTTCAAAGGGACCTACGAAAGGGCTAAAGACTTATTGGGATTAATACATTCGGATGTGTGTGGACCCTTTAAGCCCATGACAAGGAATGGTGAAAGATACTTTGTTACTTTCATTGATGACTTTAGTCGTTTCGGATATGTCTACTTGTTAAGACATAAGGATGAAACTTTTGAAGCATTCAAAGAATATCAAAACAAAGTACAAAATCAACTCAATAAGACAATTAAGGTAATTCGTACCGATAGAGGAGGTGAATACCTAAGCGATGCCTTCCAAGATCATCTTAGGAGTTGCGGGATCATCTCACAACTTACTCTACCCGGAACACCCCAACTTAATGGAGTTTCTAAAAGGAGGAACCGAACCCTAATGGATATGGTTCGATCTATGATGGCAAGAAGCTCGTTACCTCTATCATTTTGGGGTTATTGTCTAAGCTCCGCGGCTCGTATTTTAAATATGGCCCCAACCAAGAAAGTGGAACGAACTCCTCATGAGATGTGGTTTGGAAAACCTCCTTCTCTTTCATACTTGAAAGTATGGGGATGTGAAGCTTATCCTAAGCGTCATGTTGCTAATAAGTTGCATGCTCGATCCACAAAGTGTATCTTCATAGGATATCCCAAGGATGATATGGGATACTATTTCTATGATCCGACCGAGCAAAGTGTATTTATTGCTCGAAAGGCGGAATTCCTTGAAACCAAATTCCTTATGGAAGGTGATGGTGAAAGGAAAATAGATCTTGTAGAGGTACAAGATCAAGTTGATGATACACAAATGGTTGACACTAGTACTCAACATGAGGATGTTGAAAATGATCAAGTGAATGATCAAAGTACACAAGACATTCGAAGATCTAGTAGGATTAGTAATCCTCCTGAGAGATATGGTTTTCTCGTGGATGGTTGCTATACGGTTGATTTGGATGAACCGACAAACTACGAAGATGCTTTATCAAGGATTGATAAAGATAAATGGCAGGAAGCCATGAACACCGAGATGCAATCCATGTATGAAAACCAAGTTTGGGAACTTATAGTGCAACCTCCTAGCTCCAAGCTAGTTGATTGCAAATGGCTTTTCAAGAAGAAAACCGACATACATGGAAACTTGGATACATACAAAGCTAGACTTGTAGCAAAAGGTTTCACTCAAACTCAAGGGGTTGACTATGATGAAACTTTCTCGCCAGTGGCAATGCTAAAGTCTATTAGGATATTATTTGCCATTGCTGCTCACTATGACTATGAAATATGGCAAATGGATGTCAAAACCGCTTTCCTAAATGGATATCTTGAGGAAGATGTCTATATGGTACAGCCCGAAGGTTTTGTTGATCCGAAAAATCCTAAAAAGGTATGCAAGTTAAAGAAATCAATCTACAGATTGAAACAAGCATCTAGAATGTGGAATCATCGTTTTAATGAAGAGGCAAAGAAATTTGGCTTCATTAAAAATGGTGATGAAGCTTGTGTATACAAGAAGGCTAGTGGGAGCTCTATAATATTCCTTGTGCTATATGTGGATGATATATTATTATTTGGGAATGATATTACCACAATGCAAGGAGTCAAAACTTGGCTAAAGAGTTGCTTCTCCATTAAGGATCTTGGAGACGCACAATACATATTGGGGATAGGGATCTATAGGAATAGATCCAAGAGATTGATAGGTTTAAGTCAAAGTACATACATTGATAAAATCTTGAAAAGGTTCAAGATGGAAAACTCTAAGAAAGGTTTGGTACCTATTCAAAGAGGAACCGTTCTCAGTTCATCTCAGTGTCCTACCACGAAAGATGAACAAGAGAGAATGAAGAAAGTCCCATACGCATCTCCTATTGGGTCTATCATGTATGCGATGATATGTACTAGACCGGATGTGTCATGCGCTCTAAGCTTGACAAGTAGATACCAGAATAACCCAGGAAACAGTCATTGGATTGCTGTTAAAAGTATATTGAAATACCTTAGGAGAACTAAGGATATGTTTCTAATATATGGGTCTGGTGAGGAGGAACTCGCCGTAAAAGGTTACGTGGACGCGAGTTTCCAAACTGATCGAGATGACTCTCGATCACAATCCGGTTATGTCTTCATGTTAAATGGTGGTGCAGTCTCTTGGAAGAGTTCAAAACAGGATGTTGTTGCGTTATCCACTACAGAGTCGGAGTACATTGCCGCCTCACTGGCAGCTCAGGAAGCTGCATGGATGAAGAAATTCATCGACGACTTAGGAGTAGTCCCTTCCATTCAGGACCCTCTTGAGATCTTTTGTGACAACGAGGGTGCGATTGCTCAAATCAAGGAACCTCGTGCTCATCAAAAGACTCGTCACATTGAGTGGAGATTCAACTACATCAGGGATGAGGTTGAAAAGGGAAAGATATGTATTCACAAAGTTCACACAGATCATAATGTTGCGGATCCACTCACGAAGCTTTTACATGGGCCAAAACATGAGGGACATGTTTGTGCATTAGGGCTTCGATATTCTAGTGATTGGAAATGATCTATTTTATGTATTGTAACGGAACGAATTAGTTCAAACTCATTAATATAATTATGGTATTAATTTAATTATGAGTCATGTTCCAATTTTGCATATTTTATCCATGAATAAACTATTATTCTAAATTCCGTAGTTGATCACATTTGTGGGAACAAGTGTGAGGTCTAGACTATTATGAACTTGGATTGGTTAACATTCATATGGTGAATGTGGGATAAGGTTGCAACCAAGGTTCATAGATATTTGTGGGACACAAATATTGGAAGACCCGCTCTCAAGATTTACTGTATGGAGCTTTTGTAGTTGATCACATGTAATCTTGAGTAAAGGAGAATATCATTGTATCCTCTGACCTGAGATACATATTGGGTTCAGATATTCACTGAATATCGTACCTTGATTCTTTCCTTCGCTATTCTGAGAAGGTAGCTCATAAGGGAGGCTTCAGGTATGGTACAAAGTGTAGTGTCTAGGACGTATGTAGTCAAGATGGAATTTGTCCCTCTTATTAGTTGAGAGTCAGATGTCTAAGGCCTGATAAAGTTAAATCTATAAGAGAGTGATCATTCTATATCTCTTGGATTTAACATGACATCTAGGACAAAAGGATATATTGAAAGATTCACCTAAATCATATTCGAGATGGGAACTCGAAAGGGATGATGTTATTGAATGGCACTAAGTCATAACATATTAGGGGTGATGGACGGTAGTTAGGTGGTATCCATCACTTGCATTAATTTCTTATGTTTCTCGTTCAACTGGGAGATTGAAGTATTTCGTATGCCCGAGAGACATATTAAAGTAATGCGGCTAATGTGTTATGATCCAAGTCGGGTCATACCCAATAACAAACTTACCGACACCTTATTAGTATTTGATCTTAATGAGTGAATCATTGATTAAATACGCGACACTTGAATTTTAAGAAAAGGTTTCTTAAATAATGTTACTTGACATGTTTATATATAAGTTATGGAATAACTTATTTAACAAGGATTTAATTATTTATAGGTTAAATAATTAATTATGTTACATTTTATAAAAATTGGTTTTATAAAATATACATAACAAATAATATACAAGTTTATAATATGTGTTTTTTATAAAATCATGTTTATAAAAACTGATTTTGTAAATTCAGTTTTTTTTTAATGTATATTATAATGTAGTCCTTGTAGTGGCATTGGGAGTAAAAGAAGCATGCTAAGATTCTTCATTGAATGCCCCATACTTTTCCTAGTATCTATATGCATGCTACATGACTAAATGCTTACCAAGACATGAAAACATATCAAGTTGTTGTGTAAAAAAAACTGCACACAGCAGCCTGTTTGGCCGTGATTTTGGGACTCAAGAGGGAGTTCCAAACATTGTTTTGCAAGCTAAAATCAAGTGTCTTTAAATCCTAACTAAAGGCTAGGGTGTTGGGTACAAGTTTGGGGTATTATCCCTTGAGGTTTCATAGTTTTGAAGCTTCATTCATCATCATTCTTTCATTAGCTGCTGTCCAGTTTTCAGGGTGTGAAAGAAGAGGGTTTCTAGCTTGGTTTTAAGGTGATTAAGTGTATAAAACATAACCAAGTTCAAGGGTGGTGTTGGTGCATCAAAAGCTTGGGGTTTTAACACACTTGTTCATCATCTTCATTATCATTTTAACCTCCTAACTTGGAGAAGGTATAACTTCATGAACTAGCTCTTTTACTTTTAAGCATATATTCTTGACTTGATATTCATACGGGATTCATGTTTAAATGGTTAAACTTTATATTAATTTGTTTACATTAATATGCTTCCGCTTTATGTTCAAATTGGTTTTGACATGCTCTACATGAAACTTGTTAATATAATGAATCCAACAATGGTATCTAGAGCCAAAGTCATAGATATATGCTTCTTGTATTTGGCTTGTAAACCCATTTTCTTTACAATCTAGTAACATGCATGAAACTAGAAAGTAAAAATTTTGGGTTTTGGGTGGGGGTTATATTTTGGCCGAAATTATGGGGTTCCAAATGGGTTTTGGAGCTTCAAGTTTGGCCAAGATTTGTTGTTGTTTTGGTTCACAATCATGCCTTGACCTTGTGGTTGGATTTGTGTGTGATTTGGTTGTATTTTGATGCTTGTAAATTCATTCATTTGGTTTGTAATAATCTTGTAATTTTATGATGTAATTTATTTTATTTGGTATGTAAAATAGATTAGGTTGTAATTTCCTTTTCTAGAAAAAATGTATTAGGTTATATATTTTGTAAAAGAAAAGTGAAGATTCAAGAAGATTACAAGATGGAGCATAAGGATGCAAGAGTTAGTGGGAGATTTGTTAATCTCCTACTTTGTGATTTTAACCCTTTAAGTAACACTTATTTTGGCTAAACAAGTGTTTACCACTTTGGCATGATTGTGGACTTTTATTTTGCATGCTTGGTTGTTTATTGTATGATTGTGGATTGTATGTTTGTATGCTACAAGTTAATCACACAAGTTAACAACAAATAAAACTAAAATTTAATTGGTTAAATTAGACGTTATTAACAACATGCAAAAATGACAATTTAAATGGTTAAATTGAAACAACAAAAGGACACTAATAAATGGTTATTAAGGACATAAATAACAATGCATATAAAATGGTTTATAGCAATGTAATTGGCTTTACTAATATGACATGAAAATTGGCTTTTCATAATGAACTATACACCAAATGCATGTTGGTGTATGGCAAATGTTTTCTTAAACTAGAATTTATGAAAACTTAAAATCCCTTAACTAAAACTAGGCAAACAAGTTAAACGCCATCCTTTTGTAGGAACACTTGAACATAGTTGTGAACTCATAATGGAATAAAGGTCACCTAACCATTATGAACTAACTAATATGGTTAAGGTAAAATTCGCATGCTTGTGGGATAAAGGTCACCTAACCACGTGTATGTTAATTTTACAAGTTTACACAAGTAGGACGACTTGATTTGGAAATCATGAACTTAGGGTCACCGAAGCATGAGGAACAAATAGGCGTTGATGGGATAAATATGCCATGCAAAAGGATTGCATGATCCCATAATTTAGAAGTTGCAAAAGGATTGCAATTGTCATATAAATGACTACCTAGCTAAATCAAATAACGGGATAAAGGTCACCTAACCGAAATTTGATTTACCATTGGATTCTAATATTTAATAAAACAATTAATTATAAAAGGGTGTTGTTTATTAAATTTAAAATCGATACTAAAATGAACTTTGTTAAATTTTGTAGATGGCCGCAAATAACAACAACATGCAAAATGCACCACTTAACCTAAACAACCTATCATTAAGGTCTCTCCTCGAGAAAGACAAACTCAACCATACGAACTTTATGGATTGGTTCCGTAATCTTAGGATTGTCCTCAAACTTGAGGACAAAGCGTATGTGTTGGAGGACCCTATTCCCGACCAACCGGATGAGGAAGATATAGAGGGCATGGCTTATTATGACAAGTATTGCGCCGATTCAGTGCAAGTCGCTTGTCTAATGCTTGGGACTATGATACCCGAACTCCAAAAGGATTTCGAACATCATAGTGCATATGACATGATTACGCAATTGAAGGAGATGTTCCTTCAACAAGCACGTGTCGAGCGCTTCGAAACGGTTCGAGCGCTACATGCATGTCGTATGGATGACACCCAATCCGTCTCCTCTTATGTCCTCAAAATGAAGAGCCTTATTGATCGTGCTAACCGTCTTAACCTAAACATATCAAATGAGTTAGCCACCGATCTTATCCTTAATTCCCTATCAAAAAGGTTTGATCAATTTGTAATTAATTACAATATGAATGGGATGGATAAGAGCATAGGTGAGCTTCACGGTATGCTTAGAACGGCGGAAACTAGCATGGGTAAAAGGGCTTTACCCGTGTTAGCAATCGATCAAGGTGGGTCCAAAGGTAACACCTCTAAGCCAAAGGTGGCTAAGAGAAAAGGACTCGCCTATCAAGGCAAAGGGAAGGGGAAGATGGTTACCCCAACCATCAACAAAGCCAAGAAGCAAAAGGTCACCGAGAAGGCAAACCCCAAAGAAGACCCGTGATTCGGTTGCGGTGAAATGGGTCACTGGAAGCGAAATTGCCCGGTCTATCTTAAGGAGTTGAAGGACAAGAGGGATGCGGGGCAAACCTCAGGTAATTTATATATGGTATATATTGAGCTTAATATTACTTCTTCTAATGCATGGGTATTAGACACGGGATGTGGAACTCATATTTGCAATTCTTTGCAGGGGTTCAAAAGAAGTGATCATATGACGGGAACGTCGAGTCTCTATATGGGCAATGGTGCAAAGGTGCATGTTAAAGCTCAAGGAGATTTTGTTTTGAAGCTTCCAAGCGGATTGGAACTTATTTTAGAAAATGTTTTGTATGCTCCGGATTTGTGTAGAAACATTATTTCTATTTCTCGTTTGAAACAATGTGGTTTTAATGTTAATTTTATTAATGATGATATCCATGTTTGTTTAGATAATGTGTTCTATTTCAAGGCTTCGCCTTCAAATGGAATTTATGAATTGGTTCATGATGACACATCATCTAGTAGCTCAATGTACCATACAAGCACCAAGAAACTCAAAAGGGATTTGAGTGATTCCTACTTATGGCATTGTCGCCTTGGTCACATAAACAAGAACCGAATGCATACACTTCAAAAGAATGGACTTTTGAAATCAAATGAAATGGATTCGTTTGATGTATGTGAATCTTGTTTACAAGGCAAGATGACTAAAGCACCTTTCAAAGGGACCTACGAAAGGGCTAAAGACTTATTGGGATTAATACATTCGGATGTGTGTGGACCCTTTAAGCCCATGACAAGGAATGGTGAAAGATACTTTGTTACTTTCATTGATGACTTTAGTCGTTTCGGATATGTCTACTTGTTAAGACATAAGGATGAAACTTTTGAAGCATTCAAAGAATATCAAAACAAAGTACAAAATCAACTCAATAAGACAATTAAGGTAATTCGTACCGATAGAGGAGGTGAATACCTAAGCGATGCCTTCCAAGATCATCTTAGGAGTTGCGGGATCATCTCACAACTTACTCCACCCGGAACACCCCAACTTAATGGAGTTTCTGAAAGGAGGAACCGAACCCTAATGGATATGGTTCGATCTATGATGGCAAGAAGCTCGTTACCTCTATCATTTTGGGGTTATTGTCTAAGCTCCGCGGCTCGTATTTTAAATATGGCCCCAACCAAGAAAGTGGAACGAACTCCTCATGAGATGTGGTTTGGAAAACCTCCTTCTCTTTCATACTTGAAAGTATGGGGATGTGAAGCTTATCCTAAGCGTCATGTTGCTAATAAGTTGCATGCTCGATCCACAAAGTGTATCTTCATAGGATATCCCAAGGATGATATGGGATACTATTTCTATGATCCGACCGAGCAAAGTGTATTTATTGCTCGAAAGGCGGAATTCCTTGAAACCAAATTCCTTATGGAAGGTGATGGTGAAAGGAAAATAGATCTTGTAGAGGTACAAGATCAAGTTGATGATACACAAATGGTTGACACTAGTACTCAACATGAGGATGTTGAAAATGATCAAGTGAATGATCAAAGTACACAAGACATTCGAAGATCTAGTAGGATTAGTAATCCTCCTGAGAGATATGGTTTTCTCGTGGATGGTTGCTATACGGTTGATTTGGATGAACCGACAAACTACGAAGATGCTTTATCAAGGATTGATAAAGATAAATGGCAGGAAGCCATGAACGCCGAGATGCAATCCATGTATGAAAACCAAGTTTGGGAACTTATAGTGCAACCTCCTAGCTCCAAGCTAGTTGGTTACAAATGGCTTTTCAAGAAGAAAACCGACATACATGGAAACTTGGATACATACAAAGCTAGACTTGTAGCAAAAGGTTTCACTCAAACTCAAGGGGTTGACTATGATGAAACTTTCTCGCCAGTGGCAATGCTAAAGTCTATTAGGATATTATTTGCCATTGCTGCTCACTATGACTATGAAATATGGCAAATGGATGTCAAAACCGCTTTCCTAAATGGATATCTTGAGGAAGATGTCTATATGGTACAGCCCGAAGGTTTTGTTGATCCGAAAAATCCTAAAAAGGTATGCAAGTTAAAGAAATCAATCTACAGATTGAAACAAGCATCTAGAATGTGGAATCATCGTTTTAATGAAGAGGCAAAGAAATTTGGCTTCATTAAAAATGGTGATGAAGCTTGTGTATACAAGAAGGCTAGTGGGAGCTCTATAATATTCCTTGTGCTATATGTGGATGATATATTATTATTTGGGAATGATATTACCACAATGCAAGGAGTCAAAACTTGGCTAAAGAGTTGCTTCTCCATTAAGGATCTTGGAGACGCACAATACATATTGGGGATAGGGATCTATAGGAATAGATCCAAGAGATTGATAGGTTTAAGTCAAAGTACATACATTGATAAAATCTTGAAAAGGTTCAAGATGGAAAACTCTAAGAAAGGTTTGGTACCTATTCAAAGAGGAACCGTTCTCAGTTCATCTCAGTGTCCTACCACGAAAGATGAACAAGAGAGAATGAAGAAAGTCCCATACGCATCTGCTATTGGGTCTATCATGTATGCGATGATATGTACTAGACCGGATGTGTCATGCGCTCTAAGCTTGACAAGTAGATACCAGAATAACCCAGGAAACAGTCATTGGATTGCTGTTAAAAGTATATTGAAATACCTTAGGAGAACTAAGGATATGTTTCTAATATATGGGTCCGGTGAGGAGGAACTCGCCGTAAAAGGTTACGTGGACGCGAGTTTCCAAACTGATCGAGATGACTCTCGATCACAATCCGGTTATGTCTTCATGTTAAATGGTGGTGCAGTCTCTTGGAAGAGTTCAAAACAGGATGTTGTTGCGTTATCCACTACAGAGTCAGAGTACATTGCCGCCTCACTGGCAGCTCAGGAAGCTGCATGGATGAAGAAATTCATCGACGACTTAGGAGTAGTCCCTTCCATTCAGGACCCTCTTGAGATCTTTTGTGACAACGAGGGTGCGATTGCTCAAATCAAGGAACCTCGTGCTCATCAAAAGACTCGTCACATTGAGCGGAGATTCAACTACATCAGGGATGAGGTTGAAAAGGGAAAGATATGTATTCACAAAGTTCACACAGATCATAATGTTGCGGATCCACTCACGAAGCTTTTACATGGGCCAAAACATGAGGGACATGTTTGTGCATTAGGGCTTCGAATTTGTTACTTTATGCAGAGACGGACCGTTCATATGTTTAGAAGAAAAAACACTGAATGCTCGAGGTTACGCCTATGTAGCCATGGAAAACCAATTAAACCGACTATCTTATGAATGGGATAGATCATATCACTAAGAATACTATCTCACAGGTAAGTCTGTACAGTTTTTATTTTTTTTATTTTTATTTTTAACCTTTTGATAATAAACGCTAATTTGTTCGCTATAAAGTATTAAATTGGTATTGAATAAAATTAGGTTTGGCGACCGAAATTATTGATATCATTCAAAAATTTATTACATCACTGCGAAATTTAACGTTTATTCTTAAGGTATAAATATCTTTAATCAATCAACCCAAAATATTTCAAAAATTCGTCATGAGTTAAATTAAGTCTTGGAACCGAAATTACTTTACCGAAAAGAGGGGCGCATATTTTTGATAATATTTGATTGATTAAAGTGGGATAAAAAGCCAAAAAGATTTTTAATTTTATTTTTACCATATTTTTAAAATTAATATATAAATCTTAAATTAATATTGTAAACTTTGTAAAAACAATATATTTAAAATTGTAAATATTTGAAAAATATAATATAAGTTTGGTGTGATTTTATAATATGAATTTTTAAATTGAGTTTGATGTGAATTTTTAATTTTTAAAATATGAATTTTTAATTTTATGCATTTCAAATTTTAAGTTTGGTGTGAATTTTTAATATTAATTTTGAATTTTATGTATTTTTAATTTAAGTTGGTGTGAATTTAAAAACAAAAATTTACTTTATCTCATTAAGTTAAAAATATGATTTTTAAAATTCGTCGTAAGTTGAAGACTAGGTCGTTGAACCAAAATTGCTTTACCCGAGGGAGGGACGAGAACTTTTATTATCATTATTTTTAATCTTATCGAATTAAAGTATACCAAAAACATAAAAAAAAAAAAAAACCAAAAATCTAAGCTTTTAAAACAATCGCTTGAAAAAGACAAATTTTAAAATTTTGTCGAAGGACGGACTAGGACATCGATCCGAAACGACCTCGTCCTAAAACAAAGGAAAACAAAATTTTAAATTTATTTTATATTTGTTTTATAAGTTAAGGTTTATATTTAATAAAAAAAATGATAATAATAAAAAAAATACAAACTCCGCGACTCGCGGAGTTTGAAAGGTAAATATGCCGCGACTCGCGAGAATGTAAAATCCAGAAAAAAATATAAGGGACGAACATATCAGTCCACACTTCCCCATCCACAAAAACTGCGAAAATACTGGAAAAAAACCCCGAAAAAACACTCCCAAATTCGCAATTTTTGACTGTTAATCATCAAATCTTTTACTAAAATCATGTTGAGAAGGATGCTATCAAGGAATTACTCAAGAAAAACGGTAAATTTCTACACCTAAACACCATTTAATCCGCAAATTGGTGTTCTTGAGCAATTTTATACCCAATTCGATTTTGATGCTTTTTAGTGTAATTATACTTAAATTGCTTATATATTATGCTTGTATAACCTAGATTGATGCTATTTAACATGATTAGAAGCCTTAAACTTCAAATTTTGAGTAATCTAGGGTTTGTGTTCTTGAGCAAATTTGGGGCTTTTTGATATAAACAGGTTATGGCCGATTTTTGTCATGAATTGTTGCTAAATTAAGTAGTGTAACATGTTTAGGTAGTTAAATGATCCAAACTTTGAGCCTAAACATGATTTTGAGAATTAAAGTGGACTTTTTCAAGTCTAAAATTCATGAACTTGATTTTTGGAAAATAATGCCATTTAAAACTTGTTTAATTGCTAGTAATGATTATTTTGACATATTATTTGAGTTGAATGCTTATGAACTTGGTGATCATTTTCGTATATGCTTATTTGAAAAAGTGTAGATTTGATAAAAATATGAAAATGAGTATAAGTTTGATATAAATTGATCATGTCATTGTAATTATTTTGATTGATGATTTTGCTGACACTAATGCATATTTGGATGCACAAAAATTGTGTTTGATGTGTTTTGCAGACTGAAAGGGGTGAATCTTCATCCCAAGCTCGCAATGCTCCTGCTGAGAATACGGAACAACAGGAGGTGGATAACTACTATAAACAAGATATACCTCATCCAGTCATGACATTTTCTGATATGCACTTGGAAGATTTGCACCCGAACCTGAGATTTGACAGACTTTGGATAGATTATCCAAAATACCAAAGGGGTTTGCATACTCTTCATTCTAAAGCTGTTGAAGTACCTAGGGTCATAGAATGGGAATCATTAGAAGCTGTAGAATTGGCCGGGCCAATTAGGGAATTACTTGCACAGAGGTATGGTAATTCTACTTTTAACTATTGGGTACGGTTATTCAACATGCGTAGACCTGTATATAAAGTATGGTGTGAAGAATTGTTGTGTAGTATAGAAATAAATGATCGGGTAGCTAGTTTAACCGATCGATCTTTTATTAGATTTTTGTTAGGAGGTTCGATGCGCCACATGTCTTTACTAGACATGGCTCAGGCTTTACGTATATATACGCCTGAGGAGTTAGCATCTGCCGATTGTAGAGAGTTGATATTAAATGTTAGAAAGATAGACGAAAATTTTGATACGCATGGTGTATGGAGTCAAATGACTAGCCATCACCGATTTAAAGGGGGGAATTACTCTTATTTGGATATAGATAGAGCTGAATTAAGAGTAATTCATAGGTTTTTAGCTAATTCGATTACACAACGAGGTAAGAACAAGGAAAAGGTAAATGAACAGGATTTGTTTTACCACATGTGTATTCGGGATCCACAAAGCGCTGTAAGTATACCTTATTGTGTGGGTTATTATTTATCAGCTATGGTTAGGGGGATGAGACCGCATAGCATAATAGGAGGTGGTATATTTATTACTTTGATTGCTGAATATCTCGGTGTGGATATAAGTCGGGGGGGATTATTAGTCGAAGAACCAGAACCCCGCGATACAATAGGTTTAAATGTATACCATGGTGCGAAGGTTTTGAAGAGGCGAAATAACGCCGCAGTACGATATAATGGTAGACATCCACAGGTTGAGAGAAACCAACAGCCAGGTAATGTGGGAGGGGGAAATGAAATGACAGAAATGCAAAGGTTTATAGCTTCACAAGAGTACGAAAATGCTAGACATCGAGCATTTGAAGATTGGAAAGTTCATCAAAACCAAATCATAGCTTATTGCCAACAAATAGGTAGAAACTATATTCCTACTCCATCGCCCGTATTTCCTCCCTGGTCTATAGAGATCCAACCACCGTATCCTACGTATAACCCAGCTGAAGCATTTTATAACACATATGGTTATGCATGGAACCCCTACTGGTATCAGTATCATCCTTAGTCTACTTAGTTTTATTTATTTTATAATTTGTAATATTGATACATTTAATACTTATGTTGGAATTGTATTAGTTTTTATAATTTACAAATTTTTATTTTTAGATTTTAATAATTTTTGAATGTGGGGTAATATACCAAACTTCAAAAATATGTATATATGTTTGCATTTTATCTTATGTACACAACAGGGTAAAACAACGTATTTTCAAAGACTAGCATTAAGTTCAGCAAAAGCAACTAATTTTGACAACAAGATGCAAAATAAATGTGATATAACAACAAGACGGAATGAACAAATGATATGCACCATTTATCATTCAGCAAACAAGCGGCAATATGTTTGGAAACTTTGGTAAAATTTAATCATTTTCATACAAATCACCTTCAATAATTTAAATTGTTACTGATTTCTTGCAAATGAGGGCATTGCAAGATCTTAAGTGTGGGAAGGAGTTAAATTCTTTCGGATTTTAAAATTTTTACTTTATACACTTGGTTACCATTAGAAATACTAGTAAAGTAGTAGTTGTATTAGAATCTAGTACTCTCTGATAATAAAGAACAGCCCTAGTCTTATATACTGACTACCCAATTCTAGTAAAATTTTTCAAAATTTTCAATAAAATGAACTCAAAATCATGTTTATACATATTTATGAACGATAAAACTAGGTTTTAACATCGAAATTATTGTTACCTCAGAAAGGACATAAATTGAGAAACAAACCAAAATGTTAAAATGCATTTAAAATGGAATAGAGGACAATAAAAAGGAAAATAAAAGCCAAGTGTGAGAAAATTTACCAAGATATTTTAAACATATGTCACATATTTCTGTAACAAATAACTGAAAATACTTTTGCTTTGGACTAAACTAAACTGTTTTACCCGATGAAAGAAAAGAAGAGATGGATCTACACGATGAATCAATTCCATCATTAAAAGGAAGTAAAGTCTTCCGAAAAAGAAACGCGCTTCTTGATTTAGGTCAGGAAGTTGTCGTTCAGACCAGCTGTAGGTTGATGAAAAATCTAGAAAATTCATCACTAAAATCAGCAGGAAATCTACGGACCTCAGCATAAAACAGGGTCGCCAAGTGGTCAGATTTATCCTAACCATGAGAAGGATTTATCTCGTAAAATGGGGGAGCACCGTGCAAATTAGCTGGATAAGACTAATGAATCAGATCCCCAGAAAGGATAATCTCCTTAAAAGATCAAAAATCAGCTTTTAAGCCTGATATTACTCAATCCTAGAGATTGACCTTAAAGATTGAGAATTCAAACTCATGGAATTCAATGATATCTAAACTCGAGCTTGAACGAGAAAATATTTTGATCAAATTATACACCGATTTGTTTTCTGAAAACCCATTTTCAATGCGTTCATTACCATTGAACGTAAAATCCTAGGAATTCATCTGGAATTCATTAGATCACCTGAACCAAATCGAGTGTCAACCGTAAGAACAGTGGTTGCATAGCATGGTCAAAGACAGGACCTTGTGCCAGACCGAAAAATCATAAGGGTGAGCTTTACTATTGCTCCTACAAAGGATAGTAATTGCGTCTGACACGTTATAGACCATAATTAAAAGCATGTCAGGGGACATTGCCTTAACAGTTGCTTGTTCAACGCTTTCCTTTACAACCGGACGGTAGTTTACCGAAAGGTAATATACGGAGCAAGTATAATGGACGTGTTGCTTTCCTAATACAAGGTTAGCAAGTGGGTGACACAAAACCGCAAGTTTTGAGCTAAAATTTTCAAATCTGAAACCCACCAAACCCACAAAAATATTTTGCAAACACCGGTGAAGGGTTATTCCGGAAAACTTATCTAGGGTAAAAACTAGATTTAATTTTCAAAAGATCAAATGTTTTCATAAAGATCCAATTTCCTTAATGGATCTAAATTTTATAGTCATGTGGGACTGTAAACCATATCGTTACTACCATTGTTTATACCGCCGTATAGAAATCACTGATGTACAAAGTGTGAAGAATAAAGAAGTGATTCTAGTATTTCAAGACTATATTGCTTGAGGACAAGCAACGCCCAAGTGTGGGAATATTTGATAATGCTAAAAACGAACATATATTTCATAGCATTATTCCTCAAGAAAGACAAGCTTTTAGTTGCAATTGTTCTATTTAAAAGTGATATTCGTTTAAATAATAAAAGGTGAAGACAAAAGACAGATTCGACGAATTGAAGACGCAAACGACCAAAAAGCTCAAAAGTACAAAATACAATCAATGAGGTTCCAATTATTGATAAGAAACGTCTCAAAACTACAAGAGTACAAGATTCAAAACTCAAAGTACGAGATATTAAATTGTACGCAAGGACGTTCGAAAATCCGGAACCGGGACAAGAGTCAACTCTCAACGCTCGACGCAACGGACTAAAAATTACAAGTCAACTATGCACATAAATATAATATAATATTTAAATAATTCTTATAATTATTTATATATTATATAATATATTATAAACCGTCGGCAAGAAAGGCTCCAAACTTGTGTGAGCTGTAAAAGCAAACTTCGCGAGTTGCGGAGTTTGCAGTGCAAAAATTACGCGAGTCGCGGAGCCCCAAATGTTGAAACTGCCTATAAAGCTCGCGCATTCTGATCGTAAAAAAATATATATCAATATATATCCGTCCATCTATCTATACATAATATTTATATTTTAATTTTAATTTTAATCCTAATAATAAGGGTATGTTAGCGAATGTTGTAAGGGTGTAAGTCAAAATTCTGTCCGTGTAACGCTACGCTATTTTTAATCATTGTAAGTTATGTTCAACCTTTTTAATTTAATGTCTCGTAGCTAAGTTATTATTATGCTTATTTAAAACGAAGTAATCATGATGTTGGGCTAATTACTAAAATTGGGTAATTGGGCTTTGTACCATAATTGGGGTTTGGACAAAAGAACGACACTTGTGGAAATTAGACTATGGGCTATTAATGGGCTTTATATTTGTTTAACTAAATGATAGTTTGTTAATTTTAATATAAAGATTTACAATTGGGCGTCCCTATAAATAACCATTTACACTCGATCGGACACGATGGGCGGGGTATTTATATGTACGAATAATCGTTCATTTAACCGGACACGGGAATGGATTAATAGCCACTAGAATTATTAAAACAGGGGTGAAATTATGTAAAAGGACACTTGGCATAATTGATAACAAAGTATTAAAACCTTGGGTTACACTCAGTCGACATCCTGGTGTAATTATTAAACAAAGTATTAAAATCTTGTTACAGTTTAAGTCCCCAATTAGTTGGAATATTTGACTTCGGGTATAAGGATAATTTGACGAGGACACTCGCACTTTATATTTATGACTGATGGACTGTTATGGACAAAAATCAGACGGACATATTAAATAATCCAGGACAAAGGACAATTAACCCATGGGCATAAAACTAAAATCAACACGTCAAACATCATGATTACGGAAGTTTAAATAAGCATAATTCTTTTATTTCATATTTAATTTCCTTTATTTTATATTTAATTGCACTTCTAATTATCGCATTTTTATTGTTATTGTATTTAATTGCACTTTTAATTATCGTACTTTTTAATTATCGCAAGTTTATTTTATCGCACTTTTATTATTCGTAATTTCATTATCGTTATTTACTTTATGCTTTAAATTAAGTCTTTTATTTATTTAATATTTTATATTTTGTTTTAACTGCGACTAAAGTTTTAAAATCGACAAACCGGTCATTAAACGGTAAAAAAAACCCCCTTTTATAATAATAATATTACTTATATATATATATTTATATTTTTATAAAAGTAAACTAATATAGCGTTAAGCTTTGTTTAAAGATTTTCCCTGTGGAACGAACCGGACTTACTAAAAACTACACTACTGTACGATTAGGTACACTGCCTATAAGTGTTGTAGCAAGGTTTAAGTATATCCATTCTATAAATAAATAAATATCTTGTGTAAAATTGTATAGTATTTAATAGTATTTCCTGCTAAAATTTAATAGTATTTCGTACCCCCACGCTACGACATCAAGTATGCATGTATGTTTGACCCCAAGCAAGTAATCAAAGTGTATGCATGTATGCTTGTGACGACCCAGAAATTTACGACCAAATTTAAACTTAATCTTTATATGATTTCGATACGATAAGCAAAGTATGTAATGTTGAGTCTAGAAAATTTTGGAACGATGTTCATATATTCAATTGACCTTAAACTGCTCTCAGCGATTCACGAACAATTAATTGTAAATAGATATGTGTGTATGTATATATAAATAATAATTCAAAATATAATTTAAAGTATTATATGTTGTTGCTATTAAAAATTAATAAAATAAAAATAGGATATTAAAATAATTAGTATTTAAAATATATCTCTATATATAAATAAAGTATATTAAAAATAAATATTAAATGGTTGTAATACTCGTTTGATGTTTCGATTGATATTAAGCAAGTTAAATTCAAACTTATGTAATTTTAAAATAAACGGTAATATGAAAATGAGTTCTATAAATTTTAGGCTTATTAAAAATATATTTAGGAACTATTTATTGAATTTTAATTTTTTTTTTTTACTTGGGGTTGGGAGTGAATAATTAATGTAATTTCTATTTAATAGTTAATGACTGAATTTTTTACCATAATGACCAAAATAAATAAATATAGTTAATTTAAAAATATGAGATTTTTCTGAACACTTTTATCCGCCACTAGTTTCGCACGATAAACAGTCCTTGAAAACTGTCGGCACATTAATACAAAGTATAGGCTACTAACTATTGAATATGATTGATATTCGATTACTGTTTTCAACTCTATTCTATCCACTAATATACATATTATATATATAAATATAGATAACGCATGCATATAGAAATGCAACTCCTTCCTTTTTCCTTATGTTTTTAGAGTACTCATCAAACAACCCAAACACCCTCATCTTTCTCATGTCCTCTACTCGATCACCATACAACCCAACTTATCATCACCGTGTTCTTTTAAACCATCTATTTCTACTCACTATAGTGTTCAAACAACCTAGAAAACCCGCAACTACTATCATCGATCACTACCACATATACACCTACAACCTGTTAATGCTTATCTCCTGTTTCTCTTCCTGATAGAACAACTCCATCATCCTTGTTAACCACCAGAGCAACCACCATGTACAACCAACTAAACCCGCCACACTCTCTCATCTCATATCTCTCTTTTCTCTTTACATATATATCACTCTCCCTCTCTCTCTTCGTGAATCACACAAACCACTATCCCACTGCCGTTGAAGTACCACGACTGGCTAACACCATCGAAGCACCATAACTGCCACCTTATCATCACCACCTAGATCATCTTCAAACTTACATACCACTTTCACTCCACACCTTCATCTTGATCAACAATCTCCACCATCGTGAAATCAATCACCACTGTTTTCATTCAGTTATGATCATGATCCACCACCACCTTTAGTTAATAAGACCACTCCCACCATAACCAAACAACCATCGTGACTGTTGCTGTTTCAAACCACCAATAGAAACCACCTTCTCTCTCTCTACAAACCTCTTCCATGACAATTAAAACCATTCCATATTACCAACACCATAGAACCACTTCTCTATATATATATTAAAACATACACACAAAACTGTAACCATTTCCTTTTTGTCTTCAGTTTACAACCAAACGCCACACAATTAAACTTGAGTTCTGGTTTCTAATTCTGCTTTTGTTTAAATCAAACCAACCCAGATCACACCCTAAAACGTCGCCATGTATATCATTTTTCTCACCACCATTTAACCATCACCTGTTGCTATCTATTTCGGTTTCAACAACCACCACATCTTGCTGCCGCTTCTATGTTTTCCCGTTTCTTATTCGAACCCACCTCACCATCTTCGTTAAATTCATCGTCACAACCACCCTCATCCGATGAGCTTCATCAATCAAACCAATTGACAAAACAGCTCAACATATACCCAAATTATCACCTTACTGTTGCTACTATTTTGCTTCATGTTTGATCAAGCTGCTTGGTTTGTTTTTATTTTTGAACGTGAACCACCACCATAACCGTGATCTAATTTTTGCTATTGAACCAGCTTCTTTATACTTGTTTCTTGATCGACAAACTAAACTCACTTGTGTTTAATTTCCATTTTTCTTGTTTCGGTTGGAATCACCCTAAACCACCGATGCATTTTTTTTTCTTTTCTAAACTCAGTGAATTTAAAGTGGATAGTGAATATAGATGATAAAGGTTGCCTTTCTAGCTGTTATCTTTCTGTATAGTATTGTTATTGGAATATGTAGTGGGGTTCAGATGGGGATGTGAAGTGGTTTCTCAATCCAGCGATTTATTTGAAAACAGATTCCTTATTTATTTACCAAAATGAATCAGGCCAAATTACTAGTTCTGCTGGGCCGTAATATGTTATACTATACGGGATTTCTATTTGGGCCAGATAAATTGATAATTGGGCCTTTATATCAAATGGAATTCCATTATGGGTAAGTTGCTGTGGGATCGGGATTGACAGGAAATAAAAGAAATGAAACCATAAAATTTTTATGTAGAACTTGGCCGTGATCCTTGTAGTATTAATTGGGCCAAATGTTTTTTGATAGGGCCTGTTGAGCCACGATCCAGCTTACGTGTTTCTGTTGGGCTGAATAATATATGGGCCGAATTAAATGATGAAGTAGAAGAAGAAAAAAGGAGACTAAAGAAACACGGGTTAATTACATTTAGTTCCATATTATATCAGAAAAATGGATTTGGAAGGGTGGTTTGGTGTGTTATCGGGTTAGCGGGATGTCGGGGGTTCAAACCCGGACTTGGGCATTTTTTTTAGTGTAACGACGTCTCTAACGTTACTTGTATTGAATCGAAAGAATTAGTGCAACTCTAAAGAAGCGGTCCCCTAGGGAAGTGTATAAATGATTGTTCATGTCAATGCGGTTCAAGTCAAACAATAATGTCTTTAGGTACGAAAAGAGTTACGAATTATGATAACGAGTAATATGCAATCGTAGTGATAAGCGGTGATGACGATACTCATCTAGAGTAGTGATGGTAGCAACAAGAAGTGGGAGATAGTGAATGTTACCAGTGTAACATCGATAGTGGTTAGTGATTGCCATAGTGGTGGAAAAATTATAGTACTCGTGGATAGTAAGCCGGGACGGTGGTGAATAACAATCTGGGAGACAGAGTTCCCGGATTAGTGTGACTAATGAAGTCATCATCATCCTTGCGCGTAGGAATCTCGAATTTATGTGTGTTACCAGAAAGTGGTAGAGTACAAGTTCGTATGATGAAAATTTGGTACCATTAAGAAGTTCGCCTAAGAATGATTCAAGTATAATGCACAAGTAGTCAAGTAAGTGCTATCTATAGCAAATGTATGTCAGAATGCAATGGCTAACTATCTGGTTGTAGTCTAGGTTCACTAATGCGTCCTTACGACTCTGTCAGACACACTAATGCACATCCTAGTTCCCTACAACCAACGCTCTGATACCATCTGTAAGGACCCGACAAATCGTCATTGACGGTGCCGTTAACTTAGGTCCCATTACGTGGTCATAGTCCCCATATGAGACGCGTTTGACCAAAATTATGTCGCATTCATTTGAAACATACAGGACTTGCAAAATTTAGTTTACAAAATGGATCGACAACAAGTTTAAGTTTACAAAAGTAAAAAATATAAATGAAATAACTTTTGACATAATAAGTTGAAAATCACGGTTGCTATAAATAGTGTAAGTATGCATGCTATAAGTTTGAATCCAAAGGTGCTATCACTAGCGTATGCATGTATGCTTGACCCCAAGCAAGTAATCAAAGTGTATGCATGTATGCTTAACCCCAAGCAAGTATGAGTGTTCGCGGAAGCATGTATCAAATAGCCATTCATAAACCTGAGAAACTTATAGAAAACTGTCAACGAAAAACGTTGGTGAAATCATAGGTGTTTGTAAAAGTAGTTTTTGAACCACAAGATTTTGTTAAGACTTGGTTAATTGAAATAGGTTTCATATAGACAATCGACCATCCAAGTTGACCGGTGATTCACGAACGTTAAAACTTGTAAAAACTATATGATATCATATCTATGGATATATATATATATATATATATATATATATATATATATATATATATATATATATATATATATATATATATATATATATATATATAGTTAACATGATATTATGATAAGTAAGCATATCATTAAGTATATTAACAATGAACTACATATGTAAAAACAAGACTACTAACTTAAGGATTTCGAAACGAGGCATATATGTAACGATTATCGTTGTAACGACATTTAATTGCATATATATCATATTAAGATATATTAATACATCATAATATCATGATGATGTAATAATTTAACATCTCTTTAGATATAATAAACAATGGGTTAACAACATTTAACAAGATCGTTAACCTAAAGGTTTCAAAACAACACTTACATGTAACGACTAACGATGACTTAACGACTCAGTTAAAATGTATATACATGTAGTGTTTTAATATGTATTTATACACTTTTGAAAGACTTCAAGACACTTATCAAAGTACTTCTACTTAACAAAAATGCTTACAATTACATCCTCGTTCATTTTCATCAACAATTCTACTCGTATGCACTCGTATTTGTACTCGTACAATACACAGCTTTTAAATGTATTTACTATTGGTATATATACTCCAATGATAAGATCTTAGCAGCCCATGTGAGTCACCTAACCATGTAGGAACCATCATTTAACATCTAGCATGAAATATCTCACAAAATAACAAACTAATGGAGCCTATATGATGAGGCAAAGTTCACGTGAATTAGAGGGTATACAAACACTTTCATTTTGCAACTTACATGCATCAAGCTACTCTCTCTCAAGTGTTCTTCCTTTGTTCTAAGTGTTCTTCATCATCTTCAACAAAATCTAGCTCAATCTAGTTCATAAATCCATACATAAACCAAGATACAAAACAACTACTCAAGAACACACCAACAACACTTCCAAGTTTGCTAACTTGCTTTCAATCTTGCAAATCCATTTCAAGTGATCATCCAAACTCAAGAAATCTTTCTTATTTACAGTAATATATCTCTCTAATACAAGGTAGTACTCATATTCAAACTTTGATTCAATTTCTATAACTATAACAATCTTATTTCGAGTGGAAATCTTACTTGAACTTGTTTTCGTGTCATGATTTTGCTTCAAGAACTTTCAAGCCATCCAAGGATCCTTTGAAGATAGATATATTTTTCTCATTTCCAGTAGGTTTATCCACAAAACCTGAGGTAGTAATGATGTTCATAACATCATTTGATTCATATATATAAAACTACCTTATTCGAAGTTTTAAACTTGTAATCACTAGAACATAGTTTAGTTAATTCTAAACTTGTTTGCAAACAAAAGTTAATCCTTCTAACTTGACTTTTAAAATCAACTAGACACATATTCTATATCTTTATGATATGCTAACTTAATGATTTACAACCTGAAAACACGAAAAACACCGTGAAACCGGATATACGCCGTCGTAGTAACACCGCAGGCTGTTTGGGTTAGTTAATTAAAAACTATGATAAATTTTGATTTAAAATCTATTCTTCTAGAAAAATGATTTTTCTTATGAACATGAAACTATATCCAAAAATCATGGTTAAACTCAAAGTGGAAGTATGTTTTCCAAAATGGTCATCTAGAGGTCATTCTTTCGACTGAAATGACTACCTTTATAAAAATGACTTGTAATATGTATTTCTGACTATAAACTGATACTTTTTCTGTTTATATTCATAAACTTAAGTTCAATATGAAACCATAGCAACTTGAATCACTCAAAACGGATTTAAAACGAAGAAGTTATGGGTAAAACAAGATTGGATATTTTTGCTTGTTGTAGCTACGTGAAAATTGGTAACAAATCTATATTAATCATATTCTAGCTAACTTATATTGTATTATACATGTATTCTAATATATTATGTAATCTTGGGTTACCATAGACACGTATGCAAATGTTTTGACATATCATATCGACCCATCTATATATATTATTTGGAACAACCATAGACACTCTATATGCAGTAATGTTGGAGTTAACTATACAGGGTTGAGGTTGATTCCAAAAATATATATACTTTGAGTTGTGATCTAGCCTGAGACGTGTATACACTAGGTCGTGGATTGATTCAAGATAATATATATCGATTTATTTCTGTACATCTAACTATGGACGACTAGATGTAGGTTACTAACGAGAACAGCTGACTTAATAAACTTAAAACAGTAAAACGTATTAAAAATGTTGTAAATATATTTTGAACATACTTTGATATATATTTACATATTTGTTATAGGTTCGTGAATCGACCAGTGGCCAAGTCTTAATTCCCGACGAAGTAAAAATCTGTGAAAGTGAGTTATAGTCCCACTTTTAAAAATCTAATATTTTGGGATGAGAATACATGCAATTTTATAAATGTATTATGAAATAGACACAAGTAAATGAAACTACATTATATGGGTGAATGATCGAAGCCGAATATGCCCATTTTTAGCTTGGTAGCCTAAGAATTTGGGAACAGACCCCCCAAATTGACGCGAATCCTAAAGATAGATCTATCGGGCCCAACAAGCCCCATTCTGGAATTTGGAATGCTTTAGTACTTCGATTTTATCATGTCCGATGGGTGTCCCGGAATGATGGGGATATTCTATATGCATCTTGTTAATGTCGGTTACCAGGTGTTCACCATATGAATGAATTTTATCTCTATGTATAGGATATATATTGAAATATGAAATCTTGTGGTCTATTACTATGATTTGATAATATATAGGTTAAACCTATAACTCACCAACATTTTTGTTGACGTTTTAAGCACGTTTATTCTCAGGTGATTATTAAGAGCTTCCGCTGTTGCATACTAAAATAAGGACAAGATTTGGAGTCCATGCTTGTATGATATTATGTAAAAACTGCATTCAAGAAACTTATTTTTGATGTAATATATTCTTATTGTAAACCATTATGTAATGGTCGTGTGTAAACGGTATATTTTAGATTATCATTATTTGATAATCTACGTAATGCTTTTTAAACCTTTATCGATAAAATAAAGGTTATGGTTGTTTTAAAAATGAATGCAGTCTTTGAAAAACGTCTCATATAGAGGTCAAAACCTCGCGACGAAATCAATTAATACGGAACATTTATAATCAATATGAACGGGACATTTCAGTTGGTATCCGAGCGTTGGTCTTAGAGAACCAGAAATTTGCATTAGTGTGTCTTATCGAGTTTGTAAGGATACATTAGTGAGTCTGGACTTTGACCGTGTTTTCTTTAAAAACGATTGCTTAACACTTTTGTTGGAAACTATATATTATTAACATGTAAATATTATGTGATATATTAACCTCTTAATGTGTTTGATATTGTGTGATAGATGTCTACCACTAGTACAAATCCCATCGACTCACCTAATAATAATGAAGAGTCGAATATAATTTGGGAAGATTTACAAATTCCCGAAGAGGAACCAGAAGAAGAGGAACCGGAAGAAGAGGAACCGGAAGAAGAGGAATCAGAAGAGGAGGAACCGGAAGAGGAGGAATCGGAAGAAGAAGAGGTTCCGGAGGAAGAAATATTGATACCAACAGTATATCGATTAAATAAAAGAAAATCATCAACCAACGGACCAAAGTTAAAAATGGTTAATGGTGTTTCCGCCGAGGAAGCAAAATATTGGGAAGATTACCAATTTTCCGATGAATCGGATCCCGATGAGGATTCCGATGATGTTATAGAAATTACCTTGACCCAATTTAATATGGCAAAAGAAAATAAAAAGGGAAAATATATAAAAATAGAGAAACCTGATTCCAACCCAGATGAATTTTATATGTATCGGCAACGTCCGTATTTCCTAAATTATAACAATAACCCGGGAACCTCTAAACCACCAGGTTTTTCTAAACCATTGTGGAAAACGACGGCTCGTATTAGAGGAACACCATATATCCCTAGAAAATTAGGAAAATGAACCAAGTCCGAAGAAGAAGAAACCAGTGATTTAGATTAGAGGGTTGTAATCATGTTGTGCATTATATGTATTGTAGTGTGCTTGTACTTTTATGTTGTATGTAAAAATTGCTTGTATTGTTTGTTAATTATCTTTTACGAATCTAATCCTTGTCTATTTTACAGTATAAAAACAAAATGGACGTTAAGGGTAGACAACCGAATATTTTAGAAGACCTACCAGATGATATGATTAAGGAAATCTTGTCTAGAGTCAGTCGGAATTCATCAGCATATTTAGTTATGGCGAAATTAACTTGTCAAACATTTGAAAGACTTTCAAGAAATGCCTTAGTTTATAAAAGGCTTTCCTTTGATAGGTGGGGTATATCACATTGGGGAGACTGTAAGTTACGTCGTGTTTTCTTTAAAGCGTTAAATGCGGGGAACCCAAATGCAATTTTACGCTACGGGTTAAGAACCTATTTTGACTCAACATATCCTAACATAGGATTTCGTGAGTTAGAAAGAGCTTCTAACATGCAACATATAGAAGCATGTTATACTTACGGGTTAGTGATGTTCGCTTCTTACCAAAGTGAGAAAAAGAATATCGGGTTACAACTTTTAAATAAAACCTTCCCACAAGTGACGGATTCAGTAGTTGGGGTGAGAAACAAGGTTTTTAGATTATTGTGAGGCTGTTGGACATTACGAAACCCTCGTCCTTTTGACGACATTACAACATGCTGCCTAGCCAATGGTCATAACAGTTACTTTTCACAAGACCAAGGATGGGAAGTCATCTTAGTAAAACTTGAATGCATGACTTGTTTCTGGACTTATGAATTACGTATCTTTATTTCTTTTACTGAACAAATTGCGTATTAACTAGAATTGCCTTTATAGCTGCTGAATAGCAAAGATATTATGTGCTATATTTCATCCTATATGTATAATAGTGGTATTGTAAGTTTGTAAAATATTGTATAAAGGTTTGAACGCGAAATATTATTGTAATAAGTTTTTCATATAGAAGCGTAGTAGTTGAGTTGTATAGTAGCTAGTAAGTATGAACTTAACGGGTAGGTACTACCCGAATTAAAACTATAACATGCTAACATGAAGAAAAAGCTTTTATAAATAAGTTCATATAATGCTATGAGATACTATTGACTACTCTTAAATTCTATATAATTAACTCAATTCTTTTGGCTATTTTTGAAGGAAATGGCACCGGCGACTCGTCAGAATTTGAACATGAGCGAGGAAGAATTTCGTATTTTCCTTGCAGCAAACATAGCCGCAGTACAGGCTGCGATGCAAAATAACAATAACTCTGGATCTAGCAGTGGAACTAATTTCATAAGAAGTCGTGTAGGATGCTCCTACAAAGAATTCACTTCCTGCAAACCTTTGAAATTTGATGGAACTGAAGGACCAATTGGATTGAAATGGTGGATCGAGAAAGTCAAATCGGTGTTTGCCATAAGTAAGTGTACTGAAGAGGACAAAGTTAAGTACACTACGCATACCTTCACAGGTACTGCGTTAACAAGGTGGAACACCTATCTTGAACATGTAGGACAAAATGCTGCTTACGCGCTACCGTGGTCGGCATTCAAGCAATTGATGAACGAGCAGTACCATCCTAGAAACGAAGTTAATAAGCTCAAGGTAGAGCTTAGAGAGTTACGAACACAAGGGTTCGACATTACCACATATGAATGATGATTCACAGAGTTGTGCCTATTATGTCCAGGAATGTTCGAAGATGAAGAAGAGAAGATCAACGCGTTTATAAAAGGGTTACCAGTAAGGATTCAAGAAGATGTGAGTTCACACGAGCCCGCTTCCATACAAAAGGCAAGTCGAATGGCTCAAAAACTCATAAATCAGATTGAGGGAAGAATTAAAGAGCAGGCGGCTGAAGAAGCCAACACTAAACAACTCAAGAGAAAGTGGGAAGAAACCAGTGACAAGGGTCACTAATAAAACAACAACAACAATTACAACCACAACCACAACCGCAACAACAATCGCAACAATAATCGCAATCCCAAAAATAACTACAACAAATGTCCCAACAACAACAACAACAACTACAACAACCGTTCTAACAACAATAACAATCCCAACAATAACCTCAATAACAACAACGGCAACAAAAACCAAAAATGCCAAAGGTGTGAAGAGTACCACCAGAATGGGTTCTGCACGACATTTTGTACCAAGTGTAAAAGAACTGGCCATGGTGCAAAAAAGTGTGAGGTCTACGGACCAAAGTTTAACAGAACTAAAGGAACAAATAGTGGCGAAACAAGTAATGCCGCCTTTGTTTGTTATGGATGTGGAAAACCGGGCCACATTAGAAGTAATTGCCCGAATCAGGGGAATACTAATGGGCAGGGCCGCGAAAGAGTTTTCAATATTAATACGGCAGAAGTGCAGGAAGACCCGGAGCTTGTTACGGGTACGTTTCTTATTGATAATAAATCTGCTTATGTTTTATTTGATTCTGGTACGGATAGAAGCTATATGAGTAGAGATTTTGTGCTAAGTTAAGTTGCCCATTGACGCCTTTGGATAGTAAATTTTTACTCAAATTAGCAAACGGTAAATTAATTTCAGCAGATAATATATGTCGGGATAGAGAAATTAAACTGGGGGATGAAACGTTTAAAATTGATTTAATACCAGTCGAGTTAGGGAGTTTTGATGTAATAATTGGTATGGACTGGTTGAAAAAGGTGAGAGCAGAGGTCATTTGTTACAAAAATGTGATTCGCATTATGCGTGAAAAGGGAAAACCTTTAATGGTGTACGGAGAAAAGAACAATATGAAATTAAATCTTATTAGTAGTTTGAAGGCGCAAAAACTAATAAGAAAAGGTTGTTACGTCATTCTAGCACACTTCAAGGAAGTTAAACCTGAAGAAAAGAACATCAGTGATGTTCCTGTTGCAAAAGAATTTCCCGATGTATTTCCGAAAGAATTACCGGGATTACCCCCACATCGATCCGTTGAATATCAAATAGACCTTGTACCAGGAGCTGCACCAATAGCTCGTGCTCCATACAGACTCGCACCCAGCGAAATGAAAGAATTACAAAGTCAGTTACATGAACTTTTAGAGCGTGGTTTCATTCGACCAAGCACCTCACCATGGAGAGCTCCTGTTTTGTTTGTCAAGAAGAATGATGGTACATTTAGGTTGTGTATCGACTACCGAGAGTTGAACAAACTTACCATCAAGAACTGTTACCCACTACCGAGAATCTACGACTTATTTGATCAACTACAAGGCTCGTCGGTTTATTCGAAGATTGATTTACGTTCTGGGTATCATCAAATACGGGTGAAGGAGGATGATATTTCAAAGACTGCTTTTAGGACGCGTTACGGTCATTACGAGTTTATGGTTATGTCGTTTGGGTTGACTAACGCACTAGCTGTGTTCATGGACCTCATGAACCGAGTGTGTGGACCATACCTTGACAAGTTTGTCATTGTTTTCATCGATGACATACTTATTTACTCAAAGAATGACCAAGAGCATGAAGAACATTTGAGAAAAGTGCTAGAGTTGTTAAGAAAAGAAAAACTGTACGCTAAGTTTTCAAAGTGTGCATTTTGGTTGGAAGAAGTTCAATTCCTCGGTCATATAGTGAACAAAGAAGGTATTCAAGTGGATCCAGCAAAGATTGAAATCGTTGAAAAGTGGGAAACCCCGAAAACTCCAAAACACATACGCCAATTTTTAGGGCTAGCTGGTTATTACAGGAGATTCATCCAAGATTTTTCCAAAATAGCAAAACCCTTGACTGCGTTAACGCATAAAGGGAGGAAATTTGAATGGAAGGATGAACAAGAAAAAGCGTTTCAATTGTTGAAGAAAAAGTTAACTACGGCACCTATATTGTCATTACCTGAAGGGAATGATAATTTTGTGATACATTGTGACGCCTCAAAGCAAGGTCTCGGTTGTGTATTAATGCAACGAACGAAAGTAATTGCTTATGCGTCTAGACAATTGAAGATTCACGAGTAGAATTATACGACGCATGATTTGGAATTAGGTGCGGTTGTTTTTGCATTAAAGACTTGGAGGCACTACTTATATGGGGTCAAAAGTATTATATATACCGACCATAAAAGTCTTCAACATATATTTAATCAGAAACAACTGAACATGAGGCAGCACAGATGGATTGAATTGTTGAATGATTACGACTTTGAGATTCGTTACCACCCAGGGAAGGCAAATGTGGTAGCCGACGCCTTGAGTAGAAAGGACAGAGAACCTATTCGAGTAAAAGCTATGAATATAATGATTCACACTAACCTTACTACTTAAATAAAGGAGGCGCAACAAGGAGTTTTAAAAGAGGGAAACTTAAGGGATGAAATACCCAAAGGATCGGAGAAGCATCTTAATATTCGGGAAGACGGAACCCGGTATATGAAATGTCCCATTCTTATTGATTAAAAACGTTCCATTTTAATTGATTTCGTTGCGAGGTTTTGACCTCTATATGAGACGTTTTTCAAAGACTGCATTCATTTTTAAAACAAACCATAACCTTTATTTCATAAATAAAGGTTTAAAAAGATTTACATGGATTATCAAATAATGATAATCTAAAATATCCTGTTTACACACGACCATTACATAATGGTTTACAATACAAATATGTTACATCGAAATCAGTTTCTTGAATGCAGTTTTTACACAATATCATACAAACATGGACTCCAAATCTTGTCCTTATTTTAGTATGCAACAGCGGAAGCTCTTAATATTCACCTGAGAATAAACATGCTTTAAACGTCAACAAAAATGTTGGTGAGTTATAGGTTTAACCTATATATATCAAATCGTAACAATAGACCACAAGATTTCATATTTCAATACACATCCCATACATAGAGATAAAAATCATTCATATGGTGAACACCTGGTAACTGACATTAACAAGATGCATATATAAGAAAATCCCCATCATTCCGGGACACCCTTCGGATATGATATAAATTTCGAAGTACTAAAGCATCCGGTACTTTGGATGGGGTTTGTTAGGCCCAATAGATCTATCTTTAGGATTCACGTCAATTAGGGTGTCTGTTCCCTAATTCTTAGATTACCAGACTTAATAAAAAGGGGCATATTCGATTTCGATAATTCAACCATAGAATGTAGTTTCACGTACTTGTGTCTATTTTGTAAATTATTTATAAAACCTGCATGTATTCTCATCCCAAAAATATTAGATTTTAAAAGTGGGACTATAACTCACTTTCACAGATTTTTTACTTCGTCGAGAAGTAAGACTTGGCCACTGTTGATTCACGAACCTATAACAATATATACATATATATTAAAGTATGTTCAAAATATATTTACAACACTTTTAATATATTTTGATGTTTTAAGTTTATTAAGTCAGCTGTCCTCGTTAGTAACCTACAACTAGTTGTCCACAGTTAGATGTACAGAAATAAATCGATAAATATTATCTTGAATCAATCCACGACCCAGTGTATACGTATCTTAGTATTGATCACAACTCAAACTATATATATTTTGGAATCAACCCCAACCCTGTATAGCTAACTCCAACATTCACATATAGAGTGTCTATGGTTGTTCCGAAATATATATAGATGTGTCGACATGATAGGTCGAAACATTGTATACGTGTCTATGGTATCTCAAGATTACATAATATACAATACAAGTTGATTAAGTTATGGTTGGAATAGATTTATTACCAATTTTCTCGTAGCTAAAATGAGAAAAATTATCCAATCTTGTTTTACCCATACCTTCTTCATTTTAAATCCGTTTTGAGTGAATCAAATTGCTATGGTTTCATATTGAATTCTATTTTATGAATCTAAACAGAAAAAGTATAGGTTTATAGTCGGAAAAATAAGTTACAAGTCGTTTTTGTAAGGTAGTCATTTCAGTCGAAAGAACGACGTCTAGATGACCATTTTAGAAAACATACTTTCACTTTGAGTTTAACCATAATTTTTGGATATAGTTTCATGTTCATAATAAAAATCATTTTCTCAGAATAACAACTTTTAAATCAAAGTTTATCATAGTTTTTAATTAACTAACCCAAAACAGCCCGCGGTGTTACTACGACGGCGTAAATCCGGTTTTAAGGTGTTTTTCGTGTTTCCAGGTTTTAAATCATTAAGTTAGCATATCATATAGATATAGAACATGTGTTTAGTTAATTTTAAAAGTCAAGTTAGAAGGATTAACTTTTGTTTGCGAACAAGTTTAGAATTAACTAAACTATGTTCTAGTGATTACGAGTTTAAACCTTCGAATAAGATAGTTTTATATATATGAATCGAATGATGTTTTATATATACGTTCATAATAGTGTGTGTGTGTGTGTGTTGAGAGAGAATTAGAAAGAGAATTGGAAGTGAAATGGAGTGAATGATGAGTGGTAATTGGTGAGTGGTGAGTGGGGTTAAAAGGAGTTCTAGTTAGTTGACTAGCTCATGGTAGAAGTTAAAATTGATTAGTCATACATGACATAATCAAGAGTGGAATCCCATGCTAGTTCCTATTGGTATATACCCATAGTAAGTACATTTTGAAGCTGTGTATAATACGGGTAAGAATACGACTAGAATTCTTGATGAAAGAAAAGAATGGGAAAGTAACTGTAACCATTTTCGTTAAGTATGAGTGTTTTGATATATGTCTTGAAGTCTTCTAAAAGTATTTTAATACATCTAAATACACTACATGTATATACATTTTAACTGAGTCGTTAAGTCATCGTTAGTCGTTACATGTAAGTGTTGTTTTGAAACCTTTAAGTTAACGATCTCAATTAATGTTGTTAACCCATTGTTTGTTATATCTAATGAGATATTAAATTATTATATTATCATGATATTATGATATATTAATATATCTTAATATGATATATATATATACATTTAAATGTCGTTACAACGATAATCGTTACATATATGTCTCGTTTCGAAATCCTTAAGTTAGTAGTCTTGTTTATATGTATATAACTCATTGTTAATATACTTATGGAGATACTTACTTATCATAATCTCATGTTAACCATATGTATATCCATATATATATCGTCATGTCGTTTTTACAAGTTTTAACGTTCGTGAATCGCCGGTCAACTTGGGTGGTCAATTGTCTATATGAAACATATTTCAATTAATCAAGTCTTAACAAGTTTGATTGCTTAACATGTTGGAAACATTTAATCATGTAAATATCAATCTCAATTAATATATATAAACATGGAAAAGTTCGGGTCACTACAGTACCTACCCGTTAAATAAATTTCGTCCAGAAATTTTAAGCTGTTGAAGGTGTTGACGAATCTTCTGGAAATAGATGCGGGTATTTCTTCTTCATCTGATCTTCACGCTCCCAGGTGAACTCGGGTCCTCTACGAGCATTCCATCGAACCTTAACAATTGGTATCTTGTTTTGCTTAAGTCTTTTAACCTCACAATCCATTATTTCGACGGGTTCTTCGATGAATTGGAGTTTTTTGTTGATTTGGATTTCATCTAACGGAATAGTGAGATCTTCTTTAGCAAAACATTTCTTCAAATTCGAGACGTGGAAAGTGTTATGTACAGCCGCGAGTTGTTGAGGTAACTCAAGTCGGTAAGCTACTGGTCCGACATGATCAATAATCTTGAATGGTCCAATATACCTTGGATTTAATTTCCCTCGTTTACCAAATCGAACAACGCCTTTCCAAGGTGCAACTTTAAGCATGACCATCTCTCCAATTTCAAATTCTATATCTTTTCTTTTAATGTCAGCGTAGCTCTTTTGTCGACTTTGGGCGGTTTTCAACAGTTGTTGAATTTGGATGATCTTCTCGGTAGTTTCTTGTATAATCTCCGAACCCGTAATCTGTCTATCCCCCACTTCACTCCAACAAATTGAAGACCTGCACTTTCTACCATAAAGTGCTTCAAACGGCGCCATCTCAATGCTTGAATGGTAGCTGTTGTTGTAGGAAAATTCTGCTAACGGTAGATGTCGATCCCAACTGTTTCCGAAATCAATAACACATGCTCGTAGCATGTCTTCAAGCATTTGTATCGTCCTTTCGCTCTGCCCATCAGTTTGTGGATGATAGGTAGTACTCATGTCTAGACGAGTTCCTAATGCTTGCTGTAATGTCTGCCAGAATCTTGAAATAAATCTGCCATCCCTATCAGAGATAATAGAGATTGGTATTCCATGTCTGGAGACGACTTCCTTCAAATACAGTCGTGCTAACTTCCCCATCTTGTCATCTTCTCTTATTGGCAGGAAGTGTGCTAATTTGGTGAGACGATCAACTATTACCCAAATAGTATCAAAACCACTTGCAGTCCTTGGCAATTTAGTGATGAAATCCATGGTAATGTTTTCCCATTTCCATTCTGGGATTTCGGGTTGTTGAAGTAGACCTGATGGTTTCTGATGCTCAGCTTTGACCTTAGAACACGTGAAACATTCTCTTACGTATTTAGCAACATCGGCTTTCATACCCGGCCACCAAAAATGTTTCTTGAGATCCTTGTACATCTTCCCCGTTCCAGGATGTATTGAGTATCTGGTTTTATGAGCTTCTCTAAGTACCATTTCTCTCATATCTCCAAATCTTGGTACCCAAATCCTTTCAGCCCTATACCGGGTTCCGTCTTCCCGAATATTAAGATGCTTCTCCGATCCTTTGGGTATTTCATCCTTTAAATTTCCCTCTTTTAAAACTCCTTGTTGCGCCTCCTTTATTTGAGTAGTAAGGTTATTATGAATCATTATATTCATAGATTTTACTCGAATGGGTTCTCTGTCCTTCCTGCTCAAGGCATCAGCTACCACATTTGCCTTCCCCGGGTGGTAACGAATCTCAAAGTCGTAATCATTCAATAATTCAATCCACATACGCTGCCTCATATTCAGTTGTTTCTGATTAAATATGTGTTGAAGGCTTTTGTGGTCGGTATATATAATACTTTTGACCCCAAATAAGTAGTGCCTCCAAGTCTTTAATGCAAAAACAACCGCGCCTAATTCCAAATCATGCGTCGTATAATTTTATTCGTGAATCTTCAATTGTCTAGATGCATAAGCAATCACCTTCGTTCGTTGCATTAATACACAACCGAGACCTTGCTTTGATGCGTCACAATAAATCACAAAATCATCATTCCCTTCAGGCAATGACAATATAGGTGCCGTAGTTAGCTTTTTCTTCAATAACTGAAACGCTTTCTCTTGTTCATCATTCCATTCAAATTTCTTCCCTTTATGCTTTAATGCAGTCAAGGGTTTTGCTATTCTGGAAAAGTCTTGGATGAACCTTCTGTAGTAACCAGCTAGTCCTAAAAACTGGCGTATGTGTTTCGGAGTTTTCAGGGTTTCCTACTTTTCAACAGTTTCTATCTTTGCCGGATCCACCTTAATACCTTCTTTGTTCACTATGTGACCGAGGAATTGAACTTCTTCCAACCAAAATGCACACTTTGAAAACTTAGCGTACAATTCTTCCTTCCTCAATACTTCTAACACCTTTCTCAAATGTTCACCGTGTTCTTGGTCATTCTTTGAGTAAATAAGTATGTCATCAATGAAAACAATGACAAACTTGTCAAGGTATGGTCCACACACTCGGTTCATAAGGTCCATGAACACAGATGGTGCATTAGTTAAACCAAACGGCATGACCATAAACTCGTAATGACCGTAACGTGTTCTGAAAGCAGTCTTTGGAATATCATCTTCTTTCACCCGCATTTGATGATACCCGGAACGTAAGTCAATCTTTGAATAAACAGACGAGCCTTGTAGTTGATCAAATAAGTCGTCGATTCTCGGTAGTGGGTAGCGGTTCTTGATGGTAAGTTTGTTCAACTCTCGGTAGTCGATACACAACCTGAATGTACCATCTTTCTTCTTGACAAACAAAACAGGAGCTCCCCACGGTGATGTGCTTGGTCGAATGAAACCATGCTCTAAAAGTTCTTGTAATTGCCTTTGCAGTTCTTTCATCTAGCTGAATGCGAGTCTGTAAGGAGCACGAGCTATTGGTGCAGCTCCTGGTACAAGATCTATTTGAAATTCAACGGATCGATGTGGGGATAATCCCGGTAATTCTTTCGGAAATACATCGGGAAATTCTTTTGCAATGGGAACATCATTGATGCTCTTTTCTTCAGTTTGTACTTTCTCGACGTGTGCTAGAACAGCATAGCAACCTTTTCTTATTAGTTTTTGTGCCTTCAAATTACTAATAAGATGTAGCTTCGTGTTGCCCTTTTCTCCGTACATCATTAAGGGTTTTCCTTTTTCTCGTATAATGCGAATTGCATTTTTGTAACAAACGATCTCTGCTTTCACTTCTTTCAACCAGTCCATACCGATTATCACATCAAAACTTCCTAACTCTACTGGTATCAAATCAATCTTAAATGTTTCGCTAACCAGTTTAATTTCTCGATTCCGACATATATTATCTGCTGAAATTAATTTACCATTTGCTAATTCGAGTAAAAATTTACTATCCAAAGGCGTCAATGGACAACTTAATTTAGCACAAAAATCTCTACTCATATAGCTTCTATCCGCACCCGAATCAAATAAAACGTAAGCAGATTTATTGTCAATAAGAAACGTACCCGTAACAAGCTCCGGGTCTTCCTGTGCCTCTGCCGCATTAATATTGAAAACTCTTCTGCGGCCTTGTCCATTTGTGTTCTCCTGGTTTGGGCAATTTCTAATAATGTGGCCCAGTTTTCCACATTTATAACAAACTACATTGGCATAACTTGCTCCGACACTACTTGCTCCGCCATTACTCGTTCCTACACCATTTGTTCCTTTCGTTCTATTAACCCCTGGTCCGTAGACCTCACACTTCACCGCGCTATGACCATTTCTTTTACACTTGTTGCAAAATTTGGTGCAGAACCCCGAGTGATACTTTTCACACCTTTGGCATAGCTGCTTCTGATTGTTGTTGTTGTTGCGGTTATTATTGTTGTTGGGATGATTGTTGTAGTTGCTGTTGTTGTTGTTGTTGTTGTTGTTGTTGTTGTTGTTGGGCCGTTTGTTGTAGTTGCGATTGATGTTGCGATTGTTGGGATAATTGTTGCGATTATTGTTGTAATTGCTGTTGTTGTTGTTGTATTGGTGATTCTTATCACCGTTTTCCTCCCACTTTCTTTTGACTTGCTTCACATTGGCCTCTTCAGCAGTCTGTTCTTTAATTCTTTCTTCAATCTGGTTCACTAGTTTGTGAGCCATTCTACATGCCTGTTGTATGGAGGCGGGCTCGTGTGAACTTATATCTTCTTGGATTGTTTCCGGTAATCCTTTCACAAACGCGTCGATCTTCTCTTCCTCATCTTCGAATGCTCCTGGACACAATAGGCACAATTCTGTGAACCGTCTTTCGTACGTGGTAATATCAAATCCTTGGGTTCGTAACCCTCTAAGTTCTGTCTTGAGCTTATTGACCTCGGTTCTGGGACGGTACTTCTCGTTCATCAAGTGCTTGAATGCTGACCACGGTAGTGCGTATGAATCGTCTTGTCCCACTTGCTCTAGATAGGTATTCCACCATGTTAACACAGAACCTGTGAAGGTATGCGTAGCGTACTTCACTTTGTCCTCTTCAGTACACTTACTTATGGCAAACACCGATTCGACCTTCTCGGTCCACCGTTTCAATCCGATCGGTCCTTCGGTTCCATCAAATTCCAAAGGTTTGCAGGCAGTGAATTCTTTGTATGTGCATCCTACACGATTTCCTGTACTGCTAGATCCAAGGTTATTGTTGGTATGTAGCGCAGCCTGTACTGCGGCTATGTTTGAAGCTAGAAAAGTACGGAATTCCTCTTCATTCATATTCACGGTGTGTCGAGTAGTCGGTGCCATTTCCTTCAAAATAGTCAAATGGAACAAGTTAATCATACAAAATATTAAGAGTAGTTAATAGTATTTCGTAGCATAATATGAACTCATTTATAAAAGCTTTTTCTTCATATTAGCGTTTTATAAGTTTAAATTTGGGTAGTACCTACCCGTTAAGTTCATACTTAGTAGCTAATATACAATTCAACTACTACAATTCTATATGAAAAACTGATTATAATAATATTTCGCGTTCAAACTTTTACACAATATTTTACAAACTTACAATACCGCTTATTTTGCAGATAGCATGAAATATAGCACACAATAAATTTAATACAAGATGGTTGTGAAGATAATTCTAGCTAGTACACAAGTCGTTCAGCAAAGGCAATAAAGACACGTAATTCATACGTCCAGAAACAAGTCATGCATTCTGGTTTTACTAGGATTACTTCCCATCCTTGGTCTTGTGGAACATAACCGTTATGGCCGTTGATAAGACAGCGTGTTGTAACGTCGTTAAAGGGACGAGGGTTACGTAATGTCCAACAGTCCCGTAACAATCTAAAAACCTCATTTCTTACCCCAATTACCGACTCCGTCACTTGTGGGAACGTTTTGTTTAATAGTTGTAGGCCGATGTTCTTGTTCTCACTTTGGTGAGAAGCGAACATTACTAATCCGTAAGCATAACATGCTTCTTTATGTTGCATGTTAGCCGCTTTTTCTAAATCACGAAGTCCAATATTCGGATATATTGAGTCAAAATAATTTCTTAACCCATTGCGTAAAATAGCATTTGGGTTCCCCGCAATATATGCGTCAAAGTAAACACATCGTAACTTATGGATTTCCCAATGTGATATCCCCCATCTTTCGAACGAAAGCCTTTTATAAACCAAGGCATTCTTGGAACGTTCTTCGAATGTCTTACAAACTGATCTCGCCTTAAATAGTTGTGCCGAAGAATTCTGACCGACTCTAGACAAGATTTCATCAATCATGTCTCCGGGTAGGTCTCTTAAAATATTGGGTTGTCTATCCATTTTGTGTTTTTATACTGTAAAATAGACAAGAGTTAGATTCATAAAAAAAATACTTGTTAATACAAGCAATTTTTACATATATCATAAAGCATAAGCACACTATATTACATATATTACACCACACGAATACAACTATCTTATTCTGACTCACTTGTTTCTTCTTTTTCAGTTTTGGTTCGTTTTGCCAAGTTTCTAGGGATATATGATGTTCCCCTAATATGAGCCGTCGTTTTCCACATTGGTTTAGAAAAACCTGGTGGTTTAGAGGTTCCCGGGTCATTGTTACAACTTAAGGACTTCGGGGGTTGACGATACATATAAAGTTCATCGGGGTTGGAATTAGATTTCTCTATTTTTATGCCCTTTCCCTTATTATTTTCTTTTGCCTTTTTAAATTCAGTTGGGGTAATTTCTATAACATCATCGGAATTCTCGTCGGAATTCGATTCATCGGAGAATTGGTAATCCTCCCAATATTTTGCTTCCTTGGCGGAAACACCATTGACCATAATTAACCTTGGTCGGTTGGTTGAGGATTTTCTTTTACTTAACCGTTTTATTATTTCCCCCACCGGTTCTATTTCTTCATCCGGTTCCGATTCTTCTTCCGGTTCCGATTCTTCTTCTGGTTCCGACTCTTCTTTCGGTTCCTCTTCGGGAACTTGTGAATCAGTCCACGAATCATTCCAATTTACATTTGACTCTTCATTATTATTAGGTGAGTCAATGGGACTTGTTCTAGAGGTAGATATCTATCAGATAATATCAAACGCGTTAAGAGATTAATATATCACATAATATTCACATGTTAAAAATATATAGTTTCCAACAAAATTTGTTAAGCAATCATTTTTCAAGTAAACACGGTCGAAGTCCAGACTCACTAATGCATCCTAACAAACTCGATTAGACACACTAATGAAAAATTCTGGTTCTCTAAGACCAACGCTCGGATACCAACTGAAATGTCCCGTTCTTATTGATTAAAAACGTTCCATTTTAATTGATTTCGTTGCGAGGTTTTGACCTCTATATGAGACATTTTTCAAAGACTGCATTCATTTTTAAAACAAACCATAACCTTTATTTCATAAATAAAGGTTTAAAAAGCTTTACGTAGATTATCAAATAATGATAATCTAAAATATCATGTTTACACACGACCATTACATAATGGTTTACAATACAAATATGTTACATCGAAATCAGTTTCTTGAATGCAGTTTTTACACAATATCATACAAACATGGACTCCAAATCTTGTCCTTATTTTAGTATGCAACAGCGGAAGCTCTTCATATTCACCTGAGAATAAACATGCTTTAAACGTCAACAAAAATGTTGGTGAGTTATAGGTTTAACCTATATATATCAAATCGTAACAATAGACCACAAGATTTCATATTTCAATACACATCCCATACATAGAGATAAAAATCATTCATATGGTGAACACCTGGTAACCGACATTAACAAGATGCATATATAAGAATATCCCCATCATTCCGGGACACCCTTCAGATATGATATAAATTTCGAAGTACTAAAGCATCCGGTACTTTGGATGGGGTTTGTTAGGCCCAATAGATCTATCTTTAGGATTCGCGTCAATTTGGGTGTCTGTTCCCTAATTCTTAGATTACCAGACTTAATAAAAAGGGGCATATTCGATTTCGATAATTCAACCATAGAATGTAGTTTCACGTACTTGTGTCTATTTTGTAAATCATTTATAAAACCTGCATGTATTCTCATCCCAAAAATATTAGATTTTAAAAGTGGGACTATAACTCACTTTCACAGATTTTTTACTTCGTCGAGAAGTAAGACTTGGCCACTGTTGATTCACGAACCTATAACAATATATACATATATATTAAAGTATGTTCAAAATATATTTACAACACTTTTAATATATTTTGATGTTTTAAGTTTATTAAGTCAGCTGTCCTCGTTAGTAACCTACAACTAGTTGTCCACAGTTAGATGTACAGAAATAAATCGATAAATATTATCTTAAATCAATCCATGACCCAGTGTATACGTATCTCAGTATTGATCACAACTCAAACTATATATATTTTGGAATCAACCTCAACCCTGTATAGCTAACTCCAACATTCACATATAGAGTGTCTATGGTTGTTCTGAAATATATATAGATGTGTCGACATGATAGGTCGAAACATTGTATACGTGTCTATGGTATCTCAAGATTACATAATGTGATGACCCGTCCTAATCCACCTGGACGAAGTCAACAACATCTGGTCCCATTGCGAGGTACTGACCTAAATATGCCATGTATGACTCCATATAATATCTTTAAAGTGAGTAAAAGCACAGCGGAAGACTTCTTTCATACCTGAGAATAAACATGCTTAAAAGTGTCAACCAAAAGGTTGGTGAGTTCATAGGTTTATCATAACAATCATTTCAATATATTAATAGACCACAAGATTTCCGTTTATAAGTATATGTACACTCGCAAGTGTATAAAAGTATTCTATAAGTTGTAGGCACCCGGTAACAAGCCTTAACGTTCACATTTTACCCTCTGAAGTACACCAGATCAGGTGTGTTTAAAATAGCCTCGAAGTACTAAAGCATCCCATAGTCGGGATGGGGTTTGTCAGTCCCAATAGATCTATCTTTAGGATTCGCGCCTACCGTACATAGACAAGTAGTTTAATGTTACCAAGCTAAGGGTATATTTCTGGTTTAAACCCACATAGAATTAGTTTTAGTACTTGTGCCTATTTCGTAAAACATTTATAAAACATCGCATGTATTCTCAGCCCAAAAATATATATTGCAAAAGCAATTAAAAAGGGAGCAAATGAAACTCACCATACTGTATTTTGTAGTAAAAATACATATGACGATATTTAACAACTGAACAATGCAGAGTTGGCCTCGGATTCACGAACCTCAAGTAGCCCTTAAAAAATGTCTAAGTCGCGGTTTGAGCTCGCGACGTCCCGCTAGCCCGATAACACCCTTAACCATCCAGCCATTTATGTTTTATATTTTTTTTTTCCGATTTGTATCATATCCAAATGTGTTTAACCCGTTTTTAGTTCTTTCTTCTTTTAACCCTCATCATCTCATCGCAGATCATCATCTAATCTAATCAATCTCGACATTCACTATCATCATAACCAACTATATCATCATTAATCTTGATCATTTCTATTCATCATTGTTAATAGAACTAGAATAGAATTTGGAACAAATTAATTTTGTTTCACAGAAATATAATTTGGATTCTGGCCCAACAGTGACTACACGACCCAATATGCCTTTTTCGGCCCAATTAACATAACAATAACTGAGCCCAACAATTCTCGATTATGGGTCTAATAACACGGTACTAGTCCCAAGATTGAACAAATGCTCCGTAACATTTATCATATTCTGAGTGGGGTTCGGTCTTTGTTTTCTTTTTAAAAAAAACAACAACATCACTTATCATGTATACCTAACCTTTTTGCTTTACAACTCATTATAACATTATATGAGTACATCATTATCATAACCATACCATTTCATCATATTCATTTTTTTTAATGGAAGAAACAGAAAAATGCTGTAGAAGTAGCGAGAGGGAATTGGGTGTGGCAGTTTTTATGATGGGTTGTGGTAGTTAAACAGAAACAGGTTAATAGCGGTTAAGAAGGATTCGTTTATTAGTATGATGAAGATGGTTTAAAGATGATGATGATGGGTCGATGATGTTCATAAGGTGATGATGATGACGTTGGAACTATAAAACAGAAACAGCATCAATTATCGATGGTTTATGATGGTGGTGCATTTTCAATGAAATTGATGAGGTTGTGGTGATATATAGGTGATCGATGAATGTTCCTGGGTCTGTGTTGTTTTGGTAATCACGTTCGAGTACAAAACAGGAAGTAGCAATAGGCTAGCAATGGCTGTTGTTTTGGGTGATGTTTTACAATCGGAAAACAGAAAACAAGATAACAGTAGCAACGAACAGTTGTGGTGGTCGTGGTGTTGAGACAAAAGATAAAAACGTAGCAATGGTGTAGCTGCAACTGCAGTTATCATGGTGATGGAGTTGGGTTATCATTTGATCGAGTATGTTGAGAGATATAGAGAAAAAGATATTGAGGTGGCGGGTTTGTTTGAAATTAGTGTTGTGGTGGGTTGAACTAGCAGTGATGGTTCACGATCAATAGAGGAAGAGAGATAGATAGAGAGGGAGAGTGACGGTGGTTCACGGCTGTAGGAGGTGGTGGCTTGAAAGGTGGTCGGTGGTGTTCTTGAACCGAAATAAAAATAGGATGATGGTGGTGTTTAAGAGGTGGTAGGGTGGCTCATGGTGGTGATTAAATGGTTAGCGAATCAACAAGAGGACGGGTTTTGGTTTGAGTTTTGCTCAAACAATACGGATAACATTTACAATGGTGTAGTGATGGTTTATGACGATTCCAAGGTGGTAGATGGCTTCATGGTGGTGGCTAGCTTTGGTTGTCTATATAAGAGGTGAAGAAGAATGAATATGTTTTTCATTTTCCATTTCTCAGTGTATGTAAGCTATATATATATATATATATATATATATATATATATATATATATATATATATATATATATATATATATATATATATATATAGTGAAGTGGTTATAGAAATTTTAAGCAAAAGGAATCACATGTAATACAAATACTCTGTACATAACCCACTAATAAAGATAACTAGAGATGTTTTGGTTTTATGCAGAAAATATGTGATGATTGACTAAGAAAGTTTGTTAGATGTTGGATGAAATGAAAAGCATATATAGAGAATATATATCTGCAAGATTACGACAACATTTAAAAGAAAAGAATTAAAGATGAGTTCCTGGGTTTTAATCTAATATATTAGAATTGAGTGTTGTGTTAAATATGCATCTGTTATGCATAAATAGAAAAGAGAGATTGATAGATATTTTGATAGATGTTAGATGCAGTGAACAAAAAATTTCAACAACAATAATATAAAGTAATAATAATATAAAGTAATAATAATTATGAAATTAAAACGTGTTTTATGATTGTGTACAAAATAAACTCGAAACCATTTATGTATATTCAGTATACTTTACATATTTCTATATAGATTTATTTTAATAATAATTGAATCACAAATGAGTGTTATTGTCGTTCACTAAAATAAATTAGAAACCATATAAATATAGTTTGTCTATACATATAAACACGTTTTATTATATCGTAAGTTATTTATATATTTATGTCTATATTTTTAAATATATATTTCTCTATTTACAAATAGTCGTTCGTGAATCGTCGAAAATAGTCGAAGGTCAATTGAATATATCAAAAAATTCAAAATTTCCGAGACTCAGTCGAACAGGCTTTGCTTATCGTGTCAGAATCATATAAAGATCAAGTTTAAATTTGGTCAGAAATTTTCGGGTCGTCACACATAATATACAATACAAGTTGATTAAGTTATGGTTGGAATAGATTTGTTACCAATTTTCACGTAGCTAAAATGAGAAAAATTATCCAATCTTGTTTTACCCATAACTTCTTCATTTTAAATCCGTTTTGAGTGAATCAAATTGCTATGGTTTCATATTGAACTCTATTTTATGAATCTAAACAGAAAAAGTATAGGTTTATAGTCTGAAAAATAAGTTACAAGTCGTTTTTGTAAGGTAGTCATTTCAGTCGAAAGAACGACGTCTAGATGACCATTTTAGAAAACATACTTTCACTTTGAGTTTAACCATAATTTTTGGATATAGTTTCATGTTCATAATAAAAATCATTTTCTCAGAATAACAACTTTTAAATCAAAGTTTATCATAGTTTTTAATTAACTAACCCAAAACAGCCCGCGGTGTTACTACGACGGCGTAAATCCGGTTTTACGGTGTTTTTCGTGTTTCCAGGTTTTAAATCATTAAGTTAGCATATCATATAGATATAGAACATGTGTTTAGTTAATTTTAAAAGTCAAGTTAGAAGGATTAACTTTTGTTTGCGAACAAGTTTAGAATTAACTAAACTATGTTCTAGTGATTACGAGTTTAAACCTTCGAATAAGATAGTTTTATATATATGAATCGAATGATGTCATGAACATCATTACTACCTCAAGTTTAGTAGGTAAACCTACTGGAAGTGACAAGAAATGATCTAGCTTCAAAGGATCTTGGATGGCTTGAAAGTTCTTGAAGTAGGATCATGACACCAAAAACAAGTTCAAGTAAGATTTTTACTCGAATTAAGATAGTTTATAGTTATAGAAATTGAATCAAAGTTTGAATATGAATATTACCTTGAATAAGAAAGATAACCTACTGTATATAACAAAGGTTTCTTGATCTTAGATGATTACTTGGAATGGATTAGAAAGCTTGGAAGTAAATTAGTAAACTTGAAGGGATTTTTGAAGTGTTCTTAAAGTGTTCTTGAAGTGTTCTTCCTATGATGATTATAGCTTAATTCTTGAAGTGATTTTTGATGAAGATGATGATTAACTACTGGAAAAATACGTTCATAATAGTGTGTGTGTGTGTGTGTGTGTTGAGAGAGAATTAGAAAGAGAATTGGAAGTGAAATGGAGTGAATGATGAGTGGTAATTGGTGAGTGGTGAGTGGGGTTAAAAGGAGTTCTAGTTAGTTGACTAGCTCATGGTAGAAGTTAAAATTGATTAGTCATACATGACATAATCAAGAGTGGAATCCCATGCTAGTTCCTATTGGTATATACCCATAGTAAGTACGTTTTGAAGCTGTGTATAATACGGGTAAGAATACGACTAGAATTCTTGATGAAAGAAAAGAATGGGAAAGTAACTGTAACCATTTTCGTTAAGTATGAGTGTTTTGATATATGTCTTGAAGTCTTCCAAAAGTATTTTAATACATCTAAATACACTACATGTATATACATTTTAACTGAGTCGTTAAGTCATCGTTAGTCGTTACATGTAAGTGTTGTTTTGAAACCTTTAAGTTAACGATCTCAATTAATGTTATTAACCCATTGTTTATTATATCTAATGAGATATTAAATTATTATATTATCATGATATTATGATATATTAATATATCTTAATATGATATATATATACATTTAAATGTCGTTACAACGATAATCGTTACATAATCCTTAAGTTAGTAGTCTTGTTTATATGTATATAACTCATTGTTAATATACTTATGGAGATACTTACTTATCATAATCTCATGTTAACCATATGTATATCCATATATATATCGTCATGTCGTTTTTACAAGTTTTAACGTTCGTGAATCGCCGGTCAACTTGGGTGGTCAATTGTCTATATGAAACATATTTCAATTAATCAAGTATTAACAAGTTTGATTGCTTAACATGTTGGAAACATTTAATCATGTAAATATCAATCTCAATTAATATATATAAACATGGAAAAGTTCGGGTCACTACAGTATAGGGCTGAAAGAATTTGGGTACCAAAATTTGGAGATATGAGAGAAATGGTACTTAGAGAAGCTCATAGAACCAGATACTCAATACATCCTGGAACGAGAAAGATGTACAAGGATCTTAAGAAACATTTTTGGTGGCCAGGTATGAAAGCCGATGTTGCTAAATATGTAGGAGAATTTTTGACGTGTTCTAAGGTCAAAGCTGAGCATCAGAAACCATCAAGTCTACTTCAACAACCTGAAATCCTGGAATGGAAATGGAAAAACATTACCATGGATTTCATCACTAAATTGCCAAGGACTGCAAGTGGTTTTGATACTATTTGGGTAATAGTTGACCGTCTCACCAAATCAGCACACTTCCTGCCAATAAGAGAAGATGACAAGATGGAGAAGTTAGCACGATTGTATTTGAAGGAAGTTGTCTCCAGACATGGAATACCAATCTCTATTATCTCTGATAGAGATGGCAGATTTATTTCAAGATTCTGGCAGATATTATAGCAAGCATTAGGAACTCGTCTAGAGATGAGTACTGCCTATCATCCACAAACTGATGGGCAGAGCGAAAGGACGATACAAATGCTTGAGGACATGCTACGAGCATGTTTTATTGATTTCGGAAACAGTTGGAATCCACACCTACCGTTACCAGAATTTTCCTACAACAACAGCTACCATTCAAGCATTGAGATGGCGCCGTTTGAAGCACTTTATGGTAGAAAGTGCAGGTCTCCGATTTGTTGGAGTGAAGTGGGGGATAGATAGATTACGGGTCCAGAGATAATACAAGAAACTACCGAGAAGATCATCCAAATTCAACAACGGTTGAAAATCGCCCAAAGTCGACAAAAGAGCTACGCTGACATTAAAAGAAAAGATATAGAATTTGAAATTGGAGAGATGGTCATGCTTAAAGGTGCACCTTGGAAAGGCGTTGTTCGATTTGGTAAACGAGGGAAATTAAATCCAAGGTATATTGGACCATTCCAGATTATTGATCGTGTCGGACCAGTAGCTTACCGACTTGAGTTACCTCAACAACTCGCGGATATATATAACACTTTCCACGTCTCGAATTTGAATAAATGTTTTGCTAAAGAAGATATCACTATTCTGTTAGACGAAATCCAAATCAACAAAAAACTCCAATTCATCGAAGAACCCGTCGAAATAATGGATCGTGAGGTTAAAAGACTTAAGCAAAACAAAATACCAATTGTTAAGGTTAGATGGAATGCTCGTAGAGGACCTGAGTTCACCTGGGAACGAGAAGATCAGATGAAGAAGAAATACCCACACTTATTTCTAGAAGATACGTCAACACCTCCAACTGCTTAAAATTTCGGGACGAAATTTATTTAACGGGTAGGTACTGTAGTGACCCGAACTTTTCCATGACTATATATATATAATGAAATTGTTATTTACATGATTAAGTGTTTCCAATATGTTAAGCAATCAAACTTGTTAAGACTTGCTTAATTGAAATAGGCTTCATATAGACAATTGACCACCCAAGTTGACCGGTGATTCACGAACGTTAAAACTTGTAAAAACTATATGATGTCATATCTATGGATATATATATAGTTAACATGATATTATGATAAGTAAATATATCATTAAGTATATTAACAATGAACTACATATGTAAAAACAAGACTACTAACTTAAGGATTTCGAAACGAGGCATATATGTAACGATTATCGTTGTAACGACATTTAATTGTACATATATCATATTAAGATATATTAATACATCATAATATCATGATGATGTAATAATTTAACATCTCTTTAGATATAATAAACAATGGGTTAACAACATTTAACAAGATCGTTAACCTAAAGGTTTCAAAACAACACTTACATGTAACGACTAACGATGACTTAACGACTCAGTTAAAATGTATATACATGTAGTGTTTTAATATGTATTTATACACTTTTGAAAGACTTCAAGACACTTGTCAAAGTACTTCTACTTAATAAAAATGCTTACAATTATATCCTCGTTCATTTTCATCAACAATTCTACTCGTATGCACTCGTACAATACACAGCTTCTAAATGTATTTACTATTGGTATATACACTCCAATGATCAGCTCTTAGCAGCCTATGTGAGTCACCTAACTATGTGGGAACCATCATTTAACATCTGGCATGAAATATCTCACAAAATAACAAACTAATGGAGCTTATATGATGAGGCAAAGTTCACGTGAATTAGAGGGTACACAAACACTTTCATTTTGCAACTTACATGCATCAAACTACTCTCTCTCAAGTGTTCTTCCTTTGTTCTAAGTGTTATTCATCATCTTCAACAAAATCTAGCTCAATCTAGTTCATAAATCCATACATAAACTAAGATACAAATCAACTACTCAAGAACATACCAACAACACTTCCAAGTTTGCTAACTTGCTTTCAATCTTGCAAATCCATTTCAAGTGATCATCCAAACTCAAGAAATCTTTCTTATTTACAGCAATATATCTCTCTAATATAAGGTAGTACTCATATTCAAACTTTGATTCAATTTCTATAACTATTACAATCTTATTTCGAGTGGAAATCTTACTTGAACTTGTTTTCGTGTCATGATTTTGCTTCAAGAACTTTCAAGCCATCCAAGGATCCTTTGAAGCTAGATCTATTTTTCTCATTTCCAGTAGGTTTATCCACAAAACTTGAGGTAGTAATGATGTTCATAACATCATTCGATTCATATATATAAAACTACCTTATTCGAAGGTTTAAACTTGTAATCACTAGAACATAGTTTAGTTAATTCTAAACTTGTTTGCAAACAAAAGTTAATCCTTTTAACTTGACTTTTAAAATCAACTAGACACATGTTCTATATCTTTATGATATGCTAACTTAATGATTTACAACCTGAAAACACGAAAAACACTGTAAAATCGGATATACGCCGTCGTAGTAACACAGCGGGCTATTTTGGGTTAGTTAATTAAAAACTATGATAAACTTTGATTTAAAAGCTATTCTTCTGGAAAAATGATTTTTCTTATGAACATGAAACTATATTCAAAAATCATGGTTAAACTCAAAGTGGAAGTATATTTTCCAAAATGGTCATCTAGATGTCGTTCTTTCGACTGAAATGACTACCTTTACAAAAATTACTTGTAATCTGTATTTCTGACTATAAACTGATACTTTTTCTGTTTAGATTCATAAACTTAAGTTCAATATGAAACCATAGCAACTTGAATCACTCAAAACGGATTTAAAACGAAGAAGTTATGGGTAAAACAAGATTGGATATTTTTGCTTGTTGTAGCTACGTGAAAATTGGTAACAAATCTATATTAATCATATTCTAGCTAACTTATATTGTATTATACATGTATTCTAATATATTATGTAATCTTGGGTTACCATAGACACGTATGCAAATGTTTTGACATATCATATCGACCCATCTATATATATTATTTGGAACAACCATAGACACTCTATATGCAGTAATGTTGGAGTTAACTATACAGGGTTGAGGTTGATTCCAAAAATATATATACTTTGAGTTGTGATCTAGCCTGAGACGTGTATGCACTGGGTCTTGGATTGATTCAAGATAATATATATCGATTTATTTTTGTACATCTAACTATGAACGACTAGATGTAGGTTACTAACGAGGACAGCTGACTTAATAAACTTAAAACGGTAAAACGTATTAAAAATATTGTAAATATATTTTGAACATACTTTGATATATATGTACATATTTGTTATAGGTTCGTGAATCGACCAGTGGCCAAGTCTTAATTCCCGACGAAGTAAAAATCTGTGAAAGTGAGTTATAGTCCCACTTTTAAAAATCTAATATTTTGGGATGAGAATACATGCAATTTTATAAATGTTTTACGAAATAGACACAAGTAAATGAAACTACATTATATGGGTGAATGATCGAAGCCGAATATGCCCCTTTTTAGCTTGGTAGCCTAAGAATTTGGGAACAGACCCCAAAATTGACGCGAATCCTAAAGATATATCTATCGGGCCCAACAAGCCCCATTCTGGAATTTGGAATGCTTTAGTACTTCGATTTTATCATGTCCGATGGGTGTCCCGGAATGATGGGGATATTCTATATGCATATTGTTAATGTCGGTTACTAGGTGTTCACCATATGAATGAATTTTATTCCATGGGATTGGGTATTGTTGTTGTTGTTGTTGTTGTTATTGTTGTATATGGGATGTATATTGAAATATGAAATCTTGTGGTCTATTACTATGATTTGATAATATATAGGTTATACCTATAACTCACCAACATTTTTGTTGATGTTTTAAGCATGTTTATTCTCAGGTGATTATTAAGAGCTTCCGCTGTTGCATACTAAAATAAGGACAAGATTTAGAGTCCATGCTTGTATGATATTATGTAAAAACTGCATTCAAGAAACTTATTTTTGATGTAATATATTCTTATTGTAAACCATTATGTAATGATCGTGTGTAAACGGTATATTTTAGATTATCATTATTTGATAATCTACGTAATGCTTTTTAAACCTTTATCGATAAAATAAAGGTTATGGTTGTTTTAAAAATGAATGCAGTCTTTGAAAAACGTCTCATATAGAGGTCAAAACCTCGCGACGAAATCAATTAATATCGAACGTTTATAATCAATATGAACGGGACATTTCAGTAGCGAACCGTCCGGATGAGGCTCGTCAAGCCCATGTGATCACATAATATAAGTTCTCGCTTACACCCTGCAAGTGTAACAAATGATAATCGAATTGAGGATTTTTGTTCTAACTCGTTGTGGAATGTTTGTTTTCGTACTTGTGTTCAAAGTATAAAGTATGTAGTATAAAACTGTATATGTTTCTCATCCCATAGTTTAAAGAGTAAAAGTTGTTGAAAAGGTGGGACTATGATCTCACCTCGAGTGCACGAGTATAAATGTACTTCACAAAGTAAACGTGTGCATGAAAGTTGCTTAGTCTTGACCTAAACAAGTAAGTTGTATCAATTAACCGGTTACGACACATGGTCGGATGAAATGTGTTCAATTACTCCTATGGCTCGTTACGACTCGATTAATATAGCATGTGAATCACGTTGTCAAGTTTCATGCAAGAAACAAGTATAAAAGACGGTTTGAATGATTGCCTAAGTATTTGGTTAAGTTTGACAAAAAGTCAAACTTTGGTCAAGTCAAAGTCAACGAAAAAGTCAACACGTTCGGGTCGAGTCCCGAACTATTTTTCTGAGGTTTTTAATCATATATGAGCATGTTAGAACAAGTTACATGTTATTCGGAGGTGCGTAGCATAGTTAGAATCTAACGGTAAACGACCAACCAAAATCAGAACCTGGTAGTTCATCGGGACGGCGTCCAAAATGGCTGGACGGCGTCAAGATGTGAAGGCCTGGATGGCGTCCAAGAATCTGGATGGCGTCCAGATTAGTGCCCAGGTCCTGTTTTGCTGAAAACACACAAGTGCACGAACCAAACTTCAAACAAACACAAATTGTGAACCGAAAACACTTAAAACATGTATCTTATATCATTGGAAAGGTATTTTGATGCGGAATACAACTAATCACATATCATCAAACAATTTCATCATTTAAATGACCAAATCCTCGTCGAATGATCGTTAAAAGTTCATCATTGAAGTTTCAAGTTCGTGAGACGCATTTTATGATTTGGGAAACCAATTTACACATATGATATGCCATTTCGAAGGTAATTAAACATACATTGCAACTAAACACTTACTAACAACATTAACAAGCATTCAATGCATCAAAAGTTCATTTTAAAAGCTATCAAACCCTAACCAAGAATCACAAAATCAATAATCATGTTAGTGAAGTTTTCCAAGTCAACCTACACATCAATTTGAAGCTAATGATGCTAGTAACACATTTAATACATGAACTTTAACATTAAAACAACATTTAATCATCTAAAATTCAAGATTAAACACACCCATTTCAAGTGTTCATGCTAGTTACTCAAAACAACAAATTGAGCAAACTAAACACATATTCATGTTAGACTTGAGCCATAGACACTAACTAACACCATTTCAAGTCAAAAACACGAATTAGAGAAATCTAGAGTTTTAGAAATATTACCCAAACGAGATGGAATTGGTACCAAAATGTAGAGGATGAAGAGAGGATCACGAATATGTAATTTGTTTTGTTGTAAGCCTCCTAGATCGAATTTAGATGATGAATGAATGAATTGGGTGTTTGAGTTCAAAAATGGAAGTAGAGAAAAGAGAGAAAGAGATGAGGAGGTGAAAATGATATGAATGGTGAAAAGAGTGGGTTGACTAGTTGACCTAGTCAACTAGTTTGCCCACTTGGCAACTTCGGTCCCTCAAGTTTCAAAGCGGGTGCGTGAATTAACCAAACGAATATTTTAAAAACGCTAGAGTAACCGGGAGATGTTATAACCAAATAACAGAAATTTTTAGAACGTTAGACAACGAAAGGTACGAATTTAGATAACGGAAGATATTATCTAAAAAAAAGACGGTGTTAAAATAAATTTAACGGAAAAACGCGGGATGTTATATTACCTACACCTTAAAAGAAATTTCGTCCCGAAATTTAGTTGGAAGTAGTAGTCGTTGTTTCTTCCTCGAGATCTTGCGTTGTCAATTTTACGAATAAGCGAGGGTACTTCCTTGGGCATTTCACCGAACTTTGACAGTCGGGATCTTACGTTGTTTCAGAGTTTAGTTATACGATTCATAGTTTCAACCGGTTCTCCTAGGAAGTGAAGTTTGTCATTGATAGTATGTTCATCAATAGGAATAACAAGTTCTTGTTCGGCAAGACACTTCTTTAAGTTTGATATATGGTATGTAGAATTAACGAAATTCGACCGAGTTGGAAGTTCGAAACTGTAAGCGACGGGTCCAATACGCCCCAAGATTTCAAAAGGATTAATGTATCGCAGATTTAGCTTTCTGCGTTTCCCGAAATGGATTACACCTTTTCAAGGTGCGACTTTTAACATCACGCGGCTGCCTACTTGGAATTCGAGAGCTTTACGTCTAACATCGGCATAGCTCTTTTGGTGACTACGGGCCGTCTTGAGCCTTTCTTGGATTTGAACGAATCTAGACGGTTATTTCATGAATGAGTTCGGGTCCGGTGGTTTGCTTGTCTCCTACTTTGGTTCAACGATTAAGAAAAACGACAATTGCGGCTATATGGGTTTTCGAAAAGTGTGGCGTTAATACCCGAATGAAAATTATTGTAGTACTAGAATTCGGCTAAAGGCAAATACTTTTCTCAAGTAAATTTGAAGTTGATAATATAAACTAGTATTATGGTTTCCAAGGTTCGAATCGTACATTTACTTTGTTCGTCGGTTTGTGGGTGATACGCGGTATCCATGTCTAAACGTGGTCCCGAGACTTTTTGTAAGGCACTCCGAAATCTAGAAGTGAAACGAGGATCTCGATCCGAAACGAAGTACATTTCTGTAAGGTATATTCGAACAAGTTTGTTAGGACTTAAAAACGTTTGTTAGAACAAGTTTCTTGTCGGTTTCTGAAAACGTTCGTTAGGACTATTCACCCTCGTGGCGAATACTAGTATAACGTGAAGAGTCTCTCTCTCATTGAGAATTTAGATAAAAGGTTTTCCATACACAGAAGTACGAGTGTAATGCGGGATAATTTTCCACCTCGATGTGAGCATATCAAGAGTTTCGTAGTTCGTCGATAAAAGTGTGCGAAGACGAGATAGTATACACGTGTAACATATGTTTTGAAGTTGAAAGAATTCATCATTCATTCGGAAGCATAAATATGGTTCGATAATAATCAATGGTGTGTCCTTGGTATGGTTGTTATCAATATTCTCGGAGTTTTCAGATGTCCAAACAAGAAAAATGAAGTCATGTACATGGCACACGGTGGTGATTAGGTTGATCGAGTCCAATCACCATCACGAGTCATTAGAACTTTGGTATGACTTACCGCAATATAACCACATTGATCGAGTGTCATTATATTACGCTAACTCATATCTCCATTCCTACATAACTCCATAGATTCAAGTTCGTGTAATCGTGAAGTTTTAAAATGAACAAAGTGTAACGACATCTCTAACGTGACTTGTATTGATTCGAAAGAATTAGTGCAACTCTAAAGAAGCGTTCCTCGAGGGAAGTGTATAAATGATTGTTCACATCAATGCGGTTCAAGTCAAACAATAATGTCTTTAGGTACGAAAAGAGTTACGAATTATGATAACGAGTAATATGCAATCGTAGTGATAAGCGGTGATGACAATACTCATCTAGAGTAGTGATGGTAGCAACAAGAAGTGGGAGATAGTGAATGTTATTGGTGTAACATCGATAGTGGTTAGTGATTGCCATAGTGGTGGAAAAATTATAGTACTCGTGGATAGTAAGCCGGGACGGTGGTGAATAACAATCTGGGAGAAAGAGTTCCCAGATTAGTGTGACTAATGAAGTCGTCGTCATCCTTGGGCGTAGGAATCTCGAATTTATGTGTGTTACTAGAAAGTGGTAGAGTACAAGTTCGTATGATGAAAATTTGGTACCATTAAGAAGTTCGCCTAAGAATGATTCAAGTATAATGCACAAGTAGTCAAGTAAGTGCTATCTATAGCAAATGTATGTCAGAAATGGCTAACTATCCGGTTGTATTCTAGGTTCACTAATGCGTCCTAACGACTCTGTCAGACACACTAATGCACATCCTAGTTCCCTACAACCAACGCTCTGATACCATCTGTAAGGACCCGACAAAATCGTCATTGACGGCACCGTTAACTTAGGTCCCATTACGTGGTCATAGTCCCTATATGAGACACGTTTGACCAAAATTATGTCGCATTCATTTGAAACGTACAAGACTTGCAAAATTTAGTTTACAAAACGGATCGACAGCAAGTTTAAGTTTACAAAAGTAAAAAGTATAAATGAAATGACTTGCGATATAATAAGTTGAAAATCACGGTTGCTATAACTAGCGTAAGTATGCATGCTATAAGTTTGAATCCAAAGGTGCTATCACTAGCGTATGCATGTATATTTGACCCCGAGCAAGTAATCAAAGTGTATGCATGTATGCTTGACCCCAAGCAAGTATGAGTGTTCGCGGAAGCATGTTACAAATAGCCATTCATGAACCTGAGAAACATATAGAAAACTATCAACGAAAAGCGTTGGTGAAATCATAGGTGTTTGTAAACGTTGTTTTTGAACCACAAGATTTTGTATTTCCATAACGTTGATTATCCAAATCGTTTGCATTCCAAAAGTATTGTTCGCGAGCACCCAATTATCAAGACTTAACTGTTTTACACCATGTTGCGTAATGTTAGAACATACACTAAACTCGAAAATATATTTCATCCGCTAACGGTAGTGAACCGTCCGAATGAGGCTCGTCAAGCCCATGTGATCACATAATATAAGTTCTCGCTTACACCCTGCAAGTGTAACTAATGATAATCAAATTGAGGCTTTTTGTTCTAACTCGCTGTGGAATGTTTATTTTCGTACTTGTGTTCAAAGTATAAAGTATGTAGTATAAAACTGTATATGTTTCTCATCCCATAGTTTAAAGAGTAAAAGTTGTTGAAAAGGTGGGACTATGATCTCACCTCGAGTGCACGAGTATAAATGTACTTCACAAAGTAAACGTGTGCATGAAAGTTGCTTAGTCTTGACCTAAACAAGTAAGTTGTATCAATTAACCGGTTATGACACAAGGTCGGGTGAAATGTGTTCAATTAGTCTTATGGCTCGTTACGACTCGATTAATATAGCATGTGAACGTTGTCAAGTTTCATGCAAGAAACAAGTATAAAAGACAGTTTGAACGATTGCCTAAGTATTTGGTTAAGTTTGACTAAAAGTCAAACTTTGGTCAAGTCAAAGTCAACGAAAAATTCAATACGTTCGGGTCGGGTCCCGAACTATTTTTCTGAGGTTTTTAATCATATATGAGCATGTTAGAACAAGTTACATGTTATTCGGAGGTGCGTAGCATAGTTAGAATTTAACGGTAAACGACCAACCAAAATCAGAACCTGGTAGTTCATCTGAATAGCGTCCAGAATGGCTGGATGGCATCCAGATGTGAAGGCCTGAACGTCGTCCAGATTAGTGTCCAGGTCCTGTTTTGCTGAAAACACACAAGTGCACGAACCAAACTTCAAACAAACACAAATTGTGAACTGAAAACACTTAAAACATGTATCTTATATCGTTGGAAAGGTATTTTGATGAGGAATACAACTAATCACATATCATCAAACAATTACATCATTTAAATGACTAAATTCTCATCGAATGATCGTTAAAAGTTCATCATTGAAGTTTCAAGTTCGTGAAACATATTTTATGATTTGGGAAACCAATTTACACTTACGATATGCCGTTTCGAAGGTAATTAAACATACGTTGTAACTAAACACTTACTAACAACATTAACGAGCATTCAATGCATTAAAAGTTCATTTTAAAAGCTATCAAAGCCTAACCAAGAATCACAAAATCAATAATCATGTTAGTGAAGTTTTCCAAGTCAACCTACACATCAATTTGAAGCTAATGATGCTAGTAACACATTTAATACATGAACTTTAACATTAAAACAACATTTAATCATCCAAAATTCAAGATTAAGCACACTCATTTTAAGTGTTCATGCTACTTACTCAAAACAACAAATCGAGCAAACTAAACACATATTCATGTTAGACTTGAGCCATAGACACTAACTAATACCATTTCAAGTCAAAAACACGAATTAGAGAAATCTAGAGTTTTAGAAATGTTACCCAAACGAGAAGAAATTGGTACCAAAATGTAGAGGATGAAGAGAGGATCACGAATATGTAATTTGTTTTGTTGTAAGCCTCCTAGATCGAATTTAGATGATGAATGAATGAATTGGGTGTTTGAGTTCAAAAACGGAAGTAGAGAAAAGAGATAAAGAGATGAGGATGTGAAAATGATATGAATGGTGGAAAGAGTGGGTTGACTAGTTGACCTAGTCAACTAGTTTGCCCACTTGGAAACTTCGGTCCCTCAAGTTTCAAAGCGGGTGCGTGAATTAACCAAACGAATATTTTAAAAACGCTAGAGTAACCGGGGGATGTTATAACCAAATAACGGAAATATTTAGAACGTTAGTCAATGAAAGGTACGAATTTAGATAATGAAAGATATTATCTATAAAAAAATACGGTGTTAAAATAAATGTAACGGAAAAACGCGGGATGTTATAGTTTTTAGACCACAAGATTTGTTTTCATAAGTAGATCACTCAGATCCAGTCGTTTGTAAAGTAGATCACACAGATTCAATTGTTTGTAAAGTAGATCACGCAGATCCAAAAGTAGTGCCAAAGTTTCGTGATATTTAGACTAAACGTTTAAAGTTTGCCCCAATGACAAGTTGTTTTGTCCTTGTCGATTTAATTTCATTATCAAGTAATACAAAGACTTAGTCAAATGTATCGGGGACGTTACTCCCGATAGGCCTACCCTCAATAATTAAGAATGCGTTCAACGAGCAATTAAAAATATCACATGTGGGGACTTGCAGGACATAGCCAGTTATAGCACAGTTTGTAGTTAGTACTTGTGTCTAAATTGTAAATAAAAGTAGCATGTGTCTCACCCCAGTAAGTTAAAATAAATTGCTAGCAATAAAGAGTGTGGCTATGAGTTCACCTTAGTAAGTAGGAGAAGAGTCTGTTATTCCTCGGAATAGAAGAGTTGGATGAATGTGAGCAGAAAGTCAACCTAATGACATTTAAGAGTAGTTAAATGTTTGCCCAAGTTTAAGTTAAGTATGCAAGTGTTGTAGTTCATTTTACCAAGTTCTCATTCTTAGTAAGTTTCCATTTTTAGTAAGTTTCCATGTTTAGTAAGTTAGTGTTGAACAATAGTGAGTTGTCCTTAATAAGTCCACCACTTATTAAGTGTGCAAGTGACTAAGTGTTGTTCACTTAGTGAGTGTATGATTACTATAGTCGGGTTTGATATTGTGCACCATACCCAAACATCTATGCCACCGCCGAGTCACTTGAATGATCAATTGTTACCGGTTGGCCCAGGATCTCTTGACCAAAATCTAAGTTTGGCATTCGAGATCCACAAGCATCCCATAATGGTATCAAGGATCACCCTAGGCTTTAAGTAGCGTTGACGTTCGAGTAATTTTACGTTCTCGTGAATGACTATTGTAATCGTATGTTATAATCTTATAATCTAAGTATTATAATATAAGTAGTACATTATATGTGTTAGTAATAGTACTCGTATTATTATAATATAAGTATTAATATAAGTATATAGTTTAAGTATATGTGTTATATTATAAAAATGTTACTATGTAGTTATAATATATGTGTTATATTATAAGTATAGGTTTAAGTGTTATTATATATTATAAATGTATAAGTGGTAAGTAATAATAATAATATTATTATTAGGGTGTTATTAGTAAATAAGTAGGTGTAAGTAATGATTAATAATAAATGATTAGGTTATAATTAAATAAGTAGATTTAGTTAGTTAGGGTTAAGTAGTATTAAATGTTTTAAATAATATTTAAGTAGTATTAGGTTTAGGGTTTATATAATTAATGTTTAGGGTTTAAGTAGTATTAGGTTAAAGTAGTAAATTAGGGTTTAATAAATTAGGGTTAGGTTAAAGTTAAATTAGGGTTTAAGTAACAAAGATTTAGGGTTTAGTAAAGTAGGTTTAAATTAGGGTTTACTCTCTTTTTTTTTTAAACCGTGAGTATAGGTATACATGTATATGTTTTAAAAAAAAATACACTTATATGTATATGAGCCGTAGGTTTGTATATGTATATATGTTTATGTATATTTTTTTTTACAACAAGATTATACATGAAGATTAAGAACAAGATTTAATTAAATGAATGAATGAATTAAAAGTTTAAGATTTAGGGTTTATACCTTATAGATCTAGATGAAGATTAACAAGATAAGAAAAGATGACTTTGAAGATGGAAGATCAAAACCCGAAAACTTCAAGAACACGTTTGAAGATCTTGATGAACACGATGAACACGATGAAGATCTTCAAGAACACGATGAAGATCAATTGAAGATTACCCGGAATCAAGAAGCAAATAACCAAAACTTCAAAGTGGTGTAGGGTGGTGATCGGTTTTGGTGGAAACCGATTGGTGGTGGCATTTTTTGGTGGCCAAAGGTGGCGGCCAAAGTGGTGGTGATGGGTGGCGGCTATGGTGGTTTAATGGCCAAAAGTGGCGGCCAAAAAGAGAGGAGAGGGAGAGGTGTTTAAGACATGATTTGTGATGAATGAGATGAGAAAACCTAAACCCTTGCACCTCCTTTTATACTTGAGCTAGGAAGGATCTAGAATTAGGATTTAGTTAGGTTTTTCTTGGAGGCTAAGTTAGAAATTAGGGTTTGGGTTTAAAGGGGGATGGTGGCCGAAAATTTCAAGGGTATAAGGGTCTTTTCCCTTGCCCTAAATGACGGCTAGGGTTAGGGTTTAGTGAGGGAACCTTTTTCGTTTTAGACCTTGTAGTTTGGTGTGTTTAAAAGGGTTCCTTATTTGTTGCAAATTAATTATTTAAACACCTTAAGTTTTGAGTTATTACTTTTTGTACACCATGTTTGTAAGATCATTTTAATTACATCTTTTATTAGTTGCCATTTGTTGCACAAAGTTATTTAGTGCATTTTATAACTTTTAAAGTTGACAGTTAAGGATCAAAGTTTATTCATTTCACTTAAATCTTTTATTCGGGCATTAAATTTAAAAGGAAGAAAATATAGATGAAAAAATGAAGGTCGTTATAGTACGACTAATCATCACCAAAAACCACCCCCCTTCGCCACCTCAACTGCACCTAATCGAACACCATTCAGCAGCCTCATTCGCCATTGTTTCCTGTTGCTTTTTAGCTCCTGTGTCACCACTTTTACAGCCTTTTATTCTCTTATTCCTGCTGCAAGTTTCGCCATCAAACAGCCTGCAAGTCGAACCATTGTTGCTTCATAGTTACTGCGTTTTATTTTCTGTTACTTGTTGATCCTGTCGTGGCCAAAGAAGCCCAAGAAAACCTCCTGTTGGTCGTGATTGTTGCTGCTAGGTTCTGCTTTTTGTTCAGCCCATAGTTATCATTCTTAGTCTTGATCTTCACCTTCTAAAGGTATAACTAAAACCCTAGTTGAATCTTACTTATAAATCAATTACTTTTAAGATATGTTATAAGTATCATGATTAAGTTATTGATTTAAATATGATCATGATTGTAGATGGTAATGAATGTGATTAATGAATTAAGTATAATCATGTTGAATGAGGTTAAAAGATAATGAAGATTATGATGTGGATTATGTTTAAAGTTGAAAGCATTGGTTAAAGTATTATTATAAAGCATTATGAATAAGTTAGATGATTAATGAATAAGTTAAAAGTATGATAAAAGATGTATGATTATTAGTAATAAGATTATGTTTGTCAAATTAAAAGTAATAGATTAAGTTATGAACTAGTAATAAAATTAAGTATGAAAATAAGTTGATCCAATTTTCCCTAAGGATCCAAACTTTTAAAGAACTTTCACCGAAGTTCGTCTCTCCCAAATAATCCAAATGTGTGCGTGTGTTTCATAAATTGTGTGTGTACCTCAACGAGTGTGTATTCCAATTGTGTAAATATGTGTTCATAAAAGTGTGATTGTGTATTCCATTTGTGTTTTATGGGTTTCATATAGCGTGAGTTTGAGTGTGTTTTGCGTAATTCGTGTGATTCGTGTAACATGTACTTCAAATAATGCGTGTGATTCATTTATGTTTGTGTTTTGTATACGAATGATTAGAATAAGACTTGCTTGAGGACAAGCAAGAGTTAAGTATGGGGGATTTTGATATTACTCAAATTAGTCATATCTTTAGTCGTAATATCACGTCCTATTGTTGTTTATTTAGTATGTAAACATAGTAATTCCATTTGTATTTCATATTATTGTAATATAGTCTAGAATCATTGTAAACTTGAAGAAATATGGAAGATTATGTATGATACAGCTCAGAGATCGAAACCAAGACCAGAAATCCAAAAGACAGAAGGGTGCGCTCAGCGCACCACAAAGGGTGTTCTCAGCGCACAATGCATAATTTTGATCAGAAGAATTCTTGGCCAAAATCGAAGTGCGCCAAGCCTAGTGCGCACCGCGCACAGTAGTGCGGTCAGCGCACCCCTACGCGCACTTTTACCAGAAAAGCGGATTTGAACGTGCGATGTCGAGCTGTAAAGAAAAAGTGGAGTAGGTGAAGAGTGCGCTCAGCGCACCCTTACTGTGCGTGCCGCGCACAGTACTTTTCAACCACTTTTCAGCTTATTTAATTCCATTTCCAGCTTCATTTCATAGACCCCAGTTTCCTTTCTGTTCAGAGACTAAAACATACGAATCATAGTAATTCTTGGGCTTATCAAAGTGCATCTAAGCACTCAAATCATTGAAGAATCAGGGATCATTCAAGAGCTTCATCCAAGATTACTCCTAAAAGGTCAATCTTGTATTTACAATGAATTCTATCTTTGTTACTGTTTTGTTTAAGTTTTCAAGCATGATTGTTGGCTAGTCCATTTTATGTTCATCTAGATAAATAACTGAAATGTTGAATGTTTACTATTGATTGATTGTTATTATGTACGATAGTTTGATGTTTGAATACAAGAACCATTCTTGTTAAGTTTAATCATTTCGATTCAACTAGTTGATATGTTCATTTGATTAAGAAACGTCATCTTGTTAAGTTAATGTATTGATTTACACCTAGTGACAGGTGTTTATCCGTCTTTTACCAAAAGGGATAAGTTGAGTTCAAATGGTTAATTTACATAAGAATGTAAGAATGACTCTTGTAGATACTTTGGAATAGCTTAATTAGTATGTGTAATTGTCTAGGAGAATGACCAACTCCTTAGAATCTGTTATACACACTTTCAACTACCTAGTTCCATTAATTAACATGTGTTAGTGATTTGCCTTATCTAGTGACGTTTATAGGGATCTTATTATAACACTTAGTTAATTATTTGGGTTGGGTGAATTGAGCATTTAACCGGGCCAAGGGAATGAACTAAGTTAAACCTTTAGTTGATATAGGAGTGGATCATGTACAACACACCATTGACTTGATCATTCTTCAAGTCTTCAAACTAGTTGAATTAGTTGATTACAAATAGGAGGTCTTAGATGACAAGAACATCACTTGCATCGTGTAATCCCGTTTGAGTGTTTGCGCAAGACTACTCTTGGTGAACCAATTAATTAGTTCTCGTGCATAACCAATCAATCCGATCTTAATCCTAAATAACATTCAACATTAAGGGTAAAAAGTCTAGATGAGCATATTTCCTTAATTTGATATCAAAACTATCTTTTACTTTCATAAACTTAAAATACCAAAAATATTGTCTTTTAATCTTATTCATCACTTGATTCGCCCATCGTAAAAGGGCAAACCAAAATATCTTGTAATTGTAATTTTATTAGTTAATCACAATTTAGTTTATAATCCTAATTTGACTTAGATTTTTTCTTTGGAACGATACACGGATTTTACCATTTACTATACTACTACACGATCGGGTACACTGCCCGTTAGTGTGTAGCAATCTTTAATCGGTATTTTTCCATACTATTTCATACAACAATTCATATACCACGTTTTGCACATCAAGTTTTTGGCACCGCTGCCGGGGACAGTTTTGTGTCAAAATAGAATTATTAACTAATTTGTGATTAAGTAGTTTCTTAATTCTTTTTAAATTATTAATAGTCTTTGATTCTTTTAAACTTATAGAATCGGTGTTTTTAATAGCTTTGTTAGTTGTGTGATTGACAGATTTTAGGTTGCATATGCCACATACCCGAAGTTCAGATTCTCCATTACTTACACCGCTTACGGAACCTGATAGAAAGCTTGGTAGAATCCCAAAAGAAGTACTTGAACTTTTTGAATCTTCATCAAAGTAAGAAACTTTTGATTCAGAATCAAGTACAACCAAGCCAAGATATTCTGAATTTGAACCAGTTCATCCTCCAAATTTTTAAATGGAAGGAGAGGCAAGACAGGTGGTACCAAGACAATCAATGGCGGCCAAGATGAAGGCAACCCGAACCGGACAAGGAAGTGCAATTACTCTGCCCACAAAAGAAGCAAAATTTGAAATAAAAGGACCTATTCTCCAAATGATTAACAACAGATGTCAATTTGGTGGTGGTCCGAATGAAGATGCAAACGAACATATTCGTCTTTTTCAAGATATATGTCTTCTATTCAAACTTCAACCGGACACTGATCAAGCCATATTTTTAAGACTTTTCCCTTGGACACTCCACGGGGAAGCACGGAGTTGGTTAGATTCATTGCCCGAGGCTACGATAGAAACTTGGAATTGTATGTTGGAAAAATTTCTTAAGAAATATTTTCCAGCTTCTAAGTCCGCAAGACTCCAACAAGAAATTACCCAATTTTGTCAAAAGTCGATGGAAACCTTGTATGAAGCATGGAATCAATTTTCCAAAATGCTAAGAGGTTGTCCAAACCATGGTTTGGATACCTTCCAAAAAGTCCAAATCTTTTACAAGGGTTGTGATGTTGCAACCCGGATTTCTATTGATCAAGCGGCTGGAGGTTCACTCATGGACAAAACCGAGCAAGAAGCTTATGAGATAATCGAGAAGCAAGCCGATTATTCTCATGAGTGGCATCAAGAAAGACCAATTACTCGTCATGCCTAAGTCCAAAGCGCCGGTGCTTATGATGACCTTAGTTCTCTAAGTGTGAAAATAGACGGTGTTGCTCAAAATATGGACAATATCACCAAGGAAATTCATAGTATGAAGGTGGGTTGTGAATACTGTGGTGGTCTCCATTTAGGAAAAGATTGTGATGCTGGTTTAACAATGGCTCAGAAAGAAGAAGTGGCTTTCATAAGCCAAAGAAATAATAATCAATTTCAAGGAAGAGCCCAGTTTAACTGAAACTTCAACAACCCATACAACCCTCAAGGTCAAAATTCCAATTACCAACAAGGGTCAAGTAGTGGGTTCCAACAACAGACTCTGGGTTTTTATCAAAAACCCCAACAGGAAGAGAAAAAGTCAAATTTGGAGAGTATGTTGGAAAAGTTGATTGCATCACAAACTCAGCTTGTTACAAACATAAACCAAATGAATGAGAAAAATGAACATCAGTTTAGAAACCAACATGCCTCAATTCAGAATTTGGAGAAGCAAATGAATGGTTTAGCTAGTTTACTTAGTGAAAGAAAACCAGAGAGTTTACCGGGCGATACTAATAAGAACCCCCGAAATGAGCACGCCAATGTTATCACCACACGGAGTGGTCTAGCATACGAAGCTCCAAGAATGCCCGAAGATTCTGATTTCAGTGTACTATTGAACAAAAATGATGAACCAGTTAAGGAGCCAGAACAAGTGGTTGAGAAGGAAGAACGTGAGAAACCCGTAGTGAAGCCATATCAACCACCGCTCCCATACCCAAGGAAACAACAACAAGAAAGGCTCGAAGCCAAAAGGTCAAAATTTCTAGATATGTTTAAACAAATTAACATAAATATGCCTTTCATTGATGTTATTTCAGGTATGCCCAAGTATGCTAAGTTCTTAAAAGACTTACTTACTAATCGGAAGAAAATGGAGGAACTTTCATCCGTCACCATGAATGCTAATTGTTCCGCAATTTTGATGAACAAAATACCAAAGAAGTTAGCAGATCCTGGGAGTTTTACCATACCATGTCTCCTAGGAGATTTGAAATGCATTAAAGCATTAGCAGATTTAGGGGCTAGCATAAATTTAATGACTTATTCATTATATGTTAAGCTAGACCCCGGGGTACTAAAACCAACCCGAATGGCAATTCAACTAGCGGACCGCTCTGTTAAATTCCCTCGTGGAATTTTAGAGAATATGTTAGTAAAAGTAGGTACCCTAGTATTTCCGGCCGATTTTGTAATTTTGGACATGGAAGAGGACACACGTGTGCCTCTTATATTGGGTCGACCTTTCCTCAATACCGCTAGAGCTATGATAGATGTTCATGGGCAGAAATTGACCCTTAACATTGAGGATATTAAGGTTACCTTTTCCGTTGACCATGCCTTGTAATACCCTGAGTCTACTGATGATAAATGTTATTATTTACAAACTGTAGACACGTATTCAGAGTTGTTACAGGAATTTCTAGAATTGCAAGGTTCGGGAGAATGAATTTTGGCAAAAGGTGATGAAGAGAACATGGTGGAAAAAGTGGAAATGTTGACCACCTTGATGGCTAACGGTTATGAGCCAAATGATGAAGAATACAGAAAGTTGGATTTAGAAAATGAGTACCAATGTAAAACATCGATTGAAGAACCTCCCGTTTTGGAACTCAAGCCACTTCCAAGTCATTTGGAATATGCTTACCTTCAAGAGAATTCTACTCTCCCGGTTATCATTTCATCCGAACTCTCTGTAAGTGAGAAGTCTAAACTTGTTTCCATGTTAAAAGCCCATAAACTGGCTCTAGCTTGGAATATTCATGACATCAAAGGTATAAGTCCCTCTTATTGTACACATAAGATATTAATGGAAGATAACTATAAGCCATGTGTACAAAGACAAAGGCGACTGAACCCTAATATGCAAGAAGTCGTTAAAAAGGAGATTGTCAAACTCCTTGATGCGGGTCTTATTTACCCAATTTTGGATAGTCCTTGGGTGAGTCCGGTCCAATGTGTACCCAAAAAGGGTGGCATGACCGTTATCACCAACGAAAACGACCAACTAATTTTCATTAGGACTATCACGGGTTGGAGGGTATGTATTGATTACAGAAAATTAAATGATGCTACCCGAAAAGACCACTTTCCCCTTCCTTACATTGATCAAATGTTGGAAAGGTTAGCAGGAAAGAACTTTTATTGTTTTCTTGACGGTTTCTCGGGATATTTCCAAATCCCTATAGCACCCGAGGACCAAGAGAAAACCACCTTTACATGCCCATATGGTACTTTCTCCTATCGACGTATGCCCTTTGGCTTATGCAATGCTCCTGCTACCTTTCAAAGGTGTATGGTAGCTATTTTTCATTATATGATTGAAGACTTTATGGAAGTATTCATGGATGACTTTTCAGTCTTCGGTGATTCTTTTGACTCATGTATTAATAATCTTGAGCGTATGTTGATTAGGTGTGAAGAACCTAATCTTGTACTTAACTGGGAAAAATGCCACTTTATGATAAGAGAGGGCATTGTATTAGGTCATAAAATTTCTTGTGCGGGATTGGAGGTGGATAGAGCTAAAGTGGAAGTCATAGCTAAATTACCACCACCGTCAAATGTGAAAGGTGTAAGAAGTTTTCTGGGGCACGTCGGTTTTTATCGACGGTTCATTAAAGATTTTTCTAAAATTGTAACCCCGATGAACAAACTTCTTGAGAAAGACGCTCCATTTGTCTTTACGGACGAGTGTCTTAACGCCTTTAACCTCCTTAAAGCAAAGCTCACACAATCACCCATTCTCATATCGCCGAATTGGTCAATTCCATTCGAACTTATGTGTGATGCTAGTGACTTTGCTATTGGTGCCGTCTTGGGGCAAAGAATTGAAAAACATTTCCAGCCCATTTATTATGCTAGTAAAACATTGCAAGGAGCCCAACTTAATTACACTACCACCGAGAAGGAACTCCTGGCAATTGTCTTTTCATTTGACAAATTCCGATCTTACTTGGTACTAGCAAAGACAGTTGTCTACACGGACCACTCGGCCTTAAAGTACTTGCTTACTAAGCAAGATGCTAAACCCCGATTAATACGTTGGGTTTTGCTTTTGCAGGAATTTGACATTGATATTAAAGGCAAAAAGGGGGCCAAAAACCTAGCAGCCGATCACCTCTCTCGCCTTGAGAACCCAAATCTTGAGGTTCTCCATGAGACCGTTATTCAAGATGATTTTCCTGATGAAAATCTCATGAGAATAGAGAAAGTTGATGATCCTTGATTTGTAGACATAGCCAACTATCTTGCGGGTGGATTCCTAGAAACCGGTATGTCACATCAAAAACGGAAAAAAAAAATCAGGACTTGAAATACTATTTTTGGGAAAACCCGCATCTCTTTAAACGATGTCCCGATGGGATAATCCGTCGATGTGTCTCCGGGGAAGAATGCAACCAAATTCTTCTCCAATGTCATCTTGGTCCCACTGGTAGACATTTCGGACCCCAAATCACGGGGAGAAAAGTCTATGAGGCCAGTTTTTATTGGCCTACCATCTTTAAAGATGCCCACCAAACATGTAAATCATGCGATTCTTGCCAAAGGGCAGGAAATATTAGTCAAAGAGACGAAATGCCTCAAAACATAATCTAAGTTTGTGAGGTTTTCGATATTTGGGGCATTGATTTCATGGGACCATTCCCAAAATCTCATTCCAACCAATACATACTCGTTGGCGTTGACTACGTATCAAAATGGGCGGAGGCAAAGGCTCTCCCCACAAACGATGCACTAGTTGTTGTAACTTTTCTTAAAGAGCTTTTTGCCCGGTTCGGTACCCCGAAGGCTTTAATTAGTGATCGTGGTACCCATTTTTGCAACACCCAATTAGAAAAGGTGTTAAAACGATATGGGATAACCCATAAAATTTCTACATCTTATCACCCACAAACAAGTGGGCAAGTTGAAAATACGAATCGAGCACTTAAAAGGATCCTTGAGAAAATGGTTGGATCCAATCCTAAGGTGTGGTCAACGAAGCTTGACGATGCTTTGTGGGCATTTAGAACCGCCTACAAAACTCCTATTGGAACCACACCTTACCGCCTAGTCTATGAGAAAGCATGCCATCTCCCTTTGGAGATAGAGCACAAATCACATTGGGCTCTTAAGACTTGTAATCTCGATCTTGAAGATGTGGGAAACCTTCGTTTAAACCAACTAAATGAGTTGGATGAGTTGCGACATAACGCCTATGAAAACTCACTCATATACAAGGAAAAGACCAAAGTTTGGCACGATAACCGTCTTAAGAATCCGAAAGATTTTAAAGAGGGTGATCGTGTTTTGTTATTCAACTCACGATTTAAACTTTTCCCTGGAAAACTCAAGTCCCGATGGATGGGACCATTTGTTGTTAACAAGGTTTTTCCATATGGAACGATGGAATTAAGGAATGCAAAGGGTGATACGTTTAAGGTAAACGGACACAGGGTAAAACTATATGTTGATGGACCCATGAACATTGAAGATGAGGTAAAACTCATTTTCAACCCCAAAGCTACCTAAAGTTTGGGGGAGAGTCGGGTGAAGCGACTCGCTTTTAAACCTTCACAAATGTTAGGATTAGGATTGCGTGATTTTTAATGATTTTGAGTGATTTTAATTTTTGTTGAATACCATTACGATCACCAATCTGTTACCAACCTCCCTGTACTGACCAAACGCGAAAATACCTGAAAAATAACGGTGCGCGCTGCGCACCCCTCATATGTGCGCTCAGCGCACTTAGTAAAATTTTGGTCAGAAGGATTTTCAACTTGGAACACTTGTGCGCGCCGCGCACCCCTAAATGTGCGCTCAGCACACTCTCCCAATTAGCTCGGATCTGTTTCAATTTTTTGTGGGGTCCACGATTTTATCACCTCTTTAACACCACACATCCCTTTTCTGTCCATTCATCATAAAAAAATTGCAGATCCATTTTCTCTCTTACTCTAAAACACTCCAAACCCTAATTTCAATTCTTCAAATTTTAACCAATTCTTCTCAAATCAAGGCCTAAATCAAGATGCCTAGGGTATGTTCATATGATTCCACTTAATTTTCTTTCCAATAATTTAATTTCTTGCTTAATTTTTCGGATTGTTTAAGAAATTTATGTGGGTTTTCTTGAATTGATAATTGTTATAAACATTAACATGCTTTAGGTTGTTATAATTGCCTTGTATGCTTTGAAATCATATTACATTGTGTTTTTAGGGTATATTCATGATTCTAGGGTTTATGTAGAATTTAAATCCGAATTTTGGCTTTGAATTTGGTTCCTAGCTAAGTGTTTGTGAATGTTTGAGATAATTTGTGTACTTCATAAGTATGTATCACATTTTGAGCATGACATGGTTGATGTTTTGGAAATCTAACATGTTTTGGTTCTTAATTGAGATAAATACTTGAAAATTGTTAAGTTTCTATTACTTTGTGTCTAATGTGATAGTTTGTTAAAGGGATGAGAATGATATGAGGTTCATGTTCAAATTTGGTTTCTAAAACGCTAGACTAGTTATGTTAATCTTGGATCTTTTGAGAAAATGTTTACAAGAATGATTAACATAATTATGTGCTATATGTATTTTTGAACATATACTTCATTTATGATAAACTCACGCTAATGCATACTATTTTCTATGTGCCTCTTTTGTTTTGGTGTATGTCTTATGTGTGCAGTACAACTTTAGATCAAGGGGAAATCAACGACAAGAAGAACCTTCACCCCAGTACCGAGAAGAACAAGATTCTTCAGATGAACAAAATTCTCCACCAAATGAACGACAAACTTCACCCGAAGGATCACCGGATCAAAATGATCCAAGGATTTGGTTAGCCTATGTCCGAAACCATCCAGATTAAGCAAGTGCATATAATTGGGTGGCTGACAAATCATGTGATGCCACGTGGTATTTTGACCCGGCTCCATTGGTAGAAGCACAGGAATATGATAGAGTGTCGAGAATGTTGGAGGTTAAATACCAGATTTTAACGGGAAGGTTAATAACAATCAGGGCATGGGAAAGAATTATGCGGTTCAATGATGTCATATACCCGCAATTATGCAAAGAGTTCATAGTATCTTTACGTTTTGATCTCATTATGGACCCGACAAATCAAAACTTCATGAGATTTCGTTTAGGTGGGATCGATCGGGCACTTAGTCAAATTGAGCTTGCTCGAATATTCGGGCTGTATATCGAACTTGATGATGACCAACTCAATGCTTATTTGCGGTCATCCGAGTATTATGACGATTCTTATGATCCACGTCCGTTTTGGAACGATATGAGCGACACTCAATTCTCCTCTAGCCGAAGCAAGTTTACCGATATAAATAATAAAGACAAAAGAATGCTTCATCGGCTAGTTGCATGTATGTTTAATGCAAGAAAACATGGCACAAATAAGGTAACACGTCTCGATGTTTTTCTTGTAGACAAAATCTACAACCAAAGCAGTGTTGACATTCCATCTACATTGGCGGGTTATCTTGATAATTCGAGGGGAGATAGAGGGTTGAATCATATTGTTGGTGGGCAATACATCACCCAGATTGCTAGGCATTTTGGTGTCGATTTATCTCGGTTGATTCCAAATAGTACAACAATGAAGCCTTTAAACAAGACTTATTATTTGAATGCGGAATTTTTGAGCTATAATAATCATCAAAGGCTTATTCCATTTGTTCTGAGGGTAAACGAACCACTACGTGCCCATGATCATGAAGCGGGTGGTAGCGGTGTTGGAAGAGATGATGTGGAGGAAGAGGTTCGCATGGAAGAACCTGAAACTGAAGAAGAGTTACAACAAGCACAAAGGCGAAGGCGTAGGCAGACACAAAGGTCAAGGGAAGAAGAGTTGGAGGAAGTAATTTCTAGTTTTCATGATATGAGGGTAGGTTATCAGCACATGGATAACCAATATGAGGAACAAAGGCAACAATTTAACCAATATCATGAAGAACAAAGCGAGCATAATAGGGCGGTAAGGTATGACCAAAGGTGGGGGAATTACAGGGGCGATTGGCTTCGCCATAATGTTGGTTATTATATACAAAACCCCCAAGAGTATTATGCTACCTCCTACCAACATCCGACCTCTTACCACACCCCAAACCGAATTCCTAGTCCTCCGTTATATGAGGAACAAGTGGTCATGCAAGATGCACAAAGACGCTTTGAGGAGCAATACCCACAGGGAAGACCTAGGAATGATGGTTCGGGCACCTACTCCGGCTGGCCTTTTGGTAACTTCTTTGGTGACAATTAGAGGGTTCATGTGCCCTATTTGGTAATATTTGGTAACATTTTGGTAATTTTCAGAATGGTTTCTTTTAAAACAATGGCGTGTAATAAAAAGAATATTTCTGTTGTATGATTGACGTTTGTGGTGGTTGTGTTAAATACACCACTTTTATCTATTTCATTTTGTGTGTTTGTTTATTTCTTATTGTTAAGGTTTAGTGATGCTGGCATTAAGTTCAGCGAAGTACAATCAATTTGGAATTTGTGATAGAGATCAAGGAATGAACAATGTTCTTATGTTGGCATTAAGTTCAGCGCCATCGCTCACCTACATTTCACGATCTCCTGCTTTATGTCAAGGTTTTTCGAACTCTTTTCACACTAATGCCCTCGTGAATTTTTAAATTATTTCTGATTTTAAGTAATGAGGGCCTTACTTAATCTTAAGTGTGGGGGAGGGGGTAATTCTCTCGGATATGCAATGCAACTTGGCTTATTGTCGCATTTTATGAAAATTTTTAAATGTTCGAACTAAAAGTATTAGCAAAAAAGCCAAGTGTGGGGGATGTTACTAATCTTTTCGAATTATTATCACAAAGTTTTGCAAAGTTAAAACGATTAAAATACTTTTGGCTTGGAAATAAAAGAAATAAAAGTCACTAAATGGAAAGGATGCATCTAGTCCATCCTTGAAGGAAGTAAAGTCTTCCGAATGTCGCCTTACTTGATAGGTCAGATCATGTTGAGATTGAGAGAAAAGATAAGATATAGTGAGATTCGGTATATAGGAAGAAGACTCAGTATGAGAGAGAATCGGTACAAATTAAATTCCACAGCTACTAGAACTCAGTTACAATGCAATGGCTATCTAATTAGGACTACATAGGTTCCTTATATAGCCCTCTTCTAAGGAACTTTCATTTAAGCTTAATTCACATTAACACTATATAACTTTGGGGTCCTAACAATCTCCCCCTTAGTGTTAAATGTGAACTTTACAATATAATCCTATTGAAAACTAAAGGAACTTTGTTCCTCTGAAGTGAACTTTAGATTTGAATCCCTTGAGATTCTCATATCTTCGTATATTCACTCTTGTTTTGAGAAAACTTTTCAATCTTATGAGAATGTACTTGACAATCTCATTATCTTCAGTTGAATAGCAGTTATTGATCAGTCTCCATCTCATGTATTTGAAAGCATACATCAACGTTCCGTCTGAGTATCTTCTGAAATCTGAGACTCTGATAAAGATCTTTGTATAGTGAGAATTGACAAATGCAAACCCATATGGACAGTCGCTCACTTCAAGTAAGGACATGTATCTTAGCTCTTCAATCACTTGATTTGGCGGTTTGATTCCGAGCTTTTTGTGTCCAGATTCCAATCCCATTTGAAAATCATGAACAGACATCCATCTCATCGAATCAAGAATAGACCTGTAGAGTGCCTTCATTACAGTAGCATGATAAGTTGTTGCAGATTCATTCAAGTTAATTAAATAATTGTAAATGAAAATAATGTCGTCCATCTTCAGTTTATCAAAATCCGCTTCTGAAAACTGATAATCCTCATCATCCATTCTTGTAACATGAAACAATGGCATCTTCACTTCATCCTTATTAATCATCAAAATCTTATTTATGCTTTTGATCTCTGAATTCCGCTGAATTTGAAGTTTCTCTTCATTCTTCAATTTAAATTTATTACGAACACTCAGATAAGCTTTGAGATATTCTGGTTTCTTATGATATTTCCATGCACCCAGAACACTCATTGATGCAGAAAGGACAAGATCAGAATCACCATAGATTCTATATGCTTGTTGTTCAATGAATGGTGAACGAAGAATCTTTTTCTCTTCGTCCTCACTTAGTTGGTAATCAGCATCACGCTCAAGAACAATCTCTGCAGTTTGAAATGGAACATTCAAATCAGGAGGAGTCGTAGTATCTTCTTTTCCATTAGAGAAAATCTCCTTTTCGAAGTGTATTCCGAATTCATCAGTTGGAGATGTCAAGTTAACAAATTGATGATTATTGAATTCATTGGCGATACTCGATGATCCCTTCAAAATATCTTCAATGTTGTCAAAATTTTGATTGTTCTCTTGAGATGACTTATTCTCTGATTGATCAGCTGTATCCATAATCATTAACATCCCTGAGTCACCCTCTCTCTGACTTTCTGATTCATCTAGAAAACTTTCACATTGCTGGATTTCCTCAATTTCATCACTACCGGAATCAGATATATCAACAACATCTTTATCCTTCTGTTGACTAGATGTACCAGCTTCATAACCACTGGACCGATGACCACTTTGTCTATTCTCCCCCTCATGAAGATTGTCGGGATCGAAATCATCATGATCAGGCATGTGAATTGGTCCAGGTGACTTGCATGGAGAGAAAGGATACACTATCCTTGCTTGCTCAAGATAAATCATCATAGTCTCGCGAACTTCATCAAGATCAGTCCGTTTAGCAAACTCAGCAAGATAGAGCTCCTCCACCTTATTGTCAGAGAGATACTGTAATCCATATCTATTTGAAATTCGAGAAGGTGACCCAGTTGGTGAAACAACGGTGTAACCATGAACAAAAGCAGCATCAGCAGCATCTGTTGAAGGCGATGTCGATGGAAGTGTGTGAGTTGCCGTGAGGGCAGGTAAGGATGATTGTGCGGTATTATTCTTATATGTAGGGTGGTACATACTACTAGTCAGATTCGTGATATCCCCTTCTGATGGAGGTTGGGTAACAACCGGAGTTGTCACCGGCGAAGTTTCTTTTGAAGCATCCGCCTCCATGACTTTAGTCTCATGGGACTCTGACAGAGTAGCAGAACTACCCGTCGATTTAGCTCTCGCAGAGATATTGCTATCTCCGACTCCTGAAATCATTGATATACCATGAGGTGGTAAATCTCTTTCAGTTAAAGACTCTTCCTCCAGACCCTGAGATCCAGAATCCGAAAGAGAAGTGGTTTGATCCAATGAATCACTTTCATGAATCAAGGGATCAGTCTGCTGGAAGTCTGATAAATATCCCGAAGGATTGTCATGTTGACTCGTTTCCATGGGACGCGGTAGATCTCCTTCATCAAGATAAGCCGGACCTCGAGACCCTGTTATACGTTGAGGCACAGGAGGATTTCCAGCCGATACGCAGGGTGCCTTTTCAAGACTTTTCGGCTCCCCTTCGGCCGTTCTGGACTTCAATGATTGAGTTTCCTCAATCGATTGAGTCAACGCAGACTGCAGAGGAAGACTTTACTTCCTTAGATGCCGAAGCACCTTGCTTTGTAGGATTTATTATTAAGTCCTGTTTAGATTGGATGGGCTTAGTGGTCTTTTTACCATCCGTGCGTTTAGATCTCTTGCCTACCGAAACTTGCGCTTCATTTAGCATAGGGCTTACTGTTATTATTGGATGTGATACGGAGATGGGTGAGGGTGACCTAATTGGTTCTAGGTCATGGTCCGTATCACCAACAGTAGTAGTAACTATTTGGCGGACGATAGGTGTCGAAGTCCTAGATCTAGTTACTCGTTGGGTTGGCGGAGTCTGAATCATCTCATCAGGTATATATCGAGTTCTCTTAGGAGAATGTTCGGGAGACGATTCAGATGCTGTTGCTGAAGTGTCGGTGTCACTGCTCACTTCGGGTGTTGTGGAAAGGGTTGGTTCAATCCTAGTTGGACTAGGTTCCCTGATCCTCACGGGTTGAGCTTGGTGTGCTGCCCTAGATCGTTTAAGGTTCACCCTAAGTGGAGGATTAGCTGGCTCGGGTGATTGAACTACATGTTCCTCTACAACCTCTGGGGCTGGAACTGCGGCGGGTTCAACTTGTTCTTGTTGTACCGGGTTCGGAAGAGGTATTCCTACAGCCTCAAAATAAGAATGCATACGAGCGTCTTGGGGTTCAGCTAGCCTCACTAGCCAATTTGGAATCGGCGCAGTGAATTGATTATCAAATACCATCGGGGTATTCATCTTCAGCTCCGCAAATCGTTTCATCTGTAATCCATGTGTACCTGGTACAAATATATTTGCATTTCTGCAAGCATTTATAGCATCATGGATAAAGATACAGAAAAACCTTTCGCAAGGAATGTATGATCCCCTTGGTTTATCAACTTGAGCTTGAACCAAATCCCATATTAGTTCTGCATAGTCAGGAGTTTCTACTCTTATGAAAGAGTAGAACAACTTCAGCATTGGCACAGTCAGGCTGTCGGATCCACTCCTTGTCATCAGCAAACATCGGTTGATGATTGAGAAGATCACGTACCACCTTGAATGCAGATATTTCTTCTGAAACTTAGCTGGAGGAACATTGCGGGCTCCAACATAACCAAGATAAAAGACAGATGACATCATCTGTTGAGTAGCAGGAAAAGCAGGAGCATTCTGCACAACATGAAGTCTGAATATCCTCCTGAAATCAGCCTTAGTGATACTCCTCCTCCCTTGAATTCCTCTTAGCTGAAATTCAAAACGAGTTTGTGTTCCCTCTGGATTTTTCAGCAGTAGGTTGTGTAGCTTCCACAAACCTAATTGTTCTGTTAAGTAGCTCCAGATCTGTTACAGGTACATTGACTGTAGAGTTTAGAGCAGGCCACAGAGTGTGCCTCTCTAGAATTGCAGTCCAGTAATTGCAGGGAATGTTAGTTTCAGAGTTGATGAAGTGATTATTCATCAGTTATCTGTATAAATAAGAAATAGAAGACCACAAGATATTTAACATTAAGCATATATCTCTATTCTTATTTGCCTTTGAAATCCTTTGTATACGTTTTATCTTTTATATTTTATGATTTTTATGGTTTTTTTAAGATATAAAAATCCTTTATTCTCAAATATGAACAAGTAATTGACAATCATGACATTCATATGATATTCATCACAATACAAATTCATCATGAAAAATCAATTATATAACATAAAGAATCAGAACAACACTTGGTCAATTTTTTAAACACATTTCAAGTAGATTCGGTAGTCATGAAAACTTGAGATTCTGTAACCAAATAAGTTTGAGTTTTCAGATCAGAAAGATATAGAATAAACATGCTAAATGATTGAAGATAAAAATCAAAAAGTTTCAAGGTACCAAAAGTCAGATTCGGTATCAAGAGAAGAACAGATTCGGTATCTCCAAAATTAACAAAGTCACTCAAACATGCATATTCTATCATGTAAAATCACAACCATAATCAATTAACCACTCAATTAGAAGCAGATCAACATGTTAATCGTATGAACAGACTCGGTACTGTAGATAGAACATATTCGGTAGATACAGAATCCATCAAACAATCAATTAAGCATGTAATCAAGCTTGGTCAAATGATAGATCAATCAATATAACTCAGAGTAGATAAGAATTCATGTTAATTAACCAAATCAATTGAGTTTAATCAAAGATTAAAAGAATACGACTCAGACTCGGTATAATCAACAGAATTTCAAAATTAAGAGTCACAATCTAGTTATTTTTGATCTTTTTTGGTTGAAAAACATTTAATTATCTCAGATCTACACGTATGTATCTAAAGCAATGATTAAAATGAAATTATACCAAAGATTTGAAGAAACAGAAGAACGGATTCGGTAGATTAGGCAGATTCGGTATGATCAGTAAGACTCGGTAGGTAATTAAGCACAGTAAGAGAGTTGTTTGACTTTGACCCTCCTTTTATAGATACCGAAGATAAAATACCGAATGGGCTTTACCGAATGGGCCTATTTTACCGAATACAGTCCACTTTTCAAAACTCTATCAATTTAATTTCAAAATCTTGACAAATTGACTTTTCCTCTTAAAATTCATTTCAATCTTTTCATGAAAAACAATTCTGAGACAATTTTTGAAAACCTTTGAACTTACCGAATCTGTACTGTTGGATGTCAGATTCGGTATAATGCTAAAAATAGCATTTCATCAGTAAAAATCAAATATATTTTTTTGGATTTTATCTTTTTCAATTTTTATGAATTTTCCAAAATAAGATTTATACTTAAAAGAAATTTGAATTTGTGAACAAAGTACAAATCATCAGTGATACCGATTGTTAAAACAGGTTGCATACTGAGATGTATACAAGCCTTAGTGCATTATTTCAGATATAAAACAAAGAATTTATGAATTCACTTTTGAAAAACAATATTTTTGAGTAATTTTCTCATTTTCTCCCTTTTTCTCCCCCTCAAAATGCGATATACAAGAAAGTAAATCAACATTTTGATAAAATTACCCAGAAAACTGAAAAAACCCAACCCGTATTCCATACGATAAAAAAAAATTTTTATAATACACATTTACGCGCCAATTAAATATGCAAACCATTCCACAATTTCCATTTAAACGTACAACAATTTAAATGTTTACAAAAGGCACGAAGGCCATTAATTAAGTTTAATACAAGTTCGACCCACTACAATGATAATTTATAATCCAAACTACACTCGAGCATGGTTTGGGGCTAAACTACCCAAAACGTTAGGCCAACTTCAAAAGCTATGCCAAAAGCACCCCCTGTCAACATAAACGGGAGACAACTAATCCAACCGTATGCCCTTACCCTTGTTCAAGCCGGAACCTATAAAATAATAAACAACGAGAGGGTAAGAAATGCTTAGTGAGTGCAACAATTATACATGCATATATATAACCTATCTATTTGCAATCACAACACCAAATACCTTAGACGAACTTGTAACTCAAATAGCATGTCAACATACCTGTAACACTAACAAGTCGTACATTATCACACCACTTCATTAGCATATACTCAACTCAGTATATATATAATATGCTAAACAAAACAACAATCTCAATATGGTTAACCAATACCGCTATGGTGCTACCGGCTCGTAGTTCACACCATACGCGTTTGAGTCATACTCGTTTATAGTGCTACCGGCTCGTGGTTCACACTCGATGCTACCGGCTCGTGGTTCACATCTTAGTTTATAGTGCTACCGGGTCGTGGTTCACACTCGATGCTACCGGCTCGTGGTTCACATCCTAACCCACACATTTTATGGCACTACCGGCTCGGTGGTTCATACCATAACATTCACAAATAAATACGCTATATACACATACGTATAATTACTCCACTCACCTTGTCACAAGGATGATGATTTAGCACTTCCGAGCTTCAACGCAATGTACCTAAATCATTAAGTGCACATTCAATTTCACAACTAGTAGGATTAACCACAATACTCCCATTTGAGCATTTAATGACCCAATTTGCATTAAATGACTCAACTACACACAACCGTCCATAAATGGCCAAGACTCGACTTTAATCACTAAGGCTAGTGAATTAAAGTCTACTAACTTCAATTAACACAAAACCTAGGGTAAACCATACCCATTTCATCTAATTAGGTCAACTAGTACATTTTGACCCATTTTATATTACTTAGACTCACAATCAAGTCAAACTTACACATTAACACTTCTTTCATAAATCTTAAAGTGCATTAGTGATTAACAACACCATTTGACACTTACAACCTCAAATCATAATGCCAAAACCCTAGATTGTGGCTATTAGGGTTTCATTACAACAACACAACCCAAATTCACCTATTTTACCCTCAAATGGGTCATACAAATCACTAGTAACCAAAACCCTAGCCATTAACCAATTAAAACTTAAAACATAAAGTTAGAACTTACCAAGACTATCCTCTTGTAGCTAACAACAAGGAGAACAACTTTAATTCTTGCTCCTAGGTTTGATTCACAAATCTTCATCTTCAAATCTCAAGATTAAACTAAGTGGGTTTTGTGTTTTGGGAGAGAAAATGGAAAGAAAAGATAAAAGGAAATGAATTAAATGGATATGTGGTGGAGATTTAATGCTCCCATCAGATCCACATGTCAATTTACCATTTTACCCCTTAAAATCCCTTAAAAAGAGCTAAGTCCGGATTCTGTCCAGCAGGACTGCCGCGGTGCGACCCAATTCTCGCGGCGCGGCGTATAAAAGGAAAAAAGACCCTTCTTAACTCAACTTCTGATCCAGATTTCCTTTGTTTGTCGCGTCGCGGCCCAGATCGCCGCGGCGCGGCATTAGCCTAAGCCTGAACAGTTTGACAATCTAAAACACATTTGATTTCATTTGATTCGTACACCTAAATCCCGCTTCCTACATTCGCCTAACCTTCAACCATAGTCTCACAAGACTTAACGCAATCAAAGCCCATGTATAAAATTGTATGCACACACATTATCAAGTATATATATATATATATATATATATATATATATATATATATATATATATATATATATATATCTACACATATATATATATACAATTACGCATAATCTAGCGAGTTACAAACGTACAAATGATTAAGTATGTACCTTTCAATATGTGCGGGAAAAACGGGATGTTACAACTCTCCCCCACTTGAATCGGAGCGCGTCCTCAAGATCCAAGCCGCATGACAAGAGGGAAGATAAACCAGCACAAACTCTTCGGGCTCCCAAGTAAACTCAAAACCCTTACTACAACGCCATTGAACTTTAAAATTCCTAACCTCTTTATGTCTCAACCTTTTGACCTTCTCATCAAGTATGGCAATCGGTTCCTCAATATATTCTAACTTATTATTTAGCTCGATCTCGTCTAATGGCACCCAAGATGAATCATCCGCAAGACACTTACGGAGATGGGAAACATGAAATGTATTATGGATCCCCACAAGCTCTTCGGGTAATTCCAAACGATACGCGACTTCACCAACACGAGCTAAAACCTTAAATGGTCCAATAAACCGAGGAGCTAACTTTCCCCGTTTTCGAAATCGAATAATACCTTTCCATGGCGAAACCTTAAGCATCACCATGTCACCTTCTTGGAATTCGATCGTTCGTCTTCGTTTGTCAGCATACGACTTTTGCCTATCTTGAGCCTTTTTCAAATGCTCTCGAATCATATCAATCTTGCTATTCATCTCTAAAACCAAATCGGTACTCCCGATTTTCTTTTGTCCCACTTCACCTCAACAAATCGGGGTTCGACATCTACGCCTATAAAGCATCTCATATGGCGGCATCCCGATACTAGTATGATAACTATTATTATACGAGAATTCCACCAAAGGTAAATGCTCATCCCAACTACCACCGAAATCAATAATGCACGCTCGTAACATATCTTTCAAAGTTTGATTAGTACGTTCGGTTTGACCGTCCGTTTGAGGATGATACGCCATGCTCAACTTCAATTGCGTACCCATATCTTCATGAAACTTTTCCCAAAACCGAGATGTAAAACGAGTATCTCGATTCGAAATAATAGATATAGGAACACCGTGTCGAGAGATGACTTCCTTGATAAACAACTTAGCCAAGGTCTCCGACGATATCGCTTCCTTAATGGGAAGAAACAAAGCACTCTTCGTCAGTCGATCAACTATAACCCAAATCGAATCAAACTGGGTTCTCGCCGTTTTAGGTAACTTTGTGATGAAATCCATGGTAATGTGCTCCCATTTCCATTTCGGGATTTCTAACGGTTGTAACTTACCATACGGCTTTTGGTGCTCGGCTTTAACTTGCAAACACGTGACGCATTGCTCAACATACTTCACAACATCACATTTCATGCCCGGCCACCAATAATCTTTCCTTAAATCAAGATACATTTTTGTCGCGCCCGGGTGAATGGAATACTTTGACTTATGTGCTTCATCAAGTAGCACTTGTCGATAATCACCCATCTTAGGTACCCACACTCTTCCTTGAAAAGACAACAAACCACACGAACCCATTGTAATGAATTCTGATTGCTCCACAATTCGTTCCGCATGCTTGTTGTGCACGTAAGCCTCTATTTGAATCACACCAAGTTTTTCAAGGAAATCGTTAGTAATAATCATACGTAACAATCCTAATCGTAACGTCGGGTGATGACTCTTTCGACTTAATTCATCCGCGACCACATTTGCCTTGCCCGGATGATAGAGTATTTCACAATCATAATCTTTCACCACATCCATCCACCTACGTTGACGATAATTCAAATCTCGTTGATTAAAGAGATATTTCAAACTCTTATGATCCGAATAAATCGTACTCTTGACACCATACAAGTAATGGCGCCAAATTTTTAACGCATGCACAACCGCCGCCAACTCAAGATCGTGAGTCGGATATCTCATCTCGTGTTCCTTTAATTGTCGAGAGGCATAAGCGATGACTTTACCTCTTTGCATTAGAACACACCCGAGTCTATTTAACGAGGCATCACAATAAACCGTCATGTCTTCCACCCCTTCCGGCAAAACTAACACCGGAGCTTGACATAACTTCTCCTTTAACAATTGAAAGGCAACTTCTTGCTCGTTCTCCCAAATAAACCTCGCGTTCTTCCTCGTCAATTTCGTCAATGAAGAAGCGATCTTAGAAAAGTCTTGGATAAACCGACGATAATAACCGAAACCGGCCAATCCGAGAAAACTTCGGACCTCCGTAGGAGTAGTCGGTTGTCTCCAACTCTTCACCGTCTCTATCTTCCCCGGATCCACTTGAATGCCGTCTTTGTTCACAATGTGGCCAAAGAATTGAACTTCCCTTAGCCAAAATTCACATTTGGAGAACTTAGCATACAACTTCTCCCTTCGTAACGTCTTCAAAACTTCGTGCAAATGGCGTTCATGTTCGTTCATACTTTTAGAGTAGACAAGTATGCCGTCAATGAACACAATTACCGACTTGTCCAACATAGGTTGGCACACTCGGTTCATAAGATCCATGAATGTCGCCGGTGCATTCGTAAGACCAAAAGGCATTACTACAAACTCAAAATGCCCATAACGCGTTCGAAAAGTCGTTTTCTCAATATCTTTCTCACGGACCCGCATTTGGTGATAGCCGGACCGTAGGTCAATCTTTGAGAAATACGTCGCACCTTGGATTTGATCAAACAAATCATCAATCCGAGGCAATGGATAACGATTCTTGATCGTCACCTTATTCAACTCCCGATAATCGATGCACATCCGCATACTACCATCCTTCTTTTTCACGAATAAAACCGGAGTGCCCCATGGCGAAGCACTCGGTCGAATAAAACCCTTCTCAAGCAACTCTTGGGTTTGATTTAATAACTCTTGCATTTCCGTTGGTGCTAAATGATAAGGAGTTTTAGCAATGGGAGTAGCTCCCGGAACCAACTCAATGCGAAATTTAACTTGCCTTTCCGCCGGAACACCCGGTAACTCGTCCGGAAAAACGTCTTCGAATTCACTAACCACCGGAATTTCAAGAATGAGTGGTGGCTCATCACGAGTATCAACAACATGGGTAAGAAAAGCCATGCCACCACTAACAAGAAAACGACGTACCCGTGCAAAAGAACATATCGGCATAGGTCTTCTTCGTTTATCGCCGTGAATAATTAACTCTCCCCCACTTGGGGTCTTCACACGGATAAATTTCTCATGGTATGCAATACCGGCTCTATTTCGATCGAGCCAATCCATACCAACAACGATATCAAAGTCTCCCAAAGTCATCGGGATAAGATCAATCTTAAAGTTTTCGGCACCAAAAACAACATCACAATTATTACACACATCAACCACTAACACCGTCTTGCCGTCTGCTATTTCTACTTCTTCCGGATGACTCAACTTAGCTAATGGTTTATTAAGTTTAGGCACAAATTTTGGTGACACGAACGACAAGTTAGCACCACTATCAAAAAGTATCCTTGCCGGATTAGAATTAACCATGAAAGTACCTGAGACTACTTCGTTTGATTGTTTGGCTTCGTCATTGATCATCAAATAGTTGCGACCCCTAGCCGTGCCTACCGCCTTCTCTAACTTCTTAGCATGATCATTATTCAAATCGGGGCATTCTGGCCTCTTGTGCCCCTCTTTACCACAATTAAAGCAAGAGACTTTGGTCGACGTCTTGGTGCAATCAAGGGCCATGTGCCCTCTTTGGTTACAATTATAACACGTGGGTCTGAAACCCCCAGAAGTACCCTTCTTCACACTATTAATGCTCTCGGAGCCTTTCTTGTTCTTTTTATTTGAAAAATTCGAATGACTCGAACCTTCAAACTTTCTCTTTGAAAAAGTGAAATCACTCTTCCTTGGAACCTCCGGCTCATAACCCCGAGCCAATTCAAATAACTCCTTAAAAGACTTAGCCATACCCCGATTAATCTTACTCTTTAACTCATCGTTCAAGGTACGGTAGAAATCTTTCATTAGCTTGTGATCGTCACCAACATATTCCTGGCAAAAACGAGTCTTTGCCAAAAAGGTAGACTTGAGAGTAACCAAGTCCATTGAACCTTGTTGCAAATGATGCAACTCGTCCCGAATTCTATCAAGGTCGGAAGAAGTTCGGTATTCTTGGAAGAATTCCTTCTTAAACTCCTCCTATGTCAAGCTCATGCATTGCTCTTCACCATATAAATTGATTTTATCGTCCCACCACAATTTGCCTTCTTCACGTAACATGCTAGACCCATACCTCGTCTTCTTCTCGGGAGGACACTCTGCGGTACGGAACGCCCCCTCGATATCGGAAATCCAACAAGTGCTTTTCAATGGATCCCTCACCCCATTAAACATCGGAGGTTGAGTATCCTTGAAATTTTTGTAGCGGAAGTCCCGTCTTCCTTCACCTCCTTCACCACGTGGATAAATGTTTCTAGCTTCAAGAGCCTCATCGACAGTGGCCTTCATTCGTTCATTAATTAAATCGGTTATTTTCTCGTCAACCGATTCCTTGAAAACCTTTCTCACGCTAACAAGAAAATCCTCCTTGTAGTTCTTCAAGATGGCCTCAACTTTGGCCGTGAAATCGGGGTCCTCGCTTGTACCACCGATATCATTATCGTGTCCGTTTCTCGTCTTCATTCTATAAAACAGAAAGGGTTAAACCATGAACGAAAGGCATAACTCTTAAGTATATACATGCGTACCACACTACCCCATCTTGCTCAACAATCATCGTACATTACTAATTTGACACGATTTGCACCCGTAACAACAGTAGCTAATCGTTGTTACGCGAGCACGTCACCTTAACTTGCTAGTACCACTTCCGTCTTGCTTGATGATTGCTAAACACAACACAAAACAATTAGCACAAGGTTAGTTCACATAAACCAAAGCACTAACAATTCTCGATTAGACCCAAAGTCCTACAAGTCCCGCATAAAGCGCTCACACAAAAAAGTCTAAGTCTAGGCACCTATCTCAAGTCGCCTAAATTCCTTAGACCATGCTCTGATACCACTTGAAACAACCCAACCCGTATTCCATACGATAAATTTTTTTTTTTATAATACACATTTACGCGCCAATTAAATATGCAAACCATTCCACAATTTCCATTTAAACGTACAACAATTTAAATGTTTACAAAAGGCACGAAGGCCATTAATTAAGTTTAATACAAGTTCGACCCACTGCAATGATAGTTTATAATCCAAACTACACTCGAGCATGGTTTGGGACTAAACTACCCAAAACGTTAGGCCAACTTCAAAAGCTATGCCAAAAGCACCCCCTGTCAACATAAACGGGAGACAACTAATCCAACCGTATGCCCTTACCCTTGTCCAAGCTGGAACCTATAAAATGATAAACAACGAGAGGGTAAGCAATGCTTAATGAGTGCAACAATTATACATGCATATATATAACCTATCCATTTGCAATCACAACACCAAATACCTCAGACGAACTTGTAACTCAAATAGCATGTCAACATACCCGTAACACTAACAAGTCGTACATTATCACACCACTTCATTAGCATATACTCAACTCAGTATATATATAATATGCTAAACAAAACAACAACCTCAATATGGTTAACCAATATCGCTATGGTGCTACTGGCTCGTGGTTCACACCATACGCGTTTGAGTCATACTCGTTTATAGTGCTACCGGCTCGTGGTTCACACTCGATGCTACCGGCTCGTGGTTCACACTTAGTTTATAGTGCTACCGGCTCGTGGTTCACACTCGATGCTACCGGCTCGTGGTTCACATCCTAACCCACACATGTTATGGCACTACCGGCTCGGTGGTTCATACCATAACATTCACAAATAAATACGCTATATACACATACGTATAATTACTCCACTCACCTTGTCACAAGGATGATGATTTAGCACTTCCGAGCTTCAACGCAATGTACCTAAATCATTAAGTGCACATTCAATTTCACAACTAGTAGGATTAACCACAATACTCCCATTTGAGCATTTAATGACCCAATTTGCATTAAATGACTCAACTACACACAACCGCCCATAAATGGCCAAGATTCGACTTTAATCACTAAGGCTAGTGAATTAAAGTCTACTAACTTCAATTAACACAAAACCTAGGGTAAACCATACCCATTTCATCTAATTAGGTCAACTAGTACATTTTGACCCATTTTATATTACTCAGACTCACAATCAAGTCAAACTTACACATTAACACTTCTTTCTTAAATCTTATAGTGCATTAGTGACTAACAACACCATTTGACACTTACAACCTCAAATCATAATGCCAAAACCCTAGATTGTGGCTATTAGGGTTTCATTACAACAACACAACCCAAATTAACCTATTTTACCCTCAAATGGGTCATACAAATCTCTAGTAACCAAAACCCTAGCCATTAACCAATTAAAACTTAAAACATAAAGTTAGAACTTACCAGGACTATCCTCTTGTAGCTAACAACAAGGAGAACAACTTTAATTCTTACTCCTAGGTTTGATTCACAAATCTTCACCTTCAAATCTCAAGATTAAACTAAGTGGGTTTTGTGTTTTGGGAGAGAAAATGAAAAGAAAAGATAAAAGGAAATGAATTAAATGGATATGTGGTGGAGATTTAATGCTCCCATCAGATCCACATGTCAATTTACCATTTTGCCCCTTAAAATCCCTTAAAAAGAGCTAAGTCCGGATTCTGTCCAGCAGGACTGCCGCGGTGCGACCCAATTCTCGCGGCGCGGCGTATAAAAGGAAAAAAGACCCTTCTTAACTCAACTTCTGATCCATATTTCCTTTGTTTGTCGCGTCGCGGCCCAGATCGCCGTGGCACGGCATTAACCTAAGCCTGAACAGTTTGACAATCTAAAACACATTTTGATTTCATTTGATTCGTACACCTAAATCCCGCTTCCTACATTCGCCTAACCTTCAACCATAGTCTCACAAGACTTAACGCTATCAAAGCCCATGTATAAACTTGTATGCGCACACATTATCAAGTATATATATATATATATATATATATATATATATATATATATATATATATATATATATATATATATACACACATATATCTATACAATTACGCATAATCTAGCGAGTTACAAACGTACAAATGATTAAGTATGTACCTTTCAATATGTGCGGGAAAAACGGGATGTTACAAAAACGAATTAACTCCCCCTTGAAATATGATATCAATGAGTTACCTCCCCCTTACATAACCATTGAACAATTATATCCAGGAAGTTATCATAAATCTAAAGGCTCCCCCTTAAAAGATGATATCCAAAGCATATGAAAGTAGTTGCTCCCCCTAGAAAGTATCTACTCCCCCTAAACACAATATCCCAAGAATAAGTCCCAACGGATCTAAGGAATATCAAGCACTATACTCTACCATGCCAATCTCTTTGATCAAGAACTTTAGCCTAAGTTCATCTAAAGGCTTAGTGAACATGTCAGCTAATTGCACTTTGGTAGGCACAAAGTATAAATCTACATCCCCTTTCTCTACATGGTCCTTAATAAAATGATAGCGAATATCTATGTGTTTAGTCTTAGAATGCTGGATCGGGTTGCTTGTTATTGCAATAGCACTTTGTGAATCACAGTAAATCGGGGTCTTAGAAAACTTAAAGCCATAGTCTGAAAGTTGAATTTGCATCCACAAAACTTGTGAACAACAATGAGCTGCAGCAATGTACTCAGACTCAGCTGTTGATAAAGACACACAGTTTTGCTTTTTGGATGACCAACCAACTAGCCTATTCCCCAACATCTGAATTGACTCAGATGTGCTTTTTCTATCAACATGGCAACCGCCATGATCCGCATCAGTGTAAGCAGTGAGATTGAAATCAGATCCATGAGGATACCAGATCCCAAGGTTAGGTGTACCTTTAAGGTACTGAAAAATCCTAACAACCGCTTTGGAATGAGATTTCTTAGGGTTTGACTGAAAGTGGGCACAGACAGTTACAACAAGTGTAATGTCGGGTCGACTTGCAGTCAGATACATTAAAGAACTAACCATGCTTCGATAAAGTGCAACATCAAAGGGTTCCCCATTATTATCAGCATCCAGTAAAGTCCTCATTGGGGTTGTCATTGGTTTTAAAGCAGTCATTTTAAAATGTTTTAGCATATCATTGATATACTTTGTTTGACTGAGAAAAATCCCGTTTAGTAATTGTTTTACTTGTAACCCCAAAAAGAAATTTAACTGGTCAAGCATGCTCATTTCGAATTTGTTGGCCATAAGGTCACCTAATTCTTTGCATAAGGCCAGGGACGTGGAACCAAAAATAATGTCATCAACGTAAATTTGAACCAAGAGAATATGACCGTGGTGTTTACGGATTAATAGCGTTGTATCAATCGTTCCACGAGAGAAGCCATTGTCCAGCAAATACATTGTTAAGGTCTCGTAGCATGCACGCGGTGCTTGCTTCAGACCATATAAAGCTTTCTCCAAGTAGTATACGTGATTTGGATGAATGGGATTGACAAAGCCTTCTGGTTGATCGACATAGACTTCCTCTTGAAGATGACCATTCAGAAAAGCAGTTTTGACATCCATTTGAAACACCGTGAACTTCATGTGAGAAGCAAATGCAAGCAAAAGACGAATAGCCTCAATCCTAGCAACCGGAGCAAACGTTTCGTCATAATCAATACCCTCTTGTTGTCGATATCCCTTGGCCACAAGACGTGCCTTATTCCGAACCACAATTTCATCAGAATCCTTCTTGTTCTTAAAAATCCACTTAACCCCTATTGGTCGTTGACCAGTTGGTCTTGGAACCAATCGCCATACTTTCAACCGTTCAAATTGATTGATCTCTTCTTGCATTGCAACCACCCAGTTCGGATCTAGTAATGCTTGAGCAACCGTTGTTGGTTTAATCTTATGAAGAAAGGCAGTATATAAACACATATTCCAAGTAGCCCTTCGAGTTGAGACTGGAGCAGATGCATCACCAATAATAAGATCTATTGGATGACTTTTAGTCCATCGGTTGTGTGGAAGAGGTTGTACATCAGTGGTATCCATTGAAACATCAACCGTTGTTGACGTTGAGCCTTGATCCACTTGATCTGATGTAACGTTATCTAATGGATTCAATTGAGTATCTGGAGAAATAGCTGGAGTTGTATCAACTGATGAATCTTGAATTGGTTCAAGATTATTAGTAACAGGAGGTGGTAGGGAGGATGAAGAAGCAACAGGTGAATCAGTTAGTGTTGTATCTTCATCAAAAAGACTTTGTTGAGTCTCCAAAGTAGTTGACTGTGACGGTGTAACCGGTACGGCTTGAACATTTGAAATCCGTTGAGGAGCATAAAGACTATCAAACAAGATATTCAGTTCCTCTGATGTAACCGTAGGAACACCCTTCGTTGAGAAAATTAAGTTTTGCGCAGAAGAAGAAGTAGCCAGGTTAGGATGGGGTTTTGAACTGAGTTGTTCAAAAGCCATTCCCGAAAATTCATCGAACTTGACATTGATGCTCTCTTTAATCGTTTTTGTCCGTTTGTGATAAACCCGATAAGCAACTTTGTTCGAAGAATATCCGAGAAATATGGCTTGATCGCCATTTGGATCAAACTTTCCGAGGCTGTCAAAATCGTTAAGCACATAGCATATACAACTAAAGACACAGAAATATTTGACATTCGGGCGTCTACCAAATAATAACTCATATGGAGTTTTATCAAAACGTTTATTAACAATGCAACGATTTTTGGTATAGCATGCAGTGGAAATGGCCTCCCCCCACATTTTTGGAGGTAGTTTGGAGTAAGCAAGCATCGTTTCTAGCTGCTTCGCATAACGTACGATTACGTCGTTCGATGACTCCATTCTATTGGGGGGTCCGAGCAGTAGAGAACTGATGTTCAATGCCTTGGTCTTTCAAATAACTATCAAGCAGGTCATTCTTAAATTCCGTCCCATTATCAGTTCGAATGCTCTTAACATGTTTGTTAAAAGAGCGTTGAGTCTTTTTAATGAACTCAATGATAATGACGGGGGTCTCTGACTTAGTTCGCAAAAGAAAAATCCATGTAAAACGAGTATAGTCATCGATAATGACAAGCACATGTTTCTTGCCACCGAGGCTAGAAATACGCATGGGTCCACATAAGTCCATATGCAATAGTTGCAAAGACGATGAAGTACTGGGGTTTTTCTTAAGTGGATGATTAGCCCGTTTCAGCTTACCCATCGCACATGATGGACACACATGATGCTTATCATAGTGAAAGGTAGGAATACCATCAACTAAGTCTTTAGAGACTAGTCGATTGATACCCTTGTAATTCAGGTGTGACATCCGATGATGCCATAACCATGAATTTTCTTTGGTAGAACGAGTGGCCAAACACATGGTTGTATGTGAAGGTGCATCATGGAGGTCAATAGTGTATAGTGAAGCACAACGTTTACCAACAAGAAGATCATTTCCTTCGGTGGATTGCACCGAGCATTGTCGACGTTCAAACAGAACTTTAAGATCTCCATCGCAGAATTGACTTACACTAAATAAACTGCACCCCAAACCTTCAACATATGAAACCCGTTTGATTGTTATGCCATTTTGCTCAAAATCTCCGTAACCCATTATCGCTGCAATTTCATCATTTCCAAAAGTAACCGTTCCTAGGAATTTGTCAATGAAGTTGACAAGTAAGGATTTATCGCTCGTCATGTGTCGAGAACAACCGGAATCGATATACCAAACACAAACGTCGAAACCCTGTAAATGTGAATTTCCTAGAGTTTAGGTACCCAAAGTTTCTTGGGTCCTCTACGGTTAGTACCAACAATAAACTTTGGATCAACGACAAGATAATCATGTAAAGCATCATGCAGTTTAGACAATAAAGCATCATTTAAAACCACATTATGTAGTGACCCGAACTTTTCCATGTTTATATATATTAATTGAGATTGATATTTACATGATTAAATGTTTCCAACATGTTAAGCAATCAAACTTGTTAAGACTTGATTAATTGAAATATGTTTCATATAGACAATTGACCACCCAAGTTGACCGGTGATTCACGAACGTTAAAACTTGTAAAAACTATATGATGACATATATATGGATATATATATAGTTAACATGATACTATGATAAGTAAACATATCATTAAGTATATTAACAATGAACTACATATGTAAAAACAAGACTACTAACTTAATGATTTTTAAACGAGACATATATGTAACGATTATCGTTGTAAAGACATTTAATGTATATATATCATATTAAGAGATATTCATACATGATAATATCATGATAATATAATAATTTAAAATCTCATTTGATATTATAAACATTGGGTTAACAACATTTAACAAGATCGTTAACCTAAAGGTTTCAAAACAACACTTACATGTAACGACTAACGATGACTTAACGACTCAGTTAAAATGTATATACATGTAGTGTTTTAATATGTATTTATACACTTTTGAAAGACTTCAATACACTTATCAAAATACTTCTACTTAACAAAAATGCTTACAATTACATCCTCGTTCAGTTTCATCAACAATTCTACTCGTATGCACCCGTATTCGTACTCGTACAATACACAGCTTTTAGATGTATGTACTATTGGTATATACACTCCAATGATCAGCTCTTAGCAGCCCATGTGAGTCACCTAACACATGTGGGAACCATCATTTGGCAACTAGCATGAAATATCTCATAAAATTACAAAAATATGAGTAATCATTCATGACTTATTTACATGAAAACAAAATTACATATCCTTTATATCTAATCCATACACCAACGACCAAAAACACCTACAAACACTTTCATTCTTCAATTTTCTTCATCTAGTTGATCTCTCTCAAGTTCTATCTTCAAGTTCTAAGTGTTCTTCATAAATTCCAAAAGTTCTAGTTTCATAAAATCAAGAATACTTTCAAGTTTGCTAGCTCACTTCCAATCTTGTAAGGTGATCATCCAACCTCAAGAAATCTTTGTTTCTTACAGTAGGTTATCATTCTAATACAAGGTAATAATCATATTCAAACTTTGGTTCAATTTCTATAACTATAACAATCTTATTTCAAGTGATGATCTTACTTGAACTTGTTTTCGTGTCATGATTCTGCTTCAAGAACTTCGAGCCATCCAAGGATCCATTGAAGCTAGATCCATTTTTCTCTTTTCCAGTAGGTTTATCCAAGGAACTTAAGGTAGTAATTATGTTCATAACATCATTCAATTCATACATATAAAGCTATCTTATTCGAAGGTTTAAACTTGTAATCACTAGAACATAGTTTAGTTAATTCTAAACTTGTTCGCAAACAAAAGTTAATCCTTCTAACTTGACTTTTAAAATCAACTAAACACATGTTCTAAATCTATATGATATGCTAACTTAATGATTTAAAACCTGGAAACACGAAAAACACCGTAAAACCGGATTTACGCCGTCGTAGTAACACCGCGGGCTGTTTTGGGTTAGTTAATTAAAAACTATGATAAACTTTGATTTTAAAGTTGTTATTCTGAGAAAATGATTTTTATTATGAACATGAAACTATATCCAAAAATTATGATTAAACTCAAAGTGGAAGTATGTTTTCTAAAATGGTCATCTAGACGTCGTTCTTTCGACTGAAATGACTACCTTTACAAAAACGACTTGTAACTTATTTTTTCGACTATAAACCTATACTTTTCTGTTTAGATTCATAAAATAGAGTTCAATATGAAACCATAGCAATTTGATTCACTCAAAACGGATTTAAAATGAAGAAGTTATGGGTAAAACAAGATTGGATAATTTTTCTCATTTTAGCTACGTGAAAATTGGTAACAAATCTATTCCAACCATAACTTAATCAACTTGTATTGTATATTATGTAATCTTGAGATACCATAGACACGTATACAATGTTTCGACCTATCATGTCGACACATCTATATATATTTCGGAACAACCATAGACACTCTATATGTGAATGTTGGAGTTAGCTATACAGGGTTGAGGTTGATTCCAAAATATATATAGTTTGAGTTGTGATCAATACTGAGATACGTATACACTGGGTCGTGGATTGATTCAAGATAATATTTATCGATTTATTTCTGTACATCTAACTGTGGACAACTAGTTGTAGGTTACTAACGAGGACAGCTAACTTAATAAACTTAAAACATCAAAATATATTAAAAGTGTTGTAAATATATTTTGAACATACTTTGATATATATGTATATATTGTTATAGGTTCGTGAATCAACCAGTGGCCAAGTCTTACTTCCCGACGAAGTAAAAATCTGTGAAAGTGAGTTATAGTCCCACTTTTAAAATCTAATATTTTTGGGATGAGAATACATGCAGGTTTTATAAATGATTTACAAAATAGACACAAGTACGTGAAACTACATTCTATGGTTGAATTATCGAAATCGAATATGCCCCTTTTTATTAAGTCTGGTAATCTAAGAATTAGGGAACAGACACCCTAATTGACGCGAATCTAAAGATAGATCTATTGGGCCTAACAAACCCCATCCAAAGTACCGGATGCTTTAGTACTTCGAAATTTATATCATATCCGAAGGGTGTCCCGGAATGATGGGGATATTCTTATATATGCATCTTGTTAATGTCGGTTACCAGGTGTTCACCATATGAATGATTTTTATCTCTATGTATGGGATGTGTATTGAAATATGAAATCTTGTGGTCTATTGTTACGATTTGATATATATAGGTTAAACCTATAACTCACCAACATTTTTGTTGACGTTTAAAGCATGTTTATTCTCAGGTGAATATTAAGAGCTTCCGCTGTTGCATACTAAAATAAGGACAAGATTTGGAGTCCATGTTTGTATGATATTGTGTAAAAACTGCATTCAAGAAACTGATTTCGATGTAACATATTTGTAATGTAAACCATTATGTAATGGTCGTGTGTAAACAGGATATTTTAGATTATCATTATTTGATAATCTACGTAAAGCTTTTTAAACCTTTATTTATGAAATAAAGGTTATGGTTTGTTCTAAAAATGAATGCAGTCTTTGAAAAACGTCTCATATAGAGGTCAAAACCTCGCAACGAAATCAATTAATATGGAACGTTTTTAATCAATAAGAACGGGACATTTCAGTTGGTATCCGAGCGTTGGTCTTAGAGAACCAGAATTTTTCATTAGTGTGTCTTATCGAGTTTGTTAGGATGCATTAGTGACTCTGGACTTCGACTGTGTTTACTTGAAAAATGATTGCTTAACAAATTTTGTTGGAAACTATATATTTTTAACATGTGAATATTATGTGATATATTAATCTCTTAACGCGTTTGATATTATGTGATAGATGTCTACCTCTAGAACAAGTCCTATTGACTCACCTAATAATAATGAAGAGTCAAATGTAAATTGGAATGATTCGTGGACTGATTCACAAGTTCCCGAAGAGGAACCGGAAGAAGAGTCGGAACCGGAAGAAGAATCGGAACCGGAAGAAGAATCGGAACCGGATGAAGAAATAGAACCGGTGGGGGAAATAATAAAACGGTTAAGTAAAAGAAAATCCTCAACCAACCGACCAAGGTTAATTATGGTCAATGGTGTTTCCGCCAAGGAAGCAAAATATTGGGAGGATTACCAATTCTCCGATGAATCGGATTCCGACGAGAATTCCGATGATGTTATAGAAATTACCCCAACTGAATTTAAAAAGGCAAAAGAAAATAATAAGGGAAAGGGCATAAAAATAGAGAAATCTAATTCCAACCCCGATGAACTTTATATGTATCGTCAACGCCCGAAGTCCTTAAGTTGTAACAATGACCCGGGAACCTCTAAACCACCAGGTTTTTCTAAACCAATGTGGACAACGACGGCTCGTATTAGGGGAACATCATATATCCCTAGAAACTTGGCAAAACGAACCAAAACCGAAGAAGAAGAAACGAGCGAGTCGGAATAAGATAGTTGTATTCGTGTGGTGTAATATATGTAATATAGTGTTCTTATGCTTTATGATATATGTAAAAATTGCTTGTATTAATAAGTATTTTTTTATGAATCTAACTCTTGTCTATTTTACAGTTTAAAAACACAAAATGGATAGACAACCCAATATTTTAAGAGACCTACCCGGAGACATGATTGATGAAATCTTGTCTAGAGTCGGCCAGAATTCCTCGGTACAACTATTTAAGGCGAGATCAGTTTGTAAGACATTCGAAGAACGTTCCAAGAATGTCTTAGTTTATAAGAGACTTTCGTTTGAAAGATGGGGGATATCACATTGGGAAACCCATAAGTTACGATGTGTTTACTTTGACGCATATATTGCGGGGAACCCAAATGCTATTTTACGCAACGGGTTAAGAAATTATTTTGACTCAATATATCCGAATATTGGACTTCGTGATTTAGAAAAAGCGGCTAACATGCAACATAAAGAAGCATGTTATGCTTACGGATTAGTAATGTTCGCTTCTCACCAAAGTGAGAACAAGAACATCGGGCTACAACTATTAAACAAAACGTTTCCACAAGTGACGGAGTCGGTAATTGGGGTAAGAAATGAGGTTTTTAGATTATTACGGGACTGTTGGACATTACGTAACCCTCGTCCCTTTGACGACGTTACAACACGCTGTCTTATCAACGGCCATAACGGTTATGTTGCACAAGACCAAGGATGGGAAGTAGTCCTAGTAAAACCAGAATGCATGACTTGTTTCTGGACGTATGAATTACGTGTCTTTATTGCCTTTGCTGAACGACTTGTGTACTAGCTAGAATTATCTTCACAACCATCTTGTATCAAATTTATTGTGTGCTATATTTCATGCTATATGTAAAATAAGCGGTATTGTAAGTTTGTAAAATATTGTGTAAAAGTTTGAACGCGAAATATTATTATAATCAGTTTTTCATATAGAATTGTAGTAGTTGAATTGTATATTAGCTACTAAGTATGAACTTAACGGGTAGGTACTACCCGAATTTAAACTTATAAAACGCTAATATGAAGAAAAAGCTTTTATAAATGAGTTCATATTATGCTACGAAATACTATTAACTACTCTTAATATTCTGTATGATTAACTTGTTCCATTTAACTATTTTGAAGGAAATGGCACCGACTACTCGACACACCGTGAATATGAATGAAGAGGAATTCTGTACTTTTCTAGCTTCAAACATAGCCGCAGTACAGGTTGCGCTACATACCAACAATAACCTTGGATCTAGCAGTACAGGAAATCGTGTAGGATGCACCTACAAAGAATTCACTGCCTGCAAACCTTTGGAATTTGATGGAACCGAAGGACCGATCGGATTGAAACGGTGGACCGAGAAGGTCGAATCGGTGTTTGCCATAAGTAAGTGTACTGAAGAGGACAAAGTAAAGTACGCTACGCATACCTTCACAGGTTCTGCGTTAACATGGTGGAATACCTATCTAGAGCAAGTGGGACAAGACGATGCGTACGCACTACCGTGGTCAGCATTCAAGCACTTGATGAACGAGAAGTACCGTCCCAGAACCGAGGTCAATAAGCTCAAGACAGAACTTAGAGGATTACGAACCCAAGGATTTGATATTACCACGTACGAAAGACGATTCACAGAATTGTGCCTATTGTGTCGGGAGCATTCGAAGATGAGGAAGAGAAGATCGACGCGTTTGTGAAAGGATTACCGGAAAGAATCCAAGAAGATATAAGTTCACACGAGCCCGCCTCCATACAACAGGCATGTAGAATGGCTCATAAACTCGTGAACCAAATTGAAGAAAGAATTAAAGAACTGACTGCTGAAGAGGCCAATGTGAAGCAAGTCAAAAGAAAGTGGGAGGAAAACGGTGATAAGAATCACCAATACAATAACAACAGCAATTACAACAATAATCGCAACAATTATCCCAACAATCGCAACATCAATCGCAACTACAACAAACGGCCCAACAACAACAACAACAACAACAGCAACTACAACAATCATCCCAACAATAATAATAACCGCAACAACAACAACAATCAGAAACAGCTATGCCAAAGGTGTGAAAAGAATCACTCGGGGTTCTGCACCAAATTTTGCAACAAGTGTAAAAGAAATGGTCATAGCGCGGCGAAGTGTGAGGTCTACGGACCAGGGGTTAATAGAACGAAAGGAACAAATGGTGTCGGAACGAGTAATGGCGGAGCAAGTAGTGTCGGAGCAAGTTATGCCAATGTAGTTTGTTATAAATGTGGAAAACCGGGCCACATTATTAGAAATTGCCCGAACCAGGAGAACACCAATGGACAAGGCCGTGGAAGAGTTTTCAATATTAATGCGGCAGAGGCACAGGAAGACCCGGAGCTTGTTACGGGTACGTTTCTTATTGACAATAAATCTGCTTACGTTTTATTTGATTCGGGTGCGGATAGAAGCTATATGAGTAGAGATTTTTGTGCTAAATTAAGTTGTCCATTGACGCCTTTAGATAGTAAATTTTTACTCGAATTAGCAAATGGTAAATTAATTTCAGCAGATAATATATGTCGGAATCGAGAAATTAAACTAGCGAAACATTTAAGATTGATTTGATACCAGTAGAGTTAGGGAGTTTTGATGTGATAATCGGTATGGACTGGTTGAAAGAAGTGAAAGCGGAGATCGTTTGTTACAAAAATGCAATTCGCATTATACGAGAAAAAGAAAAACCCTTAATGGTGTACGGAGAAAAGGGCAACACGAAGCTACATCTTATTAGTAATTTGAAGGCACAAAAACTAATAAGAAAAGGTTGCTATGCTGTTCTAGCACACGTCGAGAAAGTACAAACTGAAGAAAAGAGCATCAATGATGTTCCCGTCGCAAAAGAATTTCCTGATGTATTTCCGAAAGAATTACCGGGATTACCCCCACATCGATCCGTTGAATTTCAAATAGATCTTGTACCAGGAGCTGCACCAATAGCTCGTGCTCCTTACAGACTCACACCCAGCGAGATGAAAGAACTACAAAGCCAATTACAAGAACTTTTAGAGCGTGGTTTCATTCGACCAAGCACATCACCGTGGGGAGCTCCTGTTTTGTTTGTCAAGAAGAAAGATGGTACATTCAGGTTGTGTATCGACTACCGAGAGTTGAACAAACTTACCATCAAGAACCTCTACCCACTACCGAGAATCGATGACTTATTTGATCAACTACAAGGCTCGTCTGTTTATTCAAAGATTGACTTACGTTCCGGGTATCATCAAATGCGGGTGAAAGAAGATGATATTCCAAAGACTGCTTTCAGAACACGTTACGGTCATTACGAGTTTATGGTCATGCCGTTTGGTTTAACTAATGCACCAGCTATGTTCATGGACCTTATGAACCGAGTGTGTGGACCATACCTTGACAAGTTTGTCATTGTTTTCATTGATGACATACTTATTTACTCAAAGAATGACCAAGAACATGGTGAACATTTGAGAAAGGTGTTAGAAGTATTGAGGAAGGAAGAATTGTACGCTAAGTTTTCAAAGTGTGCATTTTGGTTGGAAGAAGTTCAATTCCTCGGTCACATAGTGAACAAAGAAGGTATTAAGGTGGATCCGGCAAAGATAGAAACTGTTGAAAAGTGGGAAACCCCAAAAACTCCGAAACACATACGCCAGTTTTTAGGACTAGCTGGTTACTACAGAAGGTTCATCCAAGACTTTTCCAGAATAGCAAAACCCTTGACTGCATTAACGCATAAAGGGAAGAAATTTGAATGGAATGATGAACAAGAGAAAGCGTTTCAGTTATTGAAGAAAAAGCTAACTACGGCACCTATATTGTCATTGCCTGAAGGGAATGATGATTTTGTGATTTATTGTGATGCATCAAAGCAAGGTCTCGGTTGTGTATTAATGCAACGAACGAAGGTGATTGCTTATGCGTCTAGACAATTGAAGATTCACGAACAAAATTATACGACGCATGATTTGGAATTAGGCGCGGTTGTTTTTGCATTAAAGACTTAGAGGCACTACTTATATGGGGTCAAAAGTATTATATATACCGACCACAAAAGTCTTCAACACATATTTAATCAGAAACAACTGAATATGAGGCAGCGTAGGTGGATTGAATTATTGAATGATTACGACTTTGAGATTCGTTACCACCCGGGGAAGGCAAATGTGGTAGCCGATGCCTTGAGCAGGAAGGACAGAGAACCCATTTGAGTAAAATCTATGAATATAATGATTCATAATAACATTACTACTCAAATAAAGGAGGCGCAACAAGGAGTTTTAAAAGAGGGAAATTTAAAGGATGAAATACCCAAAGGATCGGAGAAGCATCTTAATATTCGGGAAGACGGAACCCGGTATAGGGCTGAAAGGATTTGGGTACCAAAATTTGGAGATATGAGAGAAATGGTACTTAGAGAAGCTCATAAAACCAGATACTCAATACATCCTGGAAGGGGGAAGATGTAAAAGGATCTCAAGAAACATTTTTGGTGGCAGGGTATGAAAGCCGATGTTGCTAAATACGTAGGAGAATGTTTGACGTGTTCTAAGGTCAAAGCTGAGCATCAGAAACCATCAGGTCTACTTCAACAACCCGAAATCCCGGAATGGAAATGGGAAAACATTACCATGGATTTCATCACTAAATTGCCAAGGACTGCAAGTGGTTTTGATACTATTTGGGTAATAGTTGATCGTCTCACCAAATCAGCACACTTCTTGCCAATAAGAGAAGATGACAAGATGGAGAAGTTAGCACGACTGTATTTGAAGGAAGTCATCTCCAGACATGGAATACCAATCTCTATTATCTCTGATAGGGATGGCAGATTTATTTCAAGATTCTGGCAGACATTACAGCAAGCATTAGGAACTCGTCTAGACATGAGTACTGCCTATCATCCACAAACTGATGGGCAGAGCGAAAGGACGATACAAACGCTTGAAGACATGCTACGAGCATGTGTTATTGATTTCGGAAACAGTTGGGATCGACATCTACCGTTAGCAGAATTTTCCTACAACAACAGCTACCATTCAAGCATTGAGATGGCGCCGTTTGAAGCACTTTATGGTAGAAAGTGCAGGTCTCCGATTTGTTGGAGTGAAGTGGGGGATAGACAGATTACGGGTCCGGAGATTATACAAGAAACTACCGAGAAGATCATCCAAATTCAACAACGGTTGAAAACCGCCCAAAGTCGACAAAAGAGCTACGCTGACATTAAAAGAAAAGATATAGAATTTGAAATTGGAGAGATGGTCATGCTTAAAGTTGCACCTTGGAAAGGCATTGTTCGATTTGGTAAACGAGGGAAATTAAATCCAAGGTATATTGGACCATTCAAGATTATTGATCGTATCGGACCAGTAGCTTACCGACTAGAGTTACCAGAACAACTCGCGGCTGTACATAACACTTTCCACGTCTCGAATTTAAAGAAATGTTTTGCTAAAGAAGATCTCACTATTCCGTTAGATGAAATCCAAATCAACGAAAAACTTCAATTCATCGAAGAACCCGTCGAAATAATGGATCGTGAGGTTAAAAGACTTAAGCAAAACAAGATACCAATTGTTAAGGTTCGATGGAATGCTCGTAGAGGACCCGAGTTCACCTGGGAGCGTGAAGATCAGATGAAGAAGAAATACCCGCATCTATTTCCAGAAGATTCGTCAACACCTTCAACAGCTTAAAATTTCGGGACGAAATTTATTTAACGGGTAGGTACTGTAGTGACCCGAACTTTTCCATGTTTATATATATTAATTGAGATTGATATTTACATGATTAAATGTTTCCAACATGTTAAGCAATCAAACTTGTTAAGACTTGATTAATTGAAATATGTTTCATATAGACAATTGACCACCCAAGTTGACCGGTGATTCACGAACGTTAAAACTTGTAAAAACTATATGATGACATATATATGGATATATATATAGTTAACATGATACTATGATAAGTAAACATATCATTAAGTATATTAACAATGAACTACATATGTAAAAACAAGACTACTAACTTAATGATTTTTAAACGAGACATATATGTAACGATTATCGTTGTAAAGACATTTAATGTATATATATCATATTAAGAGATATTCATACATGATAATATCATGATAATATAATAATTTAAAATCTCATTTGATATTATAAACATTGGGTTAACAACATTTAACAAGATCGTTAACCTAAAGGTTTCAAAACAACACTTACATGTAACGACTAACGATGACTTAACGACTCAGTTAAAATGTATATACATGTAGTGTTTTAATATGTATTTATACACTTTTGAAAGACTTCAATACACTTATCAAAATACTTCTACTTAACAAAAATGCTTACAATTACATCCTCGTTCAGTTTCATCAACAATTCTACTCGTATGCACCCGTATTCGTACTCGTACAATACACAGCTTTTAGATGTATGTACTATTGGTATATACACTCCAATGATCAGCTCTTAGCAGCCCATGTGAGTCACCTAACACATGTGGGAACCATCATTTGGCAACTAGCATGAAATATCTCATAAAATTACAAAAATATGAGTAATCATTCATGACTTATTTACATGAAAACAAAATTACATATCCTTTATATCTAATCCATACACCAATGACCAAAAACACCTACAAACACTTTCATTCTTCAATTTTCTTCATCTAATTGATCTCTCTCAAGTTCTATCTTCAAGTTCTAAGTGTTCTTCATAAATTCCAAAAGTTCTAGTTTCATAAAATCAAGAATACTTTCAAGTTTGCTAGCTCACTTCCAATCTTGTAAGGTGATCATCCAACCTCAAGAAATCTTTGTTTCTTACAGTAGGTTATCATTCTAATACAAGGTAATAATCATATTCAAACTTTGGTTCAATTTCTATAACTATAACAATCTTATTTCAAGTGATGATCTTACTTGAACTTGTTTTCGTGTCATGATTCTGCTTCAAGAACTTCGAGCCATCCAAGGATCCATTGAAGCTAGATCCATTTTTCTCTTTTCCAGTAGGTTTATCCAAGGAACTTAAGGTAGTAATTATGTTCATAACATCATTCGATTCATACATATAAAGCTATCTTATTCGAAGGTTTAAACTTGTAATCACTAGAACATAGTTTAGTTAATTCTAAACTTGTTCGCAAACAAAAGTTAATCCTTCTAACTTGACTTTTAAAATCAACTAAACACATGTTCTAAATCTATATGATATGCTAACTTAATGATTTAAAACCTGGAAACACGAAAAACACCGTAAAACCGGATTTACGCCGTCGTAGTAACACCGCGGGCTGTTTTGGGTTAGTTAATTAAAAACTATGATAAACTTTGATTTTAAAGTTGTTATTCTGAGAAAATGATTTTTATTATGAACATGAAACTATATCCAAAAATTATGATTAAACTCAAAGTGGAAGTATGTTTTCTAAAATGGTCATCTAGACGTCGTTCTTTCGACTGAAATGACTACCTTTACAAAAACGACTTGTAACTTATTTTTCCGACTATAAACCTATACTTTTCTGTTTATATTCATAAAATAGAGTTCAATATGAAACTATAGCAATTTGATTCACTCAAAACGGATTTAAAATGAAGAAGTTATGGGTAAAACAAGATTGGATAATTTTTCTCATTTTAGCTACGTGAAAATTGGTAACAAATCTATTCCAACCATAACTTAATCAACTTGTATTGTATATTATGTAATCTTGAGATACCATAGACACGTATACAATGTTTCGACCTATCATGTCGACACATCTATATATATTTCGGAACAACCATAGACACTCTATATGTGAATGTTGGAGTTAGCTATACAGGGTTGAGGTTGATTCCAAAATATATATAGTTTGAGTTGTGATCAATACTGAGATACATATACACTGGGTCGTGGATTGATTCAAGATAATATTTATCGATTTATTTCTGTACATCTAACTGTGGACAACTAGTTGTAGGTTACTAACGAGGACAGCTGACTTAATAAACTTAAAACATCAAAATATATTAAAAGTGTTGTAAATATATTTTGAACATACTTTGATATATATGTATATATTGTTATAGGTTCGTGAATCAACCAGTGGCCAAGTCTTACTTCCCGACGAAGTAAAAATCTGTGAAAGTGAGTTATAGTCCCACTTTTAAAATCTAATATTTTTGGGATGAGAATACATGCAGGTTTTATAAATGATTTACAAAATAGACACAAGTACGTGAAACTACATTCTATGGTTGAATTATCGAAATCGAATATGCCCCTTTTTATTAAGTCTGGTAATCTAAGAATTAGGGAACAGACACCCTAATTGACGCGAATCCTAAAGATAGATCTATTGGGCCTAACAAACCCCATCCAAAGTACCGGATGCTTTAGTACTTCGAAATTTATATCATATCCGAAGGGTGTTCCGGAATGATGGGGATATTCTTATATATGCATCTTGTTAATGTCGGTTACCAGGTGTTCACCATATGAATGATTTTTATCTCTATGTATGGGATGTGTATTGAAATATGAAATCTTGTGGTCTATTGTTACGATTTGATATATATAGGTTAAACCTATAACTCACCAACATTTTTGTTGACGTTTAAAGCATGTTTATTCTCAGGTGAATATTAAGAGCTTCCGCTGTTGCATACTAAAATAAGGACAAGATTTGGAGTCCATGTTTGTATGATATTGTGTAAAAACTGCATTCAAGAAACTGATTTCGATGTAACATATTTGTATTGTAAACCATTATGTAATGGTCGTGTGTAAACAGGATATTTTAGATTATCATTATTTGATAATCTACGTAAAGCTTTTTAAACCTTTATTTATGAAATAAAGGTTATGGTTTGTTCTAAAAATGAATGCAGTCTTTGAAAAACGTCTCATATAGAGGTCAAAACCTCGCAACGAAATCAATTAATATGGAACGTTTTTAATCAATAAGAACGGGACATTTCACATTACATGAAGCATCATACGCAATATCAAGTTTTACATCGTTATCAAAAGTCTTAACACACAACTTATTCCAAGTAGATGTTTTGTTCACAGACAAAAATTGAAAAACATGAGATGATTTCGTAGGCCGACTAGCAGATTGCGTTGGTTTGGTTGCTACTTTCTTAGTCGTGGACTTAGGAACCCATACAGATTTGTAATTCAAGTTTGGATTATGACCTGTGACACGAGAAAGACCTTTGTTAGTTAGACGTCCAAACTCTTCAGTTGACACATGAGATGATTGATTTTGCAAAATTTCCAATTTGATTTTACATTCTTTTGCATCATACTCACTTAAATTAGGTTTAGGACTTGTGTGTTGTGTGCACTTAACTGATGTCGTTAAAAGACTCGCTTTTGAAGTATTTTTCATTGAAATCATAGGAATCTTTTCAGTTGACACAGAACCATCGGGAGAATGAACCTTTTTGACAACAAATTGAGTTGTAGAAACAACTTTTGAACCACGATTGCCAAATTGAGAACGGAAAGGATTTTTAAGAATAGTAATGGGTTTTACATCCTTAGATGTTGACATTCCCTTTCCCTTCTTAGTAATCCCACCAATACATTCAAGCACATTGGTTTCAACATTAGACGATTTCTTAAGTGTGTTAGCCTGTTTCAGTTGAATTATCTTTTGTTTTAAGCTTTTAATCTCAAGACATAATTCTTCAGCAGAAACTATCACTTCACCCTCCTTAAAAGCATAGGAACATTCTTTCTTAGGCAGTGAAGGCAATTTATCACACAGAGCAAGCATTTGTTCTAATGATTGGCACTTAAGTTGCAAGTCAATATTCTCCTTTTCTAGTTGAGCTACTATACGATTCAAATTCCATATAGCAGGTAAATGCAAATAATAATCGTGCAAAGGATCAAGTTGACTTTCAAAATCTATCAAAGGTTCAATGATCGGTTCAGTATGAGATTCTACTTTTTCATCTAAAGAATTTTGACCTAGAGATTCTGTCTCAAAGAAAACAGTTAGTTCATGTGCTAGGTCTTCATGAAAAACATTATCAGAATATGCAGGTAAAGCAGGTAGAACTGGTTTCACATCAAAAGTTGGTTCATCAAACACCTCATCTATGTTAACAATGCTAGAACTAGGTTTGTTAAACACGTCATTCTCAAGCATTAAAATGTATTTTTCTAACATGAGTGTAGGTATGTAAACCAATCTACGTGTCGACACATAATTAGCACATTGCACATTCTTTTCAGTTTCAACAAGTTCCTTCAAGAAAGCAGGATTTGATTTACCCATTTTTGCATTAATTTTCTCATACATTAAGCTAATTTGATGGTATTTTTTAGATTTGCGATTAATAATGATATCATCAAAATCAGCATCAGAAGAATGCACAAAATGCGGTGGTAAACCAGCTTGAAAGTAATCAGAATGATATAATCCTGGAATCTTTTTAGAAGCTCCATCTAAGATCTTAGGATCTTCAAAACCCAACCCCCACTTTTCACCATGAATCATTTTTGGTCTATTCATGAAAATCGTTTGTTTTGAAAGTTCTATATCCATGATAGCTTTGGATTGCTCTGTTCGATAGAGTTTTTCCTCATATCGAGCAAGTTGAGCTTTCATTAGAACAGACTCTTTTGACAATGAAGAGATTTCAGTGTCTTTTTCAATTATTGCGTTTTCCAAATAAATAATTTTCTTGTTTAGCTTTGAAAGTGTGGGTTCATGTTGGTTTTTTAAATCTAAAAGATCTTTTTCTAAGAATTGAACTTTTTCTGCAAGTCGTTCAGATTTTAAACGATAATCAATTCGTTCAACTTTAATCGGATGAATTATCTTTTTAAGATCTTCCAACTCAGATTCCGAGGAGCTGAGTTGGACGGTCAACTTTTGCAATTCCGATTGTAATTTGGATGAAGATGGTTTGGTCTCAGAAAGTTTGATTTTATCTTTTAAAACCTTGTTTTCAGATTTTAAGCCTTTGACTTCTTTTGACATTGAGACCAGATTCTTCATCAAGTCATTTTTACATTTTTATAAAATCAGGTGAGATTTCAGTTGATTGTACCTCATCATCGTCAGATGTTGAGTCAGAATTCTCCAATGCTTCCTTAGCTTTGATGAGCTTAGTCACCTTGCAAACATTTGCATGGTCCACCTCTGAGTCTGAATCATCAGTCCAGTTAAACCAAGTATCATCAACCGGTTTCAGCTCTCCCCCAGTTTCCACAATCTTAGCCATTAACATTTTCTTCTTGTAGTAAGCTGCGTCCTTCTTCTTAGGCATCTTGCACTCACGAGAGTAATGACCAGCTTTGCCACAATTGAAACAGATTGAATCTTCCTTCTTGGAATCATCAGCACGTTGTTGTTTGGATTGATCAGCTTTCTTATAGTACGAGGAAGATGATGAGTGTTTGCGTTGATTGCTTGATTTGCCTTTAAACTTGTGTTTGTTCAAAGCATTTTTGAACATGGCTGCCATCTTGACTAATTCAAGGTGTGAATCATCAACATCAGAAAGATTCAACTCTTCAGAATCAGTTGATTCTTCAACAAGCACTTTCTTGGACAAGCTTTTGGAAAATGATTTGCTCTTCTTTTTGGCAATTAGATCAAGAGGATCACTTGGAGATGACTCTTTCCTTCCTTCTTGAAGTTTAGACACTTCAGGTTGGTAATGCATAAGAACTCCAACAAGCTCATGAATAGTCAACTTGTCAATCTCTTTGGTAGATCGAACAATGGCTCCATAAGGAAGCCAATCAGCATTGAGATTTTTGAGGAATTTCATTTTGACTTCAGCATGTACTTTTACAATCTTACACCTTTTCAACTCATTGAGAACACCATTGAAACGACGGTAGGTATCCTTGAGTAGTTCTTCTGGTTCCTGCTTGAAATCTTCATACAATCCCAGAGCCTTATTCAATTTAGTAACGTCTGACATGTCATAACCTTCTTGTTGTCGTTTGATCTCATCCCATATATCTTTTGCAGTAGTGTTGCTATCAACATTTTCAAATAGCTCATATGGGATAGCTTGCATGACAATATTCTTAGCCTCTATGTCACCCTGAGCTCTTTCACGTTTATCACTAGAAAGTTCATAGACTGGAATTAACATACCAGTATCCGGATGAAAATCAATAACTGGACCATCTCTCAGAGAAGCCCAAATATGTTTAGCTTTCTCACCCTTATAGTCTATGTACTGAGTAATACGATGAATCCACTGAGTGTACTTGCCATCAAACAACACTGGAGGTCGGGAATCTGATCCAATGATAAGAGTATCTTGAGTAGACATCTTAAATTGAGGTAGATTCGATATAGATTCGGTATTAAACACAATCTATGATTAGGGTTCAGTATAAAATCTAACAAGAATGTCATATTCGGTAAAGATTCAGTACAGTAGCAAATTCGGTAAGTGGTTCGGTACTGTAGCAGATTCGGTAACAATTCGGTATACCAGATTCTGTATCAGAAACTGATAAGAATCACAAGTAACACACCCAAATTCGGTATGGATTCGGTAACCACACAACTTGAAGCCTCAGAATACTTAAAACCAAAGAATTAAGTGAAACCGAGATTCTGATTCGGTAAATGACTCGGTAGTCAAATTCTGTAAAATATTATGTGTAAACTCAATCCAATTCCCTTAAATTAGATTCGGTAACCTTGCTGCACAAGAAAACAAGTTAGTAACAAACGGAATATCAATGATACCGAAGATTCAGGATACCGAATGTCAACTGTAGCAGTTGACAATACCAAGTCTAAGTCTAAAACTTAGAAATATAACAGAATCCTTTCTCAAACCACACCAATTAGCTGCGTATGAACAAACCGAATGTGATAGAATCACAAACACACCACAATCTGCAACACTTAAGATGAATTTCCAGTATTGAAGCAGATTCAGTATGACAGTTACGATACCGAGTGCTGATCAAATCTTCAAAACTTAAAGAATTGAAGAAATTGAACCGACAGAAATGTGATTTAACACCTCACGAACACAACTGAATCTTTAAATCTTCACAAAACACCAGAATCAAGCTTGAATTAAGCAATACCGAGAGTTTTAGCCACAAACTCTAAAAATCAACTTGATTCTCCATAATTGAAGTTAAAAAGCTGTAATGATGATCGAAACTCTTTCTAATAGACCTAATACACCTTTGCTGAACTTATCACAAGAATCTGAACGTCAGATTATCAAATTCGATAGTACCGAATCTGATTCATTCTACCGAGAGTATCCAGATTCTGTAATCTACAATCTCTGGATCGATATAGTGATGTAGAATCACTTCCTGGAAGCCCTGATACCAAATGATAGGTCAGATCATGTTGAGATTGAGAGAAAAGATAAGATATAGTGAGATTCGGTATATAGGAAGAAGACTCGGTATGAGAGAGAATCGGTACAAATTAAATTCCACAGCTTCTAGAACTCAGTTACAATGCAATGGCTATCTAATTAGGACTACATAGGTTCCTTACATAGCCCTCTTCTAAGGAACCTTCATTTAAGCTTAATTCACATTAACACTATACAACTTCAGGGTCCTAACATTACTTGATATAGAAAACTTCCTAAACTATGTCATTTCATACCAATATCATTTCAAGATATAAGGTACAGTAGGAAGGGAAAGTCTTGAACTTTCAAACCCGAAAATAAACTTGGTAGGGTAAATCCAAGGAGCTGTCCAGTGTAAAACCGATTACGGTATATAAGCTGGAGTAGGATCTGTCTTGCGCGATAGCTCAGTCTTCGCAATTTTAACCCTTGATCTAAATTGTACAAATTGACATGCAAGACCGATATTTATATCGCGTCAGGGGGCGCCCGGTTAAGAGTTCCATGATACTACAATCATGGGGACGGATAGCTTGCTAATCGCCGACTGAGACTTCGGTTTTCAGTTACCCTCAACCGGAATTTGAGGTTAAAACCGGAAAACGTGTCTAGTTTAAAAACTAGCATTGACATTTTCAAAATCTTAAAACGTTGTCTCAAAGATCCAATTTTCCCAAAGGATCCAAACTTTTAAAGAACTTTCACCGAAGTTCGTCTCTCCCAAATAATCCAAATGTGTGCGTGTGTTTCATAAATTGTGTGTGTATCTCAACGAGTGTGTATTCCAATTGTATAAATATGTGTTCATAAAAGTGTGAGTGTGTATTCCATTTATGTTTTATGGGTTTCATATAGCGTGAGTTTGAGTGTGTTTTGCGTAATTCGTGTGATTCGTGTAATATGTACTTTAAATAATGCGTGTGATTCATTTATGTTTGTGTTTTGTATACGAATAATTAGAACAAGACTTGCTTGAGGATAAGCAAGAGTTAAGTATGGGGGATTTTGATATTACTCAAATTAGTCATATCTTTAGTCGTAATATCATGTCCTATTGTTGTTTATTTCGTATGTAAACATAGTAATTCCATTTGTATTTCATATTATTGTAATATAGTCTAGAATCATTGTAAACTTGAAGAAATATGGAAGATTATGTATGATACAGCTCAGAGATCGAAACCAAGACCAGAAATCCAAAGACAGAAGGGTGCGCTCAGCGCACCACAAAGGGTGCGCTCAACGCACAATGCATAATTTTGATCAGAAGAATTCTTGGCCAAAACGGAAGTGCGCCAAGCCTAGTGCGCGCCGCGCACAGTAGTGCACTCAGCGCACCCCTACATGCACTTTTACCAGAAAAGCAGATTTGAACGTGCGATGTCGAGCTGTAAAGAAAAAGTGGAGTAGGTGAAGAGTGCGCTCAGCGCACCCTTACTGTGCGCGCCGCGCACAGTACTTTTCAACCACTTTTCAGCTTATTTAATTCCATTTCCAGCTTCATTTCATAGACCCCAGTTTCCTTTCTGTTCAGTGACTAAAACATACGAATCATAGTAATTCTTGGGCTTATCAAAGTGCATCTAAGCACCCAAATCATTGAAGAATCAAGGATCATTCAAGAGCTTCATCCAAGATTACTCCTAAAAGGTCAATCTTGTATTTACAATGAATTCTATATTTGTTACTATTTTGTTTAAGTTTTCAAGCATGATTGTTGGCTAGTCCATTTTATGTTCATCTAGATAAATAACCGAAATGTTGAATGTTTACTATTGATTGATTATTATTATGCACGATAGTTTGATGTTTGAATACAAGAACCATTCTTGTTAAGTTTAATCCTTTCGATTCAACTAGTTGATATGTTCATTTGATTAAGAAACATCATCTTGTTAAGTTAATGTATTGATTTACACCTAGTGACATGTGTTTATCTGTCTTTTACCAAAAGGGATAAGTTGAGTTCAAATGGTTAATTTTCAGAAGAATGTAAGAACGACTCTTGTAGATACTTTGGAATAGCTTAATTAGTATGTGTAATTGTCTAGGAGAATGACCAATTCCTTAGAATCTGTTATACACACTTTCAACTACCTAGTTCCATTAATTAACATGTGTTAGTGATTTGCCTTATCTAGTGACGTTTATAGGGATCTTATTATAACACTTAGTTAATTATTTGAGTTGGGTGAATTGAGCATTTAACCGGGCCAAGGGAATGAACTAAGTTAAACCTTTAGTTGATATAGGAGCGGATCATGTACAACACACCATTGACTTGATCATTCTTCAGGTCTTCAAACTAGTTGAATTAGTTGATTACAAATAGGAGGTCTTAGATGACAAAAATATCACTTGCGTCGTGTAATCCCGTTTGAGTGTTTGCGCAAGACTACTCTTGGTGAACCAATTAATTAGTTCTCGTGTATAACCAATCAATCCGATCTTAATCCTAAATAACATTCAACATTAAGGGTAAAAAGTCTAGATGAGCATATTTCCTTAATTTGATATCAAAACTATCTTTTACTTTCAAAAACTTAAAATATCAAAAATATTGTCTTTTAATCTTATTCATCACTTGATTCGCCCATCGTAAAAGGGCAAACCAAAACATCTTGTAATTGTAATTTTATTAGTTAATCATAATTTAGTTTATAATCCTAATTTGACTTAGATATTGTCTTTGGAACGATACACGGATTTTACCATTTACTATACTACTACACGATCGGGTACACTACCCGTTAGTGTGTAGCAATCTTTAATCGGTATTTTTCCATACTATTTCATACAAAAATTCATATACCACATTTTGCACATCAATATACGTACAACCTCTACACTAATGTATATATATAACACTTACATATAATGTATACATATTTCATATAGCTATAAACATATACATGTATAATAATAATAAATAAAGAATATATATATATATATATATATATATATATATATATATCACCTTTGACTTAAGATATGTGTGTATATATATATATATATATATATATCACATAGTTATGAATATATATGTGTATGAAAATAAATAAAGAGTATATATCATGTGGGTGTATTTATATATATAACACATATAATGATAAAATTTCATAATAACTAATCAATAAAAGAGTAATACTATTATTATTAGTATAACCTACAAACTTAACTATATAGTAAGACTTTAATTACACTAAGTATACTATCACTTATATATATATATATATATATATATATATATATATATATATATATATATATATATATAACTAATAAGTATATTAATAACTTGTTATGTGTATACACCTACAACGTGAAGGTTATAATTAAAGAAAATGTACAAAGACTACAAAAATCACCGCTACTTATGGCCTAGGGTGATCCTTGTTGCCTTATGGGAACCGCTTGTGGATTTCAAATGCCATGACTTAGATTCTGGTCAAGAATCTTGGGCGCCCGGTAACAACTGATCATTCGAGTGACTTGCATGATAGCAACGAAGTTTGGGTGAGATTGTACAACATCTTTGTTAAGAATTATAACCCGAACTTCTTAAATTTGAAGCTTACTATAAGTGGAAGCTTTCCATAAATAGTAGGTTTCCAAAAATAGAAACTTTTGAGAATAGGAACTTTTCTCGAAAACCGTCACTGTTAATATAGTTTGCTATATTAACAAATAAACTTTATGTCTATTAGACATTAACTAATCAAATGTTATATCTCTAGGTTGAGATCTCCGATTTCATACTCCGTTCATACTACTTGCGTGGAATATCTTACTTGCTACTAAGGTGAACTTCATAGCCCCACTTTTTAACTTTCTCTATTACTTATTTTGAACTTTGGGGCGAGACACATGCTTGATTTTGAAATGATTTACAATTTAGACACAAGTACCTAAACTATTTGATATGCAATTTTGTGAGACTTTTATTAAACATGTATTTATTGTTACATGCAAATCCCCGCCATAATATCGTTAATTGCTGGAATTGAAATTTTGAAAGCTTAATTATTGTGAGTATGCCTATTGAGAGTGATGTCTCTACCCATTGGCGTGATCGTCAAGGGGGTACATAATAATGATTGCCGACACCCGTACAGTGTCAGGGGTTAGTGTTTAGTTCGATATTATAACTCATGACATATTGAATATTTTGATATTTTGAACTAATTCTTGTGGTCTAAAACTTATTATGATTGTTAAACCTATGATGTTCACTCAACCATTGTGTTGACATTTTAAGCATATTTGTCTCAGGTGAAGATTCGCTTGTGTGCTGCCCTATGATGCTTAGTTAGCTGTTGCATTGGAGTCCACATATTAGACTTATCATGTCATAACCCGACCTTAACCATAAGGACGAATACAATAACATATGATTTCATCGCGAGGTATTGACCTCTATATGCGACATTTTTCAAAAACTGCATTCGTTTTTACAATACAAACCATAGCTTTTATTACAAATACAAGGTTTAAACAACTTAATAATGATTATCGTTTAGCGATAATCTTAGACTTACAAACTTTACATGTGATAATAACAATACGACTTCCAACATATTTTACATTACAAATCCTCCGATATGCAGTTTTATTTTTGACACAAATATGCATACTCAAGATCTTGCTTAAATTCAACATATTGCAGCGGAAGCTTTTAGTTATCACTTGAGAATAAACATGCTTAAAACGTCAACATAAAGTTGGTGAGATATAGGTTTAATGCCGGCAACGTTATAAATATAGACCACAAGATTTCATATATAAACGTTCTAATAAAAATATTCTAAGTTGTTGAGCACTTGATAACCATACTTAACATTTAATCAATGTCGCATATTCCCTTTATTATGAAATCTTACTACACCGTACCAAGTGTAGTCACCGAAACGAAGTACTGTGCAACCGTTGAATACTGGTCGTCCAGTCCGGTTGGGGTTGTCAGGCCCGATAGATCTATCAACAGGATTCGCGTTTACAATACCTCATGTAAATAGTAGTTACCAAGTTACAGGAAAGTATGCCAGTGGTACAACTCAACGTAGAATATATATTTTTAATCACTTGTGTCCATAACGTAAATCATAAAATGCATGTATTCTCATCCCGAAATATTTAGAGTTTAAAAGTGGGACTATATACTCACTTTTGTCTTGAAGGTATTTAACTCGACTTGGTCTCCGATAGATATCACGAACCTAACCATATATATAATATATCAACATATTTTCTTTTTAAGTAATCGTTACATTTATATATATATATATATATATATATATATATATATATATATATATATATATATATATATATATATACTTTTAATACTTTTAATATTTTCTTAGTCCGTAGTTAGCAGTCCGATGTTAGTGGTCCACAATTAGTTGTTTAAATAAAATAAATAAAGACCCCATCGTATTCGTATTGATCAGAATTAATCTCGACCCATGGTACCATGTTGTCAAGTGACGTGTTGCGTACATAAAGTACCGTGTTGTCAAATGACGTGTTGCGTACTATCATGAGGTCTTATGATTAATCTTCTCGTGTTGTTTACGGGTGGTCCTGAAATATATAAAATCAAATCATAAGTAAATATATATTAAATATTATGTTAATTAGCCAAGATATGATTAATCCGATTTTGTCATAATATGATATATTACAGGTCTTGAAGTGTTTTTAAAAATCAAATTAGAAGGATCTATTTAGTTTGCGAACAAGTTTGAAATCACTCAAACTATGTTCTTGTTGTTAAAATTTTACAACACAAAATAAGATAGCTATATAAATATGAATCGAATAAGGTTACTACCTCAAGTTACTTGGACAAAGCTACTGGAAAAGGTAAGAAAAATCTTGGAATCAAAAGAGTGGTGGAGTGGGATTGAAAGATTGGAAGTAATCTCCTTGAAATCGGATGACTATATTGATACGTTCTTGAGTAGGTAAATGAAGAGAGATTAGGGAGTGAATTAACTTGAAAGAAAATTAGAAATGAAATTGTATGTGTGTGTGTGCAAAATAGCATGATTATGGGATGGATATATAGGAGATTTAGTTTATTTTCTTGCACAAAAGTCACACATGAGGTTAAATGGCTGGTTCCCACATGTAACATCATGTCTAGTGGCTGATCATTGAAGTTTATTGTTGGTATATACCAATAGTAAATACGTATAGAAGCTGGGTATGATACGGTTACATATACCCTAGATATACTTGTAGAAATTTTGAGGAATCGGAACGAGAATTCAAATATGGACGGGTTTATAACTGTAAAAGAGGCTCAAAACTGGGCTTTTATTTTTGGGTCAAACCGGGCCAAAATAAAATTTTAAGACATTTTTAATAAAGCAATGTTAGCCCAAAAAAAAATTTCCAAGCTGACCTGGCAGCTCGACCCCAGCCAGGGGCTCTGCCCCTTGGACCCCGCCAGGGGTTGCCACCCCTTGGACCCCGCTTATCGGGGGCGCTGCCCCCGAACCCCCGTCATAATCAAGATAAGTTCAAACAAGTGTGCACTCCACACTTCCCCAAACTTGTTCGATATTTATCAAGATTATTTTGGTTACAAATTAATCTCATTACACTTAAATCATATTGGTGACATAGATCACCAACACATTATAGATTGTAAGTATATATGTCAAAGAACGTTACATATAGTTATCGTTTTGAAAACTTAAGTTAGTGGTCTCAAAGTATACTTATAACTCATTGTTGTTAGTTCACAATGAAATGTTAAACCATCCTTAAATCATGTTAAATATGTATAGATATGTACATATACATAATCGTATAATTATCGTGTGTTATATAGTTCGTGATATCATCGGTCAAATTGGACGGTCAAACGTTGTGTGAAACTCTTTTCAAAAACATAAGTCTCAACAGTTTGGATTGCTTATCATGTTGGTACGGTTTATTTTATGTAAATATTAATCTCATAAGTATAAAACGATCGGAAAAATCCGGGTCGTTACATATCATTTGTTATTTACATATGAGTTTCATTATGTAACACATTATTATGTTTCCGGTGCAAATACAATTTTTGTTATAAAGTGTCTCATTTAGAGTCGATCTCGTTTATACATACTTGTGTTATGATATCGTGAAGTCATATTTCCCTGGCCCTATTTGGGTGTATGACAATGAGCCTCTTAAAAGTTTTTTTAAAATCGATCGTTAAGAATAATATTTTATGTATATCTCTATTTGTATATGTGTTTAGTACAAATTAATTTCATTATATCACAATTTTAAACGAAGTAGAGCAGACATACATCTAAGTATATATAACGATTATCAAATAACCATTATAACTTCAATTAAAAATATCAGCTTGTGCATTTATATAATAATACACACATATTATATTAATGTAATTTTTTAAATTTATGTGCAAACTATAAATTAAATTATATATTATATGAAAGATCATTCATAAATAATAAATAATATTATAATGTTAATAAAGAAATTTCTATTTTTTAATTTTTTATTACAATAAAAACATTGTAAATAGTTTTCAATATATAACTATATATATATATATATATATATATATATATATATATATATATATATATATATATATATATATATATATATATATATATATATATATATATATATATGTGTGTGTGTGTGTGTGTGTGTGTGTGACACGTAGGATTATTATCACGCGCTTTATATAATGTATAGACACACTAAATTTAAACTCGCCTACACACGCGGAATGTTTACATGGAAAATATAATACATAACTTTTATTGCTTGACATAAAGTGATGAATTATCAGAGTGGCCAATTTTAGTATTTGTAAAATTGATAATGCTTAATTTTGTAGTCTTATGATATTATTATTTTTAAATTATAGTTATCGGGTAAAATTCTTTGCTTAGAAAAGTTTTAAAAATATTTATGATATTACTCTAATGCAATAATTATATAAGTTCAAATCAGTCATAATTTGAAATTGAAACATGTGATAATGAATACTCCGCATATGTTAAGTGGATATACTAAGAGTGCTCCCAATCAAGACAGGACTTCTTCTAGAACTAACCAACCATTCAGCGCCACATCATCTTCTTCCAGAACTAACCAACCATTCAGCGCCACATCATCACTTCCATTTCACTTCTTTTTCAGGACTAAACCCAGGACTAAACACTCCCAACAATGACACTCCTCCTTCCATATTTTTATTTTCTTTTTTAATTTTTTATATTATCAAATAATTACAATTATTTAAATAAAACTAAACTTTTATTTACTAATGATATTAAAAGAATTATTAATATTAATTATTAAATTACATTTAATTAACACTTAAAAATTAATCAAATAGCAAAAGATAAAATAAATAAAAATGTAATAAAGTACCTCATAAATAATATTGACCACATATATGTAGGACCCATAATAATAATATTTAATTAAAAAAACTCTATTTAATTATCATCTTCATCATCTACCTTCACCATCTCAAACTTTTTTTCATCATCTTCCTCCTTCCATTTTTTTCATCAGAATCACCTCACCATCTCAAACTTTAGAAACAAAAAAAGAAATAAAAAAAATGAAAAAGGTCATAAATTAGCAAAGTCCGTCCACAAATCTGATTCAAATAGACGAGAGGAAGGACGGAGGTGGCTGGGCGGGCTGTGGGCGGCACCTGGGCGGCCTTCGTGCCATCGGCGCCCAGGCTGGGCGGAGCTCCTGGGCGAACCGTTGGGACCTCCCTAATAATAAAAGAATTAAGATTTGTATTCATTGTCAAGGGTGTAACCTTATAAAGACCCAAGAGGGCCAGGGCCTCCTCATATTTTTGGGCCAGTAGTATAAATTTTTAATATTTTATGGGCTGAGAACTTTTAAAGCTTAATGAGCCTCCCTAAAATATTTATATCCTTTCATTTTTATCTAGAATAACCCCTGCCTCTCATTTTGTAGTGTAATATATTTATTTATTTATTTTGAATATTCAATTTTGGTCTCCCGAACAGAAAAACTCACGTTCCGCCTACGTCCATCGTGGAATGATAAATGTTTATTACTCCCTCCGTTCCCGAAAAACAGTCAGCTTTGACTTTTTGTTGGATTTAAGATATAATGATGAATTGTCTAATTTGTCCTTTATTTAATGTAGTTATAAAAAGTAACTAATAAAGTAATTGCTATAATTAAAGTTAAATTTTCAAAATTAAAAGGGACATAATTGGTACTTTAATGATATTTAATTGTTATTTAGAGAAATAGACAATAATTTTGAAACAAACGAAAATAGAAAGGTGAACAGTTTTTTTGGGACGGATGGAGTATATTACTATAACATAGATGTTAAAATAATAAAAACAAATATTTGAATACTAATTTCTGATTAAATAATTGAATCTTAATTTGAAAATTATACCTATTGTAACATCCCTACCCGTAATACAAACGATCACGCGGAAATATCAATTAAATTTTTTTTACTGGAACAGCATATGGCGCGGCGCGCCATATGGCCGCGCGGCGCGCCAAACTGGCCTGTCCAAAAAGTCATGAAATGCGAAAATGTTTGACCACTTCCCGACGTATTTAGACAAAACGCTTTTAACCATACATTAATATATGTAGAACTAACACGTTCCATTAATAAAATTAGTTTTACGAAGACCGGGCCCACATCGGCCGTTTTACGACTTTCGTACGAAAATACAAGTTTTCAACCACATAATTTGTAATACAAAATAAAGGCCGAGCATGGCGATTGGGGATACGTTACCCAATCCTAATCAATCCAAAAGCAAGCCTTCTAAAGCAACTACGCAAATCCACTAGTCCCCGTCTACCCGAGCCTCCGCATCCATGCAATCTATAAAAAAAGTCAACAACGAGAGGGTAAGCTAACGCTTAGTGAGTGATAACATACTACATACATATATATGCATAAAATGGACACGCCACACAAAACTAAATACCGCATACCGTAGCATTCAAGCATAAAGGCAAGCTAGTCTAAGCATACCGTAAGATCACTAAGCAACGAGCTAAAGATACATCAACAAAATTATAAGTTCACCAACAACGATGTGAACAATGCCAATAAGCTACTCCCGGAGGGTTAGCTACATCACGACAATACAACATTATATGTATACAATATATAACATAATTTGCTTACGCTTACAACACAATAACCATGGTTAACCAAATCTTCGCAAGGGAATGACTTCGCGAAACAAGTCATCGATGTTCATAACATCTGTTAGGGTACTTAACACCTCGTATCACTAACCCCTAGGGTGGCACCTTAACACCTCGGCACTTCACCCCGAGTGGCATCTTAACACCTCGATGCTTCACTCATTATTTTACGGAGTGGTGTCTTAACACCTCGACACTACACCCCTAGGTGGCATCTTAACACCTCGATGCTTCACCCCGAGTGGCATCTTAACACCTCGATGCTTCACTCATTATTTTACGGAGTGGCATCTTAACACCCCGAGTGGCATCTTAACACCTCAATGCTTCACTCATCACGTGAAACCTGGTATCTTAGCACCTCGACACTACACATTTCACGCTACAACAAATAGATACATTATATACCTACACATATAATTATTCCACTCACTGTATTAACCCTTCGTCATTGGGGTTATATAAGTCCACATCACACGTCCATGTGATAACGTACACACGAAGTGTGCACCTCGCCAAAGTGGTCAACCAAAACGCACAACCGTGCTAATTGGACCTATACACAAGTCCAACAATTCTACCTATACGAGAAGCGAGCTCTATAAGCGAGAACCCTTTCTCCCGACCCGCACCCATCCTACACATACATATGCATATAGGATATTAACACTCACCTTGTTGCCTTGATGAACGCTTCCGAAATAATCCGCAACACGCCGAAGGAATGTACCTATTCCATTATCATAAATACCACAACAGAATTAGGATGGATTTACAAACCAACCCAATTCGACACTTAGTGCAATTTCGACCCAATTACACTTCCAAGTACAAACCGTGCCCAAACTAACTAATGATCACTAACACAAGTGAGAATGGTCCTAATATGCCAATTAAACCCAAACACAAGTGTTAAACACTTATCGTTCTCAAAATCACCCATAAACCCTAATTTTGACCCATAAAGTCAAAATCTCACCATTTACAAGTTTTGACACCAAAACGTATTTAACTCGGTTTCATACTTCAACTTAATCCATTTTAAGTTTATAAACCTCATCGAATCGACATTCGGGTTATAATCATCAACAAACCCTAATTTCAACTCTATTCAAAATTAGTCAACCACAAGAACCCTAAAAGTCTCCAAAACATCAATAATCACTAATACTAGTGATTATACACCATTCTCAAGTCTTATACATGGTTAAATCATTAACCAACCCAAAACCCGCCTTTAACACTTACAAACCCGAATCTTGGTGTTAATTTCCAATTAACAACTAAATGGGTTCCATCTATGAATCATAAAATCAAAAGCCCCAAAATTGAATGATGAACACAAAAACGAAATTCGGAGTTAGAGCTTACCACTAGTATCACCGTATAGCTAAGAACGAGGGGAACAAACTTGTCTACTACGCCAAAGATCAAAACCCGCTTCTTCCTTTCCAAAAATCCCTTAGAATCAAATGGGATGTTTGAGTTTTAGAGAGAAAATGAAAAGAAAAGGAAAAAGAATTAAGGAAATGAAATGGGTGGATGAGGTTAAGTCCTCAAATCTGGCTCAAATGCAAAAAGACCAAAATGCCCTTTTAAAAGCTCTAAAATAACAAAAGGAGTCTGCCAGCGACATATGGCGAGGCGCGCCATAACCCCGCGCAGCGCGCGACTGGGCAGAATCAGAATCCAGGTCTTACAACTCTCTCCCACTTAAACTCGATCACGTCCTCGTGATCTTCTCCACTTAACCAATCCGGAACTACTCAACGGCCCTCAATCCTAAGTTCCAATCTAAACTTTTCTAGACAATTCTTCCCAATGAATCACCTTTAACAACTAAATCGTCACCCACGATTTATCAAATCCACCAACCGAGCACTAAAACCTTGCTCAATCCCTCACATCGGGAAAAACTCGACCAATCTTGAACCGAGATATCAATTCCTTAGCGTACCTTTACCAAGGACCACGCTAAAAGCGACCAAGTCTCAACCTAAAGTCAACAATCCGAACGTTGAAGATCGAACCACATGAATCCTTACGGATTACACTTACCACTAAACATCCTTTGTAGTGCGCAATACAACCAATACGCCACTATCCTAACATCATATGAGTGAAACACGGCTATCGCAATCACTAATCACACAACATGGTCCTCACGATCCCACCATCGGTGTATAAAACGACCGATAGATCACACCACATGGTCCTTACGAACCCACCATTGGTGTATAAAACAACCGATAGATCACTCAACACCGGATGAAGTCAGCGGACCCCATCAACGGTCATGCTTCACCAATATAACACTACACCCATGATGAAGTCAGCGGACCCCGAAGGTCATGCTCCACCAATCAACAATCCCATGATGAAGTCAGCGGACCCTGAAGGTCATGCTTCATCAATCAACGATCCCATGATGAAGTCAGCGGACCCCGAAGGTCATGCTTCATCATTCAACGCCCTTTTTGGCCTCAACACTTATTTTATAACTATACTAATTTAATAATAATAACTTATAGTATATAATATAAGATAATCAAATTGTTAATACATTAATAAATATAATATAACATATATAATAACATATAAACCTAAAGTGAAGGTTAATCAAAGATAATGTACAATTCATGTGAACTTCATCGCTACTCACGGTCGTAAGTGAATGATGTCTAGGTTGCCATTTATGGGTAAGCTTGTGGATCTCGAATGCCATGACTTAGATTCTGGTCAAGAGTCCTGGGCCCTCGGTTACATCTGGTCATTCCTGACTTATTTGATAGCAACGAAGTTTGAGTAAAGTTATACAACATCTTGCTAAAGATTAACCCGAACTTTCTAAAATTGGAAAATTACTATAAGTGGAAACTTTCCATAAATAGTAACCTTCCGAAAATGGAAATTCTTTAGTGAACCATTACTATCAATATAGTACTATATACTATTGTCTGTTAGGCAATGTCTGATCATACGTTCTATCTCTAGGTTGAGATCTCGGTCACGTCCTTCCGTTCAATTCTTTCGTGGAATACTCTTTTGTGCTACTAATGTGATTTTCATAGCCCCACTTTTACTGTTTACTTAACTATTTATAACTTTTGGGGTGAGACACATGCTTGCTTTATAACTGTTTTACACTTAGACACAAGTACTAAATTGTTAACTATGCTGTCATGCTTTGATTCATGCTAAATCCCTACCGTAATATCGTCAATTGCTACGTTTAAATGCAAACTTAATTATTGTGAGTAGGCCTATTGAGAGTAACGTCTCTAACCATTCGACCATTGGTCTTTGGTTACATAATAATGATTCCACGACACTGATAGTACAAGGTGTCATAGGGTAAACTTGTTTAGTAGCGATATTACAAAATGCAGCAACACTTTTAGATTGATATTTCTATATCAATCAACTTTAAACTAAATCTTGTGGTCTAAAACTTTGGATATTATTTATAAACCTGTGAATTTCACTCAACCTTTTTGGTTGACACTTTAAGCATGTTTTGTCTCAGGTGATGATTGAGCTAGCTGTTTGCAACTTTGTGATGATAGATTTGATGCTTGCATGGAGTCCACATCGCATATTATATTTTAGTTCATAAACATTTATTTTACGTTTTAATAATAATGTAAACATGTATTACTGCTTTCGCTGTTTTATTAACAAAGGTTTTATTTAAAAAGTCTCATATAGAGTCGTTCTCGTTTATACAACTGTGTTATGATATGATTGGTCACAATTACCCCTGGTCCATTTTGAGGGGTGTGACAGATTGGTATCAGAGCAGGCTATTGTAGAGAACCAGGATTTCATTTTAAGTGTGCCTTATACAATTAGGTACCTTAGCAATGTAGGACTACAACTTTCATTGACTATAGTGCCTTTAACCGTTTCCTATAATTGTTAAATGCTACACTATACCTTAGAAACTTTACTTATTAAATTCTTTAATATTTCTTAGAATGCTGAGCCAATCTAAGAACTCTGCTTACTCTTCTAAGTACTCTTCAATTACGCCACCACATTTAAATGCGACACCATGAATTCTAAAATTCTTGACATTCCTGTAGCGACCCCGACAAATCGTCAAGTGACGGCGTCGACTACGTAGGTCCCATTACCTGGTCATAAGTCTTTAAAACAGACGTTTGACCCAAAATATGTCGCATCCATTCAAGTGTAAAGATTGTTTCAAAGTTTACAAAGATAATTGACCACAAGTTAAGTTACAACGTTATAAGTACAAATGAAAACTATGCGACACAGTTTAAATAAGTTCAAAGATGCTCCAAAATGCATGTATACTCGACATCCAAGCAAGTATCAAAAGAGTGCGGAAGCATGTATCACTAAGCATTCAAAACCTGAGAAAACATAGAAGAATCTGTCAACGAAAACGTTGGTGAAATCATAGGTTTAGTAAGTATTAAACGTTGTTTTTGAACCACAAGATTTTGTATTTCCATAACGTAAATTATCCAAATCATTTGCATTCCAAAAGTGTTGTTATACGCGAGCACTCAATTATCAAAACTTAACCAACGTTACCCCATCACACAGTGCTAGAACCCACACTAAAACGCAAAAATATATTTCATCCGCATAACGGTAGAGAACCGTCCGAATGAGGGTTTGTTAAACCCGTATGGCCACACAATATAAGTTCTCGCTTACACCCTGCAAGTGTAACTAATGATAATCGAATTGAGGCATTTTTGTTCTAACTCGCACGTGGAATGTTTGTTTTCACACTTGTGTTCAAAACATAAAAGTAAGTAGTACAAGATGTAACAAAGTATATGTTTTCTCAGCCCACGATTTAAAAGTATAAAAGTTGTTGAAAAGGTGGGACTATGATCTCACCTTGAGCGCGAGAGTTAATAAAGTACTTCAACAAGTAAACGCGTGCAAAGACAAAGCTAGTCTTGACCTAAACATATAGGTTATATCAATATCGGTAAGCACAAACGGTCAAAGATGTTCAATTAGTCCTATGGCTCGTTACGACTCGATTAATATAGCATGTGAATCAATTTGTCAAGTTTCATGCACGATACAAGTAGTTAAGTATGTTAGAACGATTGTATAATCGTTTGGTTAAGTTTGACTAAAAGTCAAACTTGGTCAAAGTCAAAGTCAACGGGGTCGGGTCGGGTATCCGACAATTTTCCCAAGACGAGAAGTCATATAAGAGCCTAATAGTCAAGTTTCATGTTAAACGGAGTTTTAGTTAAGCGGAAACATTTTTGTGACATTTAAAAACAAAAGAGAGTGGCCTGGGACTTTTGCGCGGCGCGCACTGGGTTGCGCGGCGCGCACCCAAGTGCAATTTCTGGTCAGAACTCAACCAAGAAGGTAAACATCTGGGATCTCTGATTCTGCGCGGCGCGCGGGTAAATGCGCGGCGCGCAATACCTGGGAATCATGCAGTTTGCAGAAAAATGGTCCAAGTCACGAACCAAAATACAATATAACACATTTCATGCACCGAAAACACTTAAAACGCATAACCTATATCATTAGAAAGGTAATTTGACAAGGCAAACAACTAAGCACATTTCATCAAGCAATTCATCACTAACAACAACCAAAAACCGCATTAAACGTTCATAATCAAAGTTTCAAATTCTAAAACGCATTTTATGATTCGGGCAACCAATTTACATGTATGTTATGCCGTTTCGAAGGTAATCAAACACACATTGCAACAAAACACTTAACAACAATATCTCATAGCATTTGACGCATCAAAAGTTCATGTAAAGCTCATCAAACCCTAATCCAAGTTCACAAAATCATTAATCATGTTCTTGGAGTTTCCTTAATCAACCTATACATCAAAACGAAGCTAATGATACTAGTAACACTTTTAAAACATGCACTTTAACAATCTAACAACATTTGATCATCCAAAATCAAAGATTTAGCAAGTAATTTTCATATTGAACTAGTTACACCAAAAACAACGAATCGAGCATACAAATTACATACACGACATCACAATGAGCCATAGACACTAATTAACAACATTTCAAGTCAAAAACACGAATTTAGAGAAATCTAGAGTTTTAGAAATGTTACCCAAACTTGATGATATTGGCATCAAAATGTAGAGGATGAAGAGAGGATCACGAAAATGTAATTTGTTTTGATGTTTGCTTCTCCAATCGGATTTAGATGATGATTTTATGTTTGAGGGTTTTGAGTTCAAAAATGGGAAGTAGAGAGAAAGAGGAGGATGAAGGTGGGAGGTGGAGGTGAAATGAATGGATGTGGTAAGTGGGTTGACTAGTTGACCTAGTCAACTAGTTTGCCCATTTGGCAATCTCGGTCCCTCGAGTTTCAAAGCGGGTGCGGGAATTAACCCAACGAATATTTTAAAAACGTTCGAGTAACGGATGACTTTATAATTAGATAACGAGAATATTATGAACGTTAGTTAACGAAAGATACAAATTTGAATAACGAAAGATATTATATAAAAAAAAAAGACGGTGTTAAAATAAATTTAACGGAAAATCACGGGATGTTACATTATCCACACCTCAAAAGAAATTCCGTCCCGAAATTTAGTTGGAAGTAATAGTCGATGTCTCTTACTCGAGACCTAGTGTAGTAACTCTACGAATGATTGAAGGTACTTTCTTAGACATTCCACGAATCTAGATAGTCGGGGTGTTACGTTGTATTAGGGCTTGGTTTTACGATCCACAAGTTCAGCCGGTTTTTCCTATGAGGAGGAGTTTGTCATCAATAGTTGGTGCATCTAGAAGGATTGCACGTTCCTGTTCCGCAGGACACGTTTCTAAGTTTGTTACACGAAATGTAGGGTAAACGGAAACTTAATTGAGTCGGCCGTTCTAAATGGTAGGAAGCGGCTCCAATACGCCCCAAGGTTTCAAAAGGTTCAATATTGCGGATATAACCTTCCTCGATTTCCCAAAATGAATTACACCTTTCCAAGGTGCGGTTTCTCAATATTACGCGGTTACACACTGGGATTTGTGAGGTTTTCATCTAAGTTTGGTATAACTCTTTTGGGCGACTACGGGTCGTCTCGAGCCCTTCTCGGACTTGGATTATCTCAATTGTTGTTTCTTGGATGAGTTAAGATTCGGTGTTTTGTTTGCCACATGCTTTGGTCCAACGAATAGGGGTATGACATTAGCGGTCATATAGGGTTTCGGAAAGTGCGTGTGAACACACGAGTGGTAACTACTGTTGTAAGAGGGATCTACTAAAAGCGACCATGCAAGTTTGAAACATGTCTTTCGAAGACGTAAATCGTTCGTTTGTTCGGTTCGTCTGTTTGTGGGTGGTACGCGGTACTCATGTCTAAGCGGGTCTCCAAGGTTTCTTGTAAAACTAGAAGTGAAACGAGTATTTCGATACGGGATAATTGACAAGGATACACCGTGTTGGAATAGAATCTCTTAAGATATGTTTGAACAAGTCAGTTAGGGTTCACAAAAAAAATGTTCGTTAGGACTATTCACCCTCGTGGCGAATACTAATGTAATGTGAGGAGTTTCTCTATCCATGGAGAAATGTTACAAGGAGTTTCCTTAAACGGAAATGCGAGCGATAAAGATAGGAGTGAAATGAGGACTGAGAATAGGATGAGCTTACATCTCGAGGTTGCCATAACGCGCCTCTAGTTGTTGAAAATTGAAGTCTGGAAGAGAAACAAGATAGTACACGTAATTGTATAGTTCGGGGTTGAATAATAGTTGGCCGATTATCAGAAACACAAGGACGTTAAGTCAAAGAAGAGTGAAGTATCGTTGGATTGTGTGTTATCTTAAATCCCAGTAATATCAGACAGTAACGGTGAAATAACAGAGGTATGTGTGTGGTACGTGATGACGAGAAAGTTGATCGGATCTACAGTTTAGTATTCGAATTCTTCGTGCAAAATAACGAATTTTAGTTACGTTAATTTTGAGTCGAGAGAGTATGCCTTTCGGCGTTCAAGTAGAAATATTTCCATGTTTGAGTTCCATCTAGTGCTATACGAATTTAGCTAGGAAGGTTTGTGTGAAGAATCACGTTCAAGGCTCAGTCATGAAGAGGTTTAAAGTTTTCCCTTAGTGAGTTAACGAGTTTAAAAGTCGGGTAACACGAGAAAAGTCAGAAATGAATCTTCGGTGATAACAGGCGAGATCTAAGATTTTACGAATACAAGTCTGAGTTGAGAGAGTTTCATGATTACGTGTGGCTTGATTTCGAGATTGATTGTAATGCCTTGACCATTAACATCATGGTCTAGAAAATTTGACTTCGTTTAACAGAAATTCTCACTCGGAGAATTTGGTATAGAGTTGCTCTTTTCTCAAAGTTCGAGCGTAAGATGATGATGTTGTTCGTTTGCCTTCTTTACTTGAATAAGTTAAGATGTCATCTATAAATATGATAACAGATTTGTCTAGATAAGTTGCATACGTGGTTTAGGAGGTTCATGAATACGGACGGAGTCCTAAATAAATCAAACGGTACTAAGAGGGATTTACAACTAACGTTGCGAGCTCGGAAAATGGCTTAGGAGACATCGTCTCCCTTAACCCCCAATTGATGATAACCAGAACGGAGGTCGATTTGGAATACACGGGATCCACGCAAATAATCATGAGGTAATGGATACGAGGAAGAGAGTATTGGTTTCCGACCGAAAGTTACTTAGTTCATAATAATCTATACATAAATGTAGGGCAACAATTTCTCCTTAATGAATAGGTTTTGAGTTCCTTAGTTCTATAGGTGTCGAGTCCAATTTCTTAACGCATATCCTCCGATAAAATTTATAGGCACACAATATTTTCCGTCGGTCACTTAAATCGTCTAAGTAGTATCTGGGGGAAAGAGGTGGAATATAAAGAGCACGAGTCAAATCCTTGGTTATAAAACGTCTAACGGTACTCGAATCGAATAAGTATGAAATATACGGTTTGTTGTGAAGAAACGTACCCGTGACTAGTCCATCATCGTCTCGGGCATCCTAGGTGTCGATGTTGTAAGTTCAACGGCGCGCGTTGGTTTTTGCTTTATTCTTTGGGCATTCATTCCTAAAATGACCCGATTGGCCACATTTGTAGCAAATACTCGGCTTTGGTGCGTCGGGCCCCTTTTGAGTGACGGGGGCGGTACTTCCACAATACTTGGCAATATGACCACTACCTTGGCACCGATGGCAAATTAGCTTGCCACATTCACCAAAATGATGCTTGTGGCATTTGTTGCAAAAAGGTCGTGTCCCGGCATAACTTTTCTTGCCGACGGGGGTGAGAGGTTCCTTGGAAAAGTTGTTGTTGTAGTTACTCGATTGGGGGGCTTCCCATTTTCTTTTGTTGTCACCCGACTCATCCTCGGCTTTAGGTGCCGGCACTTCAATCTCGTCTACCGTTTCGATCAATTGACGGGCCATATTCAGGGCCTCTTGGTGATTACTGGGTTTGGATGACATTACTCCTTGTTTGATGCTCTTGGGAAGACCATCCATGTAAAGTTCAACCCTTAGAGGTTCGGGGGTCACGAGGTTTGGGCACATCAAGGATAGCTCAGAAAATCGTTGATTATATGCCTTTAGGTCATTCCCGACCGCTTTTAAAGTTCTTAGTTCGTGTTCGAGCTTACGGGTCTCTTCGCGCGGGAAGTATTCGGTGATCATCTTTTTCTTTAAGTCGGCCCATGAGAGAGTGTGAGCTTCATCGATACCCACCGACAGCACATACGTATTCCACCATGTGAGGGCGATACCAACAAAAGTGTGGGTGGAATATTTGACTTTGCTTTGGTCCCGACAACCGCTTATGCTAAAAACGGCTTCTGTTTGCTCAAACCATCGGGTGAGCACAACCGGCCCTCCGGTCCCATCGAAGGTGTGAGGTTTGCACCCCATGAAAGTTTTGTAGGAGCAACCCTCGTTTGAATTACCGGCTCCATGGTTGTTGTGGTTGTGGTTGTTATTGATGTCGGAGGAGATACTATCCATAGCCGCACCTATGGCGGTGGCTATCATGCGTTGAAAAGCTTGTTCGGAAGTTTCATTACGTGGCCCGCGACGGGGGGGCATTGTTCCTTCAAGACACAAGAATATCGTTGATTAGTATTCTCAATAATACTAATCATGATAGGGAATGATGATGTAGAGAAAATTTTCCTTGACTCGCCTTAAATTCTTTATGTCATAATGTCGGAATGTCCATACGAATCACCGTAATATAATCCCGGAAATTATATTACCCTGATTCTCATGTGCATTTAACATTACCTCATAAAGTCAAGGTGGCGCGTCAACAAAATTTATCAACGTAAGATCAAGATCGAATACGAGTTAGATATGATAGAAGAGTTCGAGTATAAATGCACAAATAGTCAAGTAATTCCTACTTCAGTCTATATGCCGGTTGTAGTCTAGATTCACCTATGTACCCTATGACTCGGGGTGGACACAAATGAACTCTAAATCCCTACAACCAAGGCTCTGATACCACTTGTAGCGACCCCGACAAATCGTCAAGTGACGGTGTCGACTACGTAGGTCCCATTACCTGGTCATAAGTCTTTAAAACAGACGTTTGACCCAAAATATGTCGCATCCATTCAAGTGTAAAGATTGTTTCAAAGTTTACAAAGATAATTGACCACAAGTCAAGTTACAACGTTATAAGTACAAATGAAAACTATGCGACACAGTTTAAATAAGTTCAAAGATGCTCCAAAATGCATGTATACTCGACATCCAAGCAAGTATCAAAAGAGTGCGGAAGCATGTATCACTAAGCATTCAAAACCTGAGAAAACATAGAAGAATCTGTCAACGAAAACGTTGGTGAAATCATAGGTTTAGTAAGTATTAAACGTTGTTTTTGAACCACAAGATTTTGTATTTCCATAACGTAGATTATCCAAATCATTTGCATTCCAAAAGTGTTGTTATACGCGAGCACTCAATTATCAAAACTTAACCAACGTTACCCCATCACACAGTGCTAGAACCCACACTAAAACGCAAAAATATATTTCATCCGCATAACGGTAGCGAACCGTCCGAATGAGGGTTTGTTAAACCCGTATGGCCACACAATATAAGTTCTCGCTTACACCCTGCAAGTGTAACTAATGATAATCGAATTGAGGCATTTTTGTTCTAACTCGCACGTGGAATGTTTGTTTTCACACTTGTGTTCAAAACATAAAAGTAAGTAGTACAAGATGTAACAAAGTATATGTTTTCTCAGCCCACGATTTAAAAGTATAAAAGTTGTTGAAAAGGTGGGACTATGATCTCACCTTGAGCGCGAGAGTTAATAAAGTACTTCAACAAGTAAACGCGTGCAAAGACAAAGCTAGTCTTGACCTAAACATATAGGTTATATCAATATCGGTAAGCACAAACGGTCAAAGATGTTCAATTAGTCCTATGGCTCGTTACGACTCGATTAATATAGCATGTGAATCAATTTGTCAAGTTTCATGCACGATACAAGTAGTTAAGTATGTTAGAACGATTGTATAATCGTTTGGTTAAGTTTGACTAAAAGTCAAACTTGGTCAAAGTCAAAGTCAACGGGGTCGGGTCGGGTATCCGACAATTTTCCCAAGACGAGAAGTCATATAAGAGCCTAATAGTCAAGTTTCATGTTAAACGGAGTTTTAGTTAAGCGGAAACATTTTTGTGACATTTAAAAACAAAAGAGAGTGGCCTGGGGCTTTTGCGCGGCGCGCACTGGGTTGCGCGGCGCGCACCCAAGTGCAATTTCTGGTCAGAACTCAACCAAGAAGGCAAACATCCGGGATCTCTGATTCTGCGCGGCGCGCGGGTAAATGCGCGGCGCGCAATACCTGGGAATCATGCAGTTTGCAGAAAAATGGTCCAAGTCACGAACCAAAATACAATATAACACATTTCATGCACCGAAAACACTTAAAACGCATAACCTATATCATTAGAAAGGTAATTTGACAAGGCAAACAACTAAGCACATTTCATCAAGCAATTCATCACTAACAACAACCAAAAACCGCATTAAACGTTCATAATTAAAGTTTCAAATTCTAAAACGCATTTTATGATTCGGGCAACCAATTTACATGTATGTTATGCCGTTTCGAAGGTAATCAAACACACATTGCAACAAAACACTTAACAACAATATCTCATAGCATTTGACGCATCAAAAGTTCATGTAAAGCTCATCAAACCCTAATCCAAGTTCACAAAATCATTAATCATGTTCTTGGAGTTTCCTTAATCAACCTATACATCAAAACGAAGCTAATGATACTAGTAACACTTTTAAAACATGCACTTTAACAATCTAACAACATTTGATCATCCAAAATCAAGGATTTAGCAAGTAATTTTCATATTGAACTAGTTACACCAAAAACAACGAATCGAGCATACAAATTACATACACGACATCACAATGAGCCATAGACACTAATTAACAACATTTCAAGTCAAAAACACGAATTTAGAGAAATCTATAGTTTTAGAAATGTTACCCAAACTTGATGATATTGGCATCAAAATGTAGAGGATGAAGAGAGGATCACGAAAATGTAATTTGTTTTGATGTTTGCTTCTCCAATCGGATTTAGATGATGATTTTATGTTTGAGGGTTTTGAGTTCAAAAATGGGAAGTAGAGAGAAAGAGGAGGATGAAGGTGGGAGGTGGAGGTGAAATGAATGGATGTGGTAAGTGGGTTGACTAGTTGACCTAGTCAACTAGTTTGCCCATTTGGCAATCTCGGTCCCTCGAGTTTCAAAGCGGGTGCGGGAATTAACCCAACGAATATTTTAAAAACGTTCGAGTAACGGATGACTTTATAATTAGATAACGAGAATATTATGAACGTTAGTTAACGAAAGATACAAATTTGAATAACGAAAGATATTATATATAAAAAAAGACGGTGTTAAAATAAATTTAACGGAAAATCACGGGATGTTACAATTCCTATGTCATCTATCATAGTTTTGTGTATTACATATGTATTACATGAAATGCTATCCATGAATTTTGAAATTTCTATGCTTGTAATTACTTATACTCATACGTATATAACCTCCCTGTTATATTACGTGCCCTTATGCCTTTGTGCATTGGTTTGCGAACCAGAAAATGCCATTATTGACTTATAAAGATTCTCAAGATATTATAATGTCATCACTATTTATATTCATTACTTAAAAAAAATTGTTTTCTCATTATTTTTGAACTTTCTTGACGGATGGCGTCTATGAAACTCTAGAATGGAAGGGTTTGGATTACAGATTTAAAGAATCCTATAGCTCAAGCCCCTAGACCTGAATAGGCCACTACGAATTTAAAGTCTTTAATCGAAAGTTTATCTGATTACATACTTATCATTTTTAATCTAGACACGTCATACTGCAATTATTGCATAAATGGAGTATAGACAAATCATATCTTATCATATCTATCCCAATAGACTTTGTCTAACACTTTTCCTAAATTTTCTCCGTAAATTATGGAATCTCTTTGCTATATATACGTATTCGAGGAGACGGAGATATCATTCAGTATTCAACACCCAACTCATATCGAAAACCCTTTATTCGATCATATAATATGGATTTCTCACTTGATTCCTTGAACTCCTCGAGCACCAATGGCAGTGTAACCGGAATGAACCAACCAATTAGTCATCATCTTTTCTGGATGAATTGGGGGTGGGTTCGTAGTCTACTTAATCAATGGAGAAGTGAAGAAGGTGATCCTTTTCACCCACCACATTGCCCTATTGGCGAAGAACCTGAAGCACTTACCGGCGAACCAATCCGGAACACTATTTTCACCCTCATTTCCAGGATATCTCATCACGAGTATATAATATCTAAAATTCTAGATCTTATTCATCCCCTTGTCCGAACCGCCAATCATCCCGGAATAATAGAAGAAGTCAACGAGCTTCGCGCTCGAGTAGTGGCTTTAGAAAATATGGTGCAAAACCTACGAGCACCAGCAGCAGCACCAGCAGCATAACCAGCACCACCAGTACCATCAGCATCACCACCAACAGCATCAGCTTCACCAACAACAACAACATCATCATCATCCCACGTCTCAACATCATAATCGGTACCTCAAACATCGACATCATACGCCCATAGATACCAAGGAATATTAGTAATAATGAGTTAAGATGTATTGACTCATTCTTCCTGAAGAATTATATATGTATATATATATATATATATATATATATATATATATATATATATATATATATATATATATATATATATATATATATATAAATATGGTTTGGAACAATAATAAATCTTTTCATACTAAGCTATTACGTGTGAATCTTAACTAGTATGTACTACTTGGTTAATTCATATCACTAATATGCTATGATGTACATCCTTCGTTAATGACTTAATAATCGTTAATCACTGCTTCAGCACAATAAACTCCATTTCATAATAAATCAAGTGTATTATTCAAATACATGTTTGATTTTACACTTCCATTTTCGATGTACTCGAAACTTTTTAGAAAACATTATTCGTGTCTTGTGAATTTCACAAGAATTCCACGAGCACCAACATCATATATCGAGGTATATCAATAATAATGAACGATGAAGTATTGATTCATAACTCCATTAAAGAAATATTCCGCGACGATTATGTAATCTCTCAAGTTTTGAAGATTATTTATTCTTGTTCCAACCGCAAATCAAATGATTTTAATATTATATTAACTCATTAAATCAATATTATATTTGAAGAATACATATATGAACGTATATCTCCATAAAGATTGTAATTAAAGTTCTTTTGTACAAACTGTTAATTGTGAAAATATTTTAACGGGTAGGTAATACCCGAGAAATATTTATATCTCACATTAATATGTTGCATTGTACATTCTTCAATTTTGATTCAATAATCTGTAACTATACTACTTACGTTCACAAGATATATGTATCCGTTCACTAAAGAACAACCATTTTCGTACAAATTCAATTACATATTCTAATTTTGACATATCAGAATCCAAGTAAAGCTTTAGCAGGTGTTATCTTCCTAAAGATTACTAAATTCATATATATATTCATTCGTATTTTGTGATGAATTATCACGTCAAACCGCCAAAATTAGAACCATTGATGGTTACATCCTACGCTTAAACACTTCAAATTCAAAATTCTTGAAAACACCTTGGATTGATAATCAATGATTCAGATTCGTTAACCTTGAGAATGCTAACGAAGCAGCAAAAGCTATAGATGGTCTTAATGGACAAAAGTTTGATGATAAAGAATGACATATTGAAAAAGCTCAGATTTAGAACTGAAAAATGGATTGAGCTAATCATGAAGGAGACCATGGACAAATCACAAGGACTAAACCTGTAATCAAAGAATCTAGATGATTCGAATTCTGATGAAAACCACAAAAGATCTCCTTACGTATTCTAAATCCTTACAGAAGAATTTTCCTCATTATCATTGGATCTTAGAAAATTCTAAGATATCATCTTATCTTTCGTTATAAATATCCTCTATATTTCTGAAGATACCTTCATAACTATTCTTGTCTGAAATTATTTATCACTTTGCACTATCTGTGTTACATAATAAAGGAAACTGTTTTAGTTTCTATATTTCTATAACATACAAGTTTAAATTTTGAATGATTTGAGGTAGTGTTGGGAATTGAAGCATGAGTTAGTATAATATAATGACGTCAGGCCAACGTGATTATATTACAGTAAGTCATGCTAAATTTTTAATGGAAGATGATGATTCATATACTTTATAATCATCATTTGCCATGTTACATGACTTTTACATTCTACTTAACCTCTGAACATATCAAGAACATATATTCTTGATAGTTCTATCCTTAGTAATTCTAGTAATTTGACAAATCAAATCGTGCTATTACCTTTCCTTCTGCTTTGTATATTATGATCATTCGAAACTCCATACCTACGAATTCTAGACCATTATTCGCTTGACTTGAAGTCGAGAAGGAAAAACAAGAGCATAGAGCTCCAACATATAATGGAAAATATAAAGCCCGATAACAACATGGAAATTACAAACCGTGTATATCAATGCGTATAGCAACATAAAGACACGGGAGAATTAAAAACACTATAACCCCAAGGTAATTGTAGAAGTAAATAGATTCCTCTGGGGGTAAATGAAAAAGAAGAATGACAGAAACGATAGTCAGAAAAATATCCAGGATAAGAACTGGATGGAGCATTTTCACAATCTTTGGAAGTATGAATCGAGAAAGAAAGTATAGAAGTGGTGAAGATAATGAAACAGAAGAAGCTAATTTATAGCAAAATTCTAGACACAACAATCAAGGCAATTTTAATTTCCTTAATTACCGGAGAATCAAATCTTATACAGATTATAAAGATTTCCTTTAAATCCCTTGAATTCCGGAAATCACCTTTAATTATGTCAAAAGTTAAGGCAAACTGATATTTTCTTATTTCAAACTTTTAAGATAACTTCATTTATACTCTTCCTATAATCGAATCGTTTTATCCATATTACCCAATGTTGATAAAACAATATTTTCAACTCATATTCATCATTCTTGTTGTAAATAATGACAATCTCTATCAAATTTCACGACTATGATTTTCATGAACTCCTCTATATTTTGTCTACCCTAGCGTGGTGGCATAAACGCTCAAGGTTTAAATGAGCTCGATATTATTCATAACACATTTTATATATCCAATTTACTGAAATGACTTGTATAACATCATCATTTTGAATGATCTCCGCATTAATAATAAAATGCACTTCGTAGAAGAACTTGTAGAAATTATGGTTTGTATGATTTTAATTCTTGAAACAGAACAATATTCTATCCGTTGAAATTTACGCAAGGCCCCGAGCATACCTGGGAACGTGAAAACCAAATAAAACGTAAATATCCTCGTCTATGTACGAACAACACCGATTAATGGCAACAACTAAATTTCGGGACGAAATTTCTTTTAACGGGTAGGTACTATAACAACCCTCATATTTCCATACATGAATTGACTAATTTGACTATAGGGTTGTTATCCATACGTAATATATAATTAAATTTGACATTGATCAAATATTTATTTTTAGTCGACACTTTTTGTTAACTAAAGTTTACACTAATTATATAAAATAACTTTAGTTGATATTAATATTAATGCGTATTATATTTAAAACTATATGAAACATAATTATTAATTAAATGATAAGTTATTTTAATCATTATATATATATTTTTAGCTTATAAAAAAAGAGATTTTTTTATAAATTAAATAATGAGCCCATGAATTTTGACTAAATATTTTCAAAAACAAAAACTTATTAAAAACATTTTTAACATGTTTTATTTTTTGTCAAAATTGGCACCTTTATTTTATTTATATTTTTTCTTTTCACCAACTATTTTTTTTCTATAAATACCCACTTCCATTTCATAAAAACTTGTATCAAATCTTTGGAAAAACTCTCTCACAAACTTGGGAAAGTACTTGAGGTATTTTCTATATTTTTTATCGAATTGCTTTTATTTTTTTGTATATTCTTTAAAAATTCGAATTTAATATATATAAATTATTTTTACATGTTATAATTAGTATTATAAGTATTATGATGTATAAAAATAATTTTGATAATTTATGGAATATTATTTATAATTAAATACGAATTATGTAGTATTTAAACATAAAAACAATATAAAATTCGTAATAAAATATTATCAGTAATAAAAATAATTATAATTTTTTTTAAGATTATTATACTTTTATAAATAAGTAAAAATTATAAAAATTAAATAAATGGGATTATTAGTATTTAAAAAGAATTTACTTTTGCATTATTCTAAACCGATAGAAATAATAAATAAAATACAAAATAAATACAAACGTGTATTAAATATTTTTATATGATTAGTAGCATCACTAGATACTTTTAAAAAAATATAAAAATTAATTTTAAATTATTTTTCCTATTTATTTAATTAAAGGCCGATTACAATGGTTAAATAATTAGAAAACATTAAATAAAAAAATTTGATTTAATAATTTTTATAACATTTTTACATAATATAGAACCTGTAAAAAATATAAAATTATTTATTTAGGTCGATTTAATATTTATTACCTAATTAAATTTGATTAATATAAACCGAGTATATATATAAAGAAAAGTGGAAAATAAATACAAAAACTTGATAAAATTATTTTTATAAAATATCCTACTGAATTGTATAATTAACTAAGTTTATAAAAATTATAAATATAATATTTAATGAATTAATATTCGAATTAACATATATTAGTATGATTTTCGATTAACATAAGTATATTACATATACTAAATTAATATTATTATTATAACTTACGGTTAATAACTAAGTATACTATATAATAAAGTATAATGCTTATAATGTAAGTTAATAACAATACATTATTAATAAACACTTATTTTATAACTATACTAATTTAATAATAATAACTTATAGTATATAATATAAGATAATCAAATTGTTAATACATTAATAAAGTGAAGGTTAATCAAAGATAATGTACAATTCATGTGAACTTCATCGCTACTCACGGTCGTAAGTGAATGATGTCTAGGTTGCCATTTATGGGTAAGCTTGTGGATCTCGAATGCCATGACTTAGATTCTGGTCAAGAGTCCTGGGCTCCCGGTTACATCTGGTCATTCCTGACTTATTTGATAGCAACGAAGTTTGAGTAAAGTTATACAACGTCTTGCTAAAGATTAACCCGAACTTTCTAAAATTGGAAAATTACTATAAGTGGAAACTTTCCATAAATAGTAACCTTCCGAAAATGGAAATTCTTTAGTGAACCATTACTATCAATATAGTACTATATACTATTGTCTGTTAGGCAATGTCTGATCATACGTTCTATCTCTAGGTTGAGATCTCGGTCACGTCCTTTCGTTCTATTCTTTCATGGAATACTCTTTTGTGCTACTAATGTGATTTTCATAGCCCCACTTTTACTGTTTACTTAACTATTTATAACTTTTGGGGTGAGACACATGCTTGCTTTATAAATGTTTTACACTTAGACACAAGTACCAAATTGTTAACTATGCTGTCATGCTTTGATTCATGCTAAATCCCTACCGTAATATCGTCAATTGCTACGTTTAAATGCAAACTTAATTATTGTGAGTAGGCCTATTGAGAGTAACGTCTCTAATCATTCGACCGCTGGTCTTTGGTTACATAATAATGATTCCACGACACTGACAGTACAAGGTGTCATAGGGTAAACTTGTTTAGTAGCGATATTACAAAATGCAGCAACACTTTTAGATTGATATTTCTATATCAGTCAACTTTAAACTAAATCTTGTGGTCTAAAACTTTGGATATTATTTATAAACCTGTGAATTTCACTCAACCTTTTTGGTTGACACTTTAAGCATGTTTTGTCTCAGGTGATGATTGAGCTAGCTGTTTGCAACTTTGTGATGATAGATTTGATACTTGCATTGAGTCCACATCGCATATTATATTTTAGTTCATAAACATTTATTTTACGTTTTAATAATAATGTAAACATGTATTACTGCTTTCGCTGTTTTATTAACAAAGGTTTTATTTAAAAAGTCTCATATAGAGTCGTTCTCGTTTATACAACTGTGTTATGATATGATTGGTCACAATTACCCCTGGTCCATTTTGGGGGGTGTGACATTGAGTTGTAATTGTTCTGAGGTTTTTTTTTTAATGAATGTTCTCAAGTTTTTATAAAGTTAATTTTTATGCAAAAGAAAAAAAAAAAACTAACAATAAATTAAATGAACAACTAAGTTTTTTTATTTTTTTTTTTTTTTTTTTTGCTCAAATAACAAGTATTATAACAATGGTTAATTCGTCAAAAGAAGGAGAAACCGGACAAAGATACAACGGTGTAGTAGATGAGCTCGAAACCATAAACTAAGAACCTACCCGCTATCTACTATCGAGCCTCACCGATTACAAACTTGAAGAAACGAAACATCATCCTAAATCATCTAGCAAAGAAACAAACCAAACAAACAACCGTAAACAAAGATATAAGGAATTACAACAAACAAGATACAAATAATGAAGAAACGGAACGAAAGTATGAAGCTACGGATCTGGTAAAACCGCGTTGCCGTCAGCCGAGTCACACCTAATCCCAAAATCAAAACGATCATCAATTCAATACGTTAAAACGTTTGACAACCGTACAACCCGACCCGGCCACGTAATTATCTTTCCGGAACGAACCAAAACCGGACCATTATCAAAACCATGAAAGTAAGTATCAAAATGATCCGGGTAGAGCAAACTCGAACGATTAACCCGTTTTCGAATCCAACAACAACATCCAAATATGCTTTATGTGCGACAACATCCTCTCTAACCCGATTGGAAATATTGGACCGATTAACCAAAGCAATTGTATCTTGATCGAAACATTAGAATAAAGCATGATCTAGCCGCATTACATCTTAAATTTCCAAAACCTAAACTTGAGTAGTCGATTCCTCCAAATCGTCGAGATCTACGTAAATTAAATAATGTATATGCCTAACTCTTGAAGCTTTAACAAATGCATACAATGAGTCAAGATTACCGAAAGAAGAAGTATACTTTGCAACCGATAAAACATCACCAAACAACCCAGTAATGGTATGGGCACTAGTTTGGAGAAACAAGAGCCTAGAACCCCTATGATTTCAATCCACACGAATCTACAAAAACACAAAGCTACGTACGAAAAAGGAACTATATGCACAAAGTCTTAGGTCGAGGAAACAAGTAAAGCCAATGCACTGCACTAGTCTTCACATACACAAATACAACCATAAATACCATAAAAACTTATATGTCGAATACTAAATTTACACCAGAGCAACAAATATGTGAATTCTTGCACCTGGACTTCCCGAATCAAGTTTAAGAACATAAAGGTTGTATCGATCAACGATAGCGCTATTCGAAGTAATTCTGCATCGAAGCTTGGAAGTCGTTGTTTGTTTGCCGGGATTTCTAACTTGACGACGTCTAGGCCAACCCACATAAATGGGTTGGCCAAAAATCATGAAACCATTTAAACCCGAAATAGCAGCAAAGGCACAAGAATCTTGGACAAAGGAAACAAAAGAGTAGCATCTTGACGGCCGGAACTTTATCTCGGCTAACTCGCCAAACTTGCCAAACGTAATCTCGATCCTATGCCTAGTGACTGATCTCACAGTGATCCGACTCCGGACACCCACTGCTCTGACAAACAGAGGATTATAATCGAGACTACGTATGGTGGCGTATAATTAACGCAAAATTAGTAGCGTTGAACTTACGTTGAATTCCCAAATAGTCATGCCTTGTAAATAAATTCATACCCAGGACGGTCACCTCTTAACCCTACCCAACACAAAAAACCCATCTTCGTTCCTCCTCCTTTTTGCCGGTGGTTCGAGATTAAGCCTGTTAAATTCCCACAAGTCCACAATAGTCACATCGTAACCCTACCCAACTCAAAATCCCAACTTCATTTTTTTTAATTATTTATACGGCCTTTAATCGATCGCCTGTGGCAGTTCGGTGGTTCACATAAGATATCAAGCATGTTAATATTTTTTTATCATCACAAGGTCAACCTTTATTAGGTTCTTTTTTTTAAGTATTGTTTGTCTCTGTTTTATTATTACATTACATTATTATTATTATTATTATTATTATTATTATTATTATTATTATTTTATTATTATTATTATTATTATTAGTTACAACAGCCCAACCAGGGGACGCCGTACTTGTTACAATTTCCCAGCATGCCACTCACAAAAAACTGTCGTCTGATACTGTTCCTAAACTTCAACTTATTGGAAAAACCGTGGCATTGATGGAAGCTTAGTGGGGCACGACTTTCTATATCATTTTATTTGAGTTTTCTCCAACCTTCTTCAGCCATCCTTTTCTCTATATTCTCTTGCAATCCAACCAACCTTTCTCAATTATCCTTCAATTTCATAAATAGATTCAATAGACTTCTTTTTGGGCGGTGTGGTTCGTTAGCATCGACTGAATGTATAATCCAAAAAGTAAGGTTTTTCCTTCATTGGGTAGAATTGATTGAATATCTGTGTGAAAATTAGGGTTTGAGACAGTTAAACACAAATTGTTACCGTCGTCGTTGTAATTGTTATCAACGATGGCCCTGCTATCCCCGTCGTTCCAATCAGTTCAAGGTATTAATTTATGTTCTTATAACTGGTATTTGGTTGATCTATTAGTGATTGTGTTTAAATGATGGTTTAGGGATGCTGAGGTTCTTAAACCGGTAACTTGAGTTAATGAACTGAAGGATTTAGGTTAGTAGTCTCATGTAGTCTATGCTTATTATGGTTTCACATTTCTGAAGTGATTGTTTGTGAATTGTAAAATTATGATGAGAAAGAAGTGATTCAATTAAATGTTATACACAGTTATTGTTCAAAAGCTTTCTTTCTGTTCATGTGAATATAAATGTGGATAGTGGAACATGAAAATGGCAAACAAGATTGATCATTGCATGTTTCATTCTTGGTAGTTTATTTGGATGTCTATCACAGCATACTATTGATTTTGTGATTGTTATGCCCCAGAAGTATTTTATAGTGATTCAACAGGTTCAACTATTCAAGTTCTTTATATAGTGTGCACATCAAATGTTTTATATGAAAAAGTTCATTTTCCTTTATATATAAGATTAATGCATAAATCAAATGATGAAATCTTCTCATGCATTGTAGGACATTACAATTGCAAGTTTTTTTTTGTAATGTTATCGCTTTGCAGGCAGGTGGAATTTGCGTTGGTGCTTTTTAGTCATCTGTCCAAACATGATTAAATGGTACGTCTTTACTATGTTTTTTTTTATCATAATAGTTATAAATCACTTGATATTACCATGATGGTAGTTTGTTTATTGATGCCTTTGCATTAGTTTAGTACACATAAAACTGAGGAAATAGATTTATCTCCATTTTTGTTAGTAAATTAGGCTGGTTGATTGCATCTACTTATGTTTATTTGTGGTTCATATTGATGACTATTTGGCACCTGATCCGTTTGGGTTGAATAGTGTCAAGATGGATGGTGACTAACTTCGACATGTTCTCACTATATCGATTTACATAAGTTTGCAAGTCTTGGTGTTTTATAAATGATATTTATCATCTTTTAGTTATTAGTGGGAATTTATGACACGTTTGAGTGATAAAGGTAATAACCAACGAATGCGTATTTTTGACCCATTTGTACTGTTTTTTGTTTTGTGTATCTTATTTTAGTGAGAACTTGATGAATTAATATACTGTCATCTTTCAGATTAGTTATTTGCATATAGTTTTTTTTTACTTAGTCGACTAATATTTTTTTCCTCTGTTTTATTACAGGTCTAACTAGACTTTATCGAGATCTGGGAGAATGTAATCGTGTTTGCCGATATCAAAAGAGCGCTTTATTCGGTAATAACTCACCCTATTCAAGACATTTTCTAACAAACATAGGATAATAACACATAATGTTACAACATATGACAAAGAACCAACCATTCAGAAATAAAGGACCAACCAGATGAGAAGAAACAGTATGCAACCACTTTTTGTTCAATTCAGCCCAACAACTAAAAGGCATTCATCTTTGGTCTACTCCATGTAGCCGTTTACTTAAACTACATGTATTGCATTAGCAAATGCACACATCGTATGATCATGCAAGTTTTCCGTATGTAATGAACGATGAAAATAACTCGAAATTCGACAAAAACGAATATGCGCAGCGAAGCGCGTTTCGGACCACAATCTAGTTTATAGTATTTATTTTGGTAAGAAAGATATATGTTTTGCGGGACCTAGAGTTTTGTTACACTTTAAAATCAAACAATCTTTCATTTAAGAATTTTTTTTCCCTTTTTTACAAAGTAGTTCTTGATTGACCATCTTATTTGGATACAGATTTCTTGATTATTTTAGTTTCTTGTTTTTGGGCGTCCATTCATCTGTGTGTTTCTCATCCAAAATATTACTGCTTTCTTAAGAGTTGGGGCTTTTTTAGTCAAAGAATGTGTTCGTTCAAGGTTTTGTTTTGATTAATGATCAGAACCTCATAATTCTTATAAATGAAATGTTTCTAGATGTTTTTGTACACAATTCAAGTTTGGTCCTGATATTAGGCTTATTATGAGTTCTAGTTTTCGTTCCAGTCAATTTCAATATGAATAACAATATTAGGCTTCATACTAATCAATTCCTAGGTGAGTAGGTTTGATTCTTTGATCTCCATAGTTAAAATTTATTCAATTCAAGGTGATATTGACCTCTAGATTAAGTACAATACAATGTTTGTTCTAAGATCATTCTAGCAACAACAAAGGTTTTGAAAACCAGTAACCTATGATCATGATCGACATTAAAGGAGCTAATTTATAATTTTTATTGTTGTAATTTTATTCAGAAGAACATGAGTGTTGATTATTTACGTGCTTCACTTTCTAGGCAGAAGGATATAAAAGATGCTTTTACAAGTACAAAAGTTTGTAAAGAACGTAAGTGTTGCCGATCTTATAATTTCCTTTGCTATCAGATGCTCTAATTTGTCCATCTTGATTCTTGTCTTAGAATGCTTTATTTAATCATGATTTCCTTAAAACTGCAATTTTGAAAAACCCTTTGTCTAGGAATTAAGTTATCCTATGTTCCCATTACAGATTTGAAGGCTTTTGATTATCCTTTCATAATCGACCTAAATGCATTCTGAGACACACTTTGTCTGGCGCCTATTTTTTATTCATTTTTGCTGACCCACAACATATAATTCTGAATATATTATATAATTTTATGTTTACTTTTTTTTTTTCCTTAGACGTGCAAGAAGTGCATTCATGTGATACAACAACTAAGTATATTTTGAAGTAAAGTTGTTCTGAACGATTTAAAAATCTTCTTCAACAACTTCTGTTATTGGCAAATAACTATAACAAGAACCATGAAAAACAAGCTGCTCAAGTCTATGTTAACGGATTTGAAAAATTGTTGAGGTGAATAATCCATTTAAATCTATGTTTAATTTATTTTGCCGACACACTGTAATTTTCATCAGTGTTGTATGAATAAGTTTAGTTTGTCAGAATTCAGCTTCAAGAAGGACTTTATATATAGCAAGTCGATCTGGAATATTGTTTCCGTGCGCCTGTCTCACTGTAATATTCATCAGTGTTCTATGAATAAGATCGGGTTGTCAGAATTCAACTTCAAGAACTTAAATAATGGCAAAGTCGATCTGAAATATTATTTTAGTGCGCCTGTCTCATTGTTATTTTCATAAGGCTTAATCTTTCCCTACGGGTTGTTGGATGCATCCTTAACTGCTTCTAGCTCTCTGTGTGGTTCGCCTATCAGGTATGTTTTTCTTTCAAAGCTTGGTTTTTAGGTATGAACCCATTACCAAACACCACAATATCATGCAAGTCATAAGTAGACTTTGCTGAACGCTGAACGTTCATAGTAGTAGAAACTTTGATACTGCTAAAAACGTATACATTTATAGTCTCAATATCGGTCCAATATAATAAATTTTTAATTATAATTATTTCATTTTCAAGTTGTAATTGTATAAATAATTCGAGAATGTAAACGGAGCTTCGAGGTTAAAATTATGTCAAGAAATCAGTTAAAGACGAAGATGTACAAGTTAACAAACACAATGTACAAGAGATCAAAGCTAGCCGCCAGACAAGTTGTAACAATCCTGCACGTTTGCATAATAATAATAATAATAATAATAATAATAATAATAATAATAATAATAATAATAATAATTAGGTAGGAAAAATTATGTGGTCGATTTATAATGAATGAGAAGTTTAATGGTTAAATTATATAATGAAAAAAGTTTGTGGTAAGTTTATGAAAGTTATTAAGTTAACTATTGTAAACAGTGTAGTTGAATTCTAAAAAAATAAAAAGTTTGTGGTGAATTTGTGAAGGTTGTAAAAGTTACTATTGTGGTTGAATTATAAAAAAATAAAAAGTTTGGGGTGAATTTGTGAAGCTTGTAAAAGTTATTAATAATAATAAATAGTTATTAGGTAGGAAAAATTATGTGGTCGATTTATAATGAATGATTTATATAATGCAAAAAGTTTGTGGTAAGTTTATGAAAGTTATCAAAGTTAACTATTGTAAAGAGTGTAGTTGAATTATAAAAAAATAAAAAGTTTGAGATGAATTTGTGAAGGTTGTAAAAGTTACTATTGTGGTTGAATTATAAAAAAATAAAAAGTTTGAGGTAGGTTTGTGAAGCTTGTAAAAGTTACTATTCATTTGATCTATGTCTTTTAAATATATAGATTAATAATTACGGTTTAGGTTGCATGTATAGTCTAGCATACGTTGTTATCATATGTTATTGCACTTACTTTTGTTTTTCATTTTTAAATCTTTACATCTCCATTCATTTTCTATATTTAATCCGGTACCATATTTCGCGCTCGAAAGCTTGATTACCCGAGCTTAACTCTCTATGAGGGAGCCAATGTGCTCGTTCATAGGAGAGTTTCCTCTCTAATAAAAAAAATAATACTTTAGATGCATTATTTTTGTGCTATCGTTGAAAAAAAATTCCGACTCCACCCTTAATACAAGCTCTCTCTTAGAAACATATCATCTTGTCAAGACAACACAACCGAAACAAGAGACTCACAAAAACTTCAAAAGGAGAAGTACCCAACAAAGTTAACAACACAATACAATGCCACTCAAGCTTTATCTCGCATGTGTTAAAGACAAAGAAGTTTCCTCAAGAAGAAACTTCTATAACAAACAACGACAAAAGTGTAGAATCTCATAAAAAGAGATCATCACACCAACGAAACTCATAATAAGAGTTTTTCCATCCTACACTAAGAGAAAGATGATCGAAACAAAGCTTCAACGATAAAAGACGTCAACTCAAGCTCACACTAGAGAATACTAGTCTTCCAAAAAAAAGAAAGATCAAAAGATCATGGCACAAATCACATCAAAGGGAAGATTGTCATGCCTCAATATTTGATGTAATTTTTATTAATCGTGAGATGACTAAAATGCCCCTATTCGTAGTTGTAATTTATCAAATGAAAAAAAATCATGGTTGGTCCCCAACGTTTGTACCAAAAATCAAGTTGGGACCCAAACTTTAAATTGATCATGGTTAGTCCCAAGTTATAAGAATTATACACGGTTGGTCCCAAGATTTAACAAACCTTAACACCATCTAGTTAAGTGAATAAAGTGTCAAACATGTGATGGGTTTTTTTGGTCATTGTGCTTAATTACTAAGTACCACGTTACCCTAGTTAATGCTCGGTACCACGTTACCCTAAGTCCTAACTGTTACCGCCAAATAATAACACTCACGTAATTTTTCTCTTGAAAAAACTATCGACGCTGTTGCTTGCTGTATTATTGCGATCACCCAAACAAAATTCAATCTGGAAATCTTTTGAACAATCCATTAATGGCATCATCATACAACATAAGAACCGAAGGAGAAGAGATCGATGACTACACATTGAATTGTAAGTTCTTTTTTTTGTTCGTAATACATTAATTGTATATACTATTTGATTGAGTTTTAGTCGTATGTGTTTGATTTAGTTTTTTTCGTAATGAATTATTTGTATATTGATCATGTAAGTATTGGTTGATGACATATGTTTTTCCGTAATGATCTGAATTGTAGGTTATGTTACTTTTTTCGTATTGAATATACTGTTTGATTAAATTTCTATTCGTATTATTGATTAACAAACCATGTTCTACTATTGTAGTGATATATCCAGGCATGTTTTCGATAAAACTTCACCATGGTGGTTGTTTCACTAGTCCTCCACGTTGTGAATACATTAATGGTCGTGTTACCTATATTGATGGCATACATATAGATAAGTTTTCTGTCCTTGAGTTGCAAGATATTGTAAAGAAAATAGGATATTTAGATAGTGAACGGCTGATCTTTTCTTTTCTTAGACCAGACACCAATCTTGATTATGGTTTATGTGATTTGAAAGTTGATTCTGATGTTAATAACTTGAGACAATATGTTGGGATTCATGCTACAATTAGTGTTTTTATGACTGAACTCAGCAACTTTACACAATCTTCTACTATTACTCAAGTTGAAATTCATGATATTGATGTGCAAGAGGGTAGTGATGATGATATGAATAAGATGAATGATGGTGAAGATGATAGTGATGATAGTGACTTTGTTGATGATGAAGAGGCCAACATATCAGATGTTGATGTGGATATGGAGTATTTTGATTTTAATATTGACAAGGAAGTTGAATACATGGGGAATGATTGTAAGTCAATAGTGAAAAAAAAAACATAACTGATGATGTTGTGGTTGATTTGGATGAGATAAACAATGATGATTTTGTTACTGGTTCAGATGGGGAATGTGATATTACCTCACAAAGGAAGAAAAGAATTAAAGAGTTGAAACAACAAGAACCAGAAGCAAGCATATGTAAGAGTTTTTTTTACTGTGGTCAATTTTTCAGCACAAAAGATGAAGTCAAACAACACATTCAGTTGCATGCAATTGTTGAGACTAAAAGGCAACTAGTAACAGTGATATGGTAGCATCAAACTACGTTACATCAAACCAATAAATAACAATAAAACAACTAAAATCTACTTACTGATTACATAAACAGCAAAAACGACCCAACTAAAATATTGAATTCCATGATGTGCGATCACAGAACAACGACCACACCAACAGTATGTAGTGACCCGAACTTTTCCATGTTTATATATATTAATTGAGATTGATATTTACATGATTAAATGTTTCCAACATGTTAAGCAATCAAACTTGTTAAGACTTGATTAATTGAAATATGTTTCATATAGACAATTGACCACCCAAGTTGACCGGCGATTCACGAACGTTAAAACTTATAAAAACGACATGACGATATATATATGGATATACATATGGTTAACATGAGATTATGATAAGTAAGTATCTCCATAAGTATATTAACAATGAGTTATATACATATAAACAAGACTACTAACTTAAGGATTTCGAAACGAGACATATATGTAACGATTATCGTTGTAACGACATTTAAATGTATATATATCATATTAAGATATATTAATATATCATAATATCATGATATATATCATATTAAGATATATTAATATATCATAATATCATGATAATATAATAATTTAACATCTCATTAGATATAATAAACAATGGGTTAACAACATTAATTGAGATCGTTAACTTTAACAACCGGTCCTAATCCTCCTGGACGGAGTCATCAACAGTTGGTCCCATTGCGATGATCGACTTCAAGTAATGTCCTTAACATGAGCAAATGCACAGCGGAAGACTTACTTTATACCTGAGAATAACATGCTTTAAAAAGTCAACATAAAGTTGGTGAGATATATAGGTTTGATGCTAGCAGCGTTATAACTATGGACCACAAGATTTCATATATAAAAATATAATACACTCGCAAGTGTATAAAATCATTCTGCTTATGTTGAGGCCTCAGTAACCAACCTTAACAATAATATAATAAGTCATCTTTACAAAGATGGATATGTACACTCGCAAGTGTATAAATAAACCTCGAAGTACTAAACATCCGCCCACTAGTTCTTATGTCTAGTGCAGCCTACTGGATGGGGGTGTTAAACCCGATAGATCTATCTTTAGGATTCGCGCTTACATGTTATTATAACATATAACTAAATTACCTAGCACATCAATCCGCATAATATCATTTTTAATTACTTGTGTCCATAACGTAAATCATTTATAAAAACAGCGCATGTATTCTCAGCCCAAAATATTTAAAGTTTAAAAGGGATCTATATACTCACCTAATGTATTTTGTAGTAAAAATACATAGAACGACATTGAACAAGTATAGGGTTGGCCTCGGATTCACGAACCTATATCATATGTATATATATTAATACACCAAATAGTAATCGAACCAATTTATATTATTATTAATAATATACTTGTTAGTTTATATGTTATATAGGTAAATTTATATTTAATCTATACAATTTATATAATTAATACTTATCGTATTAAATTTTAAATATAGTAATTACTCATTAAAATATTATTTAATATAATACGTATTATTGATTTTAATGTAGTTATAAATATATTTTTATATAGAAAATATTTACTGAATATATTAAGAATACTAATAATAATAATGATAAAAATAATACTAGTTATGATAAAATTCATTCTAATAATTCCAATAATAATAATAATAATAATAATAATAATAATAATAATAATAATAATTTTAATAATAAAAATAATAATTTTTTTTTAATAGAAAGTAAATTTCAATAAAAATACTAATTTTAACAAAAATAATAAATTTAAAATAATGATACTTTTTAATATAAAAATAATACTGATAATAACTATGATTTTACTACTAATGATAATAGAGATATTTACAATAATAATAATAATACTACTAACACTTTATGATGATTTAGTAATAATAATAATAATAATAATAATAATAATAATAATAATAATAATAATAATAATAATAATAACAATAATAATAATAATAATAATAATACGGAGTACCTAATAAATATATAAACCCTTCGGTATGTTTCTTCCCCCAAAAAAAATCGATTAGCAAAAACACGCAGGGAGATAACACAATTTTAGGGAATCTTTGATTCATAATAGATCGATTAATCAATCAACAACCATCGATGTACTAGAGGTTATCGATTCGTCATCTTCATCATCATCATCATCAGTCTTCATCATCCTCACTAATCGTCCTCCTTCTTCGATCAAGTAATCGATCAATCAATCAATGCAAGTAAGTAATCGATTCAATGATTTTCCTTTAATTTCAATAATCCCTCTAGATTTTTCTGTATACCTATTTATATCGAACAAGAGTAGTAATTTATAATATTCTTGATGTTTTGGTTGTGGTGAAGATGGTTTGCAGGTGGTTGTGGTTTACGGCTACAGCAATAAATGGGTTTATAGTAGTCGATGGGTATTCGGTTCTTCAACAGAGGAAGTAAACAGCAAACGCAGCAGCAGGAGTTAACTCTAAACAAGTTGTTTCGAGTGGTGAGTTTGGGTTGTTAAAACCGCAACTGTAACAGCAACAGTTGCAGTGATAAACAGATTTTATAATAATTGCGACAGTTTGATGATTGTACATGATTGTTTTTGTTGTTGTTTGAATAAAAACAGATTCGAATTGTATTAACAGCAGTACACCGTGGTTATTCGAAGGGGTTCTAGGAACATGATTAGATTGATGTTGTGAAAAGGAGAAGCAGAAACGTGCAAAGGGTTGTAGCCATCAATGTTTGTGTGGTGTCTTGGTGTAGTTCTCACGATATCAGAAGACTAAAAGTAGTAACAGATTTCGGTTTCGTGATGGGTTAATGAAGATGAAGCTCTTGGCTCTTGGTGTTGGGTTGTACAACGGTTCAAAACCGAAATAATAGAGAGAGGAGAAAGAGAGAGTCGCGGTCATGGTGGTTGGTGGTTTTAGGATTGAATTCGAACAGAACAAGAACTCTAGAGTGGCGATGGTGATCAAAGGTGGTGATAGCCGGAGGTTGGTTCACGGCTACAAGTAAGTCAAGAAGTGATCGATAGTGTTGGGTTTTGTGGTACGTGTGTTGAACCAAGACAGTAAGCATGGTGGGGATGTTGTGGTGATCTTTGGATGATGAAGGTGGTAAAGTTGAATTGAAACGAGAAAACAAAATAAACCAAAATATAGATATGATTTTTTTTTGTTCCAGCGTGTATGTGTCTAGACACTTAAATCATGAATATATATAATTAAAGATGGTTGGAATCGTACTGTGTTCTCTAATGCAAAGGAAACGTATATGTATATATGATGAGCTGTCTTATTTAGTGAAGAATATATTCTATTCTAAATAACCAAACACAAACAAACACAAATATTTCTAATCAATTACAGAGTACATAGTGGAGAAATTTAAGGAGAAAAAGACATTTATGATTGAAAAAGAAATAGTTAAGCAGCCGGACAGTTTTAACTCGGACTGTTAGATCGTGTTCCGTTGATAATTAGTAGCGGATAGAAGTTCATGGAAAAATCCCAAATTTTTATACTAACTATATTTATTTATAATAATTCCATACAATGATTAATAACATTTATGCACATATATTTATTTATATTTATATACATATCTACACACAAATAGTTGTTCGTGAATCGTCGGGAATATTCGGAGGTCAATTAAATATATATGAAACTGTTCAAACTTTTTGAGACTCCACATAACCGATTTTGCTTATCATGTCAAAGATAATGAATCGTATCGAGAGTTTGGTTCAAAATTAGCCAAAATTTCCGGGTCATTACATTAACTTAAAGGTTTCAAAACAACACTTACATGTAACGACTAACGATGACTTAACGACTCAGTTAAAATGTATATACAAGTAGTGTATTTAGATGTATTAAAATACTTTTGGAAGACTTCAAGACATATATCAAAACACTCATACTTAACAAAAATGGTTACAGTTACTTTTCCATTCTTTTCTTTCATCAAGAATTCTAGTCGTATTCTTACCCGTATTATACACAGCTTCAAAACGTACTTACTATGAGTATATACCAATAGGAACTAGCATGGGATTCCACTCTTGATTATGTCATGTATGACTAATCAATTTTAACTTCTACCATGAGCTAGTCAACTAACTAGAACTCCTTTTAACTCCACTCACCACTCACCAATTACCACTCATCGTTCACTCCATTTCACTTCCAATTCTCTTTCTAATTCTCTCTCAACACACACACACACTATTATGAACGTATTTTTCCAGTAGTTAATCATCATCTTCATCAAAAATCACTTCAAGAATCAAGCTATAATCATCATAGGAAGAACACTTCAAGAACACTTCAAAAATCCCTTCAAGTTTACTAATTTACTTCCAAGCTTTCTAATCCATTCCAAGTAATCATCTAAGATCAAGAAACCTTTGTTATATACAGTAGGTTATCTTTCTTATTCAAGGTAATATTCATATTCAAACTTTGATTCAATTTCTATAACTATACACTATCTTAATTCGAGTAAAAATCTTACTTGAACTTGTTTTTGTGTCATGATCCTACTTCAAGAACTTTCAAGCCATCCAAGATCCTTTGAAGCTAGATCATTTCTTGTCACTTCCAGTAGGTTTACCTACTAAACTTGAAGTAGTAATGATGTTCATAACATCATTCGATTCATATATATAAAACTATCTTATTCGAAGGTTTAAACTCGTAATCACTAGAACATAGTTTAGTTAATTCTAAACTTGTTCGCAAACAAAAGTTAATCCTTCTAACTTGACTTTTAAAATTAACTACACACATGTTCTATATCTATATGATATGCTAACTTAATGATTTAAAACCCGGAAACACAAAAAACACCGAAAAACCGGATTTATGCCGTCGTAGTAACACCGCGGGCTGTTTTGGGTTAGTTAATTAAAAACTATGATAAACTTTGATTTAAAAGTTGTTATTCTGAGGAAATGATTTTTATTATGAACATGAAACTATATCCAAAAATTATGGTTAAACTCAAATTGGAAGTATGTTTTCTAAAATGGTCATCTAGACGTCGTTCTTTCGACTGAAATGACTACCTTTACAAAAACGACTTGTAACTTATTTTTCCGACTATAAACCTATACTTTTCTGTTTAGATTCATAAAATAGAGTTCAATATGAAACCATAGCAATTTGATTCACTCAAAACGGATTTAAAATGAAGAAGTTATGGGTAAAACAAGATTTGATAATTTTTCTCATTTTAGCTACGTGAAAATTGGTAACAAATCTATTCCAACCATAACTTAATCAACTTGTATTGTATATTATGTAATCTTGAGATACCATAGACACGTATACAATGTTTTGACCTATCATGTCGACACATCTATATATATTTCGGAACAACCATAGACACTCTATATGTGAATGTTGGAGTTAGCTATACAGGGTTGAGGTTGATTCCAAAATATATATAGTTTGAGTTGTGATCAATACTGAGATACGTATACACTGGGTCGTGGATTGATTCAAGATAATATTTATCGATTTATTTCTGTACATCTAACTGTGGACAACTAGTTGTAGGTTACTAACGAGGACAGCTGACTTAATAAACTTAAAACATCAAAATATATTAAAAGTGTTGTAAATATATTTAAACATACTTTGATATATATGTATATATTGTTATAGGTTCGTGAATCAACCAGTGGCCAAGTCTTACTTCCCGACGAAGTAAAAATCTGTGAAAGTGAGTTATAGTCCCACTTTTAAAATCTAATATTTTTGGGATGAGAATACATGCAGGTTTTATAAATGATTTACAAAATAGACACAAGTACGTGAAACTACATTCTATGGTTGAATTATCGAAATCGAATATGCCCCTTTTTATTAAGTCTGGTAATCTAAGAATTAGGGAACAGACACCCTAATTGACACGAATCCTAAAGATAGATCTATTGGGCCTAACAAACCCCATCCAAAGTACCGGATGCTTTAGTACTTCGAAATTTATATCATATCCGAAGGGTGTCCCGGAATGATGGGGATATTCTTAAATATGCATCTTGTTAATGTCGGTTACCAGGTGTTCACCATATGAATGATTTTTATCTCTATGTATGGGATGTGTATTGAAATATGAAATCTTGTGGTCTATTATTATGATTTGATATATATAGGTTAAACCTATAACTCACCAACATTTTTGTTGACGTTTTAAGCATGTTTATTCTCAGGTGATTATTAAGAGCTTCCGCTGTCGCATACTTAAATAAGGACGAGATTTGGAGTTCATGCTTGTATGATATTGTGTAAAAACTGCATTCAAGAAACTTATTTTGTTGTAACATATTTGTATTGTAAACCATTATGTAATGGTCGTGTGTAAACAGGATATTTTAGATTATCATTATTTGATAATCTACGTAAAGCTTTTTAAACCTTTATTGATGAAATAAAGGTTATGGTTTGTTTTAAAATGAATGCAGTCTTTGAAAAACGTCTCATATAGAGGTCAAAACCTCGCAACGAAATCAATTAATATGGAACGTTTTTAATCAATAAGAACGTTACATTTCAGTTGGTATCCGAGCGTTGGTCTTAGAGAACCAGAAAATTTGCATTAGTGTGTCTTATCGAGTTTGTTAGGATGCATTAGTGAGTCTGGACTTCGACCGTGTTTTCTTTAAAAATGATTGCTTAACATTTTTGTTGGAAACTATATATTTTTAACATATGAATATTATGTGATATATTAATCTCTTAACGTGTTTGATATTATGTGATAGATGTCTACCTCTAGAACAAGTCCCATTGACTCACCTAATAATAATGAAGAGTCAAATGTAAATTGGAATGATTCGTGGACTGATTCACAAGTTCCCGAAGAGGAACCGGAAGAAGAGTCGGAATCGGAAGAAGAATCGGAACCGGAAGAAGAATCGGAACCGGAAGAAGAAATAGAACCGGTGGGGGGAAATAATAAAACGGTTAAGTAAAATAGAATCCTCAACCAACCGACCAAGGTTAATTATGGTCAATGGTGTTTCCGCCAAGGAAGCAAAATATTGGGAGGATTACCAATTCTCCGATGAATCGGATTCCGACGAGAATTCCGATGATGTTATAGAAATTACCCCAACTGAATTTAAAAATGCAAAAGAAAATAATAAGGGAAAGGGCATAAAAATAGAGAAATCTAATTCCAACCCCGATGAACTTTATATGTATCGTCAACCCCCGAAGTCCTTAAGTTGTAACAATGACCCGGGAACCTCTAAACCACCAGGTTTTTCTAAACCAATGTGGACAACGACGGCTCGTATTAGGGGAACATCATATATCCCTAGAAACTTGGCAAAACGAACCAAAACCGAACAAGAAGAAATGAGCGAGTCGGAATAAGATAGTTGTATTCGTGTGGTGTAATGTATGTAATATAGTGTGCTTATGCTTTATGATATATGTAAAAATTGCTTGTATTAATAAGTATTTTTTTATGAATCTAACTCTTGTCTATTTTACAGTATAAAAACACAAAATGGATATACAACCCAATATTTTAAGAGACCTACCCGGAGACATGATTGATGAAATCTTGTCTAGAGTCGGTCAGAATTCCTCGGCACAACTATTTAAGGCGAGATCAGTTTGTAAGACATTCGAAGAACGTTCCAAGAATGCCTTGATTTATAAAAGGCTTTCGTTCGAAAGATGGGGGATATCACATTGGGAAATCCATAAGTTACGATGTGTTTACTTTGACGCATATATTGCGGGGAACCCAAATGCTATTTTACGCAACGGGTTAAGAAATTATTTTGACTCAGTATATCCGAATATAGGACTTCGTGATTTAGAAAAAGCGGCTAACATGCAACATAAAGAAGCATGTTATGCTTACGGGTTAGTAATGTTCGCTTCTCACCAAAGTGAGAATAAGAACATCGGGCTACAACTATTAAACAAAACGTTCCCACAAGTGACGGAGTCGGTAATTGGGGTAAGAAATGAGGTTTTTAGGTTATTACGAGACTGTTGGTCATTACGAAACCCTCGTCCCTTTGACGACGTTACAACACGCTGTCTTATCAACGGCCATAACGGTTATGTTCCACAAGACCAAGGATGGGAAGTAGTCCTAGTAAAACCAGAATGCATGACTTGTTTCTGGACGTATGAATTACGTGTCTTTATTGCCTTTGCTGAACGACTTGTGTACTAGCTAGAATTATCTTCACAACTATCTTGTATCAAAGTTATTGTGTGCTATATTTCATGCTTTATGTAAAATAAGCGGTATTGTAAGTTTGTAAAATATTGTATAAAAGTTTGAACGCGAAATATTATTATAATCAGTTTTTCATATAGAATTGTAGTAGTTGAATTGTATATTAGCTACTAAGTATGAACTTAACGGGTAGGTACTACCCGAATTTAAACTTATAAAACGCTAATATGAAGAAAAAGCTTTTATAAATGAGTTCATATTATGCTACGAAATACTATTAACTACTCTTAATATTCTGTATGATTAACTTGTTCCATTTGACTATTTTGGAGGAAATGGCACCGACTACTCGACACATCGTGAATATGAATGAAGAGGAATTCCGTACTTTTCTAGCTTCAAACATAGCCGCAGTACAGGCTGCGCTACATACCAACAATAACCTTGGATCTGGCAGTACAGGAAATCGTGTAGGATGCACCTACAAAGAATTCACTGCCTGCAAACCTTTGGAATTTGATGGAACCGAAGGATCGATCGGATTGAAACGGTGGACCGAGAAGGTCGAATCGGTGTTTGCCATAAGTAAGTGTACTGAAGAGGACAAAGTGAAGTACGCTACGCATACCTTCACAGGTTCTGCGTTAACATGGTGGAATACCTATCTAGAGCAAGTGGGACAAGATGATGCGTACGCACTACCGTGGTCAGCATTCAAGCACTTGATGAACGAGAAGTACCGTCCCAGAACCGAGGTCAATAAGCTCAAGACAGAACTTAGAGGGTTACGAACCCAAGGATTTGATATTACCACGTACGAAAGATGATTCACAGAATTGTGCCTATTGTGTCCGGGAGCATTCGAAGATGAGGAAGAGAAGATCGACGCGTTTGTGAAAGGATTACCGAAAAGAATCCAAGAAGATATAAGTTCACACGAGCCCGCCTCCATACAACAGGCATGTAGAATGGCTCACAAACTAGTGAACCAGATTAAAGAAAGAATTAAAGAACAGACTGCTGAAGAGGCCAATGTGAAGCAAGTCAAAAGAAAGTGGGAGGAAAACGGTGATAAGAATCACCAATACAACAACAACAGCAATTACAACAATAATCGCAACAATTATCCCAACAATCGCAACATCAATCGCAACTACAACAAACGGCCCAACAACAACAACAATAGCAACTACAACAATCATCCCAACAACAATAATAACCTCAACAACAATAACAATCAGAAGCAGCTATGCCAAAGGTGTGAAAAGTATCACTCGGGGTTTTGCACTAAATTTTGCAACAAGTGTAAAAGAAATGGTCATAGCGTGGCGAAGTGTGAGGTCTACGAACCAGGGGTTAATAGAACGAAAGGAACAAATGGTGTCGGAACGAGTAATGGTGGAGCAAGTAGTGTTGGAGCAAGTTATGCCAATGTAGTTTGTTATAAATGTGGAAAACCGGGCCACATTATTAGAAATTGCCCGAACCAGGAGAACACGAATGGACAAGGCCGCGGAAGAGTTTTCAATTTTAATGCGGCAGAGGCACAGGAAGACCCGGAGCTTGTTACAGGTACGTTTCTTATTGACAATAAATCTGCTTACGTTTTATTTGATTCGGGTGCGGATAGAAGCTATATGAGTAGAGATTTTTGTGCTAAATTAAGTTGTCCATTGACGCCTTTGGATAGTAAATTTTTACTCGAATTAGCAAATGGTAAATTAATTTCAGCAGATAATATATGTCGGAATCGAGAAATTAAACTGGTTAGCGAAACATTTAAGATTGATTTGATACCAGTAGAGTTAGGGAGTTTTGATGTGATAATCGGTATGGACTGGTTGAAAGAAGTGAAAGCAGAGATCGTTTGTTACAAAAATGCAATTCGCATTATACGAGAAAAAGGAAAACCCTTAATGGTGTACGGAGAAAAGGGCAACACGAAGCTACATCTTATTAGTAATTTGAAGGCACAAAAACTAATAAGAAAAGGTTGCTATGCTGTTCTAGCACACGTCGAGAAAGTACAAACTGAAGAAAAGAGCATCAATGATCTTCCCATTGCAAAAGAATTTCCCGATGTATTTCCGAAAGAATTACCGGGATTACCCCCACATAGATCTGTTGAATTTCAAATAGATCTTGTACCAGGAGCTGCACCAATAGCTCGTGCTCCTTACAGACTCACACCCAGCGAGATGAAAGAACTGCAAAGCCAATTACAAGAACTTTTAGAGCGTGGTTTCATTCGACCAAGCACATCACCGTGGGGAGCTCCTGTTTTATTTGTCAAGAAGAAAGATGGTACATTCAGGTTGTGTATCGACTACCGAGAGTTGAACAAACTTACCATCAAGAACCGCTACCCACTATTGAGAATCGACGACTTATTTGATCAACTACAAAGCTCGTCTGTTTATTCAAAGATTGACTTACGTTCCGGGTATCATCAAATGCGGGTGAAAGAAGATGATATTCCAAAGACTGTTTTCAGAACACGTTACGGTCATTACGAGTTTATGGTCATGCCGTTTGGTTTAACTAATGCACCAGCTGTGTTCATGGACCTTATGAACCGAGTGTGTGGACCATACCTTGACAAGTTTGTCATTGTTTTCATTGATGACATACTTATTTACTCAAAGAATGACCAAGAACACGGTGAACATTTGAGAAAGGTGTTAGAAGTATTGAGGAAGGAAGAATTGTACGCTAAGTTTTCAAAGTGTGCATTTTGGTTGGAAGAAGTTCAATTCCTCGGTCACATAGTGAACAAAGAAGGTATTAAGGTGGATCCGGCAAAGATAGAAACTGTTAAAAAGTGGGAAACCCCGAAAACTCCGAAACACATACGCCAATTTTTAGGACTAGCTGGTTACTACAGAAGGTTCATCCAAGACTTTTCCAGAATAGCAAAACCCTTGACTGCATTAACGCATAAAGGGAAGAAATTTGAATGGAATGATGAACAAGAGAAAGCGTTTCAGTTATTGAAGAAAAAGCTAACTACGGCACCTATATTGTCATTGCCTGAAGGGAATGATGATTTTGTGATTTATTGTGACGCATCAAAGCAAGGTCTCGGTTGTGTATTAATGCAACGAACGAAGATGATTGCTTATGCGTCTAGACAATTGAAGATTCACGAACAAAATTATACGACGCATGATTTGGAATTAGGTGCGGTTGTTTTTGCATTAAAGACTTGGAGGCACTACTTATATGGGGTCAAAAGTATTATATATACCGACCACAAAAGTCTTCAACACATATTTAATCAGAAACAACTGAATATGAGGCAGCGTAGGTGGATTGAATTATTGAATGATTACGACTTTGAGATTCGTTACCACCCGGGAAAGGCAAATGTGGTAGCCGATGCCTTGAGCAGGAAGGACAGAGAACCCATTCGAGTAAAATCTATGAATATAATGATTCATAATAACCTTACTACTCAAATAAAGGAGGCGCAACAAGGAGTTTTACAAGAGGGAAATTTAAAGGATGAAATACCCAAAGGATCGGAGAAGCATCTTAATATTCGGGAAGACGGAACCCGGTATAGGGCTGAAAGGATTTGAGTACCAAAATTTGGAGATATGAGAGAAATGGTACTTAGAGAAGCTCATAAAACCAGATACTCAATACATCCTGGAACGGGGAAGATATACAAGGATCTCAAGAAACATTTTTGGTGGCCGGGTATGAAAGCCGATGTTGCTAAATACGTAGGAGAATGTTTGACGTGTTCTAAGGTCAAAGCTGAGCATCAGAAACCATCAGGTCTACTTCAACAACCCGAAATCCCAGAATGGAAATGGGAAAACATTACCATAGATTTCATCACTAAATTGTCAAGGACTGCAAGTGGTTTTGATACTATTTGGGTAATAGTTGATCGTCTCACCAAATCAGCACACTTCCTGCCAATAAGAGAAGATGACAAGATGGAGAAGTTAGCACGACTGTATTTGAAGGAAGTCATCTCCAGACATGGAATACCAATCTCTATTATCTCTGATAGGGATGGCAGATTTATTTCAAGATTCTGGCAGACATTACAGCAAGCATTAAGAACTCGTCTAGACATGAGTACTGCCTATCATCCACAAACTGATGGGCAGAGCAAAAGGACGATACAAACGCTTGAAGACATGCTACGAGCATGTGTTATTGATTTCGGAAACAGTTGGGATCGACATCTACCGTTAGCAGAATTTTCCTACAACAACAGCTACCATTCAAGCATTGAGATGGCGCCGTTTGAAGCACTTTATGGTAGAAAGTGCAGGTCTCCGATTTGTTGGAGTGAAGTGGGGGATAGACAGATTACGGGTCCGGAGATTATACAAGAAACTACCGAGAAGATCATCCAAATTCAACAACGGTTGAAAACCGCCCAAAGTCGACAAAAGAGCTACGCTGACATTAAAAGAAAAGATATAGAATTTGAAATTGGAGAGATGGTCATGCTTAAAGTTGCACCTTGGAAATGCGTTGTTCGATTTGGTAAACGAGGGAAATTAAATCCAAGGTATATTGGACCATTCAAGATTATTGATCGTGTCGGACCAGTAGCTTACCGACTTGAGTTACCTCAACAACTCGCGGCTGTACATAACACTTTCCACGTCTCGAATTTGAAGAAATGTTTTGCTAAAGAAGATCTCACTATTCCATTAGATGAAATCCAAATCAACGAAAAACTCCAATTCATCGAAGAACCCGTCGAAATAATGGATCGTGAGGTTAAATGACTTAAGCAAAACAAGATACCAATTGTTAAGGTTCGATGGAATGCTCGTAGAGGACCCGAGTTCACCTGGGAGCGTGAAGATCAGATGAAGAAGAAATACCCGCATCTATTTCCAGAAGATTCGTCAACACCTTCAACAGCTTAAAATTTCGGGACAAAATTTATTTAACGGGTAGGTACTGTAGTGACCCGAACTTTTCCATGTTTATATATATTAATTGAGATTGATATTTACATGATTAAATGTTTCCAACATGTTAAGCAATCAAACTTGTTAAGACTTGATTAATTGAAATATGTTTCATATAGACAATTGACCACCCAAGTTGACCGGCGATTCACGAACGTTAAAACTTGTAAAAACGACATGACGATATATATATGGATATACATATGGTTAACATGAGATTATGATAAGTAATTATCTCCGTAAGTATATTAACAATGAGTTATATACATATAAACAAGACTACTAACTTAAGGATTTCGAAACGAGACATATATGTAACGATTATCGTTGTAACGACATTTAAATGTATATATATCATATTAAGATATATTAATATATCATAATATCATGATAATATAATAATTTAACATCTCATTAGATATAATAAACAATGGGTTAACAACATTAATTGAGATCGTTAACTTAAAGGTTTCAAAACAACACTTACATGTAACGACTAACGATGACTTAACGACTCAGTTAAAATGTATATACAAGTAGTGTATTTAGATGTATTAAAATACTTTTGGAAGACTTCAAGACATATATCAAAACACTCATACTTAACAAAAATGGTTACAGTTACTTTTCCATTCTTTTCTTTCATCAAGAATTCTAGTCGTATTCTTACCCGTATTATACACAGCTTCAAAACGTACTTACTATGAGTATATACCAATAGGAACTAGCATGAGATTCCACTCTTGATTATGTCATGTATGACTAATCAATTTTAACTTCTACCATGAGCTAGTCAACTAACTAGAACTCCTTTTAACCCCACTCACCACTCACCAATTACCACTCATCATTCACTCCATTTCACTTCCAATTCTCTTTCTAATTCTCTCTCAACACACACACACTATTATGAACGTATTTTTCCAGTAGTTAATCATCATCTTCATCAAAAATCACTTCAATAATCAAGCTATAATCATCATAGGAAGAACACTTCAAAAATCCCTTCAAGTTTACTAATTTACTTCCAAGCTTTCTAATCCATTCCAAGTAATCATCTAAGATCAAGAAACCTTTGTTATATACAGTAGGTTATCTTTCTTATTCAAGGTAATATTCATATTCAAACTTTGATTCAATTTCTATAACTATAAACTATCTTAATTCGAGTAAAAATCTTACTTGAACTTGTTTTTGTGTCATGATCCTACTTCAAGAACTTTCAAGCCATCCAAGATCCTTTGAAGTTAGATCATTTCTTGTCACTTCCAGTAGGTTTACCTACTAAACTTGAGGTAGTAATGATGTTCATAACATCATTCGATTCATATATATAAAACTATCTTATTCGAAGGTTTAAACTCGTAATCACAAGAACATAGTTTAGTTAATTCTAAACTTGTTCGCAAACAAAAGTTAATCCTTCTAACTTGACTTTTAAAATTAACTACACACATGTTCTATATCTATATGATATGCTAACTTAATGATTTAAAACCTGGAAACACAAAAAACACCGAAAAACCGGATTTACGCCGTCGTAGTAACACCGCGGGCTGTTTTGGGTTAGTTAATTAAAAACTATGATAAACTTTGATTTAAAAGTTGTTATTCTGAGGAAATGATTTTTATTATGAACATGAAACTATATCCAAAAATTATGGTTAAACTCAAAGTGGAAGTATGTTTTCTAAAATGGTCATCTAGACGTCGTTCTTTCGACTGAAATGACTACCTTTACAAAAATGACTTGTAACTTATTTTTCCGACTATAAACCTATACTTTTCGGTTTAGATTCATAAAATAGAGTTCAATATGAAACCATAGCAATTTGATTCACTCAAAACGGATTTAAAATGAAGAAGTTATGGGTAAAACAAGATTTGATAATTTTTCTCATTTTAGCTACGTGAAAATTGGTAACAAATCTATTCCAACCATAACTTAATCAACTTGTATTGTATATTATGTAATCTTGAGATACCATAGACACGTATACAATGTTTCGACCTATCATGTCGACACATCTATATATATTTCGGAACAACCATAGACACTCTATATGTGAATGTTGGAGTTAGCTATACAGGGTTGAGGTTGATTCCAAAATATATATAGTTTGAGTTGTGATCAATACTGAGATACGTATACATTGGGTCGTGGATTGATTCAAGATAATATTTATTGATTTATTTCTGTACATCTAACTGTGGATAACTAGTTGTAGGTTACTAACGAGGACAGCTGACTTAATAAACTTAAAACATCAAAATATATTAAAAGTGTTGTAAATATATTTAAACATACTTTGATATATATATGTATATATTGTTATAGGTTCGTGAATCAACCAGTGGCCAAGTCTTACTTCCCGACGAAGTAAAAATCTGTGAAAGTGAGTTATAGTCCCACTTTTAAAATCTAATATTTTTGGGATGAGAATACATGCAGGTTTTATAAATGATTTACAAAATAGACACAAGTACGTGAAACTACATTCTATGGTTGAATTATCGAAATCGAATATGCCCCTTTTTATTAAGTCTGGTAATCTAAGAATTAGGGAACAGACACCCTAATTGACACGAATCCTAAAGATAGATCTATTGGGCCTAACAAACCCCATCCAAAGTACCGGATGCTTTAGTACTTCGAAATTTATATCATATCCGAAGGGTGTCCCGGAATGATGGGGATATTCTTAAATATGCATCTTGTTAATGTCGGTTACCAGGTGTTCACCATATGAATGATTTTTATCTCTATGTATGGGATGTGTATTGAAATATGAAATCTTGTGGTCTATTATTATGATTTGATATATATAGGTTAAACCTATAACTCACCAACATTTTTGTTGACGTTTTAAGCATGTTTATTCTCAGGTGATTATTAAGAGCTTCCGCTGTCGCATACTTAAATAAGGACGAGATTTGGAGTCCATGCTTGTATGATATTGTGTAAAAACTGCATTCAAGAAACTTATTTTGTTGTAACATATTTGTATTGTAAACCATTATGTAATGGTCGTGTGTAAACAGGATATTTTAGATTATCATTATTTGATAATCTACGTAAAGCTTTTTAAACCTTTATTGATGAAATAAAGGTTATGGTTTGTTTTAAAATGAATGCAGTCTTTGAAAAACGTCTCATATAGAGGTCAAAACCTCGCAACGAAATCAATTAATATGGAACGTTTTTAATCAATAAGAACGGGACATTTCACAGTATTCCATTGATCAATTGTAGTCGAATTGGGGGTTTTACCTTCAATTTAAAATTTTAGGGTTTTTGAAGATACCAATATTTTGAATTGGGGATGAGTACGTGATTTGGGTTTTAAAAGAGGTCGCTTGGATAAAAAAAAATAAATAAGGGCTTAACTTTCAATCTTAAAATGACTATATTGCCCATCACGTTTTCAGCATGTGTGTCATTTAACGACATGGGATTAACGAGCAGGTACATTCGGGACCAAATGTGTACCAAGCTTAAAACATGAGACTAACTATGATCAAATTAAACTTTAAGTCCTATCTTGATTTTTGGTAGAAACTTTATGGACCAACCATGATATTTTTTTAATCAAATTAACCATACCTCACTCATCGGCTCATCCTAACCTAGTGACCATGGGACACTAGGTATAAATACATCCTTTTCTCAACTTTAGGGTTTGACCGTCCATCCCAAAAACCTAGCCTTCTTCCCTTTTTCTCCAATTTCCCCCAAATCCCTAGCAGTAAAACCCCAATCAATCTTGACAATTAGTTGTGTTTTGATCTTCATTATTTATTGTTATGCATTATTATAGCTGATCTAACATACTTATGCACACACAAATACATGAATACAGTAACCATACAATCATCATCATCATCATCATCATCATCATCATCATCTTCACCATATAAAACCAATATCCCTGTTTCATCCTTTTCTCCATTCTAACACACGATTTAACGATTTGAAGCATAAACAAGGTATAACAGGATGCATGCTTGATTGCTTCCAGCTCTTCAGTTGTTCATTGAAGTTAGCATTAACGACGACTCAGGTAATTGAGCTTATTTATACTTTCTGTAATTACATATTTATCATCACATGGTTTTTTTATTGTTTCCCAAAGAGCTTCTTAATGTTTTAATCTATTTTATTTCGAGGTCTTAATTACATCCATGTCAAAACTGCTATTTTTCAATACTTTGAATCTAAGCTACTTCAAATACTGTCTGCACAAACACTGGATCCAGATGTAGAACATTTTATCTCTTCAATTCGAGCCACGAAGTATGCGATTTCTGCCCTGAACAAGACATAAACTTTTTAAACTGAGTTTTCTTTTGAACTTATGAGTTGTGTGGGTATAATATCAAGTGTGTCACAGCGCTATTGCTCAATTTTTAGTCAGTGTGATACTGAATATCGTTATAAAATATATTATTTTATCTTAAAGTTGTCATGAAGATATGTACAACTAGAGCCACTTGGAGGAGCAAGGTATGCGGTTATTGGTATTGCTATTATCATTTTTTCTTTATCACACACGTTTTGTTTGATGATGGATTGTATTTAAAATGTTAAACTTTACTTACAAGTGTTAGGTTTACTTAAAATTATTTAGTTTTGGTCTCCAGATACAACAATGAAACATTCCAATGTTTTTATCCACACAAATGGATTAGTGGTAAGCATCAAGTTATCCTATTTTCCCTTTACAAATTTGAAGGCATTTGATTGTCCTCTCATAATCAGCTTATTTTGATAGGCCGATGATATACTTGGGAATCCATATGAAAAGGCGATGTATATTGTTACCCGAAAGAAGGTAATTGATTTAAAATGCACTATGTGACACATTGCCTCTTTATTCGTTTTTGCTTACCCACAACATATATTTTTCTGAATGTGTGATAGACGAAACTTCAAGGATAGTCCTTATGGTTTGTTGAAAACATTAAGGTTCGTTCTTATGCCTTTTAATCATGGATAATCTTGTGGTTTGCGCTTCAATTGATAATAGTCACTTTCACTAACAAACATTAAATATTTTCGTTAAATATAGTCATGCGCCGAACATGTGAGGGTATTTGTGTCCTTTTACATTTCTCTTATCCTTTTAACCCCTTCATCTTGATCATCTTCATCTTTTTAATTCTTATTTAACTCATCCCTTCCTATCTTCATCTTCCCCATGATTTATAGTATAAAAACCAACAAAATTTGGTGCTATCCAATTTAATGTACATACAATTAACTCATGGTGCAACCTACTTCCATCTTATCGTGATCCAACCTTCGTAACTCACCCACTTTTTTGTTAACGACTTGCATTCCATGCGTTTGATTCTTTGTCTCACAAAAAAACATGAGTATTATCAAATTCAGATTCAGTATACATCGTTCGTATCATGGTTTTAAAAAACGTTCGAGGCGTACGCCTCGAGGTGCGCCTCAGTGCGTTTTTCGATTTTTCCGTTTCAAAACGTACTCCTCAAAGTCTAATTAAAACGTACGCCTCAAATGGGAGAGGCGGTGCGATTTTTTACGCCTCACTGGTTACAAAAAAAACGTACGCCTCATGAAAATAAAACAAATTGATGGTTTTAGGGTTACTTGGTTTTAATAAAAGCATACAATTCGCTGGAATTGATTAGTTTCTTCGAAATTCTTAGCTGGTAGTAGTGTCAGAAAAAGCTTGATCGACATTTGAAGTGCAAGAACTCCAAAAGTCTGCGTGGCTGCTTTCAATTTAGGGTTGAAGGCTTTTAATTTAGGGTTGAAAGATGTTGCTTACCTTTTTATCACTGTACGTATTATTTAACTTATATTTTCCCCCCTCAATTTAATTTTCATACATTTTAACCCCTTAAGTTGAATTGTCATCTTAAACTCATTATTAAATAGATACAATTTAACCCCTACAATTAAAAAAATATTTATATCTAATATTTATACATATATATATATATATATATATATATTAAAAAATATATATTTGAGAGACACTTATGGACAAGATGATGGAAATAGTATAATGAACTTATAACTTTTTATGTATTTTTTAACTCTGCCTCGAACGTACGCCTTGGTTCGCCTCGAGGCGTACGCCTCGCCTCACAAAGGGAAAACGCCTCGAGGCGCGTTTTCGTTTTTTAAACCTTGGTTCGTATTTAACAGTTTTGTAAAAGGCGGCCACTTCGGCCGTTGCGATAGCCGGTGCGGCTTTTTTGTGAGTAGTTCGTCTCAACTCGGAGAAAAACGTCCAATAAGTCGGTGAACGGTCAATAGTCAGGAAAAGTCATGGTAACGTTAGTTAAAAGTCGGATTTTTGTCGGGCTTTGTCCTAGTCTTCACAAAAATCCTAACCCATATATAATTCGATGAGAAAGACGACTTACATAGTATCCATTATACCTATATACTAAAACACGCTCGGATTTTTGTCGTTTTAGTTGTTTCGGATTTTCGTTTTGAGTTTGCGTTCACACTACAAACGGTCCCTCAACTTCGCCTCACTTTTCACAAGGCCCCTCAAGTTTACACTTTCTCAGGGGTAGAAAGTGTAAATATATAATTTTATTAAAATAAAAGAAACTAATTCTACCCGAATTTATAACGGGCCCTATCTTCTTGCTCGGTACGAGTTAAATTTTTCCGAGACCACCGTTCAACTCGAAAAAATTTGACGAATCCAACGGGATTAACTATACGCAAAACGGGCACTTCTCAAAAAATACTAAACACCTCGGGCTATCTTCGATACATATACATACACCTATCTACTAAAACACACCCGGATTTTTGTCGTTTCAGTTGTTTCAGATTGTCGTTTTGAGTTTGCGTTCACACTATAAACGGTCCCAACGGGACTAACTATACGCGAAACGGGCACTTCTCAAAAAACGCTAAACACCTCGGGTTATCTTCAATACATATACATACACTTATAGTAAACAACTCAAACTACCTACGTCATATCGATTATGTTTCCATTTTTTACACAATCTTCCTGACGTTATAAATGCATGTGCCATTGGGTATACCATGTACTAACGACGTGTATCCAAAAACATCCGTAACAAAGCGTTTTTATTTCCGTAAATACATAACGCTACGTTAACTATGATTATGCAACCCGAAAGGCACCGCGGCATCGCGCGGGCCACTTTTCTAATTAAAGATAATATATTAAATAAATCAAAATTCTATAAAACATTATAAAAAGCCTATATATTATGTAAATTACAACCACTTCGTCTTATCCGTAACTCATTTTATTAGAATATCCATATTTAAAGTAATAATAAAGATAAGGAAAAATGTTAGAAAAACAAACATATCCTCACATTTTCAGCATATGACTTGACTTAATAAAAATAATTAACGTCCGTTAGTGAGAAGGATTATTCTTGATTGAACTGTAAACCACAAGACTATCTCATGTTTTCGACAAAGTGCATACAACATACGTATTTACATATTCATATCCTACATATACATCTTTATTTTCTATCTCACTTTTTCGAACTCTAAAGAACCAAGAACACGAAATTGAAGCTAAAAAATGCATCAACAAAAGCTCCTTCATTCACAGTCAAATTTTTTTTTTTTTTTGAACGACAATTATATTAAAAAGAAAACAAAATGTTACAATAGGTTCGCAAAGATGTACTACATAAGATGCCGAGCTAGAATCCTATGAAGAACATCTATATTTCGCACTAAATTAACAAAAGCTACAAGATTACATCAAGAATATAGAAGGATTATGTAACCAATCGAGTTATTCGAGCCACTCAATTCTCTTTGTCTTGCATCTCTTCGCGATCCATTCATAACTCTTCACTTGTATATCATTTAGAACAATCGGAGGGGACTAACATACTTTTTTGAAAACCGTTTGATTCCGGTTTTTTCAAATGAGATAAAGTGAAGTCCACATGGAAGCTTGCCAAACTTTTGCACCAAAATCCGAGCATTGTAAATTAGACTTACCGCAAAGAAGGTTTTCAAAATTAGACTTACATATTAATATTCTACATATACATTCATATCTTATATCTCATTGTTTCGATCTCTAAACAATCAAAAACTCATTATCATCATTCACGGTCAATATATTGCATACAACATACATAATTCATATATTCATATCCTACATATACATCTATATCTTATATCTCACCATTTTACGAAATTGAAGCTACAAAGTGTATCGACAAAAACTGCTTTAATGAATATCTATTGTGTTCAAAGTAACTTTTCCGTCTACAGCTGGAAATTATATGAAATGGCCGGTCATGATCAAGCAACATGAGGGTTTCAGATGGCTCAACATTTAAATGTGTTTCTAAAAGTTTATCGAGACATGGTATGGGTTGGGTTCAATATTGAGTGCGATAAATGATTTTGTGCTACAATTCGGGCAATTTGGGCCATCTGATAGCAAGGAAATGTTGTTGCAATGTTTTCATCCGAGATGTAGTTATGCCATTAGTCAAACTTAGTGTGCTATTTTGGTCCGAAAGTTTTTTTTTTTTGTTTTTTTGTTTTGGTTTTTTATTGCAATGGCGATGGAGATAAATTTTAGGGAGGTGATGTTTAACCTCATTTTTGATATCCACCACAATTTGATACAAACCTCCAAAAATGTCTTCAAATAAAAGTTCCAACATTAAGTTTGTTCAATACATCATTTAAGGGTATTTTAGGAATCGTCAACAAATTGTGGTGGATTTATAAAAAATGAGTTTGGAAGTATCACCTCCCTTGAATTTATTTCTGTCGCTTTTGCAATAAAAAATAGTGAAAAAACAAGACAGATAACCCTTTCAAACCACACACGCACACACATACTAAGTCACTAATGGCATAACTCAATTTCCTATGTAGACATTGCAACATTATTTCCTTGCCATAAGATGACCCCGATTGCTCTAATTGTAACATAAAATTATTTCAATGAATCTGACCCCTATTATGCCTTGTTAGACTTTTTTGAAAGACATTTGAAAGTCGAGGCATTTGAAACCCTTGTATTGTTTGGTTAGGACTCGACATTCCATTTGATTTCTAGCTGTGGGCAGAAAAGCTATTTTGAACATATTAGGTATTTATTTAAGTAGTTTTTGTAGATGCACACTGTAGTTTCAATTACGCGTTCTTGATTATTTAGAGATAGAAACAGTGAAATATAAGATATAGATGTATATGTAGGATATGAATATGTATGATGTATGCAATACATTGACCATGAATGATGATGATTAGTGTTTGTTGATGAACTTTTTATCTTCAAATTCGTGTTCTTGGTTGTTTAGAGATCGAAACAATGAGATATAGGATATAAATGTATATGTAGGATATGAATATGTATGCAATATATTGTTTGTAAATGATGATGATGAGTTTTTTGTTGATGCACTTTGTATTTCTTCCACTTCCGAGGAAGTAAAATAAAGATCGTTGAGGTGAATCATCCATTAAATTCTATGTTGACACACTGTAATTTCATCAATGCTGTATGAATAAGTTTGGTTTGTCTGAATTCAGCTTCAAGAAGAACTTTATGTATGGAAAATCGATCTTAAATATTGTTTCAATGTGTCTGTCTCGCTGTAATTTTCATCAGTGCTGTATGAATATGACCGGTTTGTCCGAATTCAGCTTCAAAAAGAACTTTATCTATGGAAAATCTAACTGAAATAATTTTTTTCAGTGCGCCTGCGTCGCTGTAATTTTCATCAGTTCTATATGAATATGATCGGTTTGTCAGAATTCAGTTTCAAGACGAACTTTATCTGTGGAATATTGATCTGTACTGATTGCTTTTAATGGTTTTCTTGTTGTTTCCCAAAGAACCTCTTAATGATTTTAATCTATTTATACTTTGAGGTCTTGATTATTTTTTCTAAAAGTTTCTTCAAGTACTGACAGCCTGGATCCAGATGTTCCTACTACTACTATTATTTTGCAATTGTTGTTGTGTGGTTGAGGTCTGTTTCTAGATTTCGAGAAGGTGAGCAGTTTCTTAGTTCCATCAATAATGAAGTTGTACTCTTTTATTAACTTATATGAACCCCAGTTTATTTCTACAAACATTACTTTGTTCTGTATTGTGTATGTTTATTTTTCTATGTAATGAAATTATCTTATAATCTATGTACTTGTACTTTTTTGTGTATAAGTGTAGTTACAGATATAGTACTATGTTTATTTATACATAACTTTAGTTATATAGTACTATGTTTATTTGTACTTATACTTTTTTTGTGTATAAGTGTAGTTACTTATACTTTGTTCTGTATTGTGATACATAACTTTAGTTATATAGTACTATGTTTTTTACTGCAGTATCTTAAGTTAAATTTGCTGCTGCTCCTATAGTTTTTTTCTATGTGCAAGTGACCAAGGTTTAACGTGTTGCGGATCATGTATAACATTCTTTTTGCCCATATAATGTTAGATAATATGGTTTGAATGCCCGGATAAACCTTTGAATCGTGTAGTCACTTTCGCGATAAAGTATTTCGACCCTATACATGATTGCCTTAGGGTTACACGAAATCTTTATTCGGGATAAGACAAAGGCACAACTCCAATATATAGTCAATTAAAATTGGAAGTCAAGAACAGAGTTTTATGTATATTGTGAATGTTCGTTTTTTCATCATCATGAAAAGTGAGACAAATATACTCTATATATAGAGTATGAAAGGTTACACCTTTTGGCTAAAGGGTACCATGAATGGTCACGTCTTTTGGCTAAAAAGTGTCCATGAATAGTTATAACTTTTAATGAAGAGTTGCCATGAATGATTACACCATTCCATGAAAGCTTGCACCATTTCATCAAGGTTTACACCATTTCATGATTAGTTGTGTCTTTTGGTCAAAAAGACACCAACTAACAAACATAACCTTTCAATTAGATGACTCTAGTTAGCTTAAACAAGCGTGTATTCCACACTGTTCTAACTTGTTATAAAGCTTAACTAGAAATTCATTTGTCTCAAGTAAATCACCTTATCAACCGATGGCACTAAAATCACTAACAATCCCCCCCCCCCCCCCCCCCCCCCACCCCACCACCAATGTTAGTGTAATCCTTAGATTTACTTAATAACGTGAATAAACACACAAACTAATGCGTAAATGGAAATGTTCGTGAAGAATTGAATTTTCACTTGGTATATTATTTACGAGAATTCGAAAATCAGTGTATTTGTGAAGGATCGAACCCTTCAATTCATTTGAAAACTATAAAATAATATAGTAATATACACATCAGTTTCTTACATTTCTCTAATGTTCATCTTGACGCTTTTATAAGCCATGCGTCCATATCCATTCATGAGTATATAGGAAGCCAAGTCCAAGCTTCATTGAAGCGGCAAAACTTCATACTCATATAGGTAACTCTTTTAGTCTTGCACCTGCATATGCAATTTTTCAAAAGAGCTATTAAGAAGTTTAACTTCAACCTACTCAACTTACGGGTCTAAACACATACCTTGGGATCAGAATATTATGTGTTTCAATCTTCAGAAAGTAAGCTTACCTCATTGAATTCAGCTCCTAGCGTTGTACTAGAAGAGAATTGGGTGTCTCACTTTGGAAGATTTAATGGACTTCAATCCCACATCATTAGCCAACTTGTGTGCACTTAAGTCTCAGGCTAATTCTTTTATCATGAGATTAAAAATTTTGTTGTGACCCAACAAAATCCACATATATCACACCATTCGTGATCAACTCACGGAACATAATTTGTCTAAGGCACAAGTGTCTAGACTTTCACTTGTTTCAATTATATGCCTTAGTCAAATGACATCCCGTAACTAGGGATCACCATGAACTTTAATCTCATCATTATGACTTCAATCAATTTCCCTTTACAATCCTTTTATCCAAGGATTTATCAAATTCTTATTTTACCATTAGAAACACGCGTGTACTCAAAGTTAATTGATTGATCAGTCATTCACATGTCCACTTTTCACAAGTCACCAATGTAAACCTATAGTTGTACACCCTTGATAATGTATCCCCAATATCATTATGCATACAATTATTACCATTACATTAGATGGTAAGATTATTATTATAAACATACCTTAGTCAATCCACTTCTGGAACCAAGAAGTAATGACAATAAGTTTATAATGTCAATAATCTCAACATCGATCTTTTGATCCAAGATAGCTCATCTATACCAAGTGTAATATTCAACAACTTGTAGATGTATCATCTTATTGATCAATAGTAAACTCAATACATTCTTAATATGCTTTAAGGATTCACATTGTGAATTAAACCATAATCCATGGTTGGCCTTTACAAGTACTAAAGTACTTGAGCTCCATCACAATGAATTTTATTAGACCATGCTCAATCTTTCTAACATTATGCTATATTGGTCACTTGATGCAATCACACACATTATACCACCAATTTTCAAAGTGAACCGGTACTTAGAAATAAATAAGCAACATCTAATATTCATCCTTGTTTCATATTAAAACATATTTATTTTACTAACTTATACCATCATGATGAATCATCAAAATGGTTTGTGGACATAACTCGCATACAAAGTCTATTTCATTGACTTAGGTAAGACCACTTCACTTCTTGTTTAATATTCAACAACTTGTAGATGTATCATCTTATTGATCAATAGTAAACTCAATACATTCTTAATATGCTTTAAGGATTCACATTGTGAATTAAACCATAATCCATGGTTGGCTTTTACAAGTACTAAAGTACTTAAGCTCCATCATAATGAATTTTATTAGACCATGCTCAATCTTTCTAACATTATGCTATATTGGTCACTTGATGCAATCACACACATTATACCACCAATTTTCAAAGTGAACCGGTACTTAGAAATAAATAAGCAACATCTAATATTCATCCTTGTTTCATATTAAAACATATTTATTTTACTAACTTATACCATCATGATGAATCATCAAAATGGTTTGTGGACATAACTCGCATACAAAGTCTATTTCATAACTCAATACATTCTTAATATGCTTTAAGGATTCACATTGTGAATTAAACCATAATCCATGGTTGGCTTTTACAAGTACTAAAGTACTTGAGCTCCATCACAATGAATTTTATTAGACCATGCTCAATCTTTCTAACATTATGCTATATTGGTCACTTGATGCAATCACATACATTATACCACCAATTTTCAAAGTGAACCGGTACTTAGAAATAAATAAGCAACATCTAATATTCATCCTTGTTTCATATTAAAACATATTTATTTTACTAACTTATACCATCATGATGAATCATCAAAATGGTTTGTGGACATAACTCGCATACAAAGTCTATTTCATTGACTTAGGTAAGACCACTTCACTTCTAAAACAAGAAGTAGATGTAAAAAGTTTCAATGTCAACAGTCAACACTTCAATATTGTTTCTTAAATTCATTAAACTTCATTCATATTGAGTATAAAAGTGTATCGATCATTATCTTGAATAATGATATAATTTATCCATCAACATATGGTATTATCCACGAAAAGTCACAATTAATTCATTAAAAATTTGCAATACTTTTCAACAAATAAACAAATAGATAATTTATTTATTCTGGTAATGCAAAATTACAAACAAATGAATTAATCCAATTAGAGCATGCAACAGATGGTTATATGTTCATGCAATTAATGTGTTATTAACATTCCATGTAATATCAGTCACCATATCAATTCTTTGATGGATTAAAATTAATAAACATGAATTCATATACATACTGTTAAAGATTATGAAAAATACTTGCACTTGGAAGATTAACATTTTGGGTAATTTGACCCTTGGATCAGAGAAAGTCTTTCTCATCATATCCATTTAAAGATTATCACAAGATACCACAAAGCAGTCCAAGTCAGCCATAAACCAAGACAAGTCAACGGCTACAATACCTGCAACTTTCCCTATATGCAAAAGTGGTTCCAAAAAGTAAAATGGGTCCATACTCTGTTTAGGAAATAGCCGTTAGGATTTATTTGTATATAATGAACACCAGATGTAAACCAAAAAACTAATTTCAAGCTTGTATCAAATTATCAATAAATCAATACAAACGATCAGTTTATAATTCTCTAATTGTATCATGGTATCAGAGCTGAAGGTTTGCTGATTCTGAATCATACAAACAACTTCAAAGCTTCAATCATTTACCACAATTTGAGCCGCCATGTCCGAAGACGGTAGCTCAAATCAAAGTCAAATAAAAGTTCCTTATACAAATGATAAAGATTACCTAAATGCTCTTTGCCAAAGCTCGCCGGTCACCACCAACAAAACTGAGCCATTCCAAGGAGATGGAATTCGGGAAAAGTACTCGAACAGTAGAGTGGCTGAAACATTGGGGATGACGGCAACGGCGGCAGTAAGAAAAACAATAACAACGGTCGACGGCAATCAAGAGACCACCAGCAGCGATGGCCACCAACAAACCACCGAGACTGGATTCGTAGCTGCCGTATATGGAGGTAAAGGGTTTGAGATGAAAATCACAAACCCTAACTCTACCTTTCTTTCTGATTATAATAAATCAATATTATTTACTGATTGTAAACCAGAAACGAAAATCAATGGGATAAAAATCCCTATAAAATACTCACAGTCGAGTATATTGGCTGAGAAAAAAGAAGGGAAAAAACCCTCTAATGTTAGAACGATGGATAATAATGAGAATAATCCTATCTTCTCATTATTAAATACAGGGTCAAACAGTGGTTCACATATGCCTTGGTCAAATGACCATTTAACAAAAGAAGAATCCAAACATACTTTTGGATTTAACAATGGGTTAAAAAATATTTATGTTTATAATAATAATAATAATAATAATAATAATAATAATAATAATAATAATAATAATAATAATAATAATAATAATAATATTGGTGACATTAAGCAAAGTAGTCCTTACGATATTGTTAAAGATTTTCACTGTGACACTAGAACTTTTATTGGAAAGGCAAACATAGCCGTAAATAATACTAAATGTAACAAATGGATTTTTGATTGCGGTGCTACCCATACCATGACTTTTGAAAAATCGGATTTCTATTTCGAATCAAAACCTCAAGTTAATAAAATTCAAACGGCCAATGGAGGCATTGTGCAAGTAGAAGGGGGTGGGAGAATTGAAATTACTCCGACTATGAATTTATCTAATTGTTTATATATTCCAACCCTGTCTCATAAACTTTTATCTGTTAGCCACGTTACAAAAGAATTAAATTGTTCTGTTTTATTACACCCCACTTTCTGTATCCTTCAAGATATCAGGACTGGGGTGATTATTGGGCGTGGTACCGAACGTGGTGGGTTGTACTATGTGGACGAAGTAACCCAACAAGGTACCGTGATGCTTGCTCACGGAACACCTACGAGGGAAGCTTGGTTATGGCATAGGAGGTTGGATCACCCATCAGCCGGATATTTACATGCTTTATTTCCTAGTCTTTTTCCGTCTAATGTAAAATTTGTAGGTTTTTCGTATGCCCGAGAGACGTATTTAATTAATGTGGCTGATATGTTATGATCCAAGTCGGGTCATACCCAATAACAAGCTTACCGACACCTTAAACGTATTTGATCTTAACTATTGGATCATTAAACGAATATGCGACACTTGGATTTTAGAAAATCGGGTTTCTAAAATATTATCACTTGAGATAAATTGTTTGGACAATTTATATATTAAGGATTTGATTATTTATATGTATAAATAATTATGTTTTGTTATACTTTATAAATTGGTTTATAAAGTACAAGTAACCTATATTTATAACTTGAACTTTAATAACAAGTTTTATATAAAATGTAACAAGTTTTATATAAATTATACTTATTATTTAAATGATACAAGAATGCAGATTTTGGGACTCCTAGGTAACATCCCATGCTTGCTTGGTTACTTGTAAACAATATATTCCTTAAGGCATGCAAGACTCTCTTTAACCAAGGGATTCCTTGACTCAAGTGAGTGAGAAAACAAGCAATACACAAAAAAAAAAACTGCAGTTTTTCTGCTGAAAACACAGCTGCTGGCTGTGGCAGTTTAGAGGGAAAAAGAGAGTGTTTTTGCATGGTAATCTTGTTAATCAAGTGTCTAAAATCCTAACCAAACAAAGGAAGGTGTTGGTGCATCAAAAGCTCGGGGTATTACACACTTGAGGCTTCAAGTTAGAAGCTTTCTTGCCTTCATCTTCATCATCATCTTGCACATTTGTAAACTACCCTCAACTAGCTTGAGGAGGTATTATCTCTAAACCCACTCTTAATTTGTAAGTATGTTTCACAACTTGATCCTATTTGGGATTTAACTTTAAATGGTTAAAGATTTACAAGTTTTAAAATGGTAATTTATACGCTTTCGCAAATATTATTTCTTAAATGATTATAAGTATTATGGAACTTGTTAAATCCCAACAATGGTATCTAGAGCCGAAGTTGTTGAAATATGCTTCGAGATGGTTATTAAATCCACTATAATTTTGCATTCTATGAACATGCATGAAGTAGAATGTAAAATTTTCGGTTTTGAGTGGTTTGTCATTTTGGCCAAAATCACTTGTGATTCTGCATTCTGTGTTGCCGATCACTTGTGATTCTGTGTTGCCAATCACTTGTGATTCTGTGTTGCCGATCACTTGTGATTCTGTATTGCCAATCACTTGTGATTCTGTGTTGCAGATCACTTGTGATTCTGTGTTTCCAATCACTTGTGATTCTGTATTGCCTATCACTTATGTTGATGATGTTCATAATCTAGGCCTTGACCTTGTGTTTAGTTGCATGTTTGGTTGATTTAATATTTATTCATTTGGTATGTAATAATATTATTTTGGTTATGTAATTTATTTTATATTTGGTATGTAAAATAGATTAGGTTGTAATTTCACTTTTTTAGACAAAATGTATTAGGATATATTTTGTAAAAAGATGAAGATGATGAAGACTTGAAGAACACAAGAAGAAGCATTTGGATGCAAGATTAAGTGAGAGATTTAAAATCTCCTACTTTGTGTTATAACCCCTTATCCGGTGGCATTTGTTTTCGGCTAAACAAATGTCTACCAAAATGGCTTGATTGTGAACATATTTGTTTTGCATGCATGGTTGTTTATTGTATGATTCTGGATTGTATGTTTGTATGCTACAAGTTAATCACACAAGTTAACAACAAGCAAAATGGCAATTTAATTGGTTAAATTATACATTAATTAACGACATGCAAAACGACAATTTAATTGGTTAAATTAAAAATTGCTAAAAGGACATTAATAAACGGTTATTAAGAACATGATTAGGATCATATATATAAAATGGTTTATAGACATGAAAATGGATTTCAAATGAACCATACACTAAATGCATGTTGGTGTATGGCATAAAAGTTTTCTCAAACTAGAATTAATGAAAACTTAAAATCCCTTATTAACAAGGCAAACAAGTTAAACGCCATCCTTTTGTGCAACACTTAAAAATATTAGGGAACTCACAATGGGATAAAGGTCACCTAACCGTTATGAGCAAACTAATATGATTAAGGTGAATTTCGCATGCTTGTGGGATAAAGGTCACCTAACCACTTGTATGTTAAGTTTACACGTTTACACAAGTAGGACGACTTGATTTGGAAATCATGAACTTAGGGTCACCGAAGCATGAGGAACAAATAGGCGTTGATGGGATAAATATGCCATGCAAAAGGATTGCATGATCCCATAACTTAGAAGTTGCAAAAGGATTGCAATTGCCATATAATGACTACCTAGCTAAATCAAATAACGGGATAAAGGTCACCTAACCGAAATTTGGTTTACCGTTGGATTCTAAAATTTAATAAATATCAATTGAATTTAAAGGGTATTGATCGTTAAATTAAAATTGATACTTAAACAACTTTGTTAAATTTTGTAGATGGCCGCCAATAACAACAACATTCCGAACGTACCAATAAGCTTTAACAACCTATCGTTGAGGTCAATCCTCGAAAAGGAAAAACTCAACCATACGAACTTCGTGGATTGGTTCCGCAATCTAAGAATTGTCCTCAAACTAGAGGATAGGGCGTATGTGTTGGAAGACCCCATTCCCGATCAACCGGATGAGGATGATATGGAAGGCATGGCTTATTGGGAGAAATATTGCACCGATTCGTTGCAAGTTTCTTGCCTCATGCTTGGGACTATGATACCCGAACTCCAAAAGGATTTTGAGCATCATAGTGCATATGACATGATCACACAGTTGAAGGAGATGTTCCTTCAACAAGCTCGTGTCGAGCGCTTCGAAACGGTTCGAGCGCTTCATGCATTTCAGATGGACGACTCCCAATCCGTTTCATCTTATGTCCTTAAGATGAAAAACCTTATTGATCGAGCGAACCGTCTAAATTGCAACGTGTCTAATGAATTAGCCACAGACCTCATTCTCAACTCATTGTCAAAAAGGTTTGACACATTTGTAATGAATTACAATATGAATGGTTGGGATAAAAGCATTGGCGAATTACATGCCATGCTTAAGACGGCAGAAGCAAGCATGGGTAAAAGGGCTTCACCCGTGTTTACGATTAAGGAAGGTGGGTCCAAAAATAATAACACTTCTAAGCTAAAGGCGGCTAAGAGGAAGGGACCCGCCTACCAAGGAAAAGGCAAGGGAAAAGGGAAGATGGTTACCCCAACCAACAACAACAAGAAGCAAAAGGTTGCTGGTAAAGCTAACCCCAAGGAAGATCCGTGCTTTGGTTGAGGTGAGATGGGTCACTGGAAACGCAACTGCCCGGTCTACCTAAAGGAGTTGAAGGAAAAGAGGGATGCAGGGCAAACCTCAGGTAATGTATATATGGTATACATTGAGCTTAGTATTACTTCTTCTAATACATGGGTATTAGACACAGGATGTGGAACTCATATTTGCAATTCTTTGCAGGGGTTCAAAAGAAGTAATCAAGATGCGGGAACAAAAAGTCTCTTCATGGGAAATGGAGCAAGGGTGCAGGTGAAAGCTCAAGGAGACTTTGTTTTAAAGCTTCCAAGTGGTTTGGAGCTTACTTTGAAAAATATTTTGTATGCACCTGATTTATCACGAAACATTATTTCTGTATCCCGTTTGAAACAATATGGTTTTAATCTTAATTTCATTAATGATGATATCCATGTTTCTTTAGATAATGTGTTCTATTTCAAGGCTTCGCCCTCGAATGGTATTTATGAATTGGTTCATGATGACACATCATACAATAGCTCAATGTACCATGCAAACATCAAGAAACTCAAAAGGGATTTGAGTGATTCCTACTTATGGCATTGTCGCCTTGGTCACATAAACAAGAATCGAATGCATACACTTCAAAAGAATGGCCTTTTGAAATCAAATGAACTAGACTCGTTTGATGTATGTGAATCTTGTTTACAAGGCAAAATGACTAAAGCACCTTTCATAGGGACCTATGAAAGGGCTAAGGACTTATTGGGATTGATACACTCGGATGTATGTGGACCCTTTAAGCCCATAACTAGGAATGGTGAAAGATACTTCGTTACTTTCATTGATGACTTTAGTCGTTTCGGATATGTCTACTTATTAAGACACAAGGACGAAACTTTTGAAGCATTCAAGGAATATCAAAACGAAGTACAAAATCAACTCAATAAGACAATCAAGGTACTTCATACTGATAGAGGAGGTGAATACCTAAGCGATGCTTTCCAAGATCATCTTAAAAGTTGTGGGATTATCTCGAAACTCACTCCTCCTGGAACACCCCAACTTAATGGAGTTTCCGAAAGGAGGAACCGAACCCTAATGGATATGGTTCGATCTATGATGGCTAGAAGCTCGTTACCTCTATCATTTTGGGGTTATTGTCTATGCTCCGCGGCTCGTATTTTAAATATGGCCCCAACCAAGAAAGTGGAACGAACACCTCATGAGATGTGGTTTGGAAAACCTCCATCTCTATCATACTTAAAGGTATGGGGATGTGAAGCTTATCCTAAGCGGTACGTCCCTAATAAGTTGAATGCTCGATCCACGAAGTGTATCTTCATAGGATATCCCAAGGATGATATGGGATATTATTTCTATGATCCATCCGAGCAGAATGTATTTGTTGCTCGAAAGGCTGAATTCCTTGAAACTAAGTTCCTAATGGAAGGAAATAGTGAAAGGAAGATAGATCTTGCAGAGGTTCAAGATCAAGTAGATGATACACAATTGGTTGACACTAGCACTCAACATGAAAATGTTGAGAATGATCAAATGGATGATCAAAATACACAAGACGTTCGCAGATCTGGTAGGATTAGTAATCCTCCTGAGAGATATGGGTTTCTCATGGATGGTTGCTATGTGGTTGATTTGGATGAACCAATAAACTACCAAGATGCTTTATCAAAGATTGATAAAGATAAATGGCAGGAAGCCATGAACGCTGAGATGCAATCCATGTATGACAACCAAGTTTGGGAACTTGTTACACAACCTGCTGGCTCAAGGCTAGTTGATTGTAAATGGCTTTTCAAAATGAAAACCGACATACATGGAAACTTGGATACATATAAAGCTAGACTTGTAGCAAAAGGTTTCACTCAAACTCAAGGGGTTGACTATGATGAAACTTTTTCGCCTGTGGCAATGCTAAAGTCTGTTAGGATATTACTTGCCATTGCTGCTCATTATGATTATGAAATATGGCAAATGGATGTCAAGACCGCTTTCCTAAATGGACATCTTGAGGAAGATGTCTATATGGTTCAGCCTGAAGGTTTTTTTGATCCGAAATATCCTAAAAAGGTATGCAAGTTAAAGAAGTCAATCTACGGATTGAAACAAGCATCTAGAATGTGGAATCATCGATTTAATGAGGAGGCCAAGAAATTTGGCTTCATTAAAAATGGTGATGAAGCTTGTGTATACAAGAAAGCTAGTGGGAGCACTATCATGTTCCTTGTACTATATGTGGATGATATATTGTTATTTGGAAACGATATTCCGGCAATGCAAGGTGTTAAAACTTGGCTAAGTAAATGCTTCTCCATTAAGGATCTTGGAGAAGCACAATACGTTTTGGGGATTGGGATCTACAGGGATAGATCCAAGAAACTGATAGGTTTGAATCAAAGTGCATACATTGAAAAGGTCTTGAAAAGGTTCAAGATGGAGAACTCTAAGAAAGGTTTGGTACCTATTCAAAGAGGAACGCTCCTTAGTTCATCTCAGTGCCCCACCACGAAAGATGACCAGGAAAGAATGAAGAATGTCCCATATGCGTCTGCTATTGGGTCAATCATGTATGCAATGATATGCACTAGACCGGATGTGTCATGCGCTCTAAGCTTGACAAGTAGATACCAGAATAACCCAGGAAACAGTCATTGGATTGCTGTTAAAAGTATATTGAAATACCTTAGGAGGACTAAGGATATGTTTCAAATATATGGGTCTGGTGAGGAGGAACTCGCTGTAAAAGGTTACGTGGACGCGAGTTTCCAAACTGATCGAGATGATTCTCGATCACAATCCGGTTATGTCTTCACGTTAAATGGAGGTGCGGTCTCTTGGAAGAGTTCAAAACAGGATGTTGTTGCATTATCCACTACAGAGTCGGAGTACATTGCCGCCTCATTGGCAGCGCAGGAAGCTGCATGGATGAAGAAATTCATCGACGACTTAGGAGTAGTCCCTTCCATTCAGGACCCTCTTGAGATCTTTTGTGACAACGAGGGTGCGATTGCTCAAATCAAGGAACCTCGTGCTCACCAAAAGACCCGTCACATTGAGCGGAGATTCAACTACATAAGGGATGAAGTTGAAAAGGGAAAGATATGTATTCGCAAAATTCACACAGATCTTAATATAGCGAATCCTCTCACGAAGCTCTTACATGGATCAAAACATGCAGGACATGTTTGTGCATTAGGGCTTCGATATTCTAGTGATTGGTCATGATCTGTTTTAAGTATTGTAATGGAACGAAATTATTCAAACTCATTAATATAATTATGGTTTAATTTATTTTGAGTTAGGTTCTTATTTTGCATATTTTATCCATGAATAAGCAATTATTCTAAATTCCGTAGTCGATCATATTTGTGGGAACAAGTGTGAGGTTTAGACTATTATGAACTTGGATTGGTATACATTCACGGACTGAATGTGGGGCAAGGTTGCAACCAAGGTTCATAAATATTTGTGGGATACAAATACTGGAAGACCCGCCCTCAAGATTTACTAAATGGAGCCTTTGTGGTTGATCACATGTAGTCTTGAGTAAAGGCGAATATCATTGTATCCTCTGACCTGAGATACATATTGGGTTCGGATATTTACCAAGTATTTGGCCTTGATTCTTTCCTTTGCTATTCTGAAATATGGTAGTTCACAAGAAAGAGCTCAGGCATAATGCAAGGTACATATTTAGGACGTATGTAGTCAAGATGGAATTTGTCCCTCTTATTCGTTGAGAGTCAGATGTCTAAGGCCTGATAAAGTTAAATCTAGAAGAGAGTGATCACTCTGTATCTCTTGGATTTAACATGACATCTAGGACGAAAGGAAATAATGAAAAGATTCACCTATTCATATTCGAGATAGGAACTCGAAGGGGATGATGTTATCGAATGGCACAAAGTCATAACATATTGGGGGTGATGGACGATCGTTAGGTGGTATCCATCACTTGCATTAATTTCTTATGTTCTCGTGCAAGTGGGAGATTGTAGGTTTTTCGTATGCCCGAGAGACGTATTTAATTAATGTGGCTGATATGTTATGATCCAAGTCGGGTCATACCCAATAACAAGCTTACCGACACCTTAAACGTATTTGATCTTAACTATTGGATCATTAAACGAATATGCGACACTTGGATTTTAGAAAATCGGGTTTCTAAAATATTATCACTTGAGATAAATTGTTTGGACAATTTATATATTAAGGATTTGATTATTTATATGTATAAATAATTATGTTTTGTTATACTTTATAAATTGGTTTATAAAGTACAAGTAACCTATATTTATAACTTGAACTTTAATAACAAGTTTTATATAAAATGTAACAAGTTTTATATAAATTATACTTATTATTTAAATGATACAAGAATGCAGATTTTGGGACTCCTAGGTGACATCCCATGCTTGCTTGGTTACTTGTAAACAATATATTCCTTAAGGCATGCAAGACTCTCTTTAACCAAGGGATTCCTTGACTCAAGTGAGTGAGAAAACAAGCAATACACTAAAAAAAAAACTGCAGTTTTTCTGCTGAAAACACAGCTGCTGGCTGTGGCAGTTTAGAGGGAAAAAGAGAGTGTTTTTGCATGGTAATCTTGTTAATCAAGTGTCTAAAATCCTAACCAAACAAAGGAAGGTGTTGGTGCATCAAAAGCTTGGGGTATTACACACTTGAGGCTTCAAGTTAGAAGCTTTCTTGCCTTCATCTTCATCATCATCTTGCACATTTGTAAACTACCCTCAACTAGCTTGAGGAGGTATTATCTCTAAACCCACTCTTAATTTGTAAGTATGTTTCACAACTTGATCCTATTTGGGATTTAACTTTAAATGGTTAAAGATTTACAAGTTTTAAAATGGTAATTTATACGCTTCCGCAAATATTATTTCTTGAATGATTATAAGTATTATGGAACTTGTTAAATCCCAACAAAATTAAACTGTGAAACTTGTATTTTGGCTAAAAGCCACCGAAGTACATTTAAACCTAGTATTACTAGAAAAGATGTACCCTTTGCTTTAATTCATTCTGATGTATGGGGTCCTGCTCCAGTTAATGGGGGAAAGAATTTTCGATACTTTGTCCTATTTATTGATGATCATTCACGCATGCCCTGAATTTATTTTTTGACTCACAAATCTGAAGTGTTTGAAAAGTTTTCCCATTTTTATAAAATGATAAAAACCCAATTTAACAAAAATATACAAATTTTGAGATCTGATAATGGAGGAGAATTTGTCAATACTTCAATGAAACAATTTTGCGAAGAAAACGGGATTATTCACCAAACCTCTTGCGCTCACACTCCCGAACAAAATGGAGTAGCCGAACGAAAAAATCGACTACTCTTAGAAATGACTAGAGCTTTATTAATTGAATCTAAAGTTCCGAAGAGTTTTTGGCCTGAAGCTCTTGCTTCCGCTACCTATCTTATCAACCGTTTACCTACTAAAATTTTGGGCACAAAAACCCCTAAAGATACCCTTTCCCAATTCCACAACCTCCCGACTTCATTTAGCATTAAACCTCGTATATTTGGGTGCTCGGTCTTTGTCCATATTCCAAAACATGAGCGTACTAAACTTGATCCTTGTACGGAAAAATGTGTCATGGTTGGCTATGGAATAAACCAAAAAGGATATCGGTGCTATAGTCCAAAAAGACGTCATGTCTTTACTACAATGAACTGTGACTTTGTCGAAACCGAATATTTTTATGATACCCAACTCACGAGTGAGGGGGAGAAAGAGGATAATGACACTCTCAGTTGGATAACCTGGATACCTAAATCTGGTAACATTCAAACACCAACACCAAATTCCAATCCAGAATCATCAAATCTTGATCCAGAATCACCAAATCCTAATCCCAGATCACCAAATCCTTATCCCGAATCACCAAATCCTGATCCAAAATCACCAAATCCTGATCTCGAATCACCAAATCCTTGTCTCGAATCACCTAACATTGAACCAAATGAAGTCTCCTCAAGTATTGAAGTTCAAGAGGAACAAAACAGTCAAACTCAAGATATACCACTTGACAACAATTCCACAGAAAGATATGTTCTACCACTAAGATCCAACAGAGGAGTACCACCAAAGAGATACTCTCCAGAAAAAGAAGCTCAAAGATCCAGATACCCAATTGCTAATATTGCACACGAAAATCTATCAAATGAAGCACAGAAATTCAATTCTGCTTTATACTCTCAAGAAATTCCAGCTACAGTTGATCAAGCAATGAAATCTGACAAATGGAGAAAGGCCATGGAAGAAGAAATGGAAGCACTAAAGAAAAGTGACACATGGGAAAAATGTGTCGTTCCTCAAGGAAAAAACCTGTAGGAAATCGATGGGTGTTTACAATAAAATATAAACCAGATGATACCATTGAAAGATACAAAGCCCGGCTAGTTGCCAAGGGATATACTCAAAAATATGGAATAGATTATTCCGAGACTTTCTCACCAGTTGCGAAAATTGACACCATCAGGGTTCTTTTCTCAGTTGCTGCAAATGAAGAATGGCCACTTCACCAATTTGATGTGAAGAATGCCTTTCTACATGGTGAACTAAAAGAAGAAGTCTATATGGAAGCTCCTCCAGGATTCTCCGAAAACTTCAAAAATGGGGAAGCTTGTCGACTTAAGAAATCTTTATATGGGTTAAAACAATCCCCACGGGCTTGGTTTGGGAGATTTACTTTGTTTATGAAAAAATATGATTTTAAACAGAGTAACTCGGATCATACTCTATTTTTTAAACGAAGAGGAAAATTAATTACATGCTTAATAATTTATGTTGATGATATGATAATAACAGAAAATGATAGAGAGGAAATTTCTAACTTAAAAATGAACTTATTTAAAGAATTTGAAATGAAAGACTTGGGCAGACTTAAATATTTTTTGGGGATTGAGGTATTACGATCCCAACAGGGAATATTTATCTGTCAAAAGAAGTATGTTCTTAATTTTCTTGCAGAAACAGGTATGATTGATTGCAAACCAGCTGACACTCCAATGATTCCAAACCAGAAACTATACATGGAAGATGAAGCTGATCTTGCTGATAAAGGGCAATACCAAAGGATGGTGGGAAAACTCATCTATCTTGCTCACACTCGACCTGATATAGCACATGCAGTTGGAGTTGTGAGCCAATTCATGCATCAACCACAGGTTCACCATATGGAAGCTGTAATGAGAATCATTAGATATTTGAAGAAAACATCAGATCATGGAGTTGTTTTTAAAAGACATGGACACCTGAAGACTCAAATATATACAGATGCAAGCTGGGCTGGAGAAAAAGGGGATAGAAAATCTACATCCGGATTCTTCACTCTTGTCGGGGGTAATTTAGTTGTATGGAGAAGTAAGAAACAAAAAGTTGTCTCACTTTCAAGTGCCGAATCAGAATTCAGAGGAATAGCAAAGGGAGTAGTCGAGGCCTTATGGATCAAGAAGTTACTAACGGAGATTGGTTTTCCACCACAAGAAGCTATTCAAATTCTGTGCGACAATGAAGCAGCAATCGCTATTTCAGAGAATCCAGTTCAACATGACCGAACAAAGCATGTTGAAATAGATAGACACTTCATTAGAGAAAAATTGGATGCCGAAATTATTTCTCTACCACATATCAGATCTGAAGACCAATTGGCTGATATCCTAACGAAGTCAGTAAACGGAAGGCTCTTTAGTGAAGTTCTATTCAAGTTGAACATTGGTAATCCTACTATTCAACTTGAGGGGGAGTGTTAAAGATTATGAAAAATACTTGCACTTGGAAGATTAACATTTTGGGTAATTTGACCCTTGGATCAGAGTAAGTCTTTCTCATCATATCCATTTAAAGATTATCACAAGATACCACAAAGCAGTCCAAGTCAGCCATAAACCAAGACAAGTCAATGGCTTCAATACCTGCAACTTTCCCTATATGCAAAAGTGGTTCCAAAAAGTAAAATGGGTCCATACTCTGTTTAGGAAATAGCCGTTAGGATTTATTTGTATATAATGAACACCAGATGTAAACCAAAAAACTAATTTCAAGCTTGTATCAAATTATCAATAAATCAATACAAACGATCAGTTTATAATTCTCTAATTGTATCACATACGACTATGAATTAACATGAATTGATAATGATAATGTTATGACCGATTACAAAGCCCAAGTTGTAATTGACACCACAACATCAATGCGGACAACGTTTGACTTTACCATTGTAACAAACCAATCAATTAGTATTTATCTCAATTTAATCCCATCCCATCTAATAAATGAAGCGGTATTTCCTTACTTCGGTTGATCAATACTACTCCGTAATGAAAACAATTCATGGCATAGGATACCAACATGTACGAAGACATATATAAAAGCCGTAACCGTCAAATTCATGTGAATTTAACGGTAAACATTTATGTCACAATCGTATATATTTTCCAAATAGCATGCATATGCATATACGCATATTTCAATCCGTAAGTGTAGGATTCATTCACGGAAAATATATATACGGAATAATAAATTCAGAACCGTAGTAACCGCTTCGTACACATTATTTCATACACATTTTAATACGTTTACTTACATGCATAGAATCTTATGAGTATAATTTCCTGAGTTTGACATGTATCCAGATTCCTTTCTTGAATCCACATCCATTCTTAAACTCAAATTCCATTCTTAAATATCATAATCATAAGATATCCATGATACAGAAAGTATAATTCAAAAGAAAACGTGTACCTTGAGATGTTAAAAGATTGATTGGACGGATGCATAGTTATAAACTTATGATCATATTCATTGTGATGTATTACTTTTCTAACCCAAGGCCATCCATATGCAAAACTAATTTATAAATGGTATTCATCGGCATTCAGTCCCTTACACAAACATTATGCACTTCCAGAAATCACATTATCAACATGAGAATTCCATGTCATGATAACACATACATAAACCAACTGTCACGTATTGCCTTAACAAAGTGGTCACTAATCACTTTCTCAAAATCCTTTGAAACAAAAGTGATAAACTGTCAATTTCTCAAAGATATTATGCCATTTCTTTTACGGAATCATCAAAGGTTTATCATCCTAAAAATACTTTATCGCTTTGTTAGATAATATGGTTTGAATGTCCGGATAAACCTTTGAATCGTGTAGTCACTTGTGCGATAAAGTATTTCGACCCTATACATGATTGCCTTAGGGTTACACGAAATCTTTATTCGGGATAAGACAAAGGCACAACTCCAATATAGACAATTAAAATTGGAAGTCAAGAACATAAAGTTTTATGTATATTGTTAATGTTCATTTTTCATCATCATGAAAAGTGAGACAAATATACTCTATATATAGAGTATGAAAGGTTACACCTTTTGGCTAAAGGGTACCATGAATGGTCACATCTTTTGACTAAAAAGTGTCCATGAATAGTTATAACTTTTAATGAAGAGGTGCCATGAATAGTTACACCATTCCATGAAAGCTTGCACCATTTCATTAAGGTTTACACCATTTCATGATTAGTTGTGTCTTTTGGCCAAAAAGACACCAACTAACAAACACAACCTTTCAATTAGATGACTCTAGTTAGCTTAAACAAGCATGTACTCCACGCTGTCCTAACTTTTATAAAGCTTAGCTAGAAATCCATTTGTCTCAAGTAAATCACCTTATCACACAAAATGACCGATGACACTAAAATCACCAACATATAATAATTTCTTTATATCATATGCTCACTACATCGACTAACGTGTCCATCTTGTCATAGAAGGTGCTTCGATTAAGCATCATTGCAATGAAACTAGAATTGCAAAAGCGTTATGCACTATCTCGCTAGTAAACTGGTAGCATAATTTATAACCTTTTATTTTTGTTTATCAAACAGGCTGATTGAGGGTTGTATGAACTATGTACTAGATTTGCCTGTGAGTGTGCATATATCATCTTGTTAACTTGAGCCATATGACCACGGCTATAGTTACTACAGGCCCGTACTGATATTAATCTCCACCTCATAAACATGAAGTTCACTCATTGATTCTAGTTATCTTACTTTATCATATTTAGTTACTGTATTAGTTTTGTTCAAACCATTTTATAAATAAACAATACTCACTATAAAATTGCATCTTTAAGTTCTGTTGACTTTTTTTAGTAGACCTGTGTGTATGATTTTCATTATCCTCTGAATTCTTCATAACATAAACTTCAAAAATGGTTGTCTGATGTATATATAATTAGTGTGTCATTTCCATTCAAGCTGCTTTATATTGTAGTTTTGGATGCATTAATATGCCTGTTTGTTCCTTCATTTCTGTTCATAGTTTTGGATGCATTAATTCCGTTTCCCACTGTATGTATATTATTTTTTTATTTTGATTATAAAAAAATAACGCCAAGTAACGAATGTTTTATCGTTACTTGTTAAGCTTTTGAAACCAGATTAATGACCAATCAATATGCGGGCCTTACAGACGGCTTTTGAAAAGCCCAACACTATAAACCAAAACCTAAAAGCCCAAAATCAAATATGATGCTGAATGGAATGGCTGAATCATATTGAATGCTGAATGGATCTTAAAGACACAAAATCAGATACGATGCTGAACGGTTGATTGAATAAAGCTCAAAACTTTAATACCCATAATTAAATATGATGCTTAAAAACTGACTGCACAAAGCCCAAAACTTTAATACCCAAATTCAGAAATGATGCTGGATGGCTGATTGATTAAAAATCAAAACTTGAATACCCATAATTCAATATGATGCCTAATGGCTGATTGCACAAAGTCCAATTTAATACCCAAAATCAGATACGATGCTGAATTGGTGATTGTCTGATTGATCAAATCCAAAAACTATTCCCAAATCAAATATATTGTTGAATGGGCTGATTGATTAAAGACTAAATTTTAATACCCAAAACTCTAATTGTTGGGTTTATTATTTTGTTTCCATTTATGTGAAAGTAATGACCCAAGCTCAACAAAAATAGACCCAAATGCTTGTTGACTTGGTCAAGCATTCTAGGCATTTTGAACTCCAAGTGCAGATCCATTTTTCATTAAGAGAGAGATCAGAGAGTTTTAAGAAAAAGGGAGAAAACCCCAATTTCCGTTTTTTGCTACAGCAGTCCATAAAAGAGACGATCCCCGGAGATCCGACCGTTGAATCTTCTTCATTTTTGGGCTGTGTCCTCCTGACATCAGTGCCAACATTTTCAACCGTTGAATTCGTCTAAAGAGGTCTGTAGCTCGTGATTTTGCTGCTGGAACAGAGAGCAGATTATTGGGTGACGAATTTCCTCTTTTGTCTTTAAATTGTTTCATATACTTGTTGATTATTGTTGTTCAAGAGTATGATGATGTTGTATGCCTTTAGTTGATCTAGAGAATGATTATTGTATTGCTCTCTTTGTTGATGATAGTGGAATTTAAGTGGCTTACGAGTCCCGTGGTTTTTACTCTCGATTTTGAGGGGTTTTCCACGTAAAAAGTCTCGTGTGTATTGTGTGTGCTTATTTATTTTGTATTTACTGATTTGGGATAGAATTGGGACTGATTTGTGATGATTGTGGTATAGCTTGTTTGTTAGCATCCTCACGGGTTCATACGGGACGGGAAAGTATTGGTCAAACGGGTTTGTTTCCGCTTTGTAGATTGCCCGTTGTGACTATTTTCCCATCAAATTGGTATCTAGAGCTAGGTTATTTGATTTAACTTGTGTGAAAGATGGAAGCTAATACAAGTAAAATGATTAGTTTAAATGGTTCAAATTATTATGTTTGGAAAGGCAAAATGGAGGATCTTCTTTATGTGAAAGATTATTATTTGCCTGTTTTTACTGAGGATAAACCTGAGGAAAAATCTGATGCTCAATGGGAAATTTTGCATAGACAAGTATGTGGGTATATTAGGCAGTGGGTTGATGATAATGTTGTGAATCATATTACTGGGGAGACTGATGCTAAAGCCTTATGGAAAAAGCTTGAGCAGTTATATGAACGAAAGACTGGGAATAACAAGTTGTTCTTAATTAAGCAGATGATGGCTTTGAAGTATCATGATGGGACTCCTATTACAGATCACCTAAATGCATATCAAGGTATTATAAATCAGCTTGCAGGTATGGGTATCAAGTTTGAGGATGAGATTCAGGGTCTCTGGTTACTTGGTACATTACCGGACTCTTGGGAGACTTTTAGGACATCTTTGTCCAACTCTGCACCGAATGGTACTATCACCATGGAATTGCCTAAGGGTAGTATTTTGAATGAAGAGATGAGAAGAAAGTCACAAGGTTCCTCTTCACAGTCAGATATCTTGGTCACAGAAACGCGGGGGAGAAGTCATAGTAGAGGTCAGGGTAAAAGAGGCAATCATCGTAGCAGCTCACGCAAAGGTAAATTTGCTAATGTTGAGTGTTATAATTGTCATGAAAAGGGGCACACAAAGTGGTATTGTCCAAAGTTGAAGAATGAGAAGAAAAAGGCATATGACAAGAATAAACAAAAGAAAAGTGATGGTGGTGATGATGATAAGGTTGAAGTTAACACTATTACGGATGAATTCTTTGTTTGTATTGATTATGATATGATTAATCTTACTCATGATGACAAGAGTTGGATTGTTGATAGTGGTGCTACATGTCATGTTGCAATTTGTAGAGATCACTTTGTGACGACCCGGAAATTTCCGACCAAATTTAAGCTTAATCTTTACATGTTTCCGACACGATAAGCAGAGTCCGTAATGTTAAAAACTTTGAACTGTGTTTAATATATTCATTTGATCTTGACTATTCCCGACGATTCACGAACCACTATCTGTAAATAAATACATGTAGATTTAAATGTGTATATATATATATATATATATATATATATATATATATAAATTTGAAATAGAAAACAATTTAATCATTGAAATTGAATATGTAAAATAATAAATAAGATAATAAAGTTTGTGATTTAAATAAAACTATATATAAATATAAATATTATTATGAGAATGATTAAAACTATAATTTTAGTTATTATTATTATTATCATTATTTATTATTATTAATAGAATTATTATTAATAATGTATTTATTATTAAATGTTGTAACAGCGAATATATAATGGAATCAGTTTCATGAATGTAATCGAACTGTATCTGATTTTTGTTTCTATCTCAAGTTGTTACACATTTACATCAAGTGGTACAAATCAGATAATTAACAGATTCGACTTTATCTTATTTTTATTTAACTTTCTGTTTCTTTCTTTTGTCTAATCGATTAGGGTGTTATATGTCGACATCCACAATTGTACTATACATCAATTAGTTGTAGCTGTTAAGAGTCCACCACACCAAACCCCATCATCATTCGCCATTACATTTTTTTTTTTTTTTGTCTTTGATTAATATGGAAACCATCCACCAACACCTTGAATAAAAACCACCATCAAGAAATCACCTTTGCCATCACCACTACCACAACCATCGAACAATCATTTGATGTTTCCTGTCTCTATCATGAAGAACCAACTTGAAACTGGTATGCTGCAGCTATGTTTCTGTTTTGGGTTTAGATCGAGCATCAATCACACTTTTAACACCACCTTCAACATCTAGACAACCATCTTATCACCACGTGAGACCACCTCAAACCCACCATCACCTCACAAGCCTGTTACTACTACTTTTCATTCTATATTTTTTTTAGGCGTGGAACACCAAGAGCAACCACCAAACCACCACTCAAAAATCGACCCAACCCCTGGTAACCTGCTGCATTTTTTTTTTATTATTTCTACATTCTGTGTGAATTTGACAACCTACCTCAACCTTATGAATGAATCACCACCTCCTTTTATGTTATCCTTGTGAACCAAAAAGTCATCTTCACTTTAAATCCCCACCTGCCCGATACCTGTTTCCATTTCCATTTAAAAACTAATAAGAGCCTTCACTACCGATTATAAATATTCCTACTATTATTACGATTCCTTTTATTTAATATGAATATGATTATTCATTTTGAAAGACACTAGGGCCGACACCCACTATCTTACCCACGCACCTTCATTAGTGGAATCAATTACAAAAGTGAATTTGTTTTATACTATAAAGGGACGTGTTAGTTGATTATTATATATTCTATATGATATCCTTGGATTCCAAATCCAACAAAGGAAGTATTTAAAACAAAACGCGAATAAAATAAGCTGCTGGGCCAGTGGAGTAAAATGGAATCACAAAATACGATTTGTCTAGGTGAGTCATAAACCACTTGATGTTATCAGACATAGATCCATTTTATATATTATGTTTGGGCCATGAGAATTATATCTAATTTAGGTTACCATATTTTCGGGTCTTACTTGGGCAGACCATTCAAGGTGTTTCTGGTAAACGTAATGTAAGAGGAAGATGGTTACGTGATCCCAAATGTTATATGATAATTATCAAATTATAACGTTTAATGATGATGATGGTAGCGATGGGGTGATGTTATGTATGTATTGATATTGAAGATATTTAGATGATAGATGGATGATGAATTATTAATCGTGATCTTCATATTAGGATAATACACGAATAGGGTGTTAGAAGATGTTATGAGTGACGATAATGATATTGAATTTCAAATTTTAGAAGAAGAAGATGGAACCTGAAGACATCTTAAAAAGGATTTAGAATCCGAAATAAATAAGGAAGTAAGCAATGGCTCAATGGTTTAGGGTGTTGTGTTGATGAACGATAGGTCCTGAGTTCGACCCTAGTCTCCTGCAGTCACATTTTTTTTAGAAACAATAACTACCTGTTAATGGACTGTCTATTCTGTTGGGCTGTAATTGATTTGGGCCAATGATAAGATACCTTGTTGGGCCGATGTATTCAGCTGGGCCGAAGTTATTTCATTGCTTGTTCTCTGATTAAGTTTAAAACGTAAAGGAGAGGTGATGTTAAAATATACATGTCGTATATTGGTGACAGTAAACAGAATAACCAGGTTAAATATAGTTAATGTGTCAATGATTTCAGAAAGATGGGATGGATCAGTTGGTTAGGGGTGTTTGAGTTAACGAGAGGTCATGGGTTCGAGCCCGGGCATGGGCTGCTATTTCTTTTTAGGACACTTTCCTTTAAGGTAGTATTTTACTTATTATTATTATTATTATTATTATTATTATTATTATTATTATTATTATTATTATTATTATTATTATTATTATTATTATTATTATTATTATTATTATTATTATTATTATTATTATTTTTATTATTGTTATTGTTATTGTTATTATAATTATAACTATTAACTAATTAGGAAGTATCATTTATTATTATGATTATAGTTACAATTAATATTATTATTATTATTATTAACATTGATATGAATATGATTATTATTATTATTATTGTTATTACAAAAATAACACCAACTATTATTATTATCATTAATTTTAATATATTATTATGATCATTATTATTAGTACTACAAATAAAATGACTAGTTTTATCACTATTAAATTATTAATACTATTAGTAAGACTTTAATATATTTATCATTATTATTATTTTAAATAAAAGATGTTTATATAAACATATATTTACTACATATATCATGACTATATTAATATTACATACTATTGTTTTTAAAACAAAATGTTATTATTATTTAAGTTAGATATAATATATAAATATATTTTAATATATATAAATTTTAATACATTATATATATATATATATATATATATATATATATATATATATATATATATATATATATATATATATATATATATATATATATATATATATATATTTATTTTAATTAAAGTACTCTAATAAGAATCTGACATCTAAATATAAATTAATTATTCAAAATATATAAAATATAAAATAATTATAATTAAACTACTTAATAACATATAAATTATTAAGATAACAAGTATATTAATATTAGTAGATAAACTTGTTTGAATATTATTACATGTTTTAATATATATAACTGATAACTGATATAGGTTCGTGAATCCGAGGCCAACCCTATATTTGTTCAATGTCGTTCTATGTATTTTTACTACAAAATACATTAGGTGAGTTTCATTATTCCCTTTTTATATACATTTTGGGCTGAGAATACATGCAAATGCTTTATTAACTGTTTTACAATATTTATATGCGTGAGTTTCATTTGCCTTTTTACCCTTTATATTTTTGGGCTGAGAATACATGCGCAATTTTTATAAATGATTTACAAAATAGACACAAGTACGTGAAACTACATTCTATGGTTGAATTATCGAAATCGAATATGCCCCTTTTTATTAAGTCTGGTAATCTAAGAATTGGGGAACAGACACCCTAATTGACGCGAACTCTAAAGATAGATCTATCGGGCCCAACAAGCCCCATCCAAAGTACCGGATGCTTTAGTATTTCGAAATTTATATCATGTCCGAAAGAGGATCCCGGAATGATGGGGATATTCTTATATGCATATTGTGAATGTCGGTTACCAGGTGTTCAATCCATATGAATGATATTTTTGTCTCTATGCATGGGACGTATGTTTATGAGAAATGGAAATATGAAATCTTGTGGCCTATTAAAATTATGAAATGATTATTTATGTTAAACTAATGAACTCACCAACCTTTTGGTTGACACTTTTAAGCATGTTTATTCTCAGGTGTGAAAGAAACATTCTGCTGTGCATATGCTCACTTACATGGAGTCGTTTATGGCATATAGAAGTCAGATCATCGCGCTGGGATCAAAGGTTGAAGACTTCGTCCGGATGGATTAGGACGGGTCTTTACAGTTGGTATCAGAGGGTTGGTCTTAGCTAACCAAGTCTGCATTAGTGTGTCTAACTGATAAGTCGTTAGGATGCATTAGTGAGTCTGGACTTCGAACGTGTCTGCATGTCAAAAGTTTTGCTTATCATTTCGTGTCGAAAATTACCTGCTTATCATTCTTAGGAAATCACTTGCTTATCATTCTTAATCTAGACATATCTTACTGCCTAGATTGCATGAACAGTGTATGGATAAATTCATATCTTAGCGTATCTGTTATTGTTATCTTTGCCTGACAGCTTCCGTAGATTCCTCCGTAACTTATGAAATTTTAGTATTATATATGCATATGTAAATTATGTATTGTAGGACACTAATCTACATCCTATAATCTATTTCTTATCTAAAATCCTTCATCTGATCGTACGAGATGAATCCTTCAACTAGTTCGAGTCCCTCGGATTCCGACAGCTATTCTGATAGTTATCCCGACAGTTATTCCGAATGGATAGTCATCTAAGCTCCGAAAGCAGAGTAACCGGAATGAATCGATCAATTAGCCATCATCTATTCTGAATGAATTGGAGATGGGTTCGTAGTCGACTTAATCAATGGTAACGCGAAGAAGGCGATCCTTTCCACTAACCAAAATTCACCTCTTGACAATGAACCTGAAACGTTTACCAGCGAACCTGTTCGAGACACCATTTTCTCTCTCATTTCCAAAGTATCTCATCACGATCATATACTATCTCAGATTCTAAACCTCATTCATCCGCTCGTCCGAACTGACAATCAGCCCGGTGTAATAGAAGAAGTTAACGAACTTCGCGCCCAAGTTGTAGTCTTGGAAAATATGGTGCAAAACGTACCAGCTTCATCCAAATCACCGGCACCAACAGTACCACCAACAACCCAAATTTCAATATCACATGCCTCAACATCTCAATCTATACCCCGAGTATAATCATCATTCTACATGACGTTCTACATCAGTTATCTTCGTTCGACATGGTGATTATGTAATCTTTAATGTTTTAGAGATTATATATTCTTATTCTAACGGTAAATCAAATGAGTTTAATATCATATTAACTCATTAAATCCATGATTTCATCTGAAGAAAATATATATGTATATATGTTTTTCATAAAGATTGTAATTAATAATTCTTTTGTACAAATTGTTAATGGTGAAAATATTTTAACGGGTAGGTAATACCCGAGGAATATTTAGATTTCACATTAATAAGTTACACTGTACATTCTTTCAAATCTGATTCAACAGTCATTTACTATCCTGGTTACATCTACAGCTATGCGTATCCATTCACCGCAGAATAACCATTTTTCATTCAATTTCATATTTGGTTTTGGCCTATCAGAATCCAACAAGTGGCATAATGAAGAAAAACATTTGACAGAATAAAATTTGTTAGAAACAAATAATTTAACTATGAGAAATTTTGTTAAGAATCCACGCTAACTGTTCCTAGCTAACTGTTAATTCCGTATTACCTTTTATTTATCGCAATTTATCTATCGCAATTGATTTATCGCAATTTATTTATCGCATTTTATTTATCGCAATTTTAATTCTCGCAATTTTATTTATCGTCATTTAATTTCTGTTATTTACTTTACGCACTTTATTTATCGTCATTTAATTTCTGTTATTTATTTTTACACACTTTAAATATCGGGATACGTATACAAGGTTTTGACATATCATATCGACGCATATATATATATTATTTGGAATCACCATAGACACTCTATATACAGTAATGATCGAGTTCTCTATACAGGGTTGAGGTTGATTCTCAAATAATATATATACTTTGAGTTGTGATCGAGTCTGAGACATGTACACGGGTCACGATACGTATTAATTAATTCGAATATTATATATTAAGCTATATATGAAATATTGGAATTTCAACTGTGGACTATCAACTGTGGACTGCCGACATTGGACAATTAAAATGAATTAAAATATTGATTATAACATATGAAACTAAACAATTCTTCAAGTTGCCACTTGATTTCATCTTAAACCTCATTTGTATCTTGACGATTACAATCCGCGTTCAAACCTTTCATGATTCTTGAAAACACCTCAATCGAGAGGATGAACCAACCGCACTTCATCTACGGAAGGAAAGATTTATGCATATAGTAGTATACCTGAAAAACTCTCGGAAACTGAATAAACGTTTAACGCGTAGCTGTGCTAATTCCTTTAGCGTTATTATTACCGAAAATAACTTTGCAATCTCTTTCTAAATTAGCCAATTTTGTCACAGCTCCAACAAGTCAACTTCAATTTTTCGTTCGAAACAACCTAATCATAACCTTGATATATATGCGTGCTCTTTTATTATTATCGGAGAACCTTTCATATTCCATCATATTACCATCAGCGTTTAATCATCTAAAAACACAGTTCTCCTGAAACCACCTCAAATTGATAACCGATGATTCAGATATAGTAGCATTAAATGCAAAGGAAACAGAAAAATGGTAGATGGTCTAAACGGCCAAAAGTTTGATGATAAAGAAAGGAGTGTTAGGAACGCTCGATAGAAAATTTGGTACAGAAAAACAGATTGAGTTAACCATGAAGGAGACCAATGACAAATACAAGGACCAACCCCTATATTCAAAGAATCCAGGTAATTCTGGATCCGATGAAATCTTTAGAGAATATCTTGCTCCGAAGTCATGTTAAAATCTTGCGGAAAATTTTTCTTCATCAACCTTCGAACTTAGAAATTCCAAAATATCATCATAAATATCTTCGATATTTCTGAGGATATTTTCATAAATATTCTTGTTCGAAATTATCTACCTCTTCGTGTTTTCTGTATTTCATTATATTGAAAGCTTCTGTAAAATCTAAGTATAAATTATGAATGAATTGTGGAGAAGTGTTGGGAATTGAAGCATGAGTTAGTATAATATAATGACGCTTGGCCAACGTGATTATATTACAGTAAGTCATGCTAGGTTTCTAATGAAACGTGATGATGGTTCACAGTAGATCACACCCTCATCATGTGCCATGTTACATAACTCTTTCATTCTACTTAACTTCTGAACATATCAAGAAAATGTATTCTTGATGGTTCTATCTTCCGTGATGTTGATAAATTTGAAAATCAAATCGTGCTATTACGATTTCCTTCTTAAAACATTAACCATTTTCATTCGAAACTCCATACCCACGAATTCTGGACCATTACTTGAGGTACTTAATGGATAGAAGAGAAAACAGAGCATAAAGCTTCGAAGTGTAAATAGGAGTATAAATCGCAGCAAATAAGAGAAAGCATTATCTGTGGATGGCAATGATTATAGGAGACAGAAGCAAGGGGCTTCGAAATATAAGGGAAGATATAAAACCCAATAACAACACAGAAATTACAAACCGTGTATATTAATACGAATAGCAATATAAAGACACGGTATAATTAAGAATAGTATCACCCCAAGGGCGATGTTGAAGAACACAGATTCCTCCGGTGGAAGTTGAAAAAGGAGAATGATTGTTGCGATAGTAAGGATAAGGACAAGGATCAGAACTGGATTAAGCATTTTCATAATCTTTTAGATGTATGAATTAAGAAAGAAAATATAGGAATGGTGAGAATAATCGAACGGAAGAGTTTAATTTATAATAGAAATATCAGACAGATTAAACGAAGCAGATCACCGTATTTAATTATAGAAATCTTAATTTCCTTACTAGCCGAAGAATCAAATCTTTTAGATTTCGAAGATTTTCTTTAAATCCCTTGAATTCCGGAAGTCAACAAAGACAACGTCAGAAGTTAAGACGCACCTTATTTTCTTTTAAATTCAACCGTTATCACGTCAAAAGTTAAGACGAATCTTTGATTCCTAATTTCACTCTTTGGTAATAGCTTCACTCATACGCTTCGAGTAATCGAATTATTTTATACATATTACTTATTAGTAATAAAACTATATTTATCAACTTATATTCGTCATGAAAACATTTTTAGTGTTAGCCATGACCACCTCACTCAAATTTCGGGACGAAATTTCTTTAACGGGTAGGTACTGTGATGACCCGGAAATTTCTGACCAAATTTAAGCTTAATCTTTACATGTTTTCGACACGATAAGCAGAGTCCGTAATGTTAAAAAATTTGAACTGTGTTTAATATATTCATTTGATCTTGACTATTCCCGACGATTCACGAACCACTGTCTGTAAATAAATACATGTAGATTTAAATGTATATATATATATATATATATATATATATATATTAATTTGAAATAGAAAACAATTTAATCATTGAAATTGAATATGTAAAATAATAAATAAGATAATAAAGTTTGTGATTTAAATAAAACCATATATAAATATAAATATTATTATGAGAATGATTAAAACTATAATTTTAGTTATTATTATTATTATCATTATTTATTATTATTAATAGAATTATTATTAATAATGTATTTATTATTAAATGTTGTAACAGCGAATATATAATGGAATCAGTTTCATGAATGTAATCGAATTGTATCTGATTTTTGTTTCTATCTCAAGTTGTTACACATTTACATCAAGTGGTACACATCAGATAATTAACAGATTCGACTTTATCTTATTTTTATTTAACTTTCTGTTTCTTTCTTTTGTCTAATCGATTAGGGTGTTATATGTCGACATCCACAATTGTACTATACATCAATTAGTTGTAGCTGTTAAGAGTCCACCACACCAAACCCCATCATCATTCGCCATTACATTTTTTTTTTGTTTGTCTTTGATTAATATGGAAACCATCCACCAACACCTTGAATAACAACCACATCAAGAAATCACCTTTGCCATCACCACTACCACAACCATCGAACAATCAATTGATGTTTCCTGTCTCTATCATGAAGAACCAACTTGAAACTGGTATGCTGCAGCTATGTTTCTGTTTTGGGTTTAGATCGAGCATCAATCACACTTTTAACACCACCTTCAACATCTAGACAACCATCTTATCACCACGTGAGACCACCTCAAACCTACCATCACCTCACAAGCCTGTTACTACTACTTTTCATTCTATATTTTTTTTAGGCGTGGAACACCAAGAGCAACCACCAAACCACCACTCAAAAATCGACCCAACCCCTGGTAACCTGCTGCATTTTTTTTTTATTATTTCTACATTCTGTGTGAATTCGACAACCTACCTCAACCTTATGAATGAATCACCACCTCCTTTTATGTTATCCTTGTGAACCAAAAAGTCATCTTCACTTTAAATCCCCACCTGCCCGATACCTATTTCCATTTCCATTTAAAAACTAATAAGAGCCTTCACTACCGATTATAAATATTCCTACTATTATTACGATTCCTTTTATTTAATATGAATATGATTATTCATTTTGAAAGACACTAGGGCCGACACCCACTATCTTACCCACGCACCTTCATTAGTGGAATCAATTACAAAAGTGAATTTGTTTTATACTATAAAGGGACGTGTTAGTTGATTATTATATATTCTATATGATATCCTTGGATTCCAAATCCAACAAAGGAAGTATTTAAAACAAAACGCGGATAAAATAAGCTGCTGGGCCAGTGGAGTAAAATGGAATCACAAAATACGATTTGTCTAGGTGAGTCATAAACCACTTGATGTTATCAGACATAGATCCATTTTATATATTATGTTTGGGCCATGAGAATTATATCTAATTTAGGTTACCATATTTTCGGGTCTTACTTGGGCAGACCATTCAAGGTGTTTCTGGTAAACGTAATGTAAGAGGAAGATGGTTACGTGATCCCAAATGTTATATGATAATTATCAAATTATAACGTTTAATGATGATGATGGTAGCGATGGGGTGATGTTATGTATGTATTGATAATGAAGATATTTAGATGATAGATGGATGATGAATTAATAATCGTGATCTTCATATTAGGATAATACACGAATAGGGTGTTAGAAGATGTTATGAGTGACGATAATGATATTGAATTTCAAATTTTAGAAGAAGAAGATGGAACCTGAAGACATCTTAAAAAGGATTTAGAATCCGAAATAAATAAGGAAGTAAGCAATGGCTCAATGGTTTAGGGTGTTGTGTTGATGAACGATAGGTCCTGAGTTCGACCCTAGTCTCCTGCAGTCACATTTTTTTTTAGAAACAATAACAACCTGTTAATGGACTGTCTATTCTGTTGGGCTATAATTGATTTGGGCCAATGATAAGATACCTTGTTGGGCCGATGTATTCAGCTGGGCCGAAGTTATTTCATTGCTTGTTCTCTGATTAAGTTTAAAACGTAAAGGAGAGGTGATGTTAAAATATACATGTCGTATATTGGTGACAGTAAACAGAATAACCAGGTTAAATATAGTTAATGTGTCAATGATTTCAGAAAGATGGGATGGATCAGTTGGTTAGGGGTGTTTGAGTTAACGAGAGGTTATGGGTTCGAGCCCGGGCATGGGCTGCTATTTCTTTTTAGGACACTTTCCTTTAAGGTAGTATTTTACTTATTATTATTATTATTATTATTATTATTATTATTATTATTATTATTATTATTATTATTATTATTATTATTATTATTATTATTATTATTATTATTATTATTATTATTATTATTTTTATTATTGTTATTGTTATTGTTATTATAATTATAACTATTAACTAATTAGGAAGTATCATTTATTATTATGATTATAGTTACAATTAATATTATTATTATTATTATTATTATTAACATTGATATGAATATGATTATTATTATTATTATTGTTATTACAAAAATAACACCAACTATTATTATTATCATTCATTTTAATATATTATTATGATCATTATTATTAGTACTACAAATAAAATGACTAGTTTTATCACTATTAAATTATTAATACTATTAGTAAGACTTTAATATATTTATCATTATTATTATTTTAAATAAAAGATATTTATATAAACATATATTTACTACATATATCATGACTATATTAATATTACATACTATTGTTTTTAAAACAAAATGTTATTATTATTTAAGTTAGATATAATATATAAATATATTTTAATATATATAAATTTTAATACATTATATATATATATATATATATATATATATATTAATTAAAGTACTCTAATAAGAATCTGACATCTAAATATAAATTAATTATTCAAAATATATAAAATATAAAATAATTATAATTAAACTACTTAATAACATATAAATTATTAAGATAACAAGTATATTAATATTAGTAGATAAACTTGTTTGAATATTATTACATGTTTTAATATATATAACTGATAACTGATATAGGTTCGTGAATCCGAGGCCAACCCTATATTTGTTCAATGTCGTTCTATGTATTTTTACTACAAAATCTATTAGGTGAGTTTCATTATTCCCCTTTTATATACATTTTGGGCTGAGAATACATGCAAATGCTTTATTAACTGTTTTACAATATTTATATGCGTGAGTTTCATTTGCCTTTTTATCCTTTATATTTTTGGGCTGAGAATACATGCGCAATTTTTTTAAATGATTTACAAAATAGACACAAGTACGTGAAACTACATTCTATGGTTGAATTATCGAAATCGAATATGCCCCCTTTTTATTAAGTCTGGTAATCTAAGAATTAGGGAACATACACCCTAATTGACGCGAACTCTAAAGATAGATCTATCGGGCCCAACAAGCCCCATCCAAAGTACCGGATGCTTTAGTATTTCGAAATTTATATCATGTCCGAAGGAGGATCCCGGAATGATGGGGATATTCTTATATGCATATTGTGAATGTCGGTTACCAGGTGTTCAATCCATATGAATGATATTTTTGTCTCTATGCATGGGACGTATGTTTATGAGAAATGGAAATATGAAATCTTGTGGTCTATTAAAATTATGAAATGATTATTTATGTTAAACTAATGAACTCACCAACCTTTTGGTTGACACTTTTAAGCATGTTTATTCTCAGGTGTGAAAGAAACCTTCCGCTGTGCATATGCTCACTTACATGGAGTCGTTTATGGCATATAGAAGTCAGATCATCGCTCTGGGATCAAAGGTTGAAGACTTCGTCCGGATGGATTAGGACGGGTCTTTACACACTTCTCATCTTACACTCCAGGTGACTATGGATTTGCTAGGATGGGTAATGACGGGTTATCAAATATTGTTGGTATTGGAGATGTTTGTTTGAAATTTGACACGGGAATGGAGTTAGTTTTGCATAATGTAAAACATGTTCCGGATATGAGACTTAATGTTATTTCAACAGGCATTCTTGATGATGATGGTTATTATAACGGTTTTGGTAATGGTATTTGGAAACTAACTCTTGGTTCTATGATAGTGGGAAGAGGCAAGAAAGACTCAAGATTATACATCACGCGTCCGAAGATCATCCAGAACATTGTTAACGCAGTGGACAATGTTGATTCTACTGAGTTGTGGCATAAAAGACTTGGCCACATGAGTGAAAAGGGGATGTCTATCTTGTTTAAGAAGAATGTGTTGTCGGGTGTTAGTGATATTAATTTGAGTAAGTGTTCTCATTGTTTGGCAGGTAAACAGACCAGAGTTACGTTTAAGAGTCATTCTCCTTTTCGAATGGAGAACATACTTGATCTAGTGCATTCAGATGTTTGTGGGCCTATGAAGACTAGGACACTTGGTGGATGTTTCTACTTTGTTACATTCATCGATGATCATTCCAGGAAGGTGTGGGTTTATACCTTAAAGTCAAAGGATCAAGTATATGAGAAGTTTAAGGAATTTCATGCACTAGTTGAAAGGCAAACGGGGAAGAAACTCAAGTGTATTCAGACTGATAATGGCGGTGAATACATTGGCAGATTTGATGCTTATTGTAAGGAGAATGGTATTCGGCATCAAAAGACTCCACCAAAGACGCCTCAGTTGAATGGCTTAGCAGAGAGGATGAACAGAACTTTGGTTGAGAGAGTTAGATGTTTGCTTTCACATGCAGGGTTGTCCGATTCCTTTTGGGGTGAGGCTTTAAATACGGCAGTTGTTATTATTAATCTAACCCCTTGTGTTTCTTTGCGTTTTGATGTTCCTAACAGGGTTTGGAGCGGCAAAGATGTTTCTTACCATCATTTACGAGTTTTTGGATGTAAAGCTTTTGTTCATGTTCCCAAAGATGAGAGGTCAAAGCTTGATATGAAGACTAAGCCATGTGTATTCCTCGGCTATGGTGAAGATGATTTTGGGTACAGGTTATATGATCCAGTTCAGAAGAAACTTATACGAAGCCGAGATGTTGTTTTTACAGAAGATCAGATGTTAAAAGATGTTGAGAAGACAGATTCAGTTCCTCAACCTAGTACTGATCTTGTTGATTTGGATCCAGTTACTCCACAACATGTTGGAGATGATGTTCAGAATGATGAACATGGTACTGATGTTGGTGATGCTCCGGAGCAGGTAGAGATTCCAGTACCAGATATTCCTTCATTTGTCCCACTTAGGCGGTCTACTCGAGACCGTCATCCTTCTGTTAGATATTCTGCTGATGAGTATGTATTACTCACTGATGGGGGAGAGCCAGAGTGTTATTCAGAAGCAATGAAAGATGAGCATAAGAAAGAGTGGGTTGAAGCTATGCAAGATGAGATGAATTCTTTGTATGAGAACAATACTTATGACCTGGTGAAGTTACCTAAAGGCAAAAGAGCTTTGAGAAACAAATGGGAATTCAAAGTGAAGACAGATGAGCTTACTTCACAACCAAGGTACAAAGCTAGGTTAGTCGTTAAAGGATTCAGCCAGAAAAAGGGTATTGATTTTGATGAGATTTTCTCACCGATTGTGAAGATGGGATCTATTCGAGTGGTTCTTGGGTTAGCTGCTAGTCTTGATCTTGAGGTTGAACAGATGGATGTCAAGACTGCTTTTCTTCACGGTGATTTGGATAAGGAAATCTACATGATGCAACCTGAAGGTTTTCGGGTTAAGGGTAAAGAAAATTATGTTTGTAGACTTCAGAAAAGTCTATATGGGTTGAAGCAAGCACCGAGACAGTGGTATAAGAAGTTTGAGTCGGTTATAGGAAAGCAAGGCTACCGAAAGACAACTTCAGATCACTGTATTTTCTTTCAGAGGTTTGGTGATGATGATTTTATCATATTGTTGTTATACGTTGATGATATGTTGATTGTTGGTAAAAATATTAAAAGAATTGCGCAGTTGAAGCGAGAATTGAGCAAGTCTTTTGCTATGAAAGACTTGGGGCAAGCAAAACAGATTCTTGGCATTCGGATTTCTAGAGATAGAGGTGCTAAGACGTTACATATCACAAGAGCAATACATTGAAAAGGTGCTTAGTAGATTCAACATGGAGAATGCTAAAGTGGTTAGTTCCCCTCTTACTAACAACTTTAAGCTAACAGATAGAGATTGCCCTTCTTCAAAGGAGGATGTTGAGGAGATGGATAAAGTTCCATATGCTTCAGCGGTTGGTAGCTTGATGTATACTATGGTGTGTACTAGGCCTGATATAGCTCATGCGGTAGGTGTTGTTAGTCGGTTTATGTCAAATCCGGGTAAGAAGCATTGGGAAGCGGTTAAATGGATTATGAGATACTTACGAGGTACTTCAAAGTTAGGTATCACATTCGGAAATGGAGAGCCGATGCTTGTTGGTTATACAGACTCAGATATGGCAGGAAACAAAGATAACATGAAATCCACTTCTGGATATTTGATGACTTTCGCAGGGGGAGCAGTTTCATGGCAATCAAGGTTACAAAAGTGTGTTGCATTGTCTACAACCGAGGCTGAGTATATGGCAGCAACAGAAGCGTGCAAAGAACTATTGTGGATGAAAAGGTTTCTACAAGACCTTGGGTTTAAGCAATCACGATATGTGGTTCTTTGTGATAATGAGAGTGCGATTCATTTGGCTAAAAATTCTATGTATCATAAGCGGACAAAACATATAGATGTGCGGTATCATTGGATTAGAGAACGTCTTGAAGATGGTTTGTTTGAACTTGATAAAGTTCATACCGATGATAATGGTTCCGACATGTTCACAAAGGCTTTAGCAAGTGAGAAGCTCAAGGTATGTTGCTCGATCGTCGGGATGGCGAACTCTTCCACATAATTGGAAAGGGGGAGATTTGTTGGGTTTATTATTTTGTTTCCATTTATGTGAAAGTAATGGCCCAAGCCCAACAAAAATAGGCCCAAATGCTTGTTGATTTGGTCAAGCATTCTAGGCATTTTGAACTCCAAGTGCAGATCCATTTTTCATTAAGAGAGAGATCAGAGAGTTTTAAGAAAAAGGGAGAAAACCCCAATTTCCGTTTTTAGCTACAGCAGTCCATAAAAGAGACGATCCCCGGAGATCCGACCGTTGAATCTTCTTCATTTTTGGGCTGTGTCCTCCTGACATCAGTGCCAACATTTTCAACCGTTGAATTCGTCTAAAGAGGTCTGTAACTCGTGATTTTGCTGCTGGAACAGAGAGCAGATTATTGGGTGACGAATTTCCTCTTTTGTCTTTAAATTGTTTCATATACTTGTTGATTATTGTTGTTCAAGAGTATGATGATGTTGTATGCCTCTAGTTGATCTAGAAAAGGATTATTGTATTGCTCTCTTTGTTGATGATAGTGGAATTTAAGTGGCTTACGAGTCCCGTGGTTTTTACTCTCGATTTTGAGGGGTTTTCCACGTAAAAAGTCTCGTGTGTATTGTGTGTGCTTATTTATTTCGTATTTACTGATTTGGGACAGAATTGAGATTGATTTGTGATGATTGTGGTATAGCTTGTTTGTTAGCATCCTCACGGGTTCATACGGGTCGGGAAAGTATTGGTCAAACGGGTTTATTTTCGCTTTGTAGATTGCCCGTTGTGACTATTTTCCCATCACTAATAACTATATGTTTGATAAAAAGAAAGATCTAATACACATCATATGAAGCTTTTGAACAGTAAGTCTCCAAAAATTTTGAATTAGTAGTTATTAGTTTCCTTACAAACTTTTGTATTGCATCAACATTTTATGCATTTACACAACTAAGCACAAGGATGATATATGTGTTCTGTTCACCTAAATCCTGCAATACCAAAGACTCAGTTACTTTCTTTTATCGTTAATGATCTTCGCTATCACCATTCTTTTACTGTCCAAGTGAAAACTTGCATCCCTCTATTGCATCTTTGATCGATAGAAACACACGTTCTTTCCCAATTTTGTCTATGAAATTCGTAACAAGCAACTTTTCCATAACCTCCAGCCTTGGGTTTACTATAACAACCTGTATTCAAAATCAAATTACTACACTTACTAAAAACTCGATTATGTAATCAGGAAAAATAGTGTGAATATAACTCTATGTTACCTTGATTTCTTGAACTTCTAAACATCTACGAATTTCAACTAGAGTTTCGACACCGGTTATGTCAATAGATGTAACACCTGTATATGAAAATGTTGCATATATTATTATGCTAAACATGGAACATGTAATAGTATGACATGGTACTAGTACATTTGAAAGTCAACTAGTAAATTTTGTAGGTCCCATAAGAGGATTAAGACAGATTTTAAGTTTCAAACATATGAACTTATGTAATGGGTTATGGGTAAAGATATAACTATAGATCTTACCTCCTAAATCTAATAAAACATACTCAATATCTTCTCCTTCAGAATCTTTATTGGCCTTTTCATCTCTAACCCATCTTAGAATCCTTCAAAAACATAAAAAAAATAAAAAAAAAGGTTAAGATTATACTGTTATATTCAAAACTTCATGTTATGCAACAGAATGTATACCAAGATTTTATACCTTTCTCTAAGGTAACCAGAATTCGCAAAGTAAATTGGAGAACCAAGTTGCAAAATTAGAGTTTTAGGAATGTTGATGGCACCGGGATATTGTTCTATATCATGATACAAACCGGTGTCTGCTATGTTGCCAAGCTTTGAACTTGCAGGTCTAGCCACATACAGAAGGGCTCTAATCAGAGCTAAACCCACCTACAGACAAAGAACGAACATTCTATATATATATATAAATGTATATATGTATATAGGTAGCAAAAGAATATTAATTAATGAAAGGTAATATACCGACAACATGAGGCCAACGTCCATGCTAATGAAAGCAACACCAAGGAAAGCAGCCAAGCAAATAACGCAATCAAACTTGTCGGTTTTGTATAAATGGTAAACTTTATCATAATCGATAAGACCAAGCATTGCTGACATGATAATGGCCGAAAGAGCAACAAGTGGAGTATAGCTAAAGAGTGGTGCCAAGAAGAACAATGTTAACATCATACATATTGCCATCACTACATTAGACATTTGTGTTTTACACCCCGCGTTGTAATTCACCGCTGTTTTCGAAAATGGCCCTACATTAAATTAATAAGTAACATTGTTATACTTGATGAAAATGTAAACAAATTTAGTTCCTTATTATTCTAAAAAATCACCAAAGAAGAAAGAACCTGTAGTTAAGTAGCAAGAGGTCAAAGATCCAACAATGTTCATGAGACCGAAAGCTACCATTTCTTTATTACCATCAATTTGTTGATTTACCATCAATGCGAAACTTCTTCCAATTGCTATTCCTTCCTACAAAATGACAAATTTTATGACAAATAAGAATAATGTAATGATCGTGATTATATGGTCAACAACGCTAGCACATTTCAAAAACGCAGACTTTAACTTATATGTATATTGAAATATTCTTTTCGATAAGTGTGTAATTACCGCAAGAGCGATGAGGGCTGTAATGACTCCTGCTTCAATAGGTGCTGATATATATTTGGGGTTAAAATCCAAATTCTTTAGAGAGGGAGGATTAATTCCTTTTTTCAACGGACCCACCTGTATACAAATTCAGTTCAGGTACAATTATCAGTTACATATGGGAAACTAAGTTTCATATCCCCACAAATGCAAAATTAGCAAGCAAAAACTTACAATTGTGATGCCATATTTCTCCGCCTTAAATGCGTAAGCAAAGACGCATCCAATTGCGACAACAAACATTGGAGCTATTGCAGACACCCAAAATAGTTTCGGTTTCTTTTGCTTCTGCATAGCCATTGTACATTCATATACATTAACTTTTAACGTATGCATATATTATAATATAATAACAGAACACATATGAATGACAATGATGTATTTTTTTCATGTATATCTCAGATAGGAACATTCCATCTTATTTGTTACTGTATCATATTATATCATATTTCAGATTGATACATATTTTAAGCCACATGTGATGCAAATTTAGGGACGAAAAAACATCATGTAACAGAGTCTAGCGAGATATTTGAAAGTCACGTACCACCATCTTTGCGCAGTGCAGAAAAACTAAGAAGAAAACGCCCACAAGCGTGCATTCCCACCTTATCTGTAAAACCAAGAACTGATTTAGAAAACTGCATTCAATTAATTATGAAAGTTGTGTCCAGTAAACTTGGTGTATTTTTAATTCATAAGCAGGGCACTTGTGGGTCCTAAGTCTTTAACTCTAATTTAGTCTACTTAAATAAATATATCTTAAAGTGGTTTTAATGTATACCTCATGTTTATGCTTAAAGATAGCAGTTGTAACAGACACAACATCAGTATGTGTAGTAAAATGCTTTAATCCAAAAATGCCTTTCAGTTGTTGAAGGCAAATGATTGTTGCTGTCCCTCCCATAAAGCCAGTGATCGTAGAATGTGACAAGAAATCAACTAAAATCCCTAGCCTGCAGTTTACAATTGTAACATATAAGTTAGTATAGTTATAAACTCATACATTATCATATATAAATTGAGTTTTGTGCGTCACAATCAGTTCACCTGAAAATACCAAGAATCAACTGAATTACACCAGATATGAGTGTAGCAGTGAAGATTAAATTAAGATAGAGTTGTGGATCATCGGCTTCGTGCACTTTCTTTTCAATAGCTTCAGCTATGATCAACGAACTTGAAGCGACTGTTCCCACAGCCAAATGCTTTGAGTTGCCAAAAATTGCATAAATTAGAGGCGGAACAAAGCTCGAATCTGCATGTTAAATGATCTTGTCATTGTTGTTACTATTCGTCAAAAAGAAACAAATTTCATGACATACAACAAAACAAATCCTTCCGAATTGAGCATAAATTTTTTTCCTTAATATCTTTTCGACCCGACCTTCCTAGATAATTACTCTATTAAGTATAAATAAATAAAAAGTGCTACTCCGTATTAATCATAATAAAAACAATGAATGATCCACATATTAAAAATGATCTACAAGACGGTCATGAATTCCTGAATACTACACGTAACATTACAGGAGAATAATAATAATAAGGATTTTTCTAAACATAACCCTTATGTTGTAGTTAATATATAATATTAAAGGTGTTGGACATAACAGACTAACACCTATACAATATTTTTAAGCTTCTTAACGACAACATGTTTAGCAATATCCTAGTAATAAAAACAAATGAAACTTACATAAACCGATAATGGGAGGAATATTAGCGAGTTTGGCATAACTAATGCCTTGAGGAATGGCAAGGCTAGCAATGGTGATCCCAGCCAAAAGATCATACATGAAAACCTTGCTACTATAAGTCGGAAGCCATTGAAACACCGGTACAAAATATTGTACGGCTTTTTTAGCCTTAACAGAAAATGTCTTCCCTTTAAAGTCATGAAACGGGTCATCGGGGAATAAAGTTTCCTTCAAATCCGATTTGAATGCCACCGAAAAACTCCGTGGGGGCGCAAAGTTCACCTTTCCGGCAGCATCAGTTTCACCTTTCACCGGCTCCATTGGAATCATATAATTCTATAAATAAATAGATAAATAGAAAATAGTAAAAATAAAGAAAGAAGTTAGTTAGTTAATCGTTATGTGTGTGTGATAAATGTGGAAAATGGTATTAGAAAGTGAGGTTGGGATGGCGTATTTATAGAAGGTTAGGTAAAAAGTCTAAAAATGAGAGATAAAAACGTAATTTTATATCAAGTATATGTGAGTAGTAAGTTGAGATTAATGTTGACAGATTCATATTTAAAGGGGATTCTAAATATAGGCTTTTTATCCACATAAAATCGGCTTATTGGATAATTAAAGTTGACATGTTCAAATTCCATATGTTAAACTACGAAGGAAATTGCTTATCCATTCGATTAAAACGACTTTTTTGTAGTTCCCGAAAGAATAGTGTACGAATTAGGAAGGAATTTGTTATGAGGAAGATTGAAATTGAAATGTGAGTTGCTTCAAAATGGAATATTTTCGAAATATGACCTTCATCCAGTGGGTTCGACTAAAAGATTTATTTGCGATGTCGTATGTATTTAATTTAGACATGGTTTTTGGATTCCTACAAGATTGTATATCCAAATGAATTGAAGTGTTTATATGGTTCCAACATTACTTCGTTTAGGAATAACATTATTGTACTATGTATATGAACAGTTGATTCCATGAAGGACATGACATAAAATAATACGGTTAAAATATAGAAATAGGAAAGAATGCTGCTTAATTAAGTTTTGAGTGCGTGGTTAATTGTATATATTTGATATTTTTCATTTCTTATTTCTTACTCCGTAATTCAATTCTTAGTATTTCTTATTCTCACCATAATGTGAGTTTGAAGCGTATTGGGCTTAACTTAGGGAGCCCAAAAGTTCAGCCAACTGTTTCTCGGGTATAAGTACATGGCGATGGTAGAATTGGCTCATAGGCCCATTATATAAAAGTAGTCATTAGTATGAAACTTATTTGGTAAAAAAGTTATGTAACTAGTAGAATAATTAACTGAACAACCTATTGTTTAAGTAGAATTTTTATTATTATTCCTGGTGGTCCGATACATTATAAATATGAAACTAACTTATATATGATATGTTTAAATGTACGCTATATTGATCGTTTTTCAATAAGTGTTAAAACAAATGTTATAAAACCTTTTGAGAAATGATTATAAACATAACAAAAGTAATAACTAAATAAAAGAAAAAAAATACTAATACCAACAATTTATAACTCTGAACTTTCTCAACATTAATATATCTTGCTCTTTGAAAAAAAAAAAAAAAAAAAAAAAAAACTCTTAACTATATCAACATTAATATTCAAAAATTGCACTACGAATTTATAAAATTACTATTAGTTCAAACCTCACTCGCATATCTATCTTGAGTTGATCAAGGAAAATAGTCGAAAAAGTTATTGATAACCTGATTAGACATCATATATTTGACTATTTGAGTAAAATATACTGTACTTTTCAGTTAGTCGGAACAGTGAAAATCTAATCAGTTTATGTTTTGCTACCACTAGATATTAGTTTTCATACAAACTAGTGATCTTTTGTATTGCAACAACAATTCACGCACTTACAATTACTCAAACAGTACAGATGGTAGATGCAACATGCTATTTTCATCTTCTTGTTGCAATACAAATGAATCAACCCCTTCTTTTATCTTCAATTACGCAACTGGCCACCATAATCCTTTGATTGCGCTAGTGAGAATTTGCAACCCTCGATAGCATCTTCGATCGACAAAAACACACGTTCTTTTCCAATTTTTTCAATGAATTTAGTAACGATTAATTTCTCCATCACCTCAAGTCTTGGATTTACTATGACAACCTGTATTTACATGCATGTATTGAGTTAATTACTATCAATTTGGAAGTTTTATTATAATTTGTTTCAAATATGTAAAATAATATGAAATGAATAAGAAGTATGTCAATATATTACCTTCATTTCCTTGGCTTCTAAACTTCTGAGAATTTCAACCAGAGTTTCGACACCGGTGATATCAATGGATGTAACACCTGATTAAACGACATAACAAGCTTTATCGTGTGCCAAATGACCATCGGCCTAGCGGTATCAGGTAATTCATCAACCTTAGGGTTGTAGGTCTATGATGGACTATTTGTACATATTCATGAATATTCGTGTGGAGTGGCAGAAGATAGTGATAGTTAGAGGGGTTATCCGACTCACCTGGATTTAACGGGAAAGAAAAAAATTTACACTAAAATAAAGTTTTTACCAAAAAATAAGGTTGTTTTTAATGTTTGCCTCTGCTGACAATGAAAATTTTTTATTAAATTTTTACACCCGCCCCATCTGTATGTGTTTGCCATTAAAAAAGATGAGTTGAATACTCTTTTTGTCCGAGTAGTTAAAACAAGAAAAACCTTATCCGTTTACATTTAAATAAAATGGAAAAGGGTGATGATACTTTCACCATCAAATTTTATCCTTCCACCATCATTTGATGCTTCTATTCCAACAATATCCCTAAAAAAACTATAACAACAATTTTGTACAAGCCATCATTAAGGATAAATTAGTACATCTGGATGGATATAGTAAAATTCATGGTGGAAATATCAATCCCCAAAAATGGTTTCCTATCCCAAGTATAAAAAACTTTATCCCGTTACCTGTTAATTAATAATGGATTAAGAATATTTTACCTCCCAAGTCCAAAATAACATATTCAACATCATCTCCTTGAAAATCTTTATTCGCTTTTTCATCTCTAATCCATCTCAAAATCCTTAAAAAGATTCCACAATCATGAAAAATGTGTTAGATTTAATCATCAAATCTTTATCTTAATCATGTTTGCCACTAATTAGGAATCAAAGGTTTTAAAAAAGAAATAAACCTTTCTCTAATGTAACCCGAATTAGCAAAGTAAATTGGTGAACCAAGTTGCAAAATTAGTGTCTTAGGAATGCCAATGGCTCCAGGATATTGTTCTACATCGCGATATAAATCAGTGTCCGGTATGTTACCAAGTTTCGAACTTGCTGGCCTAGCTACGTACAAAAGCGCTCTCAACAACGCTAATCCCACCTATCAAAATAACGAGGCGTTTTATATTTTCTGTATTAGTAGATAAAACATATGAACCTATTCATAGTGTTTAAGAATGTCATGAAGAACATATAATATGTACCGATAACATGAGGCCAACGTCCATGCTAATAAAAGCGACGCCAAAGAACGCCACTATGCAAATGGCGAAATCAAATTTGTCGGTTTTGTATAGATGATAAGCTTTATCATACTCGATTAGACCAAGCATTGCAGACATGATAATCGCCGAAAGTGCAACAAGAGGAGTGTAACTAAAAAGTGGTGCCAAGAAGAGTAATGTTAACATCATACATATTGACATTACTACGTTAGCCATTTGTGATTTGCATCCTGCATTGTAATTCACTGCGGTTTTTGAAAATGGCCCTGAAATAAACAAAGGGAGAGGTTAAGAAGAGATTATAGTGGATTTGATTTTATAACATTTTTGATGAAATATAAGGAAAATGAATAAACCTGTGGTTAAGTAGCAAGAAGTGAAAGATCCAATAATGTTCATGAGACCAAAAGCTATCATCTCTTTGTTACCATCAATCTGTTTATTTTCCATTATTGCAAAACTTCTTCCTATCGCGATTCCTTCCTACGAAACCACAATTCCGTTTTAAGTTTTTTTATGGCAAACTAACACAAAAATTACACGAATATTTACACTAATCCACGAAATGTGTCCACAACAAGACTTGAATTCACCCTTAACCTCTTGGTTATAAGGAAACCACGATACTCCCAGGCCAATGGCCCTTTGATAAGTTTTTTTTTTTTTTTTTAAATATAATTAACATAATATCTATTAATGCAATTAGCACAATATCTAAAAGAAAAATTGATTTGTACTTACTGCAAGAGCAATCATGGCTGTTACGAGGCCTGCTTGAATTGGTGCTGATATATATTTTGGATCAAAGTCCAAATTTTTAAGAGAAGATGGATTAATTCCCTTTTTCAAGTCACCCACCTGCACGTGTTTTTAATTTCCAATTTCGGTTAACCCACATTTTTTTTTTTTCTGGCTAATGCATATTCAAGTAATAAATAATTGATAATTGATATTTATTCAAGGCGCCCTGTTGATTATAAGGGTCTTGTTGAGCAAATAAAGAAAATGCTCCTTTGTATACGAAAGTGTTTCAAATATATGAGAAATAGTTAACTAATACTACAAAAAATGCAATATTTTTAAAATTTTATAGAAAATGGACCATAGAATATGTTGTTGAATGTTGAATTATATATTTGAGACCTTTACACTTTAGGCATGTGCATTTGAACACATTGCACTTACCAAAATCCGACCTTGTTTATTATTATATGTATTTGTATGTATTTGTATTCCCATATTATAACCTAGATTACTTCGTTGATCCTTATAGTTATATCATAACTATTGATTTGATCCTGTAAACTTTTTAGTTACCTTAATAGTCCTTTATTTGAAAACTTGTTACCTAGTTAGTCCTTTATCTAAATAATGTTAATAATTTAGATGAGGGTAACTTAGATTAAAGGACTATATAGGCAATAGGTTTTTAATTAAAGGTCTATTGACTTAATTAAAAACTATGAAGGACTAAATCAGTAATTTTAATACAACTATAAGGAGTATATTAAGGAACAGAGTAACCTATAACAGAAAGTTGATAAAAATAGACCAACAGATCTGTAAGAGATTTAATTATGAATCATGCTTTTAGTAACTTTACTAGAACATTACAAAAAGATCGAATATTTCAAATGGAATAGAACACATTTCAAACAGTTGTAGATGCACTTCATTGACTATACAAAACACAGAATTATATTAAAATATTATAATTATTATGATAATAATAATTAACAACAACAACAATACCCAATTCCACCAGAGTGAAGTGTGGGGAGGTTAGATGTAGACAGTCCTTTCCTCTACCCTAAAGTAAAAGGGAAGTCATTCCTCCACTCACGGATACCTATCGGTCCCCAGGTAGAGGAAGTCGTCCCTCCCTATTCTGTAGAGCAGAGAGGCTGCTTCCTAGGGACCTCCGACCATAAAGAACCATGAATTCCGATATGTGCAGTAAAAGTATACAAGTAAAGTAGATAAAAAAGAAACTTTACCATGAATAAAGTATATATCAATACGATATGTATAGGTAAATAAAGCATGTAACAAAATAATGTAATATAACATATAATTAAAATATGTGCGTGTCAAATATGCAAGTATAACCAGTCATGTAAGTACAATAAGTATACGAAAACATGTTGGTAAGAAGCATGTAGGTATACTATGCAGTATAAAATAGATGGTATACAATGTAAACATAGACAAATAAGCATACAATGATAGCATAAAAGCATGTGATATGTAAAGTATGTATAAATTAATTGCTATATAATGTAATACAAACATGTAACCATATAGTGCAATAAATCCTCTGAAAATGCTACAATAAGTATAGATATATAATATAACCATAAAACAGGTACAGCCAATACGATAAGGCACACAAGCAAGTAGGCAGGAAATATAATATAAATATATATAAAAAAATAAACAAAATGTAGAGCCTAGTCATCTATTCTAATTCTACTCCTCCACAAATTCCTATCAGAAGTCATGTCCTCAGTCAATAAGAGCTCCTTCATGTCAAGCTTCAATCTATCCTCCAACCTACGTCTGGGTCTACCCCTTCTCCTTACGCCCCAACAACAAGGGTCTCGACTCTCCTAACCGGGGCTAAAAGTGGGCGCCTCAAAACATGTCCAAACCATCTTAGTCGTCCTTCCCTCAGCTTGTTGGTTATGTTCCCAACTTTCAAGTTCTCCCTAAAAACTCCATTTGGTATCAAATCTAGCATTGTCTTACCACACGTCCACCTAAGCATCCTCATTTCTGCCACCTCCATCCTTCTCTCCTGGGCTTTCGTCATTGGCCAACACTCCGATCCGTACAACATGGCCGGTCTGATTGCCACCTTGAAGAATTTCCCTTTCAATTTAAGGGGTACCTTCTTGTCGCACTACACCCCTTTCGCTGCCCTCCACTTCAACCATCCTACTCGTATACGATGTGTCACGTCCTCATCTATCCTTCCCGATTTGTGAAGCATCGAGCCAAAATATCTAAAGGACTCTTGTGGAGGTAAAATTTGGTCCCCAATTCGGACGTCCACAATATCCTCTTGTTCCTCTTCGCTCGTCCTGAAATCGCATCTAAGGTACTCCGACTTAAGTCTGCTAATCCGTAGGCCATTTGATTCTAGGGCGCTCCTCCATTGCTCTATCCTTCTGTTAAGCTCATCCTGGGAATCCGAAACTAATACAATATCGTCCGCGAATATTAGGCACCATGGGATGTTATCTTGTATCCTTTGAGTCAGTTCGTCTAGAATCAAAGCGAAAAGATATGGGCTAAGGGCCGATCCCTGATGTAAACCTACCTCTACTGGGAAAAACTCAGTGTTTCCTACCGTCGTACGTACACGAGTCTTCGCCCCCTCATACATATCTCTAATAGTCCTTATATATCTACTTGGGACACCCCTAACATTAAGGGTCTTCCAAATCAGCTCACGCGGGACACAGTCATAAGCCTTTTCCAAGTCTACGAATGCCATGTGTAGGTTCTTTTGTTTTTCCCTATACTTCTCCATAAGGCTTCTAACGATGTGGATCGCTTCTATCGACGAACGTCCTGGCATGAAACCGAACTGGTTCTCTGAAACCTTTGTCTCACGTCGGAGCCTCGTCTCAATCACTCTCTCCCAAAGCTTCATTGTATGACTAAGTAACTTTATGCCTCTATAATTACTACATATTTGCGCATCTCCCTTATTCTTGTAAATGGGAATAACCTCACTAAGTCTCCATTCCATAGGCATCTTTGCGCTTCTAAACGTCATGTTGAAAAGGTTTGTCAGCCATCTAACCCCTTCATCTCCTAGGCACCTCCATGCCTCAATCGGAATTTGGTCTGGTCCTACTGCTTTGTTTCTCCCCATCTTTCGTAGAGACGATCTAACTTCCTCCTGGTTAATCTTCGTACAGAAACAGTTGTTTTGATACTCACGAACCTCATGGAGTTCCCCGTTCCGCTCGGGTCTTTCCCTACAGAAGAGGGATGCAAAATACTCCTCCCATCTATTCCTAATAAGGTCTTCTTTCACTATAGTTTGACCCGCTTCATTCTTGATAAATTTGACGTTAACCAAGTCCCTGCTTCTTCGCTCCCTAGCTTTAGCTATCCTATATATGTCATTAGCTCCCTCTTTAGAGTTTAGTTTCCTATATAAATCTTCATATGCTTTGTCTTTAGCAATAGCTACGGCCTTCTTTGCTTCTCTTTTAGCTTCTTTATATCTTTCTTCTATCCTAGTTCTCTCTGCAGGTGTCCCTTCTCCAAAAGTAATGAGCTCCCTAAACCTCGTCTGTTTTAACGCGACTTTCGTTTGGACATCGTCATTAAGCCATCACGATTCTCTACTACTCTTATGGGCTCTCGATGTCCCTATTGCCACCCCTAAAGTCTCTTTTGCCACATCTCTGATAGCGGACGCCATGCGGTTCCAAATCTGATCTACATCAGTAGGGGCTACGTAATCCCCTTCTACCCTCAATCTATCAGCAACAGTCGCTCTAAAATACTCTGCATTCGCTCCATGCAGGTTCTTCCAAAGGACTCTAGGTTGCACAACCCTGGCCCTCCTACCAACTCTTCCCCGAGTGACTAGGTCCATGACCAACAATCGATGCTGGGAGGAGCACGTCAATGCTGGAAGGACCTTACAGTCCCTACAAGTCCTAAGTTCCCCTTTACGGAGGAGCAAAAAGTCAATCTGGGTGCTACGACCCCCGCTATGAAAAGTAGCTAACTGAGCATCCCTCTTCTTGAAGAAAGAGTTTGCTACGACCATCTCGTGGGCAATGGCAAACTCCAGGATTGAGCCCCTTCTTCGTTTCTAGGGCCAAACCCAAAGCCCCCATGGGCTCCCTCGTAACCTTCTGCCTCCACTCCTATGTGTCCATTCAGATCACCCCCTATAATCAGTCGATGGTCAGCTGGGCACCCCCTCACTACCTCATCTAACAATTCCCAAAAACTCTTCTTTTCCGCATCACTTAAGCCCGTGTGAGGTGCGTATGCGCTTATGACCGTGAAAGTCTCCTCCTTAATAATTAGACTAACCGACATAATCCTATCGCTAAGCCTACTCACGTCAACAACGTTATCCTTATGTAGTTTGCCCAAAAAGATACCTACCCCTTTCGTGCTATCCTAGAACCCGAGTACCACAACCTATAGTCTTTAATATCTACCGCCCCTTCACCCTTCCATCTAGTCTCTTGAACACACCCTATGTCTACATTACTCTTAAGAAATGTATCAACGAGCTCAATCCTCTTGCCCGTCAAGGTTCCTATATTCCAACTACCCACTCTAATCCCACCCGGGGTAGCAACCCTATTACCCCCTCTAACCCCTCTAGTCCTATCCGCCCCTAATCTAGGAGGACATGACCTCAGGTGATCATAGGTGCTAGTAGGGTCTATATTAACCTATAAAGAAAATAAAAATTGAGAGAATTCAAAACAAAAAAGTAAAATACAATAAAGACCAGGCTATACAATAGTAAACAGTCAAAGTAAGGCAAAAGATAGGAAAAAGATAGCAAATAGTAAGAAATAAATAGATGAGATAAGAAAATAAATAAAAAAACAAGTTCAGCAAGTTAAAAAAATACTCCGTGTATTCTAATAATACCAATCACGTAACTAGTATACAAAAAAGTAAGGCTCACAAGATTAGGATAATACAGTCAAAGTAAGGTTAAGGGTAAAAGAAGTTTAAGGGTAGAAAGAAACAAACACAGCCTTGTGTAAACAAGGAAATTCCGGCAGCGGTGGCTAGCGACGGCACAAGGGTAGCAGGAGGCGGCGGAATTAGCGAAGCTTCGTTTTAATACCTGCGAAAAGAACAGAGAAAGTGCCCGGAAAAAATTCCGGCGAACTGAGCGACGGCGCGTGGCGGCGCGTTTCGAAACGCTTGCCGGCGAAAATCGAACTCACAGAATCAGAAAAATGCCGCAAGTTTAATGATGTAGGTTACGGCTTCTAATTCACTAGAAAATAGGAGCAATTTCCGTTTACAAATTAGGCGTTGTTGTTTGCTTTTGGGGTGGGGAAAGTGTCAGAGAGAGAGTAAAAGGAGATTGGTATAATAATAATTAAAGTTTGATTAAAATTGTAAGTGTAATTATAATATTAATATTAATATTAATATTAAATATTAATATTAATTTTAAATAATAATAAATAATTTTTTATTTGGAAGTCTATATAAACTTATATAGTTATAGTTATTTGTTATTCATTTGTAAAAACATTTCGATATAATCTATGATAATCGTTTTCAAGTCGCTTGTACTAAAAAAAACAGAATGTTATATCTTGGCTTTTGACCATGATGTCTATCTCTCTATCTTAAATTTTGGAAAACAGTATATATATATTTTTTTAAAGTTGATAAATCATTTTATAATATTACATTAAATATTTGTATTGTACAACTATTCACAATTAATTATCATAACTAATGGTGAAGTATCAAAGCCCTAAAATATACTAACGACCCAACTTCATGGTGTTGGTTTATTGCCGATAACCCTACTTTCCATAAATGAGGTCAGGGGTTCGATCCCATGAACTTCAAAATATTTCCCCTAGGTTATCCGTCAATTTCAAGGCCTCAGAGGTTGCAGGCATCTTGCGTTCGAGCGTCACCCAAGATGATTTTACCACACGCGATGTCCGTATAGATTCACTGTGAGGCTTTCCTCACGAGGGATGGTAGGATTGTAATGTTCGTCACAAGAAATGATCGGGGTGTGAGTTCTGATATCGCATTCGGATCTTAGTCAGTGACTCCTAACCGTCATTAAAAAAATATATATACTAACGACCTGAACAAACACATTTGGTTATCTCCAGACATCACGTAAACTACACAAATGTGTACTCGTTGAAAATTTTGATTATTCGATTTTCATTTGTGAGTGATTGATGGTTGACAATTAACAAATAGTGTTATGGTAACAATTTGAACAGTATGATATAATTATTTGGCGGAAGAAAATTTTAGTGCGACTAGACTTTCTAGTAAAAGTGATATGTTGGGCCCACCATAATGACGTGACACTTGAACATATGTACCAACAATATTCCATACCAAATCCAATCCAACTAGTCCAACTAGGCAAGTAAAGCAAACTCATTTTTTAATTTAAAATTTCAAGTTATTTATTTTATAACTACATGAAAAAAATCAAAACTTACAATTGCGATGCCGTGTTTCTCTGCGTGAGCTAGATAGGCAAAAACGCATCCACTTGCGACCACGAACATTGGAGCTATCGCAGACACCCAAAATAACTTTGGTTTCTTTTGTTTCTGTTAACAATATCAATTATCTTTTTGATTATAATTAAGTGTAATATCTATGTAAGTATATAAATGAACTGAACTACTCGTCATATAATCGAGCTGAAATCATTAAGATTCGATTCGAATTGAACTCGATTTCGACCTTAAAGATATTTTGAACATTGTTTAGTAAACGATTCCGAGCTCCGAAAAGTTTGCGAGCCCAACGAGCCTTTTCATTTAAATACATATATTATTATTTTATAACAATTTGTAATTATAATAATATATAAATATAATCATATATGGAGTAAATAATAACTATATGCTGTTTATATAAAATAGTCGATCTCGAGTCGAGCTTAAGTCGAATTTAAACTTGTATCATATTAAAGGAGTAGAGCTCGAGCTCTTTTAAACGAGCTCAACTCCAACCTAAATAAGTTCAAACTCGACTCGACTGATCAAGCTTGACTTGGGGAGCTTTATGTGGCATCAAAATGTTTATCAAAACTCTTTTGTCATATGTAGTAATCTCTGTATAAAAGAAATTTCACTTAAAAGGGAAGCCCTATCGGCTTGTTTTCTTTATTGTTCTTTGAATGATCTTCATTACGTATTACGTACTTGCAATATAATTCTAATGTTGAACAGTTTTTAAATGACACGTGCGAAACACATGCTGAGAATTCACAAATTACAGACCAAAGCATATTGGAATGTGACTTACCAGAAACTTTGCAAATTGAAGGAATACCAAAAATATTACACCTACAACCGTGCTTTCCCATCTTATCTGCAAAACCATTGATAGATTATATTCTTAATTATAATTATAAATACGTAAATAATATAAACAAATAAAAACAGTGATTTTTTCTATAATAAACACGAATATATATTGCCTAGTTTTAAACGTCTGTTTGACGCATAACCACCGTAAAACATACAAAAACAAAGTATTATTGTATTAACCACATGTTTTAATGGTTAAAAGTAAAAAAGATGCGTGACAAATAAATGTACAGTAGGCAGAAAAACAAAGTAAACATATAACGGGCATATATATGTTTGTTTGTCTACTGTAATGTTTATGTTTAGTTATTTATGTGCCTAATTAGCGAATTGACTTATTAAAGTATACCTCTTTTTTATTTTTCAAGATGACACGTATAACAGATACCATATCAGTATGTGTTGTAAAATGCTTCAAACCAAATATTCCTTTTAATTGTTGAAGGCAAATAAGTGTTGCTGTCCCTCCCATGAAGCCAGTAATTGTTGAATGTGACAAGAAATCTACCAATATTCCCAACCTGTTTAGTTTAACATGATATAAAATCATATAAGTAGTAATTAATTGAAGAAATTAAATTATTAAAACATGTAATTAGTATTTTTCATTCTTCAATTCGTTCAGAAAATCGCATGTTTTGGACAATATCACTGTTTCTTCATTTTTCGGTCGTTCTCTCGATATAAAAAATGTAGAGTTAAATGGTCCATGTGGTTACAAAATCCATTGGATTCTTTGTTAGTAGTTTTTTCCCCCAACACCTTGCTACCGGTTTAATAAAATTTTGCATGTCATTCCAAAAAAAAGGCAAAAAAAAGGCAAAAAAAAAGGATTTTTGTAACCGTCAATGAGAACTTACCGAAAAACGCCAAGAATAAGCTGAGTTACACCCGAAATGAGTGTAGCAGTGAAGACTAGATTAAGATAGAGTTGTGGATTTTCGGCTGGGTTCACTTTTGTTTCGATGGTTGCAGCTATGATTAACGAGCTCGCGGCTACTGTTCCGACGGCTAGATGCTTTGAGCTCCCGAAAACTGAGTAGATTAGAGGGGGAACGAAACTCGAATCTGCACACATAATGCACGTGTTAGTTCATCACTATTAGCATGATACTCACGCAATTATAGCACAAGAATAGTTTCTACTCCCATTTTTCACCTATGTGTTACTGTTTTTTTTTTTTTTTTTTTTTTTTTACTTTATGATGGCATAAGGGGGGGGGGGGGGGGGGGGGGGGGGGGGGGGGGGGGGAATAAGGATGTCATGACTAACTATGACTAATTACAACTTTAGAGTATATAGTATTACTACCTCCTCATTTTAATCGTCCATCATCCTATTTTTGCATGTTGTAACAAAAAATGTTCTACAGAAAAATAATTATTAATAATCATTAATCTCTGTATTGTATCCTCACTTATTCATGTTAATAGTTTAATTATTAATAATTATATAAGTTAAACTTACTTTGAAATTTGATTACAAAAGTAAAACTGACAATTCGTTGATATAAAGGTTTGGGGAGTAACAAAATTTTGGAGCAGTATACTAAATACTAAATTTGGATAAAATTAAAGTTAATTACGAGTAATTGTTTCCAAACTCCACCCCTATGGGTGAAATCCAAAAATATATCAACTTAATTATCAATGAAGTTTGTGCACCGTTATTTTTAGAAATAGCGTTATTATAGGATATGATCATTATCATCATTTATCATTATCATTATCATTATCATTATCATTATATGATATTAATTAATTAAATAAAAAAATGTTATGTGATTTCCTAGTTCAATACTCCGTATCATATTCTTGATAACAATCTTTAACTCTATCCACATGAATGCAATATTTTAATGCATGTAACAAACTAACAATATATGATTGAAATTTAGAAACTTACATAAACCAATGATAGGAGGAACATTAGCGAGTTTCGCGTAACTAATGCCTTGAGGAATTGCAAGACTAGCAATAGTGATACCGGCTAAAAGATCATACACAAACAATTTTCGTGTATATTTAGGAAGCCATTCGAATATTGGAACGAAATATTGCAAGGCTTTTTTAGCCTTTATGGGCAATGGTTTCCCTTTCAAATCATGAAATGGATCGTCGGGTAAGAAAGTTTCTTTCAAATCGGACTTGAACGTTTTCGTAAAGCTTCTCGGGTTTGCAAAATTCACCTTGTGAAATGTTTCTCCAGTTGCTACTACTTCAGCTGGTGCCATTTGAATGAGGAATATGTTGTTATGAGAAAAGGGGTAGTATTCTAAAGGGTGGTGGGAATGGGGTATATATAGAAGGTTGGTGGAAATCAAAATTAAAGATGAGAATATATTCAGATTTATTGTGGATAACTATGTAATTTAACTAATATTAGCATAAAAACGAAATTAATGACTAATGAGGTCTAATTTGACTTTTATTTGACCATTTGTTCACTTCTTTGGACAAGTTGGAGTAACAAAATCACAAATAAAAACTTTATAGGATTATATGACGTCTGAGATGAACCATAATTTCGTTTATAGGATTTATAGGATTCAAATCCTAGTCGTTTTTATTTATGACCTTTGTCATTGATCTATTACTATTATTTTACAATCAAATTAATTTTTAATTTTGAAGTATAAAGTAAAGCATACATTTACTACCCGCCTACATCTCAAGTGTAAACAAATGCTGTATATTTGTAAATAATATAAAAATAAGTTAAATATGTTAAATATGGTAAGTATTTATTGTAAGGTATCTTATCCTTAACCACTTAATATTTGTCCAAGCAAAAAAAAAAAAAAAAAAAAAAAAAAAAAAAAAAAAAAAAAAAAAAACTTTTTTAATCATTTTACCATTCCTTTGATTTCTGTTTTTATTTAATATGAATAATTACACAGTGTGTCGAGGGCGCTTCTGTATAGCTTTCCTGTTCTCGTGTTTATGTATCTTCTCTTTTTTAGAAATAAAATTTTCTGCTTTTCAAAAAAAATAAAAAATAAATTAATATGAATAATTTCATTAAAGGTAAAATGGTTAAAAAGATTATTTTAATTGTATTTTTTTTTGGACATTATTTTAATTGTATAATGTACTTAGTATATGATAATATCGAGTGAGGATTATGGTTGTACATTGTTGTGGAAAATATTTGCAATATATTTGTAACGCTATAATGTGCTACACACACCAACAAAAAAACATAAACATAAGATTCCTATTACCGTTGAGTATATCAATAGACTATACTTATAAATTAAACTCGAAACTTTCATATATTTTTTCTCTCAGATTATCATGGTAATTGTTAACTAGAAGTAATTAATTATTTTTTCTTTCTTAATCCAAAAGATTGTTAATATCACACATTTTATTATATTAATTTATTTTAAGATTATGGTATATATTTGAATACATATTTCAATCATCTTATAACTTTTTGCAAAAACAATTGACGAATTATATTGAAAATATTAACCAACTTATATACTACTGTTTAGTATATCTAAAAACTTTGTACTTATAACTAGTGAAATGACACGTGAAATTACTGGTTTGTTTAAACGAAACAATTTAATGACATGTTTTAGGTATTAAGTGAATGTTTGCCAAAGTCATTTATTTTAATGACCCATTTGACTAAGAAACTTGTCGTTGTTTTTACAAATATATAGAGACATGTATTTTCTCATACATATATAACGTAATTAATTTCGTAAAAAGAATCCATATTTGAATATCAATAATATAATAATTATAATTATGATTATTAAAATAAAAGTAAATTATAATAATAATAAAGTTCGCTCAAAGTTGAGTATTTATATTTTTAATAATAATAATAATAATAATTAGTAATAATAAATGCCTTTTAAATTTAAAAAAAAAAAATTAAAATTACAATTTAGGAGAGATTAGTATTTCCTTTTTATAAAAGATTTCGTATTATTTTTTAGTTAAATTAATATATAATTATGAAATCATCATTATGAAAATTAAAGGGTAATTAACTTAATGATGACATCATAATTTAGAGTTTTATATGACTAAATAGATACGCATCATTCAAAATTTTATTCTGATGAAAGGAGAAAACGTGATAAAAAGCCCATAAAAAAACTAGAAATATATAGAAAAAGAAAATTCCTTCTTATTGTTCCACATCCTTCCACTAATAGTATATTAGGTAAATATATACATAATCCTTACTATCCAATAGATACCAAAGGCGTTTTCGAACATATGCATAATGTGCACTAGTACATTAATCGAAAATTTTAAGTGATATAAATGTTTGTAACGCCTATGTCGTAATATTGCATTAAAATATATCTTTGTAAATTAACTTCTCGAAAAATCATTACTAGATAATTTTATTACACCACATGTATTACATTAGTTATGTCCTTTAATGATTGACGAGCATACAAAATATGAATAATGCATGGCCAAAAAGTTAGTTTAATAAAAATATTTGTTAAACCATTTTACATTAGCTATGTCTATTAAGGATTTATGAATCAATAATATATGTAATTTTCAATGATTGTTTGTGGCCTAATAACACCAACATATGCCTTAAGTTACTAAAAAATTACATGTGTTGAGAACATTTGTGTGAAAAAAACTGTTATCGAGTTGCTCAATGAATCACATCATCCGGGTTCAATTCCTGGCTATGCCAAATTGTTCAAATGAGTGTGACTAGAGAGTGCGCATAATGCGCAATTCACCCGGTATCAGGTCTCGCGCTCGGGAGGCTTGATTACCTGAGATTTTACCTTCTATGGGGGAGCCAATGTGCTCGTTCATATGAGAGTTTTCTCACTTAAAAAAAAAAAAAAAAAAAAAAAATTGTTACCGACATCCTTTGTGATTAATGAAAAAGGAACACGAAAGCTTAAATCTTGTGAGATTACTATTAATCATTACCTTTTTCATAGTATTAATTGTATTTGATACTCTACCTGTTCTAATTCTATAGTCCAGTATTTTTTTTTAATATTTTAAATTAAATTTTTTTTTTTTTTGGCAAAAGTTGGATTATATTGATTTCTTTCACAAATAATTGTCCACTTTTTTTTTTATCTATTAATGTGTGTGTATATATATATATATATATATATATATATATATATATATATATATATATATAATATTAATTAACAAACAGACTAATTACGAAAGCTTTCTCTGCTATTTAATTCGCCTGAAAGGGCGACATATACTGTAGATCTCATTTGTGGAATTGACTCGACCTGCATTCAATTTTCAATTAAATTTTCTATACAATGTCAAAAGTTTCAATTCTATCCCCAAATTATGAGTATTTGGCACTTCCACCCCTACTAAAAGTGGATGCTACGTTAACCCTAGGGATGGCAATGAACATCCGATCCGTTGGATATCCATCCGATCCGTTTAAAGTGAATATGGATGATCTTAAATGAATATGAATACGGATATGGATGAACCTTAATGGATATGGATATTGTAACACCCCGATTTTTTTTAAATCACAGCGGAAGACTTAATTTACATAAATACTTTTAGTTAATTTCAAACACGATTATCACAGATCATTCATTAATTACTTAATTACAAATCACAGGTGTTACGTTAAATGACTAGCTACATATTTTACAAAAGTTAAGACATCAGAGTTCGTCTTGTCAAACATATCTTCAACTCGACTCCCGTCCCTACAAGCACTAAGATCCAGAACCTGCAAGGGAGGAGGTGAGAGGTTAGCACAAGGCTAAGTGAATGGAACTATCAAAAGGTCTAGCATACAGTACCAACTTGTACTCCTACAACAACAACTGTATTCAACCACATACAAGATACAACAACTAGCAACTGGCAACTATGTTCCAACTAGAGGACCGGCGACTTGTACGGGCACATGACCCTAGCTGATCAGGCTAGAATCTACCGATAGTACTTACTACTGAATCCCTAGTATAGTCATCCACACGCAGGTGATGCGTCATTCATCACTATACTCAACAAACAGTAGCCAACTGGACCCAACCACAACTAGGTTGACCTCTCTGAGCTGAACCTAACAGATCAAGGTTCCAAAAACAATAACAACTTGTGCAATCTTCGACAAAGATTACACATTTTGGTGGAAAGATTTGATTTAGGTCATATTAAATTTATTTTTGTTATACTACGTTTTTGTTTTCATTATATAGTGAAAATTTTATAACATTTCTTAAATATCCATTGGATATCCAATATCCCGCTTAATTCATTGGATATGAATATGGATGGATGAACTAAACTTAAATGGATATGGATGAACAAAAACTAAATGGATATGGATACTACCTCACCCGATCCATATCTGATCCATTGACATTCCTAGTTAATCCTTGTTCTAAAATAATAGTTACAAAATGTTAAGGTCTTGTTTGTTTTTTGAGATGTTTGTTTGAAAATCTACGGACCATGTCTGTGAAGAAAATGCGGCCTAGAGGTCTGTATACTGCATAGTGAAGCATGTGTGTTTTTATGTCTGCAAAATAACGCAATCCTGTCTGCATCACTTAAAAGCATATTTTTAAGTCTGCGAGGTTGCAGACAAAGTAAGACATTTTTTTGTATCTTATGTCTTTATAAAAACAAACAATCTGCAGTAAAAAGTTCGCAAACGCGCATAAATAAGACATAATAAGATTTGCAGAATTGAAAACAAACAACACCTAACTTTTACATGATATTTCCACCATTAAAAATATATGATAGATCCACCACATTGTAAATTAAGTACATGTAGAATACAAGTATTTAATGCATAAATATGATAGATATGTCATTTTTAATGGTAGAAATATCAATTCAGTTACATAATACTATAATAGTCTTGTTATTTTTTTTTTTTTATCTTTTTATGAAAATCAATAATATATAAATTACATATCCGAAGATGAACAATTACAAAATTGAATCATCAGGATTAGAAATCTGGCGTATAACGACCCGCAACAAGCGAAACAAACACGAGCTAAACTAACTAAACAAACAACCACCAAGGTGGCAAACATTTAATACAACTAGCTACAACAAACAAGCCTAAAAAACTTAACCCTAGACTCAACTGCGTCAAAACAATTCCCGACGCAGCAACAAATCATCAGGAGAATGTTGAGCCTCATTGCGTCGTCGAAAATCAGAGAACACTAGCAGTAACGAAGCTTCACGAACCGTCAAATACTCTTGTTAATGCATGTTTGAACCGATCCATTAACAATGGTGGTATCTTTTACCTAGCCTCTATTTCAAGTTCCTTCATCACTAACTGACAATGGTGAAACTTGAACACGTTTGTTGGGAGACGCGAAATAAATGACAGAAAAAACTGATTAAAATACTCTCCCATAATTGAGTTCGTTAAAATGAAATCCAACTTTTAAATGTTTATATATTTTATATATGATTGCTAACTGGCTCTCCTAAAGAATAAGCTAGATATGGCTATGTATATGAATCACGAGATAGATTAATATATGATTCATCAAGAACTTCAATCATGACATCCAAAAGGAACGGTTCTGCGCCATTTCCATCTTTGGTTTTCTATAACTAGAGCCTGCATATATTCTTCGTGGTTTCTTTTGCACTTGTATACCATAATGGAGCTTCTTTATATGTTTTCTTTTATCAAAACTATCTTTTTGTCTTAGTATGTTCTTATATCACTACATGTCTACATTGTTTATTGTTTATTAGCATCAAAACATGTTATTTATAGTTTCAACTTAAAAAGAACATTAATTGTACGTAGTTTAAGAGTAATTAAACATGACAACAAATCTCACGTACGTTAAAATGGTGTGCTTGATCTTATGTTTTTAACATTACTAATCAGTCAAACTGTGTATTGTGAAACATAACATAAAAACAGGGAGTATAAAACTACATCATAATTTAGTCTTATATATTATATTATGGAAAACACCTTTGTTGCATAAGATTTAAAAGATAACTTTATATGCTAAAAGACATGTTGTTTTATGCAGTTACTCGACATATACTCCCTTTAGCTTAACGGGTGTATGCCTTTTTAATGTTACGAAATTGGCTTTCTTATATTCTCCCTTTAGAGTCTAAAATGCTTAATTTATGTTGTTATGGATTGTGAGACTTACACTTTTTTATAACCAATGAAATTATCTGGTTTAACATTGTGACTTACACTGCGACCACCTACTATAATGATACAACGTGTATTGCTTGAACCATTGTTAATAATTATTTCATACTTGAATAACAAAGTATAACATGTTATAACCCTATTTACAAGCATCCGCGTTAGATTTTACGAATTAAGTTGTAACTAATGTTGAAACACACGAATAATGCAAGAAATTGAGAAAGCACACTAACGTCAACTTGAATATGTAGTTCCACCGGCGCATAGTCTATGATGAAAACCCAATGGAGTCACATTTTTTTTCTTTTCAAAACTAGTTATATATAAAAGGTATTTTAGTAGTTGTTTACTTTTAAAAAATCTTAAATTTGAAAAATATATGAGATGTTATAGTTAAATTTAATGGTTTTCTATACAATTTGAAGACTTACGCATAAAGAGTTTTCAATGTAGTGGGATCCTTGGACCCCACAAGAATACTACAAGCGCCCCTCCCCTGTAGTGACCCGAACTTTTCCATGTTTATATATATTAATTGAGATTGATATTTACATGATTAAATGTTTCCAACATGTTAAGCAATCAAACTTGTTAAGATTTGATTAATTGAAATATGTTTCATATAGACAATTGACCACCCAAGTTGACCGGTGATTCACGAACGTTAAAACTTGTAAAAACTATATGATGACATATATATGGATATATATATAGTTAACATGATACTATGATAAGTAAACATATCATTAAGTATATTAACAATGAACTACATATGTAAAAACAAGACTACTAACTTAATGATTTTTAAACGAGACATATATGTAACGATTATCGTTGTAAAGACATTTAATGTATATATATCATATTAAGAGATATTCATACATGATAATATCATGATAATATAATAATTTAAAATCTCTTTTGTTATTATAAACATTGGGTTAACAACATTTAACAAGATCGGTAACCTAAAGGTTTCAAAACAACACTTACATGTAACGACTAACGATGACTTAACGACTCAGTTAAAATGTATATACATGTAGTGTTTTAATATGTATTTATACACTTTTGAAAGACTTCAATACACTTATCAAAATACTTCTACTTAACAAAAATGCTTACAATTACATTCTCGTTCAGTTTCATCAACAATTCTACTCGTATGCACCCGTATTCGTACTCGTACAATACACAGCTTTTAGATGTATGTACTATTGGTATATACACTCCAATGATCAGCTCTTAGCAGCCCATGTGAGTCACCTAACACATGTGGGAACCATCATTTGGCAACTAGCATGAAATATCTCATAAGATTACAAAAATATGAGTAATCATTCATGACTTATTTACATGAAAACAAAATTACATATCCTTTATATCTAATCCATACACCAACGACCAAAAACACCTACAAACACTTTGATTCTTCAATTTTATTCATCTAATTGATCTCTCTCAAGTTCTATCTTCAAGTTCTAAGTGTTCTTCATATATTCTACAAGTTCTAGTTACATAAAATCAAGAATACTTTCAAGTTTGCTAGCTCACTTCCAATCTTGTAAGGTGATCATCCAACCTCAAGAAATCTTTGTTTCTTACAGTAGGTTATCATTCTAATACAAGGTAATAATCATATTCAAACTTTGGTTCAATTTCTATAACTATAACAATCTTATTTCAAGTGATGATCTTACTTGAACTTGTTTTCGTGTCATGATTCTGCTTCAAGAACTTCGAGCCATCCAAGGATCCGTTGAAGCTAGATCCATTTTTCTCTTTTCCAGTAGGTTTATCCAAGGAATTTAAGGTAGTAATGATGTTCATAACATCATTCGATTCATACATATAAAGCTATCTTATTCGAAGGTTTAAACTTTTAATCACTAGAACATAGTTTAGTTAATTCTAAACTTGTTCGCAAACAAAAGTTAATCCTTCTAACTTGACTTTTAAAATCAACTAAACACATGTTCTATATCTATATGATATGCTAACTTAATGATTTAAAACCTGGAAACACGAAAAACACCGTAAAACCGGATTTACGCCGTCGTAGTAACACCGCGGGCTGTTTTGGGTTAGTTAATTAAAAACTATGATAAACTTTGATTTAAAAGTTGCTATTCTGAGAAAATGATTTTTATTATGAACATGAAACTATATCCAAAAATTATGGTTAAACTCAAAGTGGAAGTATGTTTTCTAAAATGGTCATCTAGACGTCGTTCTTTCGATTGAAATGACTACCTTTACAAAAACGACTTGTAACTTATTTTTCCGACTATAAACCTATACTTTTTCTGTTTAGATTCATAAAATAGAGTTCAATATGAAACCATAGCAATTTGATTCACTCAAAACGGATTTAAAATGAAGGAGTTATGGGTAAAACAAGATTGGATAATTTTTCTCATTTTAGCTACGTGAAAATTGGTAACAAATCTATTCCAACCAAAACTTAATCAACTTGTATTGTATATTATGTAATCTTGAGATACCATAGACACGTATACAATGTTTCGACCTATCATGTCGACACATCTATATATATTTCGGAACAACCATAGACACTCTATATGTGAATGTTGGAGTTAGCTATACAGGGTTGAGGTTGATTCCAAAATATATATAGTTTGAGTTGTGATCAATACTGAGATACGTATACACTGGGTCGTGGATTGATTCAAGATAATATTTATCGATTTATTTCTGTACATCTAACTGTGGACAACTAGTTGTAGGTTACTAACGAGGACAGCTGACTTAATAAACTTAAAACATCAAAATATATTAAAAGTGTTGTAAATATATTTTAAACATACTTTGATATATATGTATATATTGTTATAGGTTCGTGAATCAACCAGTGGCCAAGTCTTACTTCCCGACGAAGTAAAAATCTGTGAAAGTGAGTTATAGTCCCACTTTTAAAATCTAATATTTTTGGGATGAGAATACATGCAGGTTTTATAAATGATTTACAAAATAGACACAAGTACGTGAAACTACATTCTATGGTTGAATTATCGAAATCGAATATGCCCCTTTTTATTAAGTCTGGTAATCTAAGAATTAGGGAACAGACACCCTAATTGACGCGAATCCTAAAGATAGATCTATTGGGCCTAACAAACCCCATCCAAAGTACCGGATGCTTTAGTACTTCGAAATTTATATCATATCCGAAGGGTGTCCCGGAATGATGGGGATATTCTTATATATGCATCTTGTTAATGTCGGTTACCAGGTGTTCACCATATGAATGATTTTTATCTCTATGTATGGGATGTGTATTGAAATATGAAATCTTGTGGTCTATTATTATGATTTGATATATATAGGTTAAACCTATAACTCACCAACATTTTTGTTGACGTTTTAAGCATGTTTATTCTCAGGTGATTATTAAGAGCTTCCGCTGTCGCATACTTAAATAAGGACGAGATTTGGAGTCCATGCTTGTATGATATTGTGTAAAAACTGCATTCAAGAAACTTATTTTGTTGTAACATATTTGTATTGTAAACCATTATGTAATGGTCGTGTGTAAACAGGATATTTTAGATTATCATTATTTGATAATCTACGTAAAGCTTTTTAAAACCTTTATCTATGAAATAAAGGTTATGGTTTGTTTTAAAAATGAATGCAGTCTTTGAAAAATGTCTCATATAGAGGTCAAAACCTCGCAACGAAATCAATTAATATGGAACGTTTTTAATCAATAAGAACGGGACATTTCAGTTGGTATCCGAGCGTTGGTCTTAGAGAACCAGAATTTTGCATTAGTGTGTCTTATCGAGTTTGTTAGGATGCATTAGTGAGTCTGGACTTCGACCGTGTTTACTTGAAAAATGATTGCTTAACAAATTTTGTTGGAAACTATATATTTTTTAACATGTGAATATTATGTGATATATTAATCTCTTAACGCGTTTGATATTATGTGATAGATGTCTACCTCTAGAACAAGTCCCATTGACTCACCTAATAATAATGAAGAGTCAAATGTAAATTGGAATGATTCGTGGACTGATTCACAAGTTCCCGAAGAGGAACCGGAAGAAGAGTCGGAACCGGAAGAAGAATCGGAACCGGAAGAAGAATCGGAACCGGATGAAGAAATAGAACCGGTGGGGGAAATAATAAAACGGTTAAGAAAAAGAAAATCCTCAACCAACCGACCAAGGTTAATTATGGTCAATGGTGTTTCCGCCAAGGAAGCAAAATATTGGGAGGATTACCAATTCTCCGATGAATCGGATTCCGACGAGAATTCCGATGATGTTATAGAAATTACCCCAACTGAATTTAAAAAGGCAAAAGAAAATAATAAGGGAAAGGGCATAAAAATAGAGAAATCTAATTCCAACCCCGATGAACTTTATATGTATCGTCAACGCCCGAAGTCCTTAAGTTGTAACAATGACCCGGGAACCTCTAAACCACCAGGTTTTTCTAAACCAATGTGGACAACGACGGCTCGTATTAGGGGAACATCATATATCCCTAGAAACTTGGCAAAACGAACCAAAACCGAAGAAGAAGAAACGAGCGAGTCGGAATAAGATAGTTGTATTCGTGTGGTGTAATATATGTAATATAGTGTTCTTATGCTTTATGATATATGTAAAAATTGCTTGTATTAATAAGTATTTTTTTTATGAATCTAACTCTTGTCTATTTTACAGTTTAAAAACACAAAATGGATAGACAACCCAATATTTTAAGAGACCTACCCGGAGACATGATTGATGAAATCTTGTCTAGAGTCGGCCAGAATTCTTCGGCACAACTATTTAAGGCGAGATCAGTTTGTAAGACATTCGAAGAACGTTCCAAGAATGTCTTGGTTTATAAGAGACTTTCGTTTGAAAGATGGGGGATATCACATTGGGAAACCCATAAGTTACGATGTGTTTACTTTGACGCATATATTGCGGGGAACCCAAATGCTATTTTACGCAACGGGTTAAGAAATTATTTTGACTCAATATATCCGAATATTGGACTTCGTGATTTAGAAAAAGCGGCTAACATGCAACATAAAGAAGCATGTTATGCTTACGGATTAGTAATGTTCGCTTCTCACCAAAGTGAGAACAAGAACATCGGGCTACAACTATTAAACAAAACGTTTCCACAAGTGACGGAGTCGGTAATTGGGGTAAGAAATGAGGTTTTTAGATTATTACGGGACTGTTGGACATTACGTAACCCTCGTCCCTTTGACGACGTTACAACACGCTGTCTTATCAACGGCCATAACGGTTATGTTGCACAAGACCAAGGATGGGAAGTAGTCCTAGTAAAACCAGAATGCATGACTTGTTTCTGGACGTATGAATTACGTGTCTTTATTGCCTTTGCTGAACGACTTGTGTACTAGCTAGAATTATCTTCACAACTATCTTGTATCAAAGTTATTGTGTGCTATATTTCATGCTTTATGTAAAATAAGCAGTATTGTAAGTTTGTAAAATATTGTATAAAAGTTTGAACGCGAAATATTATTATAATCAGTTTTTCATATAGAATTGTAGTAGTTGAATTGTATATTAGCTACTAAGTATGAACTTAACGGGTAGGTACTACCCGAATTTAAACTTATAAAACGCTAATATGAAGAAAAAGCTTTTATAAATGAGTTCATATTATGCTACGAAATACTATTAACTACTCTTAATATTCTGTATGATTAACTTGTTCCATTTAACTATTTTGAAGGAAATGGCACCGACTACTCGACACACCGTGAATATGAATGAAGAGGAATTCCGTACTTTTCTAGCTTCAAACATAGCCGCAGTACAGGCTGCGCTACATACCAACAATAACCTTGGATCTAGCAGTACAGGAAATCGTGTAGGATGCACCTACAAAGAATTCACTGCCTGCAAACCTTTGGAATTTGATGGAACCGAAGGACCGATCGGATTGAAACGGTGGACCGAGAAGGTCGAATCGGTGTTTGCCATAAGTAAGTGTACTGAAGAGGACAAAGTAAAGTACGCTACGCATACCTTCACAGGTTCTGCGTTAACATGGTGGAATACCTATCTAGAGCAAGTGGGACAAGCCGATGCGTACGCACTACCGTGGTCAGCATTCAAGCACTTGATGAACGAGAAGTACCGTCCCAGAACCGAGGTCAATAAGCTCAAGACAGAACTTAGAGGGTTACGAACCCAAGGATTTGATATTACCACATACGAAAGACGATTCACAGAATTGTGCCTATTGTGTCCGGGAGCATTCGAAGATGAGGAAGAGAAGATCGACGCGTTTGTGAAAGGATTACCGGAAAGAATCCAAGAAGATATAAGTTCACACGAGCCCGCCTCCATACAACAGGCATGTAGAATGGCTCACAAACTCGTGAACCAAATTGAAGAAAGAATTAAAGAACAGACTGCTGAAGAGGCCAATGTGAAGCAAGTCAAAAGAAAGTGGGAGGAAAACGGTGATAAGAATCACCAATACAACAACAACAGTAATTACAACAATAATCGCAACAATTATCCCAACAATCGCAACATCAATCGCAACTACAACAAACGGCCCAACAACAACAACAACAACAACAGCTACAACAATCATCCCAACAACAATAATAACCGCAACAACAACAACAATCAGAAGCAGCTATGCCAAAGGTGTGAAAAGCATCACTCGGGGTTCTGCACCAAATTTTGCAACAAGTGTAAAAGAAATGGTCATAGCGCGGCGAAGTGTGATGTCTACGGACCAGGGGTTAACAGAACGAAAGGAACAAATGGTGCCGGAACGAGTAATGGCGGAGCAAGTAGTGTCGGAACAAGTTATGCCAATGTAGTTTGTTATAAATGTGGAAAACCGGGCCACATTATTAGAAATTGCCCGAACCAGGAGAACACGAATGGACAAGGCCGCGGAAGAGTTTTCAATATTAATGCGGCAGAGGCACAGGAAGACCCGGAGCTTGTTACGGGTACGTTTCTTATTGACAATAAATCTGCTTACGTTTTATTTGATTCGGGTGCGGATAGAAGCTATATGAGTAGAGATTTTTGTGCTAAATTAAGTTGTCCATTGACGCCTTTGGATAGTAAATTTTTACTCGAATTAGCAAATGGTAAATTAATTTCAGCAGATAATATATGTCGGAATTGAGAAATTAAACTGGTTAGCGAAACATTTAAGATTGATTTGATACCAGTAGAGTTAGGGAGTTTTGATGTGATAATCGGTATGGACTGGTTGAAAGAAGTGAAAGCAGAGATCGTTTGTTACAAAAATGCAATTCGCATTATACGAGAAAAAGGAAAACCCTTAATGGTGTACGGAGAAAAGGGCAACACGAAGCTACATCTTATTAGTAATTTGAAGGCACAAAAACTAATAAGAAAAGGTTGCTATGCTGTTCTAGCACACGTCGAGAAAGTACAAACTGAAGAAAAGAGCATCAATGATGTTCCCGTCGCAAAAGAATTTCCTGATGTATTTCCGAAAGAATTACCGGGATTACCCCCACATCGATCCGTTGAATTTCAAATAGATCTTGTACCAGGAGCTGCACCAATAGCTCGTGCTCCTTACAGACTCGCACCCAGCGAGATGAAAGAACTACAAAGCCAATTACAAGAACTTTTAGAGCGTGGTTTCATTCGACCAAGCACATCACCGTGGGGAGCTCCTGTTTTGTTTGTCAAGAAGAAAGATGGTACATTCAGGTTGTGTATCGACTACCGAGAGTTGAACAAACTTACCATCAAGAACCGCTACCCACTACCGAGAATCGATGACTTATTTGATCAACTACAAGGCTCGTCTGTTTATTCAAAGATTGACTTACGTTCCGGGTATCATCAAATGCGGGTGAAAGAAGATGATATTCCAAAGACTGCTTTCAGAACACGTTACGGTCATTACGAGTTTATGGTCATGCCGTTTGGTTTAACTAATGCACCAGCTGTGTTCATGGACCTTATGAACCGAGTGTGTGGACCATACCTTGACAAGTTTGTCATTGTTTTCATTGATGACATACTTATTTACTCAAAGAATGACCAAGAACACGGTGAACATTTGAGAAAGGTGTTAGAAGTATTGAGGAAGGAAGAATTGTACGCTAAGTTTTCAAAGTGTGCATTTTGGTTGGAAGAAGTTCAATTCCTCGGTCACATAGTGAACAAAGAAGGTATTAAGGTGGATCCGGCAAAGATAGAAACTGTTGAAAAGTGGGAAACCCCGAAAACTCCGAAACACATACGCCAGTTTTTAGGACTAGCTGGTTACTACAGAAGGTTCATCCAAGACTTTTCCAGAATAGCAAAACCCTTGACTGCATTAACGCATAAAGGGAAGAAATTTGAATGGAAGGATGAACAAGAGAAAGCGTTTCAGTTATTGAAGAAAAAGCTAACTACGGCACCTATATTGTCATTGCCTGAAGGGAATGATGATTTTGTGATTTATTGTGACGCATCAAAGCAAGGTCTCGGTTGTGTATTAATGCAACGAACGAAGGTGATTGCTTATGCATCTAGACAATTGAAGATTCACGAGCAAAATTATACGACGCATGATTTGGAATTAGGCGCGGTTGTTTTTGCATTAAAGACTTGGAGGCACTACTTATATGGGGTCAAAAGTATTATATATACTGACCACAAAAGTCTTCAACACATATTTAATCAGAAACAACTGAATATGAGGCAGCGTAGGTGGATTGAATTGTTGAATGATTACGACTTTGAGATTCGTTACCACCCGGGGAAGGCAAATGTGGTAGCCGATGCCTTGAGCAGGAAGGACAAAGAACCCATTCGAGTAAAATCTATGAATATAATGATTCATAATAACCTTACTACTCAAATAAAGGAGGCGCAACAAGGAGTTTTAAAAGAGGGAAATTTAAAGGATGAAATACCCAAAGGATCGGAGAAGCATCTTAATATTCGGGAAGACGGAACCTGATAATGCTAAAAACGAACATATATTTCATAGCATTATTCCTCAAGAAAGACAAGCTTTTAGTTGCAATTGTTCTATTTACAAGTGATATTCGTTTAAATAATAAAAGGTGAAGACAAAAGACAGATTCGACGATTTGAAGACGCAAACGACCAAAAAGCTCAAAAGAACAAAAGACAATCAAAAAGGTTCCAATTATTGATAAGAAACGTCTCAAAATCACAAGAGTACAAGATTCAAAACGCAAAGTACAAGATATTAAATTGTACGCGAGGACGTTCGAAAATCCGGAACCGGGACCAGAGTCAATTCTTAACGCTCGACGCAACGGACTAAAAATTACAAGTTAACTATGTATATAAATATAATATAATATATAATTAATTATATTAATTATATATATATTATATATATATATATTAAAAACTGTCGGCAGCCAGAAACTCCAAGGGTGTGAATTGAAAATACCTCTCCGCGACTCGCGGAGTTTGAAGGGCTTTTTGCCGCGAGTCGCGGAGCCCCAAATTTCACTTCTTGCTATAAAGCCAACCGAATTCTGATCGAATTTATCATCATTTTTTCTTCTCATTCATACGAAGTAATATATATTTATATTTATAATTTATATTTTAATTTTAATTATAATTCTAATAATAAGGGTATGTTAGCGAATGTTGTAAGGGTGTAAGTCGAAATTCTGTCCGTGTAACGCTACGCTATTTTTAATCATTGTAAGTTATGTTCAACCTTTTTATATTAATGTCTCGTAGCTAAGTTATTATTATGCTTGTTTAAAACGAAGTAATCATGATGTTGGGCTAATTATTAAAATTGGGTAATTGGGCTTTGTACCATAATTGGGGTTTGGACAAAAGAACGACACTTGTGGAAACTAGACTATGGGCTATTAATGGGCTTTATATTTGTTTAACTAAATGAAAGTTTGTTAATGTTAATATAAAGATTTACAATTGGGCGTCCCTATAAATTACCATATACACTCGATCGGACACGATGGGCGGGGTATTTATATGTACGAGTAATCGTTCATTTAACCGGACACGGGAATGGATTAATAGCCACTAGAATAATTAAAACAGGGGTGAAATTACATTCAAGGGTAATTGGTGTAATTGTTAACAAAGTAGTAAAACCTTGGTTTACACGCAGTCGATAACCTGGTGTATTCATTAAACAAAGTATTAAAACCTTGTTACAATTCGAATCCCCAATTAGTTGGAATATTTATCTTCGGGTATAATAATAATTTGACAAGGACACTTGCAATTTATATTTATGACTGATGGACTGTTATGGACAAAAACCAGACGGACATATTGAATAATCCAGGACAAAGGACAATTAACCCATGGGCATAAAACTAAAATCAACACGTCAAACATCATGATTACGGAAGTTTAAATAAGCATAATTCTTTTATTTCATATTTAATTTCCTTTATTTTATATTTAATTGCACTTCTAATTATCGCACTTTTATTTATTTTATTTTATCGCACTTTTAATTATCGTATTTTTTTAATTATCGCAATTTAATTTTATCGCATTTTTATTATTCGCAATTTCATTATCGTTATTTACTTTACGCTTTAATTTAAAGTCTTGTATTTATTTTATATTTTACATTAGGTTTTAACTGCGACTAAAGTTTTAAAATCGACAAACCGGTCATTAAACGGTAAAAAACCCCTCTTTATAATAATAATATTACTTATATATATATTTGTATTTTTATAAAAGTAAACTAATATAGCGTTGAGCTTTGCTTAAAGATCTCCCTGTGGAACGAACCGGACTTACTAAAAACTACACTACTGTACGATTAGGTACACTGCCTATAAGTGTTGTAGCAAGGTTTAAGTATATCCATTCTATAAATAAATAAATATCTTGTGTAAAATTGTATCGTATTTAATAGTATTTTCTAGTAAAATAATAACTATTTTATATACTACCCCGCTGCACATCAAGTATTTTTGGCGCCGCTGCCGGGGAACTATCTTAAAAGCCGGAAGCGCAACGCTAATATAAAAAAAAAAAAAAAAAAAAAATTTTAGTTACTTTTATTAAAAATTCGCTCTTGTAAAAATACGTTTTAATTATTCAAAAATATAAAAAGAAAAACAAAAATATTAGTATTTTTAAGATTTTGTAAATATTTAAGTTTTATAAGTTTCTTTATTTCTATTTTAGTTTATAAAAATATAAGTTTTATTTTAAAATCGTTTATTTAAATTAAAAACAGAAAACAGAAAATAATAAAAAAAAAAAATAAAAAGAAAAACGCGTAAAAAGTAAGTCCTGTCAACTGAATTCCTGAACCCCGCGACTCGCGGGGTTTTCCTCTTTATTTGCCGCGACTCGCGGAGATACTCTGACACACAGACAAAAACCCTAATCACGGGTTATTTTTAATTATTATTATTATTAAAACCTAAATATTATTATTATTATTAATTTTAGTTTTATTTTTACTTTATATTTATGTATTTAGTATTAATTAAGTTTTTATTAAATTGTAAAATTAATAGTTTAGTAAAATAAATAATATAAAATAATATTTTTATAAAAATTGTACTTTTTACAATTTTTTGTATATTTTTATATTTTGTACCTTTTTAATCGTTGTAGCGTAACTTTTGTATTTTTAGCTCATAATTAATTTTAAACTTAGTTTTTGCTATAGTTATTTTTACTCCTATATTTTTAGGCTTTGCCGTAGAATTCCTTAAGTGCCTTTTCTTTAGACTAAGATTTAGGTGCTTTAGAATTTTGCGACGCCTTTTTAAGTTTTAGTTTCTTTTTAAGTTATTTCCATTTGGGATTTAGTTTTTCTTGTAAGCTTTAATATTTTTACACCTTTTACTATGTATCAATTATCATTCCAATTAGTAATTTCAATTTGCGATTATAATTTTAAGTTAGTTGTAGTAATAAGGTTAAATTAGTTAAGTATTTTTAAGTTTTGATAAGTTTCTTTTATTTTTCCGTCACCTTTTATTTTTCAACCATTTTTTCTTTTTCGACATTTTTCGACGCGCAATCTTTTTCTCTCTTATTTCTCGCCATTCTAGTTTTTAGGACTTAGAATTTTATTCTACTTCTTATCTAAATTTCTAAAAATTACGAAAATTTATTTTGAGTGGTTAAATTGATAGACATCAAAATTTTCTGGTTCGTAGTAATAGTTGGATTTGTACGTGGACCGGGTTATTGGAGCCAAACAGTCCTCAATTATATTGAGACCAAACGAATCCTGCCCCTCTGCTGCATCTTTTGGCTATTCGAAACGTGGGCAAAATCAGAAAAGTCTATTGATTGGATAACTTATTATAATTTTTCTTTCCTTTTAAAAACTAATAGGATATTCTGTGAATGCACCGAGCAAGACGTTCACCACCTTTTGTACGTTCACCACCTGTAACTCGATCAAGACATCGTTTAACAAATATAACCGCCGTTGATTTTTCTTTAGAATCGTCATCCAGTCGACCAAGTACTTCAGTTCAAATTACCGATAATCCATTTTTTGAACCCGACCTCACAATTGAGAATCCAGAAAATATTCAGGAACGGTTCATAGATCCTGAACCATTAAACTTTCATCCGGAACCACCAATCATTCAAACAGATATTGTTGAGGAACGAACTATTAAATCAGAATCATCTAGTGATACCGAGTCAACAAATTCAATTATGGAGAATCTAGAACCTTTAAGTATGGAAGACCGAATGAGAGCTAAACGCACTGGCCAAGGTCACGCAATTACTCATCAAGACATTAATGCGCCAGATTATGAAATCAAAGGACAAATTCTACACATGGTGACTAATCAATGCCAATTTAGTGGTGCACCGAAGGAAGATCCAAATGAACATCTACGTACCTTTAATAGGATCTGCACACTATTTAAAATACGAGAAGTGGAGGATGAACAGATATATCTCATGTTATTTCCCTGGACTTTAAAGGGAGAAGCCAAAGATTGGTTGGAATCGTTACCTGAAGGGGCGATTGATACATGGGATGTTTTAATTGACAAATTTCTTAAACAATTCTTTCCTGCATCTAAAGCCGTAAGACTTCAAGCAGAAATTGTTACGTTCACACAGAAACCAAATGAAACTCTATATGAGGCGTGGACAAGATATGGAAAGTTATTAAGAGGATGTCCGCAACATGGTTTAGACACCTGTCAAATAGTACAAATATTCTACCAAGGATGCGACATCACTACAAGAAAAGACATAGATATAGCAGCTGGTGGTTCGATTATGAAGAAAACCGAAACTGATGCTTACAAAATTATTGATAATACTGCTTCCCACTCACATGAGTGGCACCAAGAAAAAGATATCATTAGATCATCTAAAGCAGCTAGAGCCGATTCTAGCCATGACTTAGATTCCATTTCCGCAAAGATAGATGCTGTGGAGAGACGAATGGAAAAGATGACTAAGGATATTCACTCAATACGAATTAGTTGTGAGCAGTGTGGAGGACCACATGTGACAAAAGATTGTCTCAGTATTGAATTAACAATGGAACAAAGAGAGAATATTTCATACATAAACCAAAGGCCTGGAAATAATTATCAGAATAATTATCAACCGCCAAGACCGATTTACAATCAAAACCAGAATTATAACCGAAATATTCCATACAACAACCAACAAGGTCCTAGCAATCAACAAGTATCCAATAATACTTATAATCAGCAAAGACCAAATTTTCAAAACAAACCACCACAACAAACCGATGATAAAAAGCCGAATTTAGAAGATATGATGACGAAGCTAGTTGAAACTCAAACGCAGTTTTTCACATCTCAAAAACAAACAAATGAACAAAATGCTCAAGCATTTAGAAATCAACAAGCTTCTATTCAAAATCTAGAACAAGAAGTAAGTAACCTAGCAAGGTTAATAGGTGAAAGAAAACCGGGAAGTTTACCTAGTGATACGAATGCTAACCCCCGGAATGAAACAGCTAAAGCTATTACCACAAGAAGTGGTACAACACTTAAACCACCTGAAATACCTGTAACTTCTGATGAAACTATTCCTACTCCACAAGAACCACAACCTGATCAGGATAAGGAAAAAGAACCGGTAGTTGAAAAGGTTAATAAAGATAACACAGTTAAGGATAAACCTTATGTTAAACCATACCAACCACCACTTCCTTACCCGAGTAAAATGAAGAAAGAAAAACTTGAAGCCGAGCAATCCAAATTCTTGGATATGTTTAAACAGATAAATGTAAATCTTCCTTTCATTGATGTGATTTCAGGAATGCCAAGGTATGCTAAATTCTTGAAAGATCTAATCACGAATAGAAAGAAAATGGAAGAACTCTCGGCTGTTACTATGAATGCTAATTGTTCAGCAGTGCTGTTGAATAAGATACCAGAAAAACTATCTGATCCAGGAAGTTTCACAATTCCATGTTTTCTGGGTAGTCTTAGTTCAATAGAAGCATTGGCAGACTTAGGTGCTAGTATAAATCTAATGCCGTATTCACTATACGCTAAACTAGACCTCGGAGAATTGAAACCAACAAGAATAAGCATACAACTAGCCGATAGATCAATAAAATATCCTAGAGGGATAATGGAGAACATGCTAGTTAAAGTTGGTACTTTAGTATTTCCAGTAGATTTTGTTGTTTTGGACATGGAAGAAGATTCTCAAGTTCCTCTCATATTAGGAAGACCATTCTTAAACACGGCTAAAGCAATGATAGACGTGTTCGGTAAGAAACTGACCCTAAGTATAGAGGATGAGAGTGTTACCTTTTCAGTTGATAGAGCAATGCAACAACCACAATCTGCAGATGATACATGTTATTATATTCAAACTATAGATGCACATGCAGAATTATTAGAAGAATTTCCAGAATTACAAGGAACAGGAGAATGTTCTTTAGGAGAAGGAAATGAACCAATTGAAGAAGCTGAAATGTTAGCTACACTTATAGCCAATGGATATGAACCAACAACAGAAGAAATTCAAATGCTAAAAGAAGAAGACAGATATCGATATAAATCATCGATAGAAGAACCTCCGAAATTAGAGTTAAAGCCACTTCCAAACCATTTGGAATACGCTTATTTACATGGTGAATCTGAATTACCTGTAATAATATCGTCTTCTCTTACTGAAAATGAGAAATCACAGCTCATTTCTGTGTTGAAAGCTCATAAACCAGCCATTGCATGGAAGATTCATGATATTAAAGGAATAAGTCCTTCGTATTGCACACATAAAATCCTTATGGAAGAAGGTCATAAAACGTATGTGCAACGCCAACGAAGACTAAATCCTAATATGCAAGATGTAGTTAAGAAAGAGATTATTAAACTGCTAGATGCAGGTTTGATATATCCAATTTCTGATAGTCCATGGGTAAGCCCAGTTCAATGCGTACCTAAGAAGGGTGGCATGACTGTTATCACAAATGAGAAAAATGAGCTTATTCCTACTAGGACTGTAACAGGATGGCGTGTATGTATTGATTATAGAAAATTAAATGACGCCACCAGAAAAGATCACTTTCCCTTACCTTTCATAGATCAAATGTTGGAAAGATTAGCCGGAAATAGTTACTATTGTTTTCTAGATGGATTTTCCGGATATTTTCAAATTCCAATAGCACCCGAAGACCAAGAGAAAACCACATTCACGTGCCCTTATGGTACTTTTGCTTACAAACGCATGCCATTTGGACTTTGTAACGCCCCTGCAACCTTTCAAAGGTGTATGATGGCGATTTTTCACGACATGATAGAAGAATGCATGGAAGTATTCATGGATGACTTTTCAGTCTTCGGTGATACATTTAAATCATGTCTAGTTAATCTGGAACGAATGCTAATTAGATGCGAAAAATCAAATCTAGTACTTAATTGGGAGAAATGCCATTTCATGGTTAAAGAAGGCATCGTTCTTGGACATAAAATTTCAAAAGAAGGAATTGAAGTGGATAGAGCTAAAGTAGATGTAATTGCTAAACTTCCACATCCCACCAATGTTAGAGGAGTTAGGAGTTTTCTAGGGCATGCCGGTTTTTACCGACGTTTCATAAAAGATTTTTCTAAAATTGCCACTCCTATGAATAAACTCCTAGAAAAGGATGCGCCATTCATCTTTTCAGATGAATGTATCAAATCTTTTAATATTCTTAAAGAAAAACTCACTAATGCACCGATCATGATAACACCAAATTGGAATCTACCATTTGAACTAATGTGCGATGCAAGTGATTTTGCAATGGGAGCCGTTTTAGGACAAAGGATTGAAAAACGATTTCAACCTATATATTATGCTAGTAAGACATTACAAGGAGCACAAACGAACTATACAACTACTGAAAAAGAACTCCTTGCTATTGTCTTTGCTTTTGACAAATTTCGATCATATCTCGTTCTAGCAAAAACGGTGGTCTATACCGACCATTCTGCTCTTAGATACCTATTTTCAAAACAAGATGCTAAACCAAGATTAATCCGATGGATCTTACTCTTACAAGAGTTTGATATTGAAATCCGAGATAAAAGAGGAGCAGAAAATCTCGCCGCTGATCATCTTTCTCGTCTTGAAAATCCCGAATTAGAAGTTCTGAATGAATCGGCCATACAAGACAACTTTCCTGATGAATATCTATTGAAGATAGATTATAAAGAAATCCCATGGTTTGCAGACTATGCAAACTACTTAGTTTGTGGATTCCTTGAAAAAGGATTATCGTACCAAAGACGAAAGAAATTCTTCAGTGATATAAAACACTATTTCTGGGAAGATCCACATCTGTTTAAAAGTTGTCCCGATGGAATAATACGCCGATGTGTATTTGGAGATGAAGCTAGTAAAATTTTAAACCATTGTCACACAAGACCAACAGGAGGGCATTATGGGCCTCAACTAACAGCAAGAAAAGTTTATGAAGCTGGATTCTATTGGCCTACAATTTACAAAGACGCACACCTTCTTTGCAAATCCTGTGATGCATGTCAAAGGACCGGAAAAATAAGTCAACGTGATGAAATGCCACAAAATGTCATCCAAGTATGTGAAGTATTTGACATTTGGGGTATTGACTTTATGGGTCCATTTCCAAAATCTCATAATAATCTATATATACTCGTAGCCATTGATTATGTATCTAAATGGGCGGAAGCACAAGCTCTCCCAACTAACGATGCACGAGTTGTAGTAAACTTTTTAAAACGTCTTTTTGCAAGGTTTGGAACACCGAAAGCTTTAATAAGTGATCGGGGTACTCATTTTTGTAATAATCAACTTGAGAAAGTTCTTAAAAGATATGGAGTAACTCATAAAATCTCCACCGCATATCATCCACAAACAAGTGGACAAGTTGAAAATACCAACCGAGCTTTAAAACGTATTCTAGAGAAAACCGTAGGATCAAATCCAAAGGAATGGTCCATTAAATTGGAGGATGCACTCTGGGCTTTTAGAACAGCCTACAAAACTCCAATTGGAACCACACCTTTTAGACTTGTTTATGGAAAAGCATGTCATCTTCCAGTAGAAATTGAACACAAAGCATTTTGGGCTTTGAAGACATGTAATCTTGATTTACATGAAGCCGGACGTCTACGATTAAGTCAACTAAACGAATTAGAAGAATTAAGACATGAAGCATACGAGAATTCGTTAATCTATAAAGAAAGAACGAAGAAATGGCATGATAAAAGAATCAGAAGTTCAAAAGAATTTAAAGAAGGAGACAGAGTTCTTCTTTTCAATTCACGATTCAAGCTATTTCCTGGAAAATTGAAATCAAGATGGTCTGGACCATTCATAGTCAAAAGAGTTTTCCCATACGGAACGATAGAATTAATAAATTCAAATGGGATTGAATTTAAAGTTAATGGTCACAGAGTTAAACATTACATACAGGGTCCGATGGAAGTCGACAACGAAGTTAATCACAATTTCAATACCACAGCTAACTAAGTATGGGGAGAATCAAGTCTTTAAAGGATAATATATATTTCTGTTAGAGTTAGATTGTCTGTTTTCGTGTAATTTTCGAAAATGGAACACGTATGGTCTTTCCCTAGCAGACCCTAAAGAACTAGTCTTCTCCCCCCATTCTGAATTTTTATTTTTTTTAGGTTTTTACGAAATGAAGACTGCCTGTGAACTAAACCATGGTCTAATGCTACACGCTTTGATCACTAAACGTAATAATGACATACTCCCGAGTGAAATAGTATCAGTAATCAGAGAAAGAATGGACGGAGTTAGAAAAGGATCCAGATGCGAAGATAATAAGTTACAATTTGGTAAAGGAAAATCAAAATCCGCAGCGAAAAGAAGAGCACGACACCTAGAAAAATGTCACAAATGCGGAAAATGGTCACATGGAGGTAAATGTTCAAATAATCAAACCTATTCAAATACCGAATTTGTTACTTTATGCAGAGACGGACCGTTCATATGTTTAGAAGAAAAGACAATGAATGCTCGAGGTTACGCCTATGCAGCCATGGAAGACCAATTAAACCGACTATCTTATGAATATAATAGATCATATAACTAAGAAATCTATTTCACAGGTATGTCTGTACAGTTTTTATTTTTATTTTTATTTTTAACCTTTTGATAATAAACGCTAATTTGTTCGCTAAAAAGTATTAAATTGGTATTAAATAAAATTAGGTTTGGCGACCGAAATTATTGATATCATTCAAAAATTTATTACATCACTGCGAAATTTAACGTTTATTCCTAAGGTATAAATATCTTTAATCAAATCAACCCAAAATATTTCAAAAATTCGTCATGAGTTAAATTAGGTTTTGGAACCGAAATTACTTTACCGAAAAGAGGGGCGCATATTTTTGATAATATTTGATTGATTAAAGTGGGAAAAAAAAAAGACAAAAAGATTTTTAATTTTATTTTTACTATGTTTTTAAAATTAATATTTAAATCTTAAATTAATATTGTAAACTTTGTAAAAACAATATTTTTAAAATTGTAAATATTTGAAAAATTAATATAAGTTTGGTATGAATTTATGAATTTTTAAATTAAGTTTGGTGTGAATTTTTAAGTTTTAAAATATGAAATTTTAATTTTATGCATTTCAAATTTTAAGTTTGGTGTGAATTTTGAATTTTTAATATTAATTTTGAATTTTATATTTAAGTTGTGTGAATTTAAAAACAAAAATTTACTTTATCTCATTAAGTTAAGAATATGATTTTTAAAATTCGTCGTAAGTTGAAGACTAGGTCTCTGAACCGAAATTGCTTTACCCGAGGGAGGGACGAGAACTTTTATTATCATTATTTTTAATCTTATTGATTTAAAGTATGCCAAAAACATTGAAAAAACCCAAAAATCTTAGCTTTTAAAACAATCGCTACAAAAAAGACAAATTTTAAAATTTTGTCGAAGGACGGACTAGGACATCGATCCGAAACGACCTCGTCCTAAATAACAAGGGAAACAAAATTTTAAAATTAATTTCTTAATTGTTTTATAAGTTAAGGATAAAAAAAAAAAAAAAAAAAAAAAAAAAAAAAAAAAAGGGTAACTCCGCGACTCGCGGAGTTTTCAGTGAAAACCTCCGCGACTCGCGGAGGGACCAAAACACAGAAAAAAAAATAAAACAGCTGAATCGATCAGTAAACTCCCACCACCAAAAACACAGAAATTTTCTGCGAAAAAGCACCCGAAAACCCACGAAAATCACCCCCAAAAATCTCAATTTTTAACCGTTAATCACCAAATTTTTTGCTAAAATCATGTTGAGAAGGATGATATCTAAGAATTACTCAAGAAAACAGGTACAATTACACCCCAAATCACCTTTAAATCCGAATTTTAGTGTGTTCTTGAGCATATTTTCATAATTTGAATTTTGTTAATTTTTAGTGTAATTAGTGTTAAATTGTTAGTATATTATGCATGTATAACCTAGATTGATGCTTGTTAACATGATTTGAAGCCAAAAACTTCAAAATCTTTAGAATCTAGGGTTTGTGTTCTTGAGCAATTTGGGGCTTTTTGATATAAACAGGTTATGGCCGATTTTTGTCATGAATTGTTGCTAAATTGAGTAGTGTAACATGTCTAGGTAGTTAAATGATCCAAACTTTGAGCCTAAACATGATTTTGAGAATTAAAGTGGACTTTTTCAAGTCCAAAATTCATGAACTTGATTTTTGAAAAATAATGCCATTTGAGACTTGTTTATTTGCTAGTAATGATTATTTTGACATGTTATTTAAGATAAATGCTTATGAACTTGGCGAAAATTTTCGTATATGCTTATTTGAAAAAGTAGATTTGATAAAAATGTGAAAATAAGCTTAAGTTTGATATAAATTGATAATGTCATTGTAATTATTTTGATTGATGATTTTGCTGACACTAATGCATATTTGGATGCACAAAATTTGTGTTTGATGTGTTTTGCAGAATGAGAGGGGTGAATCTTCATCCCAAGCCCGTCACGCTCCTGCTGAGAACTTGGAACAACAGGAGGTAGATAACTACTACAAGCAGGATGTACCTCATCCAGTCATGACCTTTTCAGATATGCACTTGGAACAGTTGCACCCGAACCTGCGATTTGACAGACTTTGGATAGATTATCCAAAATATCAACGGGGTTTGCATACTCTTCATTCCAAGGTTGTTGAGGTACCGAGGGTCATAGAATGGGGACCCTTGGAAGCTGTAGAATTGGCCGGGCCAATTAGGGAATTACTGGTACAGAGGTATGGTAATTCTTCTTTTAATGACTGGATATGTTTATTCACCATACGCAGACCTGTATATAAAGTATGGTGTGAAGAGTTGTTATGTAGTATAGAGTTGAATGATCGGGTAGCTAGTTTAACCGATCGTTCTTTTATTAGATTTTTGTTAGGCGGTTCGATGCGCCACATGTCTTTACTGGACATGGCTCAGGCTTTACGTATATATACGCCTGAGGAATTAGCGTCTGCCGATTGTAGAGGATTGATACTAAACGGTAGGAAAATAGATGAAAATTTTGATACACACGGTGTGTGGAGTCAAATGACAAGCCATCACCGTTTCAAAGGAGGAAACTACTCTTATTTGGATATAGATAGAGCCGAATTAAGAGTAATACATAGGTTTTTAGCTAACTCGATTACACAAAGGGGTAAAAACAAAGAAAAGGTAAATGAACAAGATTTGTTTTACCATATGTGTATTCGAGACCCACACAGCGCTGTAAGTATACCATATTGTGTGGGTTATTATTTATCAGCTATGGTTCGAGGGATGCGTCCACATAGCATAATAGGAGGTGGTATTTTTATTACTTTGATTGGTGAATATCTCGGTGTGGATATAAGTCGGGGGGGATTATTAGTAGAAGAGCCGGAACCCCGCGACACTATAGGTTTAAATGTATACCATGGTGCGAAAGTGTTGAAGCGGCGAAATAACGCCGCAGTACGATACAATGGTAGACATCCACAGGTAGAGAGAAACCAGGAACAAGGTAATGTAGGAGGGGGGAATGAGATGCATAGGTTTATAGCTTCTCAGGAATACGAAAATGCTAGACAGAGAGCATTTGAAGATTGGCAAGTTCATCAGAACCAGATCATAGCGCATTGCCAACATATAGGTAGAAACTATATTCCTACACCGAAGCCCGTCTTCCCTCCTTGGTCGATAGAGATGCAGCCACCATATCCTACGTATGACCCTGCCGAAGCATTCTATAGCACTTATGGTTATGCGTGGAACCCCTATTGGTACCAATATCATCCTTAGTTTACTTATTTTTTTTTATTATTATGTAATTTGTAATTATTGATGCATTTAATATTTTTGTTAATATTGTAATCATTTTTATAATTATCTAATTTTTATTCTTAGATTTTAATAATTTTTGAATGTGGGGTAATAAACCAAACTTCAAAAATATGTATATATGTTTGCAGTTTATCTTATGTAAACAACAGGGTAAAACAACGCATTTTCAAAGACTGGCATTAAGTTCAGCAAAAGCAAGTAATTTTGACGACAATGATGCAAAATATATGTGAAATAACAACAAGACGGAATGAACAAATGACGTGCACCATTTATCATTCAGCAAACAAACGCCAATATATTTGGAAACTTTGGTAAAAATTTAATCATTTTCACACAAATCACCCTCAATAATTTAAATTGTTACTGATTTCTTGCAAATGAGGGCATTGCAAGATCTTAAGTGTGGGAAGGGGTTAAATTCTTTCGGATTTTAAAAAATTTTTTACTTTATACACTTGGTTACCATTAAAAATACTAGTAAAGCAGTAGTTGTATTAGAATCTAGTGCTCTCTGATAAAAAAGGAACAGCCCTAGTCTTATATACTGACTACCCAATTCTAGTAAAATTTTTCAAAATTTTCAATTAAATGAATTAAAATCATGTTTATACATATTTATGAACGATAAAACTAGGTTTTAACACCGAAATTATTGTTACCTCAGAAAGGACATAAATTGAGAAACAAACTAAAATGTTAAAATTCATTTAAAATGGAATAGAGGACGATAAAAAGAAAAATAAAAAGCCAAGTGTGGGAAAATTTACCAAGTTATTTTAAACATATGCCACATATATTTGTAACAAATAACTGAAAATACTTTTGCTTTGAACTAAACTAAACTGTTTTACCCAATGAAAGAAAAGAAGAGATGGATCTACACGATGAATCAATTCCATCATTAAAAGGAAGTAAAGTCTTCCGAAAAAGACACGCGCTTCTTGATTTAGGTCATGAAGTTGTCGTTCAGACCAGCTGTAGGTTGACGAAAAATCTAGAAAAATCATCACTAAAATCAGCAGGAAATCCACGGACCTCAGCATTAAACAGGGTCGCCAAGTGGTCAGATTTATCCTAACCATGAGAAGGATTTATCTCGTACAATGGGGAGGCACCGTGCAAATTAGCTGGATAAGACTAATGAATCAGATCCCCAGAAAGGATAATCTCCTTAAAGATTAAAAATCAGCTTTTAAGACTGATATTACTCAATCCTAGAGATTGACCTTAAAGATTGAGAATTACAAACTCATGGAATTCAATGATATCTAAACTCGAGCTTGAACGAGAAAATATTTTGATCAAAAATACAAACCGATTTGTTTTCTGAAAACCCTATTTTCAATACGTTCATTACCGTTGAACGTAAAATCCTAGGAATTCACCTGGAATTCATTAGGTCACCTGAACTAAATCGGGTGTCAACCGTAAGAACGGTGGTTGCATAACATGGTCAAAGACAGGACCTTGTGCCAAACCGACAAATTATAAGGGTGAGCTTTACTATTGCTCCTACCAAGGATAGTAATTGCGTCCGACACGTTATAGACCATAATCAAAAGCATGTCACGGGACATTGCCTTAAACAGTTGCTTGTTCAACGCTTTCCTTTACAACCGGACGGTAGTTTGCCGAAAGGTAATATACGGAACAAGTAAACTGGACGTGTTACTTTCCAAATACAAGGTTAGCAAGTGGGTGACACAAAACCGCAAGTTTTGAGCTAAAATTTTCAAATCTGAAACCCACCAAATCCACAAAAATATTTTGCAAACACCGGTAAAGGGTTATTCCGGAAAACTTATCTAGGGTAAAAACTAGATTTCAAAAGATCAAATGTTTTCATAAAGATCCAATTTTCTTAATGGATCTAAATTTTTATAGTCATGTGGGACTGTAAACCATATCGTTACTACCATTGTTTATACCGCCGTATAGAAATCACTGATGTACAAAGTGTGAAGAATAAAGAAGTGATTCTAGTATTTCAAGACGATATTGCTTGAGGACAAGCAACGCTCAAGTGTGGGAATATTTGATAATGCTAAAAACGAACATATATTTCATAGCATTATTCCTCAAGAAAGACAAGCTTTTAGTTGCAATTGTTCTATTTACAAGTGATATTCGTTTAAATAATAAAAGGTGAAGACAAAAGACAGATTCGACGATTTGAAGACGCAAACGACCAAAAAGCTCAAAAGAACAAAAGACAATCAAAAAGGTTCCAATTATTGATAAGAAACGTCTCAAAATCACAAGAGTACAAGATTCAAAACGCAAAGTACAAGATATTAAATTGTACGCGAGGACGTTCGAAAATCCGGAACCGGGACCAGAGTCAATTCTTAACGCTCGACGCAACGGACTAAAAATTACAAGTTAACTATGTATATAAATATAATATAATATATAATTAATTATATTAATTATATATATATTATATATATATATTAAAAACTGTCGGCAGCCAGAAACTCCAAGGGTGTGAATTGAAAATACCTCTCCGCGACTCGCGGAGTTTGAAGGGCTTTTTGCCGCGAGTCGCGGAGCCCCAAATTTCACTTCTGGCTATAAAGCCAACCGAATTCTGATCGAATTTATCATCATTTTTTCTTCTCATTCATACGAAGTAATATATATTTATATTTATAATTTATATTTTAATTTTAATTATAATTCTAATAATAAGGGTATGTTAGCGAATGTTGTAAGGGTGTAAGTCGAAATTCTGTCCGTGTAACGCTACGCTATTTTTAATCATTGTAAGTTATGTTCAACCTTTTTATATTAATGTCTCGTAGCTAAGTTATTATTATGCTTGTTTAAAACGAAGTAATCATGATGTTGGGCTAATTATTAAAATTGGGTAATTGGGCTTTGTACCATAATTGGGGTTTGGACAAAAGAACGACACTTGTGGAAACTAGACTATGGGCTATTAATGGGCTTTATATTTGTTTAACTAAATGAAAGTTTGTTAATGTTAATATAAAGATTTACAATTGGGCGTCCCTATAAATTACCATATACACTCGATCGGACACGATGGGCGGGGTATTTATATGTACGAGTAATCGTTCATTTAACCGGACACGGGAATGGATTAATAGCCACTAGAATAATTAAAACAGGGGTGAAATTACATTCAAGGGTAATTGGTGTAATTGTTAACAAAGTAGTAAAACCTTGGTTTACACGCAGTCGATAACCTGGTGTATTCATTAAACAAAGTATTAAAACCTTGTTACAATTCGAATCCCCAATTAGTTGGAATATTTATCTTCGGGTATAATAATAATTTGACAAGGACACTTGCAATTTATATTTATGACTGATGGACTGTTATGGACAAAAACCAGACGGACATATTGAATAATCCAGGACAAAGGACAATTAACCCATGGGCATAAAACTAAAATCAACACGTCAAACATCATGATTACGGAAGTTTAAATAAGCATAATTCTTTTATTTCATATTTAATTTCCTTTATTTTATATTTAATTGCACTTCTAATTATCGCACTTTTATTTATTTTATTTTATCGCACTTTTAATTATCGTATTTTTTTAATTATCGCAATTTAATTTTATCGCATTTTTATTATTCGCAATTTCATTATCGTTATTTACTTTACGCTTTAATTTAAAGTCTTGTATTTATTTTATATTTTACATTAGGTTTTAACTGCGACTAAAGTTTTAAAATCGACAAACCGGTCATTAAACGGTAAAAAACCCCTCTTTATAATAATAATATTACTTATATATATATTTGTATTTTTATAAAAGTAAACTAATATAGCGTTGAGCTTTGCTTAAAGATCTCCCTGTGGAACGAACCGGACTTACTAAAAACTACACTACTGTACGATTAGGTACACTGCCTATAAGTGTTGTAGCAAGGTTTAAGTATATCCATTCTATAAATAAATAAATATCTTGTGTAAAATTGTATCGTATTTAATAGTATTTTCTAGTAAAATAATAACTATTTTATATACTACCCCGCTGCACATCAGAACCCGGTATAGGGCTGAAAGGATTTGGGTACCAAAATTTGGAGATATGAGAGAAATGGTACTTAGAGAAGCTCATAAAACCAGATACTCAATACATCCTGGAACGGGGAAGATGTACAAGGATCTCAAGAAACATTTTTGGTGGCCGGGTATGAAAGCCGATGTTGCTAAATACGTAGGAGAATGTTTGACGTGTTCTAAGGTCAAAGCTGAGCATCAGAAACCATCAGGTCTACTTCAACAACCCGAAATCCCGGAATGGAAATGGGAAAACATTACCATGGATTTCATCACTAAATTGCCAAGGACTGCAAGTGGTTTTGATACTATTTGGGTAATAGTTGATCGTCTCACCAAATCCGCACACTTCCTACCAATAAGAGAAGATGACAAGATGGAGAAGTTAGCACGACTGTATTTGAAGGAAGTCATCTCCAGACATGGAATACCAATCTCTATTATCTCTGATAGGGATGGCAGATTTATTTCAAGATTCTGGCAGACATTACAGCAAGCATTAGGAACTCGTCTAGACATGAGTACTGCCTATCATCCACAAACTGATGGGCAGAGCGAAAGGACGATACAAACGCTTGAAGACATGCTACGAGCATGTGTTATTGATTTCGGAAACAGTTGGGATCGACATCTACCGTTAGCAGAATTTTCCTACAACAACAGCTACCATTCAAGCATTGAGATGGCGCCGTTTGAAGCACTTTATGGTAGAAAGTGCAGGTCTCCGATTTGTTGGAGTGAGGTGGGGGATAGACATATTACGGGTCCGGAGATTATACAAGAAACTACCGAGAAGATCATCCAAATTCAACAACGGTTGAAAACTGCCCAAAGTCGACAAAAGAGCTACGCTGACATTAAAAGAAAAGATATAGAATTTGAAAGTGGAGAGATGGTTATGCTTAAAGTTGCACCTTGGAAAGGCGTTGTTCGATTTGGTAAACGAGGGAAATTAAATCCAAGGTATATTGGACCATTCAAGATTATTGATCGTGTCGGACCAGTAGCTTACCGACTTGAGTTACCTCAACAACTCGCGGCTGTACATAACACTTTCCACGTCTCGAATTTGAAGAAATGTTTTGCTAAAGAAGATCTCACTATTCCGTTAGATGAAATCCAAATCAACGAAAAACTTCAATTCATCGAAGAACCCGTCGAAATAATGGATCGTGAGGTTAAAAGACTTAAGCAAAACAAGATACCAATTGTTAAGGTTCGATGGAATGCTCGTAGAGGACCCGAGTTCACCTGGGAGCGTGAAGATCAGATGAAAAAGAAATACCCGCATCTATTTCCAGAAGATTCATCAACACCTTCAACAGCTTAAAATTTCGGGACGAAATTTATTTAACGGGTAGGTACTGTAGTGACCCGAACTTTTCCATGTTTATATATATTAATTGAGATTGATATTTACATGATTAAATGTTTCCAACATGTTAAGCAATCAAACTTGTTAAGATTTGATTAATTGAAATATGTTTCATATAGACAATTGACCACCCAAGTTGACCGGTGATTCACGAACGTTAAAACTTGTAAAAACTATATGATGACATATATATGGATATATATATAGTTAACATGATACTATGATAAGTAAACATATCATTAAGTATATTAACAATGAACTACATATGTAAAAACAAGACTACTAACTTAATGATTTTTAAACGAGACATATATGTAACGATTATCGTTGTAAAGACATTTAATGTATATATATCATATTAAGAGATATTCATACATGATAATATCAAGATAATATAATAATTTAAAATCTCTTTTGTTATTATAAACATTGGGTTAACAACATTTAACAAGATCGGTAACCTAAAGGTTTCAAAACAACACTTACATGTAACGACTAACGATGACTTAACGACTCAGTTAAAATGTATATACATGTAGTGTTTTAATATGTATTTATACACTTTTGAAAGACTTCAATACACTTATCAAAATACTTCTACTTAACAAAAATGCTTACAATTACATTCTCGTTCAGTTTCATCAACAATTCTACTCGTATGCACCCGTATTCGTACTCGTACAATACACAGCTTTTAGATGTATGTACTATTGGTATATACACTCCAATGATCAGCTCTTAGCAGCCCATGTGAGTCACCTAACACATGTGGGAACCATCATTTGGCAACTAGCATGAAATATCTCATAAGATTACAAAAATATGAGTAATCATTCATGACTTATTTACATGAAAACAAAATTACATATCCTTTATATCTAATCCATACACCAACGACCAAAAACACCTACAAACACTTTGATTCTTCAATTTTATTCATCTAATTGATCTCTCTCAAGTTCTATCTTCAAGTTCTAAGTGTTCTTCATATATTCTACAAGTTCTAGTTACATAAAATCAAGAATACTTTCAAGTTTGCTAGCTCACTTCCAATCTTGTAAGGTGATCATCCAACCTCAAGAAATCTTTGTTTCTTACAGTAGGTTATCATTCTAATACAAGGTAATAATCATATTCAAACTTTGGTTCAATTTCTATAACTATAACAATCTTATTTCAAGTGATGATCTTACTTGAACTTGTTTTCGTGTCATGATTCTGCTTCAAGAACTTCGAGCCATCCAAGGATCCGTTGAAGCTAGATCCATTTTTCTCTTTTCCAGTAGGTTTATCCAAGGAATTTAAGGTAGTAATGATGTTCATAACATCATTCGATTCATACATATAAAGCTATCTTATTCGAAGGTTTAAACTTTTAATCACTAGAACATAGTTTAGTTAATTCTAAACTTGTTCGCAAACAAAAGTTAATCCTTCTAACTTGACTTTTAAAATCAACTAAACACATGTTCTATATCTATATGATATGCTAACTTAATGATTTAAAACCTGGAAACACGAAAAACACCGTAAAACCGGATTTACGCCGTCGTAGTAACACCGCGGGCTGTTTTGGGTTAGTTAATTAAAAACTATGATAAACTTTGATTTAAAAGTTGCTATTCTGAGAAAATGATTTTTATTATGAACATGAAACTATATCCAAAAATTATGGTTAAACTCAAAGTGGAAGTATGTTTTCTAAAATGGTCATCTAGACGTCGTTCTTTCGATTGAAATGACTACCTTTACAAAAACGACTTGTAACTTATTTTTCCGACTATAAACCTATACTTTTTCTGTTTAGATTCATAAAATAGAGTTCAATATGAAACCATAGCAATTTGATTCACTCAAAACGGATTTAAAATGAAGGAGTTATGGGTAAAACAAGATTGGATAATTTTTCTCATTTTAGCTACGTGAAAATTGGTAACAAATCTATTCCAACCAAAACTTAATCAACTTGTATTGTATATTATGTAATCTTGAGATACCATAGACACGTATACAATGTTTCGACCTATCATGTCGACACATCTATATATATTTCGGAACAACCATAGACACTCTATATGTGAATGTTGGAGTTAGCTATACAGGGTTGAGGTTGATTCCAAAATATATATAGTTTGAGTTGTGATCAATACTGAGATACGTATACACTGGGTCGTGGATTGATTCAAGATAATATTTATCGATTTATTTCTGTACATCTAACTGTGGACAACTAGTTGTAGGTTACTAACGAGGACAGCTGACTTAATAAACTTAAAACATCAAAATATATTAAAAGTGTTGTAAATATATTTTGAACATACTTTGATATATATGTATATATTGTTATAGGTTCGTGAATCAACCAGTGGCCAAGTCTTACTTCCCGACGAAGTAAAAATCTGTGAAAGTGAGTTATAGTCCCACTTTTAAAATCTAATATTTTTGGGATGAGAATACATGCAGGTTTTATAAATGATTTACAAAATAGACACAAGTACGTGAAACTACATTCTATGGTTGAATTATCGAAATCGAATATGCCCCTTTTTATTAAGTCTGGTAATCTAAGAATTAGGGAACAGACACCCTAATTGACGCGAATCCTAAAGATAGATCTATTGGGCCTAACAAACCCCATCCAAAGTACCGGATGCTTTAGTACTTCGAAATTTATATCATATCCGAAGGGTGTCCCGGAATGATGGGGATATTCTTATATATGCATCTTGTTAATGTCGGTTACCAGGTGTTCACCATATGAATGATTTTTATCTCTATGTATGGGATGTGTATTGAAATATGAAATCTTGTGGTCTATTATTATGATTTGATATATATAGGTTAAACCTATAACTCACCAACATTTTTGTTGACGTTTTAAGCATGTTTATTCTCAGGTGATTATTAAGAGCTTCCGCTGTCGCATACTTAAATAAGGACGAGATTTGGAGTCCATGCTTGTATGATATTGTGTAAAAACTGCATTCAAGAAACTTATTTTGTTGTAACATATTTGTATTGTAAACCATTATGTAATGGTCGTGTGTAAACAGGATATTTTAGATTAGCATTATTTGATAATCTACGTAAAGCTTTTTAAAACCTTTATCTATGAAATAAAGGTTATGGTTTGTTTTAAAAATGAATGCAGTCTTTGAAAAATGTCTCATATAGAGGTCAAAACCTCGCAACGAAATCAATTAATATGGAACGTTTTTAATCAATAAGAACGGGACATTTCAAAACACCCCCCCCCCCCCCCCCCCCCCCCCCCCCCCGAGTTCCATTTGCTCGAATATGCTTTTATTCATATTTTGGGCTTTCAAGCCCTGATAAAGGTTTAACATCTGAAATTATAAACTCAAGGTATACATGAGAACAAGAAGAAACTTTAGTAGGATGCCAACAAGAAAAAGACACATGATTGTGTTAATTATAATTTGCATATAAGCCTCCCTTGGTTGGATGTTTTTCTTTTTGAAATGTGAATATTAACGGGATATAACCTTCCTTAGTACTTGTCGTTTTTATCCTATTAAAATCAAAATTGAATTTCTTTTGCTTTGGTTTTGTGGTAACTATTCCAATAATCTCAATTATTGCAGCCTATGCAGTGCACATTTATAGTGGACTAGAAAAAAAGTTGAGTTACCCAATCCCACATATACAAATAATCTCAATTCTTTTGCTTTGGTCTTTCTTTGTTACAAAATATATATTAAATAATAAACAATTCAAATAACAATTACAATATCACGTGGTATGTCATAGATAAAATTTAGAGACATTCCTCTACTTTGTGTAAAGAGACTCGTTATTCAACCCTTTCAACATACAAAATCATAACTTATCCCTACATTGCATTCTTATGTTATTTAAACAGAAAAGAATGTAATGGCAAATAAAGATATAAAAAAAAGGTTCATGGGTGATGAACAAACACATCTTTTCCGCAATGGTTTAACATTCGGGACATTTGATCGTGAATTTATGATTCACATGCGGCTGGAAGTATCCTGAGATGTGTTAGAGGTTCACATTCTTTCTATTCTTTAGATGCTTTGGAGTTACCGCAATTCAGTGTTGAAGTTTAAGAAATGTTACACCAATGACAGTATCATGGCTAGTTCGCTTTATGAATTTCTAGTAGATGTAAATTTCTAGCACAATAGGTTTCTTTCAACGGCGGATCTACTATGGGGATTTCAATGGTAATACGGGCTAGCAGTGAAATAATGATGTTGTGAAAACATTTTTAGAATTTTAACTATGGGGATTTACTGGTTTCTTGGTTACAAAACTCTTTGCTTGAATTGTAATTTTCTCTCTTCTTGGTAGTTTTTTTAAAGGTTTGTTGGTAAAAAGAAAAAAGAAAAATGGTGAAAATGAAAGTAATACTATAAGTTAGCTTAAATGTATTCTCGAGTTAGAAAAAAATGTAAAAAAAAACAACATTTGTAGTAAAGATAACTATGAAACATGAATAATAAAGATGGAATGTAAAGTTTTGTCGGAATTTATTAGTATTATATTATTGATATTGATTATAAACACTACGATATTTTTTTCTTTGTAATCCGCTTTTTCCGAACAAAAAGACTTAAAGGCAAGAGTCTTTAGTTTTTTCGTAATTGTCGTATCTTCGGCTGCTATGTGGATGATTTGAAAATTTTCGAATTGATGTTGCTTCCAATTCTCATTCAATGAAGAGAGTGACTTTTATTTTATTTTCTTAGTTTTTTCTTGACTTAATTTAGGATCGCTAAAACTTTTTTGATTAAATCCTTAGCTAATTAAGCTTTTGGAAATTATCATAGCTCCTTGTTGGTTAGTATTAGCGTAATTGATAAAAAAAAAAATTTATTAAGCTATCATATATTTTTGATCCCAAGTTTTATCAAGAAAGTAGGAAAAAATAAAGAGGATTGAAAAAAAAAAAAAAAAGGGGGTATCTTTCTGATTTGAAAATGAAGACGGAAAGAAAAACTAAACTAAAATCGTCAGTTTTCTACATTTTTCTTTTTAACTGTCATAACTTGAAAACATAAAAAAATCATCTAATTTCTTTTCCTTTTAAAATAAAAGTTTGGAACAAAGTGTAATTAACAATTAATATTAATTTTATTGTCATATTAGCTAACAACATGAGAAGATTTCATTTCCATGTACATATTTTAGCAACATATTATGGATCATTTTTAGTGTTTTTTTTTTTTTTTTGTTGTTGAACATGAAAGCAATGATCATTCATTAAAACAGGCACGCAAGATACGTGCAAGCCAAGAACAAACGATCATTTATAGTGCCTTAATAGTTAATAGGCTAGTCATTTTTTAATGAAATTTTCGTCATTAAAAAAAAAAGAATTCAGCAACATAGCATGTCAGGAATTTGTTTGATAACGACATACTTTTAACATATATAACAAAAATACAACGTACTCGACATGATTTAATCTATTACGAAGCATTCCGTAGCTCATTTCACGTCCGGTTAGCAAGTGACAACAATTGGCTTCAAAATGTATTCTGAAGTTTCATGGAGCTTGTCTCCTTCCTGCCGGCTCCCCGCAATTTCCGCAGGTATTGAATTTCCATAGGTCAATTTATTTTCCATAACAACTTCCACTAAACAATCATTACGATACCTTTTTAGGAATGTGTTTAATTTCAACGCCCAACATTATGTCACGAACAAATAATTCAATATTTTAATAGTAGCAATGTAGCATTGTCCCACATGTTGAAATACAGCCATACACGTCAGCACAATCATATCATATGTAAAGGGAAATAAAACATTAAACAAATAATTAAAAAGTGACAATGTAATTATGCTTTTTCTTCTTCCATTTTAAAAGGAGATTATCACCAAAAAGTCTATTTTTTTAACTTTTTTTTGCACGAACGCTTAAAAAAAAATTGTCAATTTATCCTCGCAAAGAGCAAGGTGCCTAGCTCCCTTGCGACCTTGGTTTCACTTGATAGCAAGGAGTAATGCACCTTCCTCCTTGCTCCCGGCTGAAAGCAAATGTATGAGTATAATGTTCTCTCTTCATTCATGTAATATCGCCTATATATTTACACGTACATATCATATGCCAGCTAAGGTACATCACAGCGATCACAACTATGTAGAGATTATATTGTTGACTATCTTTTCTATACATATATATTCTAAATAATACAAATATCTATTTATGGATGTGATATGTATGATTATGTCTAATACACCCCCGCAGTCGAAGCGATCAGTGGACGAATGCACAGACTGGTCCGAAAGTCATTGAATAATAGACGTGGTAACCCTTTAGTAAAAATATCTGCAATTTGAAACTGGGTAGGAACATGTAGAACACGCACTTGGCCACGAGCAACATTTTCGCGTAAAAAGGGAATATCTAACTCAATGTGCTTGGTACGTTGATGTTGCACGGGATTACCGGAGAGATAAATAGCACTAACGTTGTCACAAAAAACCAAAGTAGCCTTATAAACAGGACACTGTAATTCGAGCAATAAGTTGCGTAACCAACAACATTCAGCTACTACATTTGCAACACCCCTATATTTCGCTTCTGCACTTGATCGGGACAATGTAGGTTGGCATTTAGAGGACCAAGAGAGTAAGTTGTCACCTAAGTAAACACAGTAACCCGAAGTTGACCGAGTGTATCCGGACACCCTCCCAAATCCGCATTAGTAAAAGCAACAAGATTATGCATTTTGGATTTGGAGATATGCAAGCCAAGGGAAGAAGTACCTCGAAGGTACCTAATGATGCGTTTTAACGCGAGCAGATGACCTACACGAGGATCATGCATGTGTAAGCAGACTTGCTGAACGGCATAGGAAATATCGGGAAGAGTGAAAGTCAAGTATTGTAATACCCCACATAAACTACGGTATTCTTTTAGCTTCGAGATCAGGTCACATGAATATGAACTTAGCTTGCTTTGAGTGTCAACTGGTGTGAAGACGGGGTTACTAGATTACATACCAGCACGCGTGATAATATCCAAAGCGTAGCCCCGTTGAGAGAGAAATAAGCCTTAGTGATGTCGAGTAACCGAAATACCAAAAAGGAGCTTAGCGGGCCGAGATCCTTCATAGCAAATTCTTTAGAAAATAGAGACAAAATGTGAGAGTGTAGGGCAGCAGATGATGTAGTAATAACGATGTCGTCGACATATATCAATAGATAGGAAAGTTGGGAACCATGGTGATATGTGAATAAAGAGTGGTAACACTTGCAATGTCGAAAACCAACGTGAGATGCAAAGTCGGCAAAACGTTGGTACCAAGCACGGGGTGTTTGTTTTAACCCGTAAAGAGAACGTTGTAGAAGACAAACGTGAGTTGGTCGTTTAGGATCCCGAAAACCAACTGGTTGATGCATGTAAACTGTTTCTGTAACAACCCTCACTTTTCGACTTCTAAATTTACTGAATTAACCCTAGGGTTATATGTCTGACTATATGTATTAAGGGTTGTTATATACAATTAAATATTGACCGAATAGTAATTTTTAGTCAACAATGTACGCTTAAATAAATAATATATTATTAATTTATATAATTTGACATAATTTAACTAAGTATATAAACTTTGTATCACTTTTATTATTTAGTTAATGTATTATATATTTAACTATATAATAAATCTAATTATATATAAATGTAATAATATTTACAAACTTACTAAAACTATAGTTTAATAATTAAAATCATAATTATTATTAAAAATACAAAATACCGAATTATTTATGCAAAATTTGTATTTATTAATTAAAAAAAATAATAAAAAAATAAAATAAAATATTATTGACAAATATTCTTGGAAAAGCATTAAATCAATTTGTTTATTTATATAAAAAAAAAATCCTTAAAATAAATGAAAAAATAAATAAATAAATAAATTACTTTTTAATTAAAAATTGTAATGGAAAAACTACTTTTATTATTTTATTTTGTGCATTATCCCATGACCTAACATTTAATACTTTTTAATTTTAAAATCCCATTAAGAATTAAAATATTTCTTTTTCTTTTAATTATTTTATTCTTTTTACCTAATTTTTTCAAGTATAAATACCCCTCATTTCTCATTCAAACTCACACCAAAATTTCTCTCATTCTCTCTTTGAAGAATTACTACTAGTAAGTATTCTTTTCTTACTTTTTATTTTTTTACTTTTTACTTTTTACTTTTTACTTTTTACTTCGGTTATTATTTTTACCGAAACATGTAAATAATATTATAAATTATATGCAATTAAAAATAAAATAAATAACATGTATACACTATTACTATTACTAGCACCTATAACCTACTACTTATGCTGTAACATAAAAACATTTTGGGATATGTATTAGAGATGTATAGATCTTCGAACTTTCTTGACGAATGGTTTCTATGAGATTCTAGGCAGAGGGTTTGGATTTTCGATTTAAAGGGTCCTGATGTCGAACGAGGTGTATATAAAATAGCTTATATTTTAGCAGGAAATACTATTAAATACGATACAATTTTACACAAGATATTTATTTATTTATAGAATGGATATACTTAAACCTTGCTACAACACTTATAGGCAGTGTACCTAATCGTACAGTAGTGTAGTTTTTAGTAAGTCCGGTTCGTTCCACAGGGAAATCTTTAAACAAAGCTCAACGCTATATTAGTTAACTTTTATAAAAATACAAATATATATATAGGTAATATTATTATTATAAAGGGGGGTTTTTACCGTTTAATGACCGGTTTGTCGATTTTAAAACTTTAGTTGCAGTTAAAACCTAATGTAAAATATAAAATAAATACAAGACTTTAAATTAAAGCGTAAAGTAAATAACGATAATGAAATTGCGAATAATAAAAATGCGATAAAATTAAATTTCGATAATTAAAAAGTACGATAATTAAAAGTGCAATTAAATATAAAATAAAGGAAATTAAATATGAAATAAAAGAATTATGCTTATTTAAACTTCCGTAATCATGATGTTTGACGTGTTGATTTTAGTTTTATGCCCATGGGTTAATTGTCCTTTGTCCTGGATTATTCAATATGTCCGTCTGGTTTTTGTCCATAACAGTCCATCAGTCATAAATATAAATTGCAAGTGTCCTTGTCAAATTATTATTATACCCGAAGATAAATATTCCAACTAATTGGGGATTCGAATTGTAACAAGGTTTTAATACTTTGTTTAATGAATACACCAGGTTATCGACTGCGTGTAAACCAAGGTTTTACTACTTTGTTAACAATTACACCAATTACCCTTGAATGTAATTTCACCCCTGTTTTAATTATTCTAGTGGCTATTAATCCATTCCCGTGTCCGGTTAAATGAACGATTATTCGTACATATAAATACCCCGCCCATCGTGTCCGATCGAGTGTATATGGTAATTTATAGGGACGCCCAATTGTAAATCTTTATATTAACATTAACAAACTTTCATTTAGTTAAACAAATATAAAGCCCATTAATAGCCCATAGTCTAGTTTCCACAAGTGTCGTTCTTTTGTCCAAACCCCAATTATGGTACAAAGCCCAATTACCCAATTTTAGTAATTAGCCCAACATCATGATTACTTCGTTTTAAACAAGCATAATAATAACTTAGCTACGAGACATTAATATAAAAAGGTTGAACATAACTTACAATGATTAAAAATAGCGTAGCGTTACACGGACAGAATTTCGACTTACACCCTTACAACATTCGCTAACATACCCTTATTATTAGAATTATAATTAAAATTAAAATATAAATTATAAATATAAATATATATTACTTCGTATGAAGAGAAGAAAAAAATTGATGTTGATTTTGATCAGAATTCGGGTTGATTTATAGCCAGGAATGATTTTTGGGGCTCCGCGACTCGCGGCCAAATAGCCTTCAAACTCCGCGAGTCGCGGAGAGGTATTTTCAGTTTACACCCTTGGAGTTTCCTGCTGCCGACGGTTTTAAATATATATATATAATATATATATAATTAATATAATTAATTATATATTATATTATATTTATATACATAGTTAACTTGTAATTTTTAGTCCGTTGCGTCGAGCGTTAAGAGTTGACTCTAGTCCCGGTTCCGGATTTTCGAACGTCCTTGCGTACAATTTAATATCTTGTACTTTGCGTTTTGAATCTTGTACTCTTGTGATTTCGAGACGTTTCTTATCAATAATTGGAACCTTTTTGATTGTCTTTTGTTCTTTTGAGCTTTTTGGTCGTTTGCGTCTTCAAATCGTCGAATCTGTCTTTTGTCTTCACCTTTTATTATTTAAACGAATATCACTTGTAAATAGAACAATTGCAACTAAAAGCTTGTCTTTCTTGAGGAATAATGCTATGAAATATATGTTCGTTTTTAGCATTATCAAATATTCCCACACTTGAGCGTTGCTTGTCCTCAAGCAATATTGTCTTGAAATACTAGAATCACTTCTTTATTCTTCACACTTTGTACATCAGTGATTTCTATACGGCGGTATAAACAATGGTAGTAACGATATGGTTTACAGTCCCACATGACTATAAAAATTTAGATCCATTAAGAAAATTGGATCTTTATGAAAACATTTGATCTTTTGAAAATTAAATCTAGTTTTTACCCTAGATAAGTTTTCCGGAATAACCCTTCACCGGTGTTTGCAAAATATTTTTGTGGGTTTGGTGGGTTTCAGATTTGAAAATTTTAGCTCAAAACTTGCGGTTTTGTGTCACCCACTTGCTAACCTTGTATTTGGAAAGCAACACGTCCAGTTTACTTGTTCCGTATATTACCTTTCGGTAAACTACCGTCCGGTTGTAAAGGAAAGCGTTGAACAAGCAACTGTTTAAGGCAATGTCCCGTGACATGCTTTTGATTATGGTCTATAACGTGTCGGACGCAATTACTATCCTTGGTAGGAGCAATAGTAAAGCTCACCCTTATAATTTTTCGGTCTGGCACAAGGTCCTGTCTTTGACCATGCTATGCAACCACCGTTCTTACGGTTGACACCCGATTTGGTTCAGGTGACCTAATGAATTCCAGGTGAATTCCTAGGATTTTACGTTCAATGGTAATGAACGCATTGAAAATAGGGTTTTCAGAAAACAAATCGGTTTGTATTTTTGATCAAAATATTTTCTCGTTTAAGCTCGAGTTTAGATATCATTGAATTCCATGAGTTTGTAATTCTCAATCTTTAAGGTCAATCTCAAGGATTGAGTAATATCAGGCTTAAAAGCTGATTTTTAATCTTTAAGGAGATTATCCTTTCTGGGGATCTGATTCATTAGTCTTATCCAGCTAATTTGCATAGTGCCCCCCCATTGTACGAGATAAATCCTTCTCATGGTTAGGATAAATCTGACCACTTGGCGACCCTGTTTAATGCTGAGGTCCGTGGATTTCCAGCTGATTTTAGTGATGACTTTTCTAGATTTTTCGTCAACCTACAGCTGGTCTGAACGACAACTTCATGACCTAAATCAAGAAGCGCGTGTCTTTTTCGGAAGACTTTACTTCCTTTTAATGATGGAATTGATTCATCGTGTAGATCCATCTCTTCTTTTCTTTCATCGGGTAAAACAGTTTAGTTTAGTCCAAAGCAAAAGTATTTTCAGTTATTTGTTACAAATATATGTGACATATGTTTAAAATAACTTGGTAAATTTTCCCACACTTGGGTTTTTATTTTTCTTTTTATCGTCCTCTATTCCATTTTAAATGAATTTTAACATTTTAGTTTGTTTCTCAATTTATGTCCTTTCCGAGGTAACAATAATTTCGGTGTTAAAACCTAGTTTTATCGTTCATAAATATGTATAAACATGATTTGAATTCATTTAATTGAAAATTTTGAAAAATTTTACTAGAATTGGGTAGTCAGTATATAAGACTAGGGCTGTTCTTTTTTATCAGAGAGCACTAGATTCTAATACAACTACTGCTTTACTAGTATTTTAATGGTAACCAAGTGTATAAAGTAAAAAATTTTTAAAATCCGAAAGAATTTAACCCCTTCCCACACTTAAGATCTTGCAATGCCCTCATTTGCAAGAAATCAGTAACAATTTAAATTATTGAGGGTGATTTGTGTGAAAATGATTAAATTTTTACCAAAGTTTCCAAATATATTGGCGTTTGTTTGCTGAATGATAAATGGTGCACGTCATTTGTTCATTCCGTCTTGTTGTTATTTCACATACATTTTGCATCATTGTCGTCAAAATTACTTGCTTTTGCTGAACTTAATGCCAGTCTTTGAAAATGCGTTGTTTTACCCTGTTGTGTACATAAGATAAACTGCAAACATATATACATATTTTTGAAGTTTGGTTTATTACCCCACATTCAAAAATTATTAAAATCTAAGAATAAAAGTTAGATAATTATAAAAATGATCACAATATTAACAAAAATATTAAATATATCAATAATTACAAATTACAAAATAAAAATAAAAATAAGTAAACTAAGGATGATATTGGTACCAATAGGGGTTCCACGCATAACCATAAGTGCTATAGAATGCTTCGGCAGGGTCATACGTAGGATATGGTGGCTGCATCTCTATCGACCAAGGAGGGAAGACGGGTTTCGGTGTAGGAATATAGTTTCTACCTATGTGTTGGCAATGCGCTATGATCTGGTTCTGATGAACTTGCCAATCTTCAAATGCTCTCTGTCTAGCATTTTCGTATTCCTGAGAAGCTATAAACCTATGCATTTCTTGCCCCCCTCCTACATTACCTTGTTCCTGGTTTCTCTCTACCTGTGGATGTCTACCATTGTATCGTACTGCGGCGTTGTTTCGCCGCTTCAAAACTTTCGCACCATGGTACACATTTAAACCTATAGTGTCGCGGGGTTCCGGCTCTTCTACTAATAATCCCCCCCGACTTATATCCACACCGAGATATTCACCAATCAAAGTAATAAAAATACCACCCCCTATTATGCTATGTGGACGCATCCCTCGAACCATAGCTGATAAATAATAACCCACACAATATGGTATACTTACAGCGCTGTGTGGGTCTCGAATACACATATGGTAAAACAAATCTTGTTCATTTACCTTTTCTTTGTTTTTACCCCTTTGTGTAATCGAGTTAGCTAAAAACCTATGTATTACTCTTAATTCGGCTCTATCTATATCCAAATAAGAGTAGTTTCCCCCTTTAAAACGGTGATGGCTTGTCATTTGACTCCACACACCGTGTGTATCAAAATTTTCATCTATTTTCCTACCGTTTAGTATCAATCCTCTACAATCGGCAGACGCTAATTCCTCAGGCGTATATATACGTAAAGCCTGAGCCATGTCCAGTAATGACATGTGGCGCATCGAACCGCCTAACAAAAATCTAATAAAAGAACGATCGGTTAAACTAGCTACCCGATCATTCAACTCTATACTACATAACAACTCTTCACACCATACTTTATATACAGGTCTGCGTATGGTGAATAAACATATCCAGTCATTAAAAGAAGAATTACCATACCTCTGTACCAGTAATTCCCTAATTGGCCCGGCCAATTCTACAGCTTCCAAGGGTCCCCATTCTATGACCCTCGGTACCTCAACAACCTTAGAGTGAAGAGTATGCAAACCCCGTTGATATTTTGGATAATCTATCCAAAGTCTGTCAAATCGCAGGTTCGGGTGCAACTGTTCCAAGTGCATATCTGAAAAGGTCATGACTGGATGAGGTACATCCTGCTTGTAGTAGTTATCTACCTCCTGTTGTTCCAAGTTCTCAGCAGGAGCATGGCGGGCTTGGGATGAAGATTCACCCCTTTCATTCTGCAAAACACATCAAACACAAATTTTGTGCATCCAAATATGCATTAGTGTCAGCAAAATCATCAATCAAAATAATTACAATGACATTATCAATTTATATCAAACTTAAGCTTATTTTCACATTTTTATCAAATCTACACTTTTTCAAATAATCATATATGAAAATTTTCGCCAAGTTCATAAGCATTTAACTCAAATAACATGTCAAAATAATCATTACTAACAAATAAACAAGTCTCAAATGGCATTATCTTTCAAAGATCAATTTCATGAATTTTGGACTTGAAAAAGTCCACTTTAATTCTCAAAATCATGTTTAGGCTCAAAGTTTTGATCATTTAACTACCTAGGCATGTTACACTACTCAATTTAGCAATAATTCATGACAAAAATCGGCCATAACCTGTTTATATCAAAAAGCCCCAAATTGCTCAAGAACACAAACCCTAGATTCTAAAAATTTTGAAGTTTTTTGGCTTCAAATCATGTTAACAAGCATCAATCTAGGTTATACATGCATAATATACTAACAATTTAACACTAATTACACTAAATATTAACAAAATTCAAATTATGAAAATATGCTCAAGAACACACTAAAATTCGGATTTAAAGGTGATTTGGGGTGTAATTGTACCTGTTTTCTTGAGTAGTTCCTAGATATCATCCTTCTCAACATGATTGTAGTAAAAAATTTGAAGATTAACGGTGAAAAATCGAGTTTTTGGGATGATTTTTGTGGGTTTTTCGGGGTCTTTTTTCGAGCTGTATGTGTGTTTCTGTGTTGGTGGGAGTGAAATGATCGTGTGCAGCTGTTTTATTTTTTTTCTGTAATTTGGTCCCTCCGCGAGTCGCGGAGGTTTTCACTGAAAACTCCGCGAGTCGCGGAGTTATTTTTTTTTTTTTTTTTTTTTTTTTTTTTTTTTTTTTTTTTTTTTATAATCTTTAACTTATAAAACAATTAAGAAATTAATTTTAAAATTTTGTTTCCCTTGTTATTTAGGACGAGGTCGTTTCGGATCGATGTCCTAGTCCGTCCTTCGACAAAATTTTAAAATTTGTCTTTTTGTAGCGATTGTTTTAAAAGCTAAGATTTTTGGGTTTTTTAATGTTTTTGGCATACTTTAAATCAATAAGATTAAAAATAATGATAATAAAAGTTCTCGTCCCTCCCTCGGGTAAAGCAATTTCGGTTCAAAGACCTAGTCTTCAACTTACGACGAATTTTAAAATCATATTTTTAACTTAATGAGATAAAGTAAATTTTTGTTTTTAAATTCACACAACATAAATATAAAATTCAAAATTAAAAATTAAAAAATTCACACCAAACTTAAAATTTGAAATGCATAAAATTAAAAATTAATATTTTAAAAATTAAAAATTCACACCAAACTTAATTTAAAAATTCATATTTTAAAAATTAAAAATTCACACCAAACTTAATTTAAAAATTCAAATATTTACAATTTTAAATATATTGTTTTTACAAAGTTTACAATATTAATTTAAGATTTAAATATTAATTTTAAAAACATGGTAAAAATAAATTAAAAATCTTTTTGTCTTTTTATCCCACTTTAATCAATCAAATATTATCAAAAATATGCGCCCCTCTTTTCGGTAAAGTAATTTCGGTTCTAAGACCTAATTTAACTCATGACGAATTTTTGAAATATTTTGGGTTGATTGATTAAAGATATTTATACCTTAAGAATAAACGTTAAATTTCGCAGTGATGTAATAAATTTTTGAAGGATATCAATAATTTCGGTTGCCAAACCTAATTTTATTTAATACCAATTTAATACTTTTTAGCGAACAAATTAGCGTTTATTATCAAAAGGTTAAAAATAAAAATAAAAATAAAAACTGTACAGACATACCTGTGAAATAGATTTCTTAGTTATATGATCTATTATATTCATAAGATAGTCGGTTTAATTGGTCTTCCATGGCTGCATAGGCGTAACCTCGAGCATTCATTGTCTTTTCTTCTAAACATATGAACGGTCCGTCTCTGCATAAAGTAACAAATTCGGTATTTGAATAGGTTTGATTATTTGAACATTTACCTCCATGTGACCATTTTCCGCATTTGTGACATTTTTCTAGGTGTCGTGCTCTTCTTTTCGCTGCGGATTTTGATTTTCCTTTACCAAATTGTAACTTATTATCTTCGCATCTGGATCCTTTTCTAACTCCGTCCATTCTTTCTCTGATTACTGATACTAATTCACTCGGTAGTATGTCATTATTTCTTTTAGTGATCAAAGCGTGTAGCATTAGACCATGGTTTAGTTCACAGGCAGTCTTCATTTTGTAAAAACCTAAAAAAAATAAAAATTCAGAATGGGGGGAGAAGACTAGTTCTTTAGGGTCTGCTAGGGAAAGACCATACGTGTTCCATTTTCGAGAACTACACGAAAACAGACAATCTAACTCTAACAGAAATACATATTATCCTTTAAAGACTTGATTCTCCCCACACTTAGTTAGCTGTGGCATCGAAATTGTGATTAACTTCGTTGTCGACTTCCATTGGACCATGTATGTAATGTTTAACTCTGTGACCATTAACTTTAAATTCAATCCCATTTGAATTTATTAATTCTATCGTTCCGTATGGGAAAACTCTTTTGACTATAAATGGTCCAGACCATCTTGATTTCAATTTTCCAGGAAATAGCTTGAATCGTGAATTGAAAAGAAGAACTCTGTCTCCTTCTTTAAATTCTTTTGAACTTCTGATTCTTTTATCATGCCATTTCTTCGTTCTTTCTTTATAGATTAACGAATTTTCGTATGCTTCATGTCTTAATTCTTCTAATTCGTTTAGTTGACTTAATCGTAGACGTCCGGCTTCATGTAAATCAAGATTACATGTCTTCAAAGCCCAAAATGCTTTGTGTTCAATTTCTACTGGAAGATGACACGCTTTTCCATAAACAAGTCTAAAAGGTGTGGTTCCAATTGGAGTTTTGTAGGCTGTTCTAAAAGCCCAGAGTGCATCCTCCAATTTAATGGACCATTCCTTTGGATTTGATCCTACGTTTTTTTCAAGAATACGTTTTAAAGCTCGGTTTGTATTTTCAACTTGTCCACTTGTTTGTGGATGATATGCGGTGGAGATTTTATGAGTTACTCCATATCTTTTAAGAACTTTCTCAAGTTGATTATTACAGAAATGAGTACCCCGATCACTTATTAAAGCTTTCGGTGTTCCAAACCTTGCAAAAAGACGTTTTAAAAAGTTTACTACAACTCGTGCATCGTTAGTTGGGAGAGCTTGTGCTTCCGCCCATTTAGATACATAATCAATGGCTACGAGTATATATAAATTATTATGAGATTTTGGAAATGGACCCATAAAGTCAATACCCCAAATGTCAAATACTTCACATACTTGGATGACATTTTGTGGCATTTCATCACGTTGACTTATTCTTCCGGCCCTTTGACATGCATCACAGGATTTGCAAAGAAGGTGTGCGTCTTTGTAAATTGTAGGCCAATAGAATCCAGCTTCATAAACTTTTCTTGCTGTTAGTTGAGGCCCATAATGCCCTCCTGTTGGTCCTGTGTGACAATGGTTTAAAATTTTACTAGCTTCATCTCCAAATACACATCGGCGTATTATTCCATCGGGACAACTTTTAAACAGATGTGGATCTTCCCAGAAATAGTGTTTTATATCACTGAAGAATTTCTTTCGTCTTTGGTACGATAATCCTTTTTCAAGGAATCCACAAACTAAGTAGTTTGCATAGTCTGCAAACCATGGGATTTCTTTATAATCTATCTTCAATAGATATTCATCAGGAAAGTTGTCTTGTATGGCCGATTCATTCAGAACTTCTAATTCGGGATTTTCAAGACGAGAAAGATGATCAGCGGCGAGATTTTCTGCTCCTTTTTTATCTCGGATTTCAATATCAAACTCTTGTAAGAGTAAGATCCAACGGATTAATCTTGGTTTAGCATCTTGTTTTGAAAATAGGTATCTAAGAGCAGAATGGTCGGTATAGACCACCGTTTTTGCTAGAACTAGATATGATCGAAATTTGTCAAAAGCAAAGACAATAGCAAGGAGTTCTTTTTCAGTAGTTGTATAGTTCGTTTGTGCTCCTTGTAATGTCTTACTAGCATAATATATAGGTTGAAATCGTTTTTCAATCCTTTGTCCTAAAACGGCTCCCATTGCAAAATCACTTGCATCGCACATTAGTTCAAATGGTAGATTCCAATTTGGTGTTATCATGATCGGCGCATTAGTGAGTTTTTCTTTAAGAATATTAAAAGATTTGATACATTCATCTGAAAAGATGAATGGCGCATCCTTTTCTAGGAGTTTATTCATAGGAGTGGCAATTTTAGAAAAATCTTTTATAAAACGTCGGTAAAAACCGGCATGCCCTAGAAAACTCCTAACTCCTCTAACATTGGTGGGATGTGGAAGTTTAGCAATTACATCTACTTTAGCTCTATCCACTTCAATTCCTTCTTTTGAAATTTTATGTCCAAGAACTATGCCTTCTTTAACCATGAAATGGCATTTCTCCCAATTGAGTACTAGATTTGATTTTTCGCATCTAATTAGCATTCGTTCCAGATTAACTAGACATGATTTAAATGTATCACCGAAGACTGAAAAGTCATCCATGAATACTTCCATGCATTCTTCTATCATGTCGTGAAAAATCGCCATCATGCACCTTTGAAAGGTTGCAGGGGCGTTACAAAGTCCAAATGGCATGCGTTTGTAAGCAAAAGTACCATAAGGGCACGTGAATGTGGTTTTCTCTTGGTCCTCGGGTGCTATTGGAATTTGAAAATATCCGGAAAATCCATCTAGAAAACAATAGTAACTATTTCCGGCTAATCTTTCCAACATTTGATCTATGAAAGGTAAGGGAAAGTGATCTTTTCTGGTGGCGTCATTTAATTTTCTATAATCAATACATACACGCCATCCTGTTACAGTCCTAGTAGGAATAAGCTCATTTTTCTCATTTGTGATGACAGTCATGCCACCCTTCTTAGGCACGCATTGAACTGGGCTTACCCATGGACTATCAGAGATTGGATATATTAAACCTGCATCTAGCAGTTTAATAATCTCTTTCTTAACTACATCTTGCATATTAGGATTTAGTCTTCTTTGGCGTTGCACATACGTTTTATGACCTTCTTCCATAAGGATTTTATGTGTGCAATACGAAGGACTTATTCCTTTAATATCATGAATCTTCCATGCAATGGCTGGTTTATGAGCTTTCAACACAGAAATGAGTTGTGATTTCTCATTTTCAGTAAGAGAAGACGATATTATTACAGGTAATTCAGATTCACCATGTAAATAAGCGTATTCCAAATGGTTTGGAAGTGGCTTTAACTCTAATTTCGGAGGTTCTTCTATCGATGATTTATATCGATATCTGTCTTCTTCTTTTAGCATTTGAATTTCTTCTGTTGTTGGTTCATATCCATTAGCTATAAGTGTAGCTAACATTTCAGCTTCATCAATTGGTTCATTTCCTTCTCCTAAAGAACATTCTCCTGTTCCTTGTAATTCTGGAAATTCTTCTAACAATTCTGCATGTGCATCTATAGTTTGAATATAATAACATGTATCATCTGCAGATTGTGGTTGTTGCATTGCTCTATCAACTGAAAAGGTAACACTCTCATCCTCTATACTTAGGGTCAGTTTCTTACCGAACACGTCTATCATTGCTTTAGCCGTGTTTAAGAATGGTCTTCCTAATATGAGAGGAACTTGAGAATCTTCTTCCATGTCTAAAACAACAAAATCTACTGGAAATACTAAATTACCAACTTTAACTAGCATGTTCTCCATTATCCCTCTAGGATATTTTATTGATCTATCCGCTAGTTGTATGCTTATTCTGGTTGGTTTTAATTCTCCAAGGTCTAGTTTAGCGTATAGTGAATACGGCATTAGATTTATACTAGCACCTAAGTCTGCCAATGCTTCTATTGAACTAAGACTACCCAGAAAACATGGAATTGTGAAACTTCCTGGATCAGATAGTTTTTCTGGTATCTTATTCAACAGCACTGCTGAACAATTAGCATTCATAGTAACAGCCGAGAGTTCTTCCATTTTCTTTCTATTCGTGATTAGATCTTTCAAGAATTTAGCATATCTTGGCATTCCTGAAATTACATCAATGAAAGGAAGATTTACATTTATCTGTTTAAACATATCCAAGAATTTGGATTGCTCGGCTTCAAGTTTCTCTTTCTTCATTTTACTCGGGTAAGGAAGTGGTGGTTGGTATGGTTTAACATAAGGTTTATCCTTAACTGTGTTATCTTCATTAACCTTTTCAACTACCGGTTCTTTTTCCTTATCTTGATCAGGTTGTGGTTCTTGTGGAGTAGGAATAGTTTCATCAGAAGTTACAGGTATTTCAGGTGTTTTAAGTGTTGTACCACTTCTTGTGGTAATAGCTTTAGCTGTTTCATTCCGGGGGTTAGCATTTGTATCGCTAGGTAGACTTCCCGGTTTTCTTTCACCTATTAACCTTGCTAGATTACTTACTTCTTGTTCCAGATTTTGAATAGAAGCTTGTTGATTTCTAAATGCTTGAGCATTTTGTTCATTGGTTTGTTTTTGAGATGTGAAAAACTGCGTTTGAGTTTCAACTAGCTTCGTCATCATATCTTCTAAATTCGGCTTTTTATCATCGGATTGTTGTGGTGGTTTGTTTTGAAAATTCGGTCTTTGCTGATTGTAAGTATTATTAGATAATTGTGGATTGCTAGGACCTTGTTGGTTGTTGTATGGAATATTTCGGTTATAATTCTGGTTTTGATTGTAAATAGGTCTTGGCGGTTGATAATTATTCTGATAATTATTTCCAGGCCTTTGGTTTATGTATGAAATATTCTCTCTTTGTTCCATTGTTAATTCAATACTTAGACAATCTTTTGTCAAATGTGGTCCTCCACACTGCTCACAACTAATTCGTATAGCATGAATATCTTTAGTCATCTTTTCCATTCGTCTCTCGAAAGCATCTATCTTTGCGGAAATGGAATCTAAGTCATGGCTAGAATCGGCTCTAGCTGCTTTAGATGATCTAATGATGTCTTTTTCTTGGTGCCACTCATGTGAGTGGGAAGCAGTATTATCAATAATTTTGTAAGCATCAGTTTCGGTTTTCTTCATAATAGAACCACCAGCTGCTATATCTATGTCTTTCCTTGTAGTGATGTCGCATCCTTGGTAGAATATTTGTACTATTTGACAGGTGTCTAAACCATGTTGCGGACATCCTCTTAACAACTTTCCATATCTTGTCCATGCCTCATATAGAGTTTCATTTGGTTTCTGTGTGAACGTAACAATTTCTGCTTGAAGTCTTACGGCTTTAGATGCAGGGAAGAATTGTTTAAGAAATTTGTCAATTAAAACGTCCCATGTATCGATCGCCCCTTCAGGTAACGATTCCAACCAATCTTTGGCTTCTCCCTTTAAAGTCCAGGGAAATAACATGAGATATATCTGTTCATCCTCCACTTCTCGTATTTTAAATAGTGTGCAGATCCTATTAAAGGTACGTAGATGTTCATTTGGATCTTCCTTCGGCGCACCACTAAATTGGCATTGATTAGTCACCATGTGTAGAATTTGTCCTTTGATTTCATAATCTGGCGCATTAATGTCTGGATGAGTAATTGCGTGACCTTGGCCAGTGCGTTTAGCTCTCATTCGGTCTTCCATACTTAAAGGTTCCAGATTCTCCATAATTGAATTTGTTGAATCGGTATCACTAGATGATTCTGATTTAATAGTTCGTTCCTCAACAATCTCTGTTTGAATGATTGGTGGTTCCGGAGGAAAGTTTAATGGTTCAGGATCTATGAACCGTTCCTGAATATTTTCTGGATTCTCAATTGTGAGGTTTGTTTCAAAAACTGGATTATCGGAAATTTGAACTGAAGTACTTGGTCGACTGGATGACGATTCTAAAGAAAAATCAACGGCGGTTATATTTGTTAAACGATGTCTTGATCGAGTTACAGGTGGTGAACGTACAAAAGGTGATGAACGTCTTGCTCGGTGCATTCACTGAATATCCTATTAGTTTTTAAAAGGAAAGAAAAATTATAATAAGTTATCCAATTAATAGACTTTTCTGATTTTGCCCACGTTTCGAATAGCCAAAAGATGCAGCAGAGGGGCAGGATTCGTTTGGTCTCAATATAATTGAGGACTGTTTGGCTCCAATAACCCGGTCCACGTACAAATCCAACTATTACTACGAACCAGAAAATTTTGATGTCTATCAATTTAACCACTCAAAATAAATTTTCGTAATTTTTAGAAATTTAGATAAGAAGTAGAATAAAATTCTAAGTCCTAAAACTAGAATAGCGAGAAATAAGAAAGACAAAGAGTTCGTCGCAAAATGTCGAAAAAGAAATGGTTGAAAAATAAAAGGTGACGGAAAAATAAAAGAAACTTATAAAAACTTAAAAATACTTAACTAATTTAACCTTATTACTACAACTAACTTAAAATTATAATCGCAAATTGATATTACTAATTGGAATGATAATTGGTACATAGTAAAAGGTCTAAAAATATTAAAGCTTACAAGAAAAACTAAATCCCAAATGGAAATAACTTAAAAAGAAACTAAAACTTAAAAAGGCGTCGCAAAATTCTAAAGCACCTAAATCTTAGTCTAAAGAAAAAGCACTTAAGGAATTCTACGGCAAAGCCTAAAAATCTAGGAGTAAAAATGACTATAGCAAAAACTAAGTTTAAAATTAATTATGAGCTAAAAATACAAATATTACGCTACAACGATTAAAAAGGTACAAAATAATAAAATATACAAAAAGTTGTAAAAAGTACAATTTTTATAAAAAATATTATTTTTATATTATTTATTTAATAAAACTACTAATTTTACAATTTAATTAAACTTATTTAAACTAAATACATAAATTAAATAAAAATAAAACTTAAAACTAATAATAATAATAATAATAATAATGTTTAAATAATAATAATAAATAATAACCCGTGATTAATGCGGTTTTAGGGTTTTTGTCCGTGTGTCAGAAAACCTCCGCGAGTCGCGGCAAATAAAGAGGAAAACCCCGCGAGTCGCGGGGTTCAGAAAAACAGTTGACAGGTTTCACTTTTTACGCGTTTTTCTTTATTTTTTTTTTTTATTTTCTTTTTTCTGTTTTTAGTTTAAATAAACGATTTTTAATAAAATTTATATTTTTATAAATTAAAATAAAGATAAAGAAACTTATAAAACTTAAATATTTAACAAAATCCTAAAAATACTTATATTTTTGTTTTTTTCTTTTTATATTTTTGAATAATTAAAACGTAATTTTTACAAAAACGACTTTTAATAAAAGTAGATAAAAATCTTTTTTTTTTTTATATATTAGCGTTGCGCTTCCGGCTTTTAAGATAATTCCCCGGAGCGGCGCCAAAAATACTTGATGTCGAACGAGGTGTATATAAAATAGCTTATATTTTAGCAGGAAATACTATTAAATACGATACAATTTTACACAAGATATTTATTTATTTATAGAATGGATATACTTAAACCTTGCTACAACACTTATAGGCAGTGTACCTAATCGTACAGTAGTGTAGTTTTTAGTAAGTCCGGTTCGTTCCACAGGGAAATCTTTAAACAAAGCTCAACGCTATATTAGTTAACTTTTATAAAAATACAAATATATATATAGGTAATATTATTATTATAAAGGGGGGTTTTTACCGTTTAATGACCGGTTTGTCGATTTTAAAACTTTAGTTGCAGTTAAAACCTAATGTAAAATATAAAATAAATACAAGACTTTAAATTAAAGCGTAAAGTAAATAACGATAATGAAATTGCGAATAATAAAAATGCGATAAAATTAAATTTCGATAATTAAAAAGTACGATAATTAAAAGTGCAATTAAATATAAAATAAAGGAAATTAAATATGAAATAAAAGAATTATGCTTATTTAAACTTCCGTAATCATGATGTTTGACGTGTTGATTTTAGTTTTATGCCCATGGGTTAATTGTCCTTTGTCCTGGATTATTCAATATGTCCGTCTGGTTTTTGTCCATAACAGTCCATCAGTCATAAATATAAATTGCAAGTGTCCTTGTCAAATTATTATTATACCCGAAGATAAATATTCCAACTAATTGGGGATTCGAATTGTAACAAGGTTTTAATACTTTGTTTAATGAATACACCAGGTTATCGACTGCGTGTAAACCAAGGTTTTACTACTTTGTTAACAATTACACCAATTACCCTTGAATGTAATTTCACCCCTGTTTTAATTATTCTAGTGGCTATTAATCCATTCCCGTGTCCGGTTAAATGAACGATTATTCGTACATATAAATACCCCGCCCATCGTGTCCGATCGAGTGTATATGGTAATTTATAGGGACGCCCAATTGTAAATCTTTATATTAACATTAACAAACTTTCATTTAGTTAAACAAATATAAAGCCCATTAATAGCCCATAGTCTAGTTTCCACAAGTGTCGTTCTTTTGTCCAAACCCCAATTATGGTACAAAGCCCAATTACCCAATTTTAGTAATTAGCCCAACATCATGATTACTTCGTTTTAAACAAGCATAATAATAACTTAGCTACGAGACATTAATATAAAAAGGTTGAACATAACTTACAATGATTAAAAATAGCGTAGCGTTACACGGACAGAATTTCGACTTACACCCTTACAACATTCGCTAACATACCCTTATTATTAGAATTATAATTAAAATTAAAATATAAATTATAAATATAAATATATATTACTTCGTATGAAGAGAAGAAAAAAATTGATGTTGATTTTGATCAGAATTCGGGTTGATTTATAGCCAGGAATGATTTTTGGGGCTCCGCGACTCGCGGCCAAATAGCCTTCAAACTCCGCGAGTCGCGGAGAGGTATTTTCAGTTTACACCCTTGGAGTTTCCTGCTGCCGACGGTTTTAAATATATATATATAATATATATATAATTAATATAATTAATTATATATTATATTATATTTATATACATAGTTAACTTGTAATTTTTAGTCCGTTGCGTCGAGCGTTAAGAGTTGACTCTAGTCCCGGTTCCGGATTTTCGAACGTCCTTGCGTACAATTTAATATCTTGTACTTTGCGTTTTGAATCTTGTACTCTTGTGATTTCGAGACGTTTCTTATCAATAATTGGAACCTTTTTGATTGTCTTTTGTTCTTTTGAGCTTTTTGGTCGTTTGCGTCTTCAAATCGTCGAATCTGTCTTTTGTCTTCACCTTTTATTATTTAAACGAATATCACTTGTAAATAGAACAATTGCAACTAAAAGCTTGTCTTTCTTGAGGAATAATGCTATGAAATATATGTTCGTTTTTAGCATTATCAGGTCCTATGGCTCAAGCCCCTAGATCTAAATTAGCCATTCGAAGGAAAAGGGGTGATTGGAAGCTTATCTAATACGGCAAGTATCCTAAAATGGAAAACACTGATAAAAGTAGAAACTCTCTAGTCATAGAAACTTAGTAAAATAAGAAACTTTCTAAAAATGGAAACTTTATAAAAATAGTAACTTACTAGAAATAGAAACTTAGTAAAACAAACACATACTTAAACTTAAACATGGGCAAAACACTTAACTACTCTTAAATGTCAATAGGTTGACTTTCCTGCTCACTCGTTCAACTCTTTATTCCGAGGAATAACTCTCTCTCTACTTACTAAGGTGAATTCATAGCCCCTCTTTATTGCTAGCAAACTTACTTACTTTTACTTGGGGTGAGACACATGCTGTTTTTACTTTTTACACTTTTGACACAAGTACCAAACTGTTAAACTATGCTATACCCGGCTATATCCGACTAAGTCCCTACAGTGATATTTTTAATTGCTGCGGCATGCTTAATTATTGGGGGTAGGCCTATCGGGAGTAACGTTCCCGATACATTTGACCAAGTCATTGTATTACTTAATAATGAAATTAAACCGACAAGGACAGACACAACTTGTCATGGGGCAAACTTGAACGTTTAGTCTAAATATCACGCATTGGCATAACTTTTTGATTCTGCGAGAGATCAACTTTACAAACTAAATCTTGTGGTCTAAAACAACGACAAACTTTTTGTTAAACCTATGAACTTCACTCAACCTTTTTGGTTGACACTTTAGCATGTTTTGTCTCAGGTGCTGTTTGATTCAAGCTCTTATACTTACCGCTTATGTGATGCTACTTGGACATAGGATCAAGAGACATCGCATTTATTACTTCTGCATGTGAACATTTACGATATTGTTAGTCCTGTCATTGTAACGACATTTCATTTTCCGCTGCGTACTCATTAAAGTTAAATTCATCATTTAGTATTGTTCTCGTTTATTATAATATGTTGGTATGTTTTGATATTAGTGACGTTCTTTCCAGACCCTATTGGGAGGACGTTACAGATTGGTATCAGAGCATAACCAGGCTGTTATAGAGAACCAGGATTGCATTTTTATGTGTGCCTTACTTGTTAGCTAGGGTGCCTTAGCAATCTAGGAAAGTATAACCTTTCCTGCCTTAGAATTAAAGCACTTAGGATTGCCCCATAATCTTAACGATTATGCTTTAATAAACTTAACTTAAAGATTCTAATCAAAATATCCTTCCTAATGTTAGGATGTCTAATTATCATCAAACGACCAAAATGAATCTTTTCAAGCCAACCGAAAAAGATATTGAAGGGTCTTCCACAGAAAGACCAGTCCAAAGTCCACCTTATGGCTTTGGTGGTCCTCCCTCACCAAATTATAGCCCAAATACTACTCTAAAGTTACATGGGACTCCTGAATACTATCCAACCCCGAGGAATAAAGACAAGAGGAAATGTCTTGAAGAAACTGGGCCGTCAAAGAAAAGATCCCGATCTCCTTTCTATGATGAAGTTGATGCCAAGTACAAGCACATGAATCTGTGAAAAACTACCGATGACCTAATTCGCCATATTGCAAGGATCGATTTTCAAATGAAGGAAAAAGACCTAGCGATCAAGAAGCTCATGGAGGAAAATGCTGAACTAAAGAAAGAGATAAAGTTGGTGAAGTATGAAGGTGATAGAAATACCCGATGGGGGAAGCAATCTCTCTCCTACCTAAGAGAAGATGTTGACCTTAGATTGAAGATGGAGGAAAACCGCGTGAATAATCAACTTTCTATAAGGGACCACAAGTACCATGTAATCAACAATGAAGTTTCTAACCTTTATGATAATCTCGAGTTCCTGCATGAGAAACAAAAGGCGAAGAATGAGAAAGTTGAGAAGTTTATGAAGAAGGTTGAGGACGAGAAGAAGGAATATGAATCTTAATATTCTTTAGTTATCTTTCTATCTATGTAAAGGCTATGCCTTAAAACTATTTCTATTTCCGAATCATATATTAAAAGGCTTATTTAATGCCTAGTTCCTTAATAAAATAAAGTGTTTTATTTACATCATGTGATATTAATACTTTATCTTATTCCTACTTGTAATTGCTCAAATTTGTTAACTTATCCGACTTATGTTCACTTTTATGTAGTGACATCATGGTTCGTTCAGCTGCGCCTACCGTTAACAATGTTGTGTTAACTACTGAGCAATTCCAACAGTTACTCGCTGCCGCCCAAGGCAACGCCCAAGCTAACCATGCTAATCCAAAAGCGAAACCTTGTTCCTACAAGGATTTTTCAAACTGTCATCCTCCTGCATTTAAGGGGACTGAAGAAACTGTCGAACTAGTCCGTTGTTTGAGAAGATGGAATCTATTTTTCATATTTGCAACTGTGGTGATAACGATCGAGTAAAGTATGCCACTAGCTCATTGGGTGGCAATGCTTTAACTTGGTGGACTGCTCATGCCAAGTCCGTAGGAATTGATAATGCTAATGCAATTCCATGGGATGAACTCAAAAGCATGATGGTCAACAAATTCTGTCCTCGAAGTCAAGTTCAGAAACTTGAAGCTGAATTCTGGGAACTCAAGGTCAAGGGTACTGACATTGAGAACTATACCAATCGTTATCTGGAGCTTTCTACTCTATGTCCTGAAATGTTTCCTACTGAAGCTAGAAGAATTGAGCGGTATATTGAAGGTCTTCCCGAGGATGTTCAAGGGAATGTTATTGCTGCTGAGAAGGTTACTTTGGATGCTGTGATTCTCATGGCACAAAATCTCATGTTGGCCAAGAGAAGAAGGGCGTCGACCAATAAGCAAGTTGAAACCAAGGGTAATGATGGTAAGAAGAAGTTTGAGCCATCTCAAGGTTCGGCTCAGAATGATAATAAGAAGCCTGCGGATGGTACAAGGTCGAATTATAAGGGTACTTATCCTTTCTGTATTCATTGTGAGAGGCATCACCCGGGGAAGTGTACTGCGGTTTGTGCGTTGTGTAAGAAAGTGGGACACGTTGCTAAGACGTGTAAGACTCCTCCGAAGGATAAGGCTATTGTTCCGGCCAAAGCTCCTCCTACATGCTATACTTGTGGAGAGAAGGGACACATTAGTCTGAATTGTCCTAAGAAGAAAGATAATCCCGCTACTGGAGCTAATGCTACTGCTGCGAAGGGTCGTGCGTTTGTTATTACTGCTGCTGAAGCCCGAGATGAAGATGAAGTTATCACGGGTACGTATCTTGTCAATAATTTATATGCAACTATTTTATTCGATACTGGTGCTGACAGAAGTTACGTGTCTAGTGATTTTTGTACCCTATTTGCTGAAAAGCCTCAACCCTTAGAAACTAAAAGATTAGTAGAAGTAGCCAATGGAAAGGTCATGCAAGTCGATAAAATCTATAAAAAGTGCAACCTAATCTTAGCCGATAAAGAATTTAAGATAGACCTTTTTCCGGTCAAACTCGGAAGTTTTGACGTAGTAGTTGGTATGGATTAGTTACGTCCATTACATGCTGTTATCATGTGTTACGATAAAACTGTTAATGTTCCATTGGGGAATGGAGATACTCTCATCATCCAAGGTGAAAAGAGTGGTTCTAACCTCAATATCATCTCCTATATCAAAACCCGCAAATACCTTATGAAAGGTTATCCAGCCATTCTATTCCACGTTAAGCTGATCGAATCGGAAGAGAAGCGTATTGAAGATGTACCAGTGGTTAGAGACTATCCCGATGTGTTTCTCGAAGATCTTCCTGGTCTTCCACCTCCTCGACAAGTTGAATTTCAAATTGATTTAGCTCCCGGTGCTGCTCCTATTGCTAAAGCACCATACCGTTTAGCACCTTCCGAAATGAAGGAACTTTCCAACCAGCTCCAAGAACTATTGGATAAAGGTTTCATTCGTCCAAGCTCATCCCCATGGGGAGCTCCTATTCTATTTGTTAAAAAGAAGGATGGTACGTTAAGGATGTGCATTGATTACCGCGAACTTAACAAGCTTACTATCAAAAACCGTTATCCGTTGTCACGTATTGATGATCTATTCGACCAACTTCAAGGGTCAAGTGTTTATTTAAAGATTGATTTGAGGTCCGGATATCACCAACTTAGAGTCAAGGAATCTGATATTCCTAATACTGCTTTTCGCACTCGTTATGGGCACTATGAATTCTGTGTCATGCCTTTTCGTTTGACCAATGCTCCTGCCGTTTTCATGGATCTTATTAACCGTGTCTGCAAACCTTATCTCGATAAATTCGTCATTGTTTTCATTGATGACATTTTGATCTACTCCAAGAGTGAGAAGGAACATGAGCAACATATGCGCGTGATTCTTGAACTCTTACGAAAGGAACAACTCTACGCTAAGTTTTCTAAGTGCGAGTTTTGGCTCAAAACCGTACAATTCCTCGGACACGTTGTTGATAGTAATGGAATACATGTCGATCTAGCTAAGATTACCGCTATCCAGAACTGGGAGATACCAAAGACTGCGAAGCATATTCGTCAATTTTTGGAACTTGCCGGTTATTATCGGAGATTCATAAAGGATTTTTCCCTTCTTGCCAAACCTCTTACGAAGCTAACTCAAAAAGGAAAGAAGTTTGAGTGGTCCGAAGAACAGGAATCTGCTTTCAAGATTCTGAAAGAGAAGTTGACCACAGCCCCGATTCTATCTTTACCTGAAGGTACTGACGATTTTGTTGTTTACTGCGATGCCTCAAAGCAAGGCTTTGGTTGTGTTTTAATGCAACGTGAAAAGGTTATTGCCTACGCATCTAGACAGTTGAAGAAACACGAGGAGAACTATACCACACACGACCTTGAGTTAGTTGCCGTGGTATTTGCATTAAAGATATGGAGACATTATCTATATGGTACCCAGTTTACGGTGTACACTGACCATAAAAGTCTTCGACATATCTTTGATCAAAAACAACTGAATATGAGGCAAAGATGGCTCAAGTTATTGAACGATTATGACTGTAAGATGGAATATCATCCTGGCAAGGCAAACGTAGTTGCTGATGCCCTTAGTCGAAAAGACGATGTTAAACGTGTTCGTGCCTTAAACCTAAAAATCAAATCAAATCTTATATCACGAATCTGCGAAGCTCAACTGGAAGCTATTAAACCAACACTTATCGAAGGTGAAGGACCTATCGGTTTCGAGAACCAACTCCAAGTGAAAGCTAATGGTACACGGTACTTTGGCAACAGAATTTGGGTTCCTCGCTTCGGTAATCTCCGTGAACTAGTCTTGGATGAAGCGCATAAGACTAGGTATTCTATTCATCCGGGTTCCAGTAAGATGTACCACGATGTGAAGGAATTCTACTGGTGGCCTAATATGAAAGCCGACATTGCTACTTATGTTAGTAAGTGTCTCACTTGTTTGAAAGTCAAGGCTGAACATCAAAAGCCTTCTGGTCTGTTGACACAACCCGATATTCCGCAGTGGAAGTGGGAATGTATCGCTATGGACTTTATTACTAAATTGCCCAAGACTTCTAGTGGCAATGATACTATATGGGTCATAGTAGATCGTCTTACTAAATCTGCTCATTTCTTACCGATCAAGGAGACCGACAAGATGGAGAGATTGTCACAACTGTATATCAAAGAAATTGTCTCTCGTCATGGTGTTCCTATATCAATCATATCCGATCGCGATAGTAGATTCACTTCCAGATTCTGGAAATCCTTACAAACTGCTCTTGGAACTCAACTCGACATGAGTACTGCTTATCATCCGCAAACCGATGGTCAAAGTGAACGAACCATTCAAACATTGGAAGATATGCTTCGTGCTTGTGTTATCGACTTCGGCAAAGGCTGGGATAGACATTTGCCTTTGGTTGAATTCTCTTACAATAATAGTTACCACTAAAGTATTAAGGCTGCACCTTTTGAGGCCTTATACGGACGAAAATGTAGATCCCCACTGTGCTGGGATGAATTAGAGGACAGACAGTTAACTGGTCCTGAAATCATACACGAGACAACCGAAAAGATAGTTCAGATTAGGAAACGAATAGAAACTGCCCGCAGCCGACAGAAGAGCTATGCTAATAAAGGTCGGAAAGATTTGGAATTCCAAGTTGGTGACAAAGTCATGTTGAAAGTATCCCCTTGGAAAGGCGTCGTTCATTTTGGTAAACAAAGCAAACTAAGTCCGCGTTTTGTTGGACCCTTCAAGATTACTGAAAGGATCAGACCCGTGGCTTATCGATTAGAATTACCTGCTGAACTTAGTAGTGTACACAACGTATTTCATGTCTCGAATCTTAAAAAGTGTCTCGCTGATGACACTCTCGTTATTCCTTTGGATGACATTCGCATTGATGATAAAATGCACTTCATAGAGGAACCCGTAGAAGTCATGGATGGACCGATCTGCTAAACGCTTAAAACAAAGCACCATACCTATTGTTAAGATCCGTTGGAATTCACGACGTGGCCCCGAGTATACCTAGGAACGTGAAGACCAAATGAAACAGAAATATCCCCATCTCTTCTCAACCGCTGATGCATCCGAGAAGTCTACCTAAAACTTCGGGACGAAGTTTTTATTAACGGGGAGGTACTGTAACAACCCTCACTTTTCGACTTCTAAATTTACTGAATTAACCCTAGGGTTATATGTCTGACTATATGTATTAAGGGTTGTTATATACAATTAAATATTGACCGAATAGTAATTTTTAGTCAACAATGTACGCTTAAATAAATAATATATTATTAATTTATATAATTTGACATAATTTAACTAAGTATATAAACTTTGTATCACTTTTATTATTTAGTTAATGTATTATATATTTAACTATATAATAAATCTAATTATATATAAATGTAATAATATTTACAAACTTACTAAAACTATAGTTTAATAATTAAAATCATAATTATTATTAAAAATACAAAATACAGAATTATTTATGCAAAATTTGTATTTATTAATTAAAAAAAATAAAAAAAATAAAATAAAATATTATTGACAAATATTCTTGGAAAAGCATTAAATCAATTTGTTTATTTATATAAAAAAAATCCTTAAAATAAATGAAAAAATAAATAAATAAATAAATAAATAAATTACTTTTTAATTAAAAATTGTAATGGAAAAACTACTTTTATTATTTTATTTTGTGCATTATCCCATGACCTAAAATTTAATACTTTTTAATTTTAAAATCTCATTAAGAATTAAAATATTTCTTTTTCTTTTAATTATTTTATTCTTTTTACCTAATTTTTTCAAGTATAAATACCCCTCATTTCTCATTCAAACTCACACCAAAATTTCTCTCATTCTCTCTTGAAGAATTACTACTAGTAAGTATTCTTTTCTTACTTTTTATTTTTTTTTACTTTTTACTTTTTACTTTTTACTTTTTACTTTTTACTTCGGTTATTATTTTTACCGAAACATGTAAATAATGTTATAAATTATATGCAATTAAAAATAAAATAAATAACATGTATACACTATTACTATTACTATTACTAGCACCTATAACCTACTACTTATATTGTAACATAAAAACATTTTGGGATATGTATTAGAGATGTATAGATCTTCGAACTTTCTTGACGAATGGTTTCTATGAGATTCTAGGCAGAGGGTTTGGATTTCCGATTTAAAGGGTCCTATGGCTCAAGCCCCTAGATCTAAATTAGCCATTCGAAGGGAAAGGGGTGATTGGAAGCTTATCTAATACGGCAAGTATCCTAAAATGGAAAACACTGATAAAAGTAGAAACTCTCTAGTCATAGAAACTTAGTAAAATAAGAAACTTTCTAAAAATGGAAACTTTATAAAAATAGTAACTTACTAGGAATAGAAACTTAGTAAAACAAACACATACTTAAACTTAAACATGGGCAAAACACTTAACTACTCTTAAATGTCAATAGGTTGACTTTCCTGCTCACTCGTTCAACTCTTTATTCCGAGGAATAACTCTCTCTCTACTTAATAAGGTGAATTCATAGCCCCTCTTTATTGCTAGCAAACTTACTTACTTTTACTTGGGGTGAGACACATACTGTTTTTACTTTTTACACTTTAGACACAAGTACCAAACTGTTAAACTATGCTATACCCGGCTATGTCCGACTAAGTCCCTACAGTGATATTTTTAATTGCTGCGGCATGCTTAATTATTGGGGGTAGGCCTATCGGGAGTAACGTCGCCGATACATTTGACCAAGTCATTGTATTACTTAATAATGAAATTATACCGACAAGGACAGACACAACTTGTCATGGGGCAAACTTGAACGTTTAGTCTAAATATCACGCATTGGCATAACTTTTTGATCCTGCGGGAGATCAACTTTACAAACTAAATCTTGTGGTCTAAAACAACGACAAACTTTTTGTTAAACCTATTAACTTCACTCAACCTTTTTGGTTGACACTTTAGCATGTTTTGTCTCAGGTGCTGTTTGATTCAAGCTCTTATACTTACCGCTTATGTGATGCTACTTGGACATAGGATCAAGAGATATCACATTTATTACTTCTGCATGTGAACATTTACGATATTGTTATTCCTGTCATTGTAACGACATTTCATTTTCCGCTGCGTACTCATTAAAGTTAAATTCATCATTTAGTATTGTTCTCGTTTATTATAATATGTTGGTATATTTTGATATTAGTGACGTTCCTTCCAGACCATATTGGAAGGACGTTACAGTTTCGTTCAAGTTACCATGGAGAAATGCGTTTTTGACATAAAGTTGATGTATTGGCCAACCTTTTGAAGTAGCTATACTCAACACGGTGCGAATGGTGGCCGGTTTGACAACCTTTTAAAGGTTTCTAGTAGTCGATATATAAATGATTAAGATAAAAGTTACTGATTTTTTTTACACTTATCTTTTATGGCTTTAATTAACTTGGATAAAATCATTATATACAGAGGTTGATTAGCTGTACGTTTTTATGTGTATTAAAACAAAAAAATTATAATTATTACCTTAAAAAATTCACATTTATACCAATTAAGGAGCCAATGTCTTGAAGGTATCGAGATCACCCTTACAACCTTGAGGGTGAAAATTCGAGTCCTGGTCAGGACATTTCGTGGTGTATATATTCGTGTTATTATTAGGTGGTTGTGTGAGTTTGTCTTAAAAAAAAAAAAAAAATTCACATTTATTATTTATTATCCGTTTACTAATGTACTTGATAAATCTCGAAGCCGTTTTTCCTAGCTAAGTGGATCCCATCACTGAAACACGTATGTCACCGTTGTTAATCGGCTTTTGGGCTACTTCAAAGTCAAAATAATGTAACAGAAACCGAAAGTGGCCCGGGTCGTAGAAGTTACACATACAAACATTTTAACATATTATAGAAAGAGCATAATGGGTCAATATTCAGATCTCGATGGACTTATCTGGAAAATGTCCCTTTAGTTTGTGGGAGATCCACTTAATGTATACTCTATTTATTCGTACGATACATACATATTTTAAATAATTACTAAAAATCATATTGTTAGTTGTTAGCGTAGATAAATAAGAAGAATTAGAGTACTCGGTACCCGTAGTCCCTTTTTCGGGATCAATTTCAAGATCGAAAATGGATCTTGAAATTGATTAAAGTAAAGTGTCGTTGGGTGTCCATTTCGGCATCCATTTCAAGGTGTAGACCAATAAGAAAATTGTATAATTTAAAAAGGGAAAAGAAAAAAAAAAAAAAAAAAAAAGAAACCCACCATTTGTAGAGGGACGACGGTGAGGTGGGGCGGTGTTTTAACCCGTCGATTTAAGGGATGGTGAAAGAGTAAGAGACGACAGATACCTGATGCTCTTATACACCGTGACCATGTCTCAAATGAATTTAAAGTTTGAGAACATCTTATATTGATGGTTCTTTACTTTGATTAATAATCAACGTTAATCATGAAACTACAAGTATAATGTGTGCAAACTCTAAAGACTCACCAAAGCAAAAAAAATAATCAAAGGACGCAACTTGTAGTTTGGTACAAAGTACAAAGACTTTGTGTAATTTTTCTATAACATAATACTCCTATCCTATGTAATTTATCTACATAATATGTTTATGTATACGTCTGGTTATTAGGATGTAAATATCTAGTTGAAATATCAACCTGCTATGAATCCTTAGACCCGTTCTACATTGGCCTTGAAATGTTACGTTACATGTCTAAGGTTATACGGAGTATATATTACCGGATTAATAATGTCCCACTTCGAACTAATTTTATCTAGTTATGATTTCAACTAATGTCAGATTAAACTAAGCTGGTTAACTCAATAATTCCCACTTAAAAAAGCCTAGGTCCCATAATTATAAAGAGGCATGGCTTTTCTTTTTAGCAAAGGGTGTAATTTGTTGTTTGAAAGGGTACATCAAATATGACCTTAAGGATCGAGTGATGAAAAATGAAAATAGGGTGGTTTATTTATAAACAAAGTTTGAATATTTATGCCATAATAACGGTATATTGAAATTGTGATGTGGTCCAGCGGTTGGTGGCATGCCTCCTTTAAGGGAGGTCAGGAGTTCGACCCCCGTTGGCTACATATTTAAAAACACAATTTCATCTCTGCCATGAAGTATCCACCCATGGCACCTTTCCCATATCGTTTGGGGGGTAAAGGGGAGGGGGGTTTTACTTGGTCGTGCCCTTGAATCGGTTTCAAGGTTTCCTCCCGGGCAGCGATGGGGGCGGGTTTTATCGTTGCATCGGCATAGTCGAAACGGGAGATGATCGCAACGGGTGGTTAAAGTCCCCCTCGGGTGATCACAATTGCTGTTAAAAAAAACGGTATATTAAGTATAATACGGAGCAGTATTGTTAATTTAAAGTGTACAATTTCATTATAATAGGGCCGTGACCTCTCTTGACCCAATTTTCTCTCCGTACATCTTTCAAACCCTAGCCTTAACTTGATCGCCGCCATCACTATCTTTCTCCTCCTCCGGCCGTCGGTTTTCTCCGGCGGTCCGGAGGACCTCTCTACTTCTCTCCTTCACTCTGTTTTTTGTTTTCCCTTTTCTGTTACTCTCTCTTTTGTTCTTGCTTTAATCGTTTTTGTTGTCTGTTCAATTCGAGTGAATGGTTTCATGGGCTTTGGTTATCGAGTACTCAGGTTGTGTTTATAGATCATTGCTTTGGTGGGTTATTTCTAGCGGTTCGGCCGGTTCCGGCGTCGATCTGTTGTGTTCGTGGTTTGGTTCGTCGGAGGTTTGTGGTTCGCTGATGATATCGTCTTCCTTTCTCCGATCGCCGGCAGATTCAAGTTTCTTCCTCCACCGTCTCTCTGCTTCTATCTTCAGGTAATTTCGTGGTTTGGTTCGTGGTTTAGGTTCGTGGTGTGGGTGTTGTGGTTGCAGGTTCGTGATTTGGGTTGTGGTCGTGGATTGTGGTTGTTGTGTGCGTAATCGTGGTGAAAGTTTTCGTGGTTTCATGTGGGTAAAGATCTCGTGGTTTCAAGTGGTTAAAGACGGTGGAGGCTTGCGACGGTGGTGGTTGTTTGTTTATCAGGTCGTGGGTATTTTCAGCATGGTGGTCGATCTAATCTGCTTCAGCATGGTGGTCGATTTAATCGTGGGCTATTTCTTGGTTATCATCTGTCATATTACAGTATCACCACCCGATTTTTGATTGCGTGATTGGATTGTTGGTTTAGATTTTCGTAGGTTCGTGGTGTGTTTTCGGGTCGTAGTCCGTTTCCATGCTTTCATTCGGGTGTTTGCCCTGATGTGATATTGTTGATATGTTTTGGTTATCAAGTGGTTTATTTTCATGGTTGATCGTTCATATGCTGTTTTCGAGTGTAATCGATGTTGTTGTAGGTTTTCCTACTCGCGTTGTAATCGTGTTTAGATATTTGTGTTAGTCATTTCGAGTTTGAAGTCGTTGTAGAAGGTCCGATTGAGTGTCTTGATGTAACCCACTTTTACTTTTGTATGATTGTATCTCCTAGCATCTTGCTAGTATTTAATTAATATAATTATTATTACCTTTCAAAAAAAAAAAAAAATTCATTATAATCAGTAAATTTATAAGTTTTTTCTTCTTTTGTAAGGGTGAATATTTTTAATCTGGTGTATGCGTCATAATCAGATTAATATTAATCCAGAGCCGGCCTAAAGTCAGAGTAAACTGATCGACGGCTCGAATCTCAGTTTTTGAAGGGCTCAAATTTTATAATATTTAATATGTAATGCATTTGACTAGACCTAACAAAATTTAATACCATGAGCTACGCATTTTACTAGGCCCAAAGAAAAAAATATATGACATGCTTCCACTTTTTTTTAACGGTTTTAACATGCATTTCTTGCGATTATTTTGCTCGGAATTCTATGATCTTGTTCACTCATTGGTGAAGTAAAAATATACTTTTTTATTTTTCTTTCACAAAAAATAGTTAGTATATGTGATATACACATATTATAATCGGGTTACTCCATTAAATCGTGATCTTCAAATAGAGGTATTTTTTTTGTATCAGATTTGTTATCATATTCGTAATATTATGTTTTATATTTTTATTTTGTACTCATTTACCGATTTCGATCATTTACTTCTACTTTTAATTTAGAGTTTTGTATGTGAATGTTTATAAACTTATTATGAATGCCCTGAACATTTTTCCATAATTCTTGATTTATTGTTAATTCAAAGTTTTTATTGGTGAATAGAATTAGGGATGACTCGTAAACAATTATCCGGTGCTGAAAAACGCAGGACAAAAAGAGAAGATGAAGCAGTCCCAAGCTGGTGCACTACATAAGTATTTTAATAAACTGACATTTGAAAAGCAAGAGCATGTACAAGTAAATCTAGAAGCGACGGAAGGGCAAGAGCATATTGAAGAACAAGAGGTGAAAAATAACATGTCATTATTTTTAATAGTTTACATTATTCATTATGTCATAACGACTTTTTTTTACTTTGTTCTAGGTACTTAATTCTCATGATCAACACTGATTTGACTATATACAAATTCTTTACCAGTCATCACAATATTTGAACATAAGACCTTTTACAAGGATTTCATAGCCCCAAACTACTGTGCTCTTAATAATAATTTTATAAAAACTCAAAATTAGAATTAAAATAACAAGCTAATAGCTTAGCAATACCAGTTGTTTTAGGAGTGCCATCTAGAAATCTTTGTCAAAATATGATGTGGTTCGAGTCTCACCATTGACAAAGATTTAAAACCATTGATAGTTTGAAATGATACACGTTCTTGCCATACAAGGGTATTTAATGTAGGTATTTTGCCGACATCCGAGTTTTACGAAGTGAGTTTGATGAGTTTTCATAATAAACATAAAATTTGAATGTTAATGTGTTATTACACCTTTAACCAATATTATAATCATTAAATTTATTATATATTTATAAAAAGAAATTGATTAATTAGTTTATTAAATTCATTTTTTTAATTTATTACAGACATATATATATATATATATATATATATATATATATATATATATATATATATATATATATATATATATATATATATATATATAAAATGTCACGTTCATATTGATTATAAACGTTCCATATTAATTGATTTCGTCGCGAGGTTTTGACCTCTATATGAGACGTTTTTCAAAGACTGCATTCATTTTTAAAACAACCATAACCTTTATTTTATCTATAAAGGTTTAAAAAGCATTACGTAGATTATCAAATAATGATAATCTAAAATATACCGTTTACACACGACCATTACATAATTGTTTACAATAAGAATATATTACATCAAAAATAAGTTTCTTGAATGCAGTTTTTACATAATATCATACAAGCATGGACTCCAAATCTTGTCCTTATTTTAGTATGCAACAGCGGAAACTCTTAACAATCACCTGAGAATAAACATGCTTAAAACGTCAACAAAAATATTGGTGAGTTATAGGTTTAACCTATATATTATCAAATCATAATAATAGACCACAAGATTTCATATTTCAATATACATCCCATACATAGAGATAAAAATCATTCATATGGTGAACACCTGGTAACCGACATTAACAAGATGCATATAAGAATATCCCCTATCATTCCGGGAAATCCTTCGGACATGATAAAAACGAATTCGAAGTACTAAAGCATCCGGTACTTTGGATGGGGTTCGTTAGGCCCAATAGATCTATCTTTAGGATTCGCGTCAATTAGTAGATCGGTTTACTAATTCTTAGGCTACCAAGCAAAAGGGGCATATTCGGATTCGATCATTCACCCATATAATGTAGTTTCAATTACTTGTGTCTATTTCATAAAACATTTATAAAACTGCATGTATTCTCATCCCAAAATATTAGATTTTAAAAGTGGGACTATAACTCACTTTCACAGATTTTTACTTCGTCGGGAAGTAAGACTTGGACACTGGTCGATTCACGAACCTATAACAAATATGTACATATATATCAAAGTATGTTCAAAATATATTTATAACATTTTTAATACGTTTTAATGTTTTAAGTTCATTAAGTCAGCTGTCCTCGTTAGTAACCTACAACTAGTTGTCCACAATTAGATGTACAGAAATAAATCGATATATATATATATTATCTTGAATCAATCCACGACCCAGTGTATACACGTCTCAGGCTAGATCACAACTCAAAGTATATATATTTTTGGAATCAACCTCAACCCTGTATAGCTAACTCCAACATTACTGCATATAGAGTGTCTATGGTTGTTCCAAATAATATATACATGGGTCGATATGATATGTCAAAACATTTGCATACGTGTCTATGGTATCTCAAGATTACATAATATATTAGAATACATGTATAATACAATATAAGTTAGCTAGGATATGATGTGTATAGATTTGTTACCAATTTTCACGTAGCTACAACAAGTAAAAATATCCAATCTTGTTTTACCCATAACTTCTTCGTTTTAAATCCGTTTTGAGTGAATCCAATTGCTATGGTTTCATATTGAACTTAAGTTTATGAATATATACAGAAAAAGTATAAGTTTATAGTTGAAAATATAGGTTACAAGTCGTTTTTCTAAAGGTAGTCATTTCAGTCGAAAGAACGACGTCTAGATGACCATTTTGGAAAACATACTTCCATTTTGAGTTTAATCATGATTTTTGGATATAGTTTCATGTTCATAAGAAAAATAATTTTCCCATAAGAACAACTTTTAAATCAAAGTTTATCATAGTTTTTAATTAACTAACCCAAAACAGCCCGCGGTGTTACTACGACGGTGTATATCAAGTTTTATGGTGTTTTTCGTGTTTTCTGGTTTTAAATCATTAAGTTAGCATATAATATAGATATAGAACATGTGTTTAGTTGATTTTAAAAGTCAAGTCAGAAGGATTAACTTTTGTTTGCGAAAAAGTTTAGAATTAACTAAACTATGTTCTAGTGATTTTAAGTTTAAATCTTCGAATAAGATAGCTTTATATGTATGAATCGAATGATGTTATGAACATCATTACTACCTCAAGTTTTGTGGATAAACCCACTGGAAATGAGAAAAATATATCTAGCTTCAAAGGATCCTTGGATGGCTTGAAAGTTCTTGAAGCAGAATCATGACACGAAAACAAGTTCAAGTAAGATTTCCACTCGAAATAAGATTGTTATAGTTATAGAAATTGAATCAAAGTTTGAATATGAGTACTACATTGTATTATAAAGATATATTACTATAAATAAGAAAGATTTCTTGAGTTTGGATGATCACTTTACAAGATTGGAAGTAAGCTAGCAAACTTGGAAGTATTCTTGATTTTATGAAACTAGAACTTATAGAATTTATGAAGAACACTTAGAACTTGAAGATAGAACTTGAGAGAGATCAATTTGATGAAGAAAATTGATGAATGAAAGTATTTGTAGGTATTTTTGGTCGTTGGTATATGGATTAGATATAAAGGATGTGTAATTTTGTTTACATGTAAATAAGTCATGAATGATTACTAATATTTTTGTAATTTTATGAGATATTTCATGCTAGTTGCCAAATGATGGTTTTCACATGTGTTAGGTGACTCACATGGGCTACTAAGATCTGATAATTGGAGTATATATACCAATAGTACATACATCTAAAAGCTGTGTATTGTACGAGTACGAATACGGGTGCATACGAGTAGAATTGTTGATGAAACTGAACGAGGTTGTAATTGTAAGAAATTTTGTTAAGTAGAAGTATTTTGATAAGTGTCTTGAAGTCTTTCAAAAGTGTATAAATACATATTAAAACACTACATGTATATACATTTTAACTGAGTCATTAAGTCATCGTTAGTCGTTACATGTAAATGTTGTTTTGAAGCCTTTAGGTTAACGATCCTGTTAAGTGTTGTTAACCCATTGTTTATTATATCAAATGAGATGTTAAATTATTACATTATCATGATATTATGATATATTAATATATCTTAATATGATATATATACAATTAAATGTCGTTACAACGATAATCGTTACATATATGTCTCGTTTCGAAATCATTAAGTTAGTAGTCTTGTTTTAACATATGTAGTTCATTGTTAATATACTTAATGATATGTTTACTTATCATAATACCATGTTAACTATATATATATCCATATATATGACATCATATAGTTTTTACAAGTTTTAACGTTCGTGAATCACCGGTCAACTTGGGTGGTCAATTGTCTATATAAAACCTATTTCAATTAATCAAGTCTTAACAAGTTTGATTGCTAAACATGTTGGAAACACTTAATCATATAAATATCAATTTCATTTAATATATATAAACATGGAAAAGTTCGGGTCACTACAGTACCTACCCGTTAAATAAATTTCGTCCCGGAATTTTAAACAGTTGGAGGTGTTGACGTATCTTCTGGAAATAAGTGCGGGTAGTTCTTCTTCATCTGATCTTCTTGTTCTCAGGTGAACTCGGGTCCTCTACGAGCATTCCATCGAACCTTAACAATTGGTATCTTGTTTTGCTTGAGCCTTTTAACCTCACGATCCATTATCTCGACGGGTTCTTCAATGAATTGTAGTTTTTCATTGATTTTAATTTCGTCTAAAGGAATAGTGAGATCTTCTTTAGCTAAGCACTTCTTCAGATTCGAGACGTGAAAGGTATTATGTACATTGGCGAGTTGTTGAGGTAATTCAAGTCGGTAGGCTACTGGTCCGACACGATCTAAAATCTTGAATGGTCCAATGTATCTTGGATTTAGTTTCCCCCGTTTACCAAATCGAACAACGCCTTTCCAAGGCGAAACCTTAAGCATGACCATCTCCCCAATTTCAAATTCTATATCTTTCCTTTTAAGGTCCGCGTAGCTCTTTTGTCGACTCTGAGCGGTTTTCAACCGTTGTTGAATTTGGATGATTTTCTCTGTAGTTTCTTGCATTATCTCTGGACCCGTAATCTGTCTATCCCCCAATTCATTCCAACAAATTGGAGATCTGCACTTTCTACCATAAAGTGCTTCGAACGGTGCCATTTCGATACTCGAGTGGTAACTGTTGTTGTAGGAAAATTCTGCTAATGGTAGATGTTGATCCCAACCGTTTCCAAAATCAATAACACATGCTCGTAGCATGTCTTCAAGAGTCTGTATCGTCCTTTCACTCTGCCCATCGGTTTGTGGATGATAGGCAGTACTCATGTCTAGACGAGTTCCCAATGCTTGTTGTAATGTCTGCCAAAACCTTGAAACAAATCTGCCATCCCTATCAGAGATAATAGAGATTGGTATTCCATGTCTGGAGACGACTTCCTTCAAATACAGTCGTGCTAACTTCTCCATCTTGTCATCTTCTCTTATTGGCAGGAAGTGTGCTGATTTGGTGAGACGATTAACTATTACCCAAATAGTATCAAAACCACTTGCAGTCCTTGGCAATTTAGTGATGAAATCCATGGTAATGTTTTCCCATTTCCATTCCGGGATTTCAGGTTGTTGAAGTAGACCTGATGGTTTCTGATGCTCCGCTTTGACCTTAGAACACGTCAAACATTCTCCTACGTATTTAGCAACATCGGCTTTCATACCCGCCCACCAAAAATGTTTCTTGAGATCTTTGTACATCTTCCCCGTTCCAGGATGTATTGAGTATCTGGTTTTATGAGCTTCTCTAAGTACCATTTCTCTCATATCTCCAAATTTTGGTACCCAAATTCTTTCAGCCCTATACCGGGTTCCGTCTTCCCGAATATTAAGATTCTTCTCCGATCCTTTGGGTATTTCATCCTTTAAATTTCCCTCTTTTAAAACTCCTTGTTGCGCCTCCTTTATTTGAGTAGTAAGGTTAGTGTGAATCATTATATTCATAGCTTTTACTCGAATGGGTTCTCTGTCCTTTCTGCTCAAGGCGTCGGCTACCACATTTGCCTTCCCCGGGTGGTAACGAATCTCAAAATCGTAATCATTCAACAATTCAATCCACCTACGCTGCCTCATATTCAGTTTTTTCTGATTAAATATGTGTTGAAGACTTTTGTGGTCGGTATATATAATACTTTTGACCCCATATAAGTAGTGCCTCCAAGTCTTTAATGCAAAAACAACAACGCCTAATTCCAAATAGTGTGTCGTATAATTTTGCTCGTGAATCTTCAATTGTCTAGACGGATAAGCAATTACCTTCGTTCGTTGCATTAATACACAACCGAGGCCTTGCTTTGAGGCGTCACAATATATCACAAAATCATCATTCCCTTCAGGCAATGACAATATAGGTGCCGTAGTTAACTTTTTCTTCAACAATTGAAACGCTTTTTCTTGTTCATCCTTCCATTCAAATTTCTTCCCTTTATGCGTTAATGCAGTCAAGGGTTTTGCTATTTTGGAAAAATCTTGGATGAATCTTCTGTAGTAACCAGCCAGTCCTAAAAATTGGCGTATATGCTTCGGAGTTTTAGGGGTTTCCCACTTTTCAACGGTTTCAATCTTTGCTGGATCCACCTGAATACCTTCTTTGTTCACTATGTGATCGAGGAATTGAACTTCTTCCAACCAAAATGCACACTTTGAAAACTTAGCGTACAGTTTTTCTTTTCTCAGTAACTCTAGCACTTTTCTCAAATGTTCTTCGTGCTCTTGATCATTCTTTGAGTAAATAAGTATGTCATCAATGAAAACAATGACAAACTTGCCAAGATATGGCCCACACACTCGGTTCATGAGGTCCATGAACACAGCTGGTGCGTTAGTCAATCCAAACGGCATAACCATAAACTCGTAATGACCGTAACGCATCCTAAAAGCAGTCTTCGGAATATCGTCCTCCTTCACCCTCATTTGATGATACCCAGAACGTAAATCAATCTTCGAATAAACTGACGAGCCTTGTAATTGATCAAATAAGTCGTCGATTCTCGGTAGTGGGTAACGGTTCTTGATGGTAAGTTTGTTCAACTCTCGGTAGTCGATACACAACCTGAATGTACCATCTTTCTTCTTGACAAACAAAACAGGAGCTCCCCATGGTGATGTTCTTGGTCGAATGAAACCACGCTCTAAAAGTTCCTGTAACTGACTTTGAAGTTCCTTCATTTCGCTGGGTGCAAGTCTGTATGGAGCACGAGCTATTGGTGCAGCTCCCGATACAAGATGTATTTGAAATTCAACGGATCGGTGTGGAGGTAATCCCGGTAATTCTTTCAGATATACATCGGGAAATTCTTTTGCGACGGGAACATCATTGATGCTCTTTTCTTCAGTTTGTACTTTCTCGACGTGTGCTAGAACAGCATAGCAACCCTTTCTTATTAACTTTTGCGCCTTCAAATTACTAATAAGATTTAGCTTCGCGTTGCTCTTTTCTCCGTACACCATTAAGGGTTTTCCTTCTTCTCGTACAATGCGAATTGCATTTTTGTAACATACGATCTCTGCTTTCACCTCTTTCAACCAGTCCATGCCGATTATTACATCAAAACTCCCTAACTCTACTAGTATCAAATCAATCTTAAATGTTTCGCTAACCAGTTTAATTTCTTGATTCCGACATATATTATCTGCTGTAATTAATTTACCGTTTGCTAATTCTAGTATAAACTTATTATCCAAAGGCGTCAATGGACAACTTAATTTAGCACTGAAATCCTTACTCATATAGCTTCTATCCGCACCCGAATCAAATAAAACATAAGCAGATGTATTGTCAATAAGAAACGTGCCCGTAACAAGCTCCGGGTCTTCCTGCGCTTCAACCGCATTAATGTTGAAGACTCTTCCTCGGCCTTGCCCATTATTATCCCCCTGATTTGGACACATATTTTTGTGATGGCCCTTCTTCCCGCATCCAAAACAGGTAATGTCTGCATAACTTGTTCCGACATTATTTGTTCCCTTAGCCATTGATCCGTAGATTTCGCACTTTGTCGCACCATGGCCCTTTCTATTACACTTAGTACACACTGCTGTACAGAGCCCAGTTGGATGGTATCTGAAATGTCCCGTTCTTATTGATTAAAAACGTTCCATATTAATTGATTTCGTTGCGAGGTTTTGACCTCTATATGAGACGTTTTTCAAAGACTGCATTCATTTTAAAACAAACCATAACCTTTATTTCATAAATAAAGGTTTAAAAAGCTTTATGTAGATTATCAAATAATGATAATCTAAAATATCATGTTTACACACGACCATTACATAATGGTTTACAATACAAATATGTTACTTCAAAATCAGTTTCTTGAATGCAGTTTTTACACAATATCATACAAACATGGACTCCAAATCTTGTCCTTATTTTAGTATGCAACAGCGGAAGCTCTTAGTATTCACCTGAGAATAAACATGCTTTAAACGTCAACAAAAATGTTGGTGAGTTATAGGTTTAACCTATATATATCAAATCGTAACAATAGACCACAAGATTTCATATTTCAATACACATCCCATACATAGAGATAAAAATCATTCATATGGTGAACACCTGGTAACCGACATTAACAAGATGCAAATATAAGAATATCCCCATCATTCCGGGACACCCTTCGGATATGATATAAATTTCGAAGTACTAAAGCATCCGGTACTTTGGATGGGGCTTGTTGGGCCCAATAGATCTATCTTTAGGATTCGCGTCAATTAGGGTGTCTGTTCCCTAATTCTTAGATTACCAGACTTAATAAAAAGGGGCATATTCGATTTCGATAATTCAACCATTGAATGTAGTTTCACGTACTTGTGTCTATTTTGTAAATCATTTATAAAACCTGCATGTATTCTCATCCCAAAAATATTAGATTTTAAAAGTGGGACTATAACTCACTTTCACAGATTTTTACTTCGTCGGGAAGTAAGACTTGGCCACTGGTTGATTCACGAACCTATAACAATATATACATATATATCAAAGTATGTTCAAAATATATTTACAACACTTTTAATATATTTTGATGTTTTAAGTTTATTAAGTCAGCTGTCCTCGTTAGTAACCTACAACTAGTTGTCCATAGTTAGATGTACAGAAATAAATCGATAAATATTATCTTGAATCAATCCACGACCCAGTGTATACGTATCTCAGTATTGATCACAACTCAAACTATATATATTTTGGAATCAACCTCAACCATGTATAGCTAACTCCAACATTCACATATAGAGTGTCTATGGTTGTTCCGAAATATATATAGATGTGTTGACATGATAGGTTGAAACATTGTATACGTGTCTATGGTATCTCAAGATTACATAACATATAATACAAGTTGATTAAGTTATGGTTGGAATAGATTTGTTACCAATTTTCACGTAGCTAAAATGAGAAAAATTATCCAATCTTGTTTTACCCATAACTTCTTCATTTTAAATCCGTTTTGAGTGAATCAAATTGCTATGGTTTCATATTGAACTCTATTTTATGAATCTAAACAGAAAAATTATAGTTTTATAGTCGGAAAAATAAGTTACAAGTCATTTTTGTAAAGGTAGTCATTTCAGTCGAGAAAGAACGACGTCTAGATGACCATTTTAGAAAACATACTTCCACTTTGAGTTTAACCATAATTTTTGGATATAGTTTCATGTTCATAATAAAAATCATTTTCTCAAAATAACAGCTTTTAAATCAAAGTTTATCATAGTTTTTAATTAACTAACCCAAAACAGCCCGCGGTGTTACTACGACGGCGTAAATCCGGTTTTACGGTGTTTTTCGTGTCTCCAGGTTTTAAATCATTAAGTTAGCATATCATATAGATATAGAATATGTGTTTAGTTGATTTTAAAAGTCAAGTTAGAAGGATTAACTTTTGTTTGCGAACAAGTTTAGAATTAACTAAACTATGTTCTAGTGATTACAAGTTTAAACCTTCGAATAAGATAGCTTTATATGTATGAATCGAATGATGTTATGAACATCATTACTACCTTAAGTTCCTTGGATAAACCTACTAGAAAAGAGAAAAATGGATCTAGCTTCAACGGATCCTTGGATGGCTCGAAGTTCTTGAAGCAGAATCATGACACGAAAATATGTTCAAGTAAGATCATCACTTGAAATAAGATTGTTATAGTTATAGAAATTGAACCAAAGTTTGAATATGATTATTACCTTGTATTAGAATGATAACCTAATGTAAGAAACAAAGATTTCTTGAGGTTGGATGATCACCTTACAAGATTGGAAGTGAGCTAGCAAACTTGAAAGTATTCTTGATTTTATGTAACTAGAACTTGTAGAATATATGAAGAACACTTAGAACTTGAAGATAGAACTTGAGAGAGATCAATTAGATGAATAAAATTGAAGAATCAAAGTGTTTGTAGGTGTTTTTGGTCGTTGGTGTATGGATTAGATATAAAGGATATGTAATTTTGTTTTCATGTAAATAAGTCATGAATGATTACTCATATTTTTGTAATCTTATGAGATATTTCATGCTAGTTGCCAAATGATGGTTCCCACATGTGTTAGGTGACTCACATGGGCTGCTAAGAGCTGATCATTGGAGTGTATATACCAATAGTACATACATCTAAAAGCTGTGTATTGTACGAGTACGAATACGGGTGCATACGAGTAGAATTGTTGATGAAACTGAACGAGAATGTAATTGTAAGCATTTTTGTTAAGTAGAAGTATTTTGATAAGTGTATTGAAGTCTTTCAAAAGTGTATAAATACATATTAAAACACTACATGTATATACATTTTAACTGAGTCGTTAAGTCATCGTTAGTCGTTACATGTAAGTGTTGTTTTGAAACCTTTAGGTTACCGATCTTGTTAAATGTTGTTAACCCAATGTTTATAATAACAAAAGAGATTTTAAATTATTATATTATCTTGATATTATCATGTATGAATATCTCTTAATATGATATATATACATTAAATGTCTTTACAACGATAATCGTTACATATATGTCTCGTTTAAAAATCATTAAGTTAGTAGTCTTGTTTTTACATATGTAGTTCATTGTTAATATACTTAATGATATGTTTACTTATCATAGTATCATGTTAACTATATATATATCCATATATATGTCATCATATAGTTTTTACAAGTTTTAACGTTCGTGAATCACCGGTCAACTTGGGTGGTCAATTGTCTATATGAAACATATTTCAATTAATCAAATCTTAACAAGTTTGATTGCTTAACATGTTGGAAACATTTAATCATGTAAATATCAATCTCAATTAATATATATAAACATGGAAAAGTTCGGGTCACTACAGTACCTACCCGTTAAATAAATTTCGTCCCGAAATTTTAAGCTGTTGAAGGTGTTGATGAATCTTCTGGAAATAGATGCGGGTATTTCTTTTTCATCTGATCTTCACGCTCCCAGGTGAACTCGGGTCCTCTACGAGCATTCCATCGAACCTTAACAATTGGTATCTTGTTTTGCTTAAGTCTTTTAACCTCACGATCCATTATTTCGACGGGTTCTTCGATGAATTGAAGTTTTTCGTTGATTTGGATTTCATCTAACGGAATAGTGAGATCTTCTTTAGCAAAACATTTCTTCAAATTCGAGACGTGGAAAGTGTTATGTACAGCCGCGAGTTGTTGAGGTAACTCAAGTCGGTAAGCTACTGGTCCGACACGATCAATAATCTTGAATGGTCCAATATACCTTGGATTTAATTTCCCTCGTTTACCAAATCGAACAACGCCTTTCCAAGGTGCAACTTTAAGCATAACCATCTCTCCACTTTCAAATTCTATATCTTTTCTTTTAATGTCAGCGTAGCTCTTTTGTCGACTTTGGGCAGTTTTCAACCGTTGTTGAATTTGGATGATCTTCTCGGTAGTTTCTTGTATAATCTCCGGACCCGTAATATGTCTATCCCCCACCTCACTCCAACAAATCGGAGACCTGCACTTTCTACCATAAAGTGCTTCAAACGGCGCCATCTCAATGCTTGAATGGTAGCTGTTGTTGTAGGAAAATTCTGCTAACGGTAGATGTCGATCCCAACTGTTTCCGAAATCAATAACACATGCTCGTAGCATGTCTTCAAGCGTTTGTATCGTCCTTTCGCTCTGCCCATCAGTTTGTGGATGATAGGCAGTACTCATGTCTAGACGAGTTCCTAATGCTTGCTGTAATGTCTGCCAGAATCTTGAAATAAATCTGCCATCCCTATCAGAGATAATAGAGATTGGTATTCCATGTCTGGAGACGACTTCCTTCAAATACAGTCGTGCTAACTTCTCCATCTTGTCATCTTCTCCTATTGGCAGGAAGTGTGCTGATTTGGTGAGACGATCAACTATTACCCAAATAGTATCAAAACCACTTGCAGTCCTTGGTAATTTAGTGATGAAATCCATGGTAATGTTTTCCCATTTCCATTCCGGGATTTCGGGTTGTTGAAGTAGACCTGATGGTTTTTGATGCTCAGCTTTGACCTTAGAACACGTCAAACATTCTCCTACGTATTTAGCAATATCGGCTTTCATACCCGGCCACCAAAAATGTTTCTTGAGATCCTTGTACATCTTCCCCGTTCCAGGATGTATTGAGTATCTGGTTTTATGAGCTTCTCTAAGTACCATTTCTCTCATATCTCCAAATTTTGGTACCCAAATCCTTTCAGTCCTATACCGGGTTCCGTCTTCCCGAATATTAAGATGCTTCCCCGATCCTTTGGGTATTTCATCCTTTAAATTTCCCTCTTTTAAAACTCCTTGTTGCGCCTCCTTTATTTGAGTAGTAAGGTTATTATGAATCGTTATATTCATAGATTTTACTCGAATGGGTTCTCTGTCCTTCCTGCTCAAGGCATCGGCTACCACATTTGCCTTCCCCGGGTGGTAACGAATCTCAAAGTCGTAATCATTCAATAATTCAATCCACCTACGCTGCCTCATATTCAGTTGTTTCTGATTAAATATGTGTTGAAGAATTTTGTGGTCGGTATATATAATACTTTTGACCCCATATAAGTAGTGCCTCCAAGTCTTTAATGCAAAAACAACCGCGCCTAATTCCAAATCATGCGTCGTATAGTTTTGTTCGTGAATCTTCAATTGTCTAGACGCATAAGCAATCACCTTCGTTCGTTGCATTAATACACAACCGAGACCTTGCTTTGATGCGTCATAATAAATCACAAAATCATCATTCCCTTCAGGCAATGACAATATAGGTGCCGTAGTTAGCTTTTTCTTCAATAACTGAAACGCTTTCTCTTGTTCATCATTCCATTCAAATTTCTTCCCTTTATGCGTTAATGCAGTCAAGGGTTTTGCTATTCTGGAAAAGTCTTAGATGAACCTTCTGTAGTAACCAGCTAGTCCTAAAAACTGGCGTATGTGTTTCGGAGTTTTCGGGGTTTCCCACTTTTCAACAGTTTCTATCTTTGCCGGATCCACCTTAATACCTTCTTTGTTCACTATGTGACCGAGGAATTGAACTTCTTCCAACCAAAATGCACACTTTGAAAACTTAGCGTACAATTCTTCCTTCCTCAATACTTCTAACACCTTTCTCAAATGTTCACCGTGTTCTTGGTCATTCTTTGAGTAAATAAGCATGTCATCAATGAAAACAATGACAAACTTGTCAAGGTATGGTCCACACACTCGGTTCATAAGGTCCATGAACACAGCTGGTGCATTAGTTAAACCAAATGGCATGACCATAAACTCGTAATGACCGTAACGTGTTCTGAAAGCAGTCTTTGGAATATCATCTTCTTTCACCCGCATTTGATGATACCCGGAACGTAAGTCAATCTTTGAATAAACAGACGAGCCTTGTAGTTGATCAAATAAGTCGTCGATTCTCGGTAGTGGGTAGCGGTTCTTGATGGTAAGTTTGTTCAACTCTCGGTAGTCGATACACAACCTGAATGTACCATCTTTCTTCTTGACAAACAAAACAGGAGCTCCCCACGGTGATGTGCTTGGTCGAATGAAACCACGCTCTAAAAGTTCTTGTAATTGGCTTTGCAGTTCTTTCATATCGCTGGGTGCGAGTCTGTAAGGAGTACGAGCTATTGGTGCAGCTCCTGGTACAAGATCTATTTGAAATTCAACGGATCGATGTGGGGGTAATCCCGGTAATTCTTTCGGAAATACATCGGGAAATTCTTTTGCAATGGGAACATCATTGATGCTCTTTTCTTCAGTTTGTACTTTCTCGACGTGTGCTAGAACAGCATAGCAACCTTTTCTTATTAGTTTTTGTGCCTTCAAATTACTAATAAGATGTAGCTTCGTGTTGCCCTTTTCTCCGTACACCATTAAGGGTTTTCCTTTTTCTCGTATAATGCGAATTGCATTTTTGTAACAAACGATCTCTGCTTTCACTTCTTTCAACCAGTCCATACCGATTATCACATCAAAACTCCCTAACTCTACTGGTATCAAATCAATCTTAAATGTTTCGCTAACCAGTTTAATTTCTCGATTCCGACATATATTATCTGCTGAAATTAATTTACCATTTGCTAATTCGAGTAAAAATTTACTATCCAAAGGCGTCAATGGACAACTTAATTTAGCACAAAAATCTCTACTCATATAGCTTCTATCCGCACCCGAATCAAATAAAACGTAAGCAGATTTATTGTCAATAAGAAATGTACCCGTAACAAGCTCCGGGTCTTCCTGTGCCTCTGCCGCATTAATATTGAAAACTCTTCCGCGGCCTTGTCCATTCGTGCTCTCCTGGTTCGGGCAATTTCTAATAATGTGGCCCGGTTTTCCACATTTATAACAAACTACATTGGCATAACTTGCTCCGACACTACTTGCTCCGCCATTACTCGTTCCGACACTATTTGGTCCTTTCGTTCTATTAACCCCTGGTCCGTAGACCTCACACTTCGCCGTGCTATGACCATTTCTTTTACACTTGTTGCAAAATTTGGTGCAGAACCCCGAGTGATACTTTTCACACCTTTGGCATAGCTGCTTCTGATTGTTGTTGTTGTTGCGGTTATTATTGTTGTTGGGATGATTATTATAGTTGCTGTTGTTATTGTTGTTGTTGTTGTTGTTGTTGGGCCGTTTGTTGTAGTTGCGATTGATGTTGCGATTGTTGGGATAATTGTTGCGATTATTGTTGTAATTACTGTTGTTGTTGTATTGGTGATTCTTATCACCGTTTTCCTCCCACTTTCTTTTGACTTGCTTCACATTGGCCTCTTCAGCAGTCTGTTCTTTAATTCTTTCTTCAATCTGGTTCACTAGTTTGTAAGCCATTCTACATGCCTGTTGTATGGAGGCGGGCTCATGTGAACTTATATCTTCTTGGATTCTTTCCGGTAATCCTTTCACAAACGCGTCGATCTTCTCTTCCTCATCTTCGAATGCTCCCGGACACAATAGGCACAATTCTGTGAATCGTCTTTCGTACGTGGTAATATTAAATCCTTGGGTTCGTAACCCTCTAAGTTCTGTCTTGAGCTTATTGACCTCGGTTCTGGGACGGTACTTCTCGTTCATCAAGTGCTTGAATGCTGACCACGGTAGTGCGTACGCATCGTCTTGTCCCACTTGCTCTAGATAGGTATTCCACCATGTTAACGCAGAACCTGTGAAGGTATGCGTAGCGTACTTCACTTTGTCCTCTTCAGTACACTTACTTATGACAAACACCGATTCGACCTTCTCGGTCCACCGTTTCAATCCGATCGGTCCTTCGGTTCCATCAAATTCCAAAGGTTTGCAGGCAGTGAATTCTTTGTAGGTGCATCCTACACGATTTCCTGTACTGCTAGATCCAAGGTTATTGTTGGTATGTAGCGCAGCCTGTACTGCGGCTATGTTAGAAGCTAGAAAAGTACGGAATTCCTCTTCATTCATATTCACGGTGTGTCGAGTAGTCGGTGCCATTTCCTTCAAAATAGTCAAATGGAACAAGTTAATCATACAGAATATTAAGAGTAGTTAATAGTATTTCGTAGCATAATATGAACTCATTTATAAAAGCTTTTTCTTCATATTAGCGTTTTATAAGTTTAAATTCGGGTAGTACCTACCCGTTAAGTTCATACTTAGTAGCTAATATACAATTCAACTACTACAATTCTATATGAAAAACTGATTATAATAATATTTCGCGTTCAAACTTTTACACAATATTTTACAAACTTACATTACCGCTTATTTTACATATAGCATGAAATATAGCACACAATAAATTTGATACAAGATGGTTGTGAAGATAATTCTAGCTAGTACACAAGTCGTTCAGCAAAGGCAATAAAGACACGTAATTCATACGTCCAGAAACAAGTCATGCATTCTGGTTTTACTAGGATTACTTCCCATCCTTGGTCTTGTGGAACATAACCATTATGGCCATTGATAAGACAGCGTGTTGTAACGTCGTCAAAGGGACGAGGGTTACGTAATGTCCAACAGTCCCGTAACAATCTAAAAACCTCATTTCTTACCCCAATTACCGACTCCGTCACTTGTGGGAACGTTTTGTTTAATAGTTGTAGCCCGATGTTCTTGTTCTCACTTTGGTGAGAAATTACTAATCCGTAAGCATAACATGCTTCTTTATGTTGCATGTTAGCCGCTTTTTCTAAATCACGAAGTCCAATATTCGGATATATTGAGTCAAAATAATTTCTTAACCCATTGCGTAAAATAGCATTTGGGTTTCCCGCAATATATGCGTCAAAGTAAACACATCGTAACTTATGGATTTCCCAATGTGATATCCCCCATCTTTCGAACGAAAGCCTTTTATAAACCAAGGCATTCTTGGAACGTTCTTCGAATGTCTTACAAACTGATCTCGCCTTAAATAGTTGTGCCGAAGAATTCTGACCGACTCTAGACAAGATTTCATCAATCATGTCTCTGGGTAGGTCTCTTAAAATATTGGGTTGTCTATCCATTTTGTGTTTTTATACTGTAAAATAGACAAGAGTTAGATTCATAAAAAAAATACTTATTAATACAAGCAATTTTTACATATATCATAAAGCGTAAGCACACTATATTACATATATTACACCACACGAATACAACTATCTTATTCCGACTCGCTTGTTTCTTCTTCTTCGGTTTTGGTTCGTTTTGCCAAGTTTCTAGGGATATATGATGTTCCCCTAATACGAGCCGTAATTTTCCACATTGGTTTAGAAAAACCTGGTGGTTTAGAGGTTCCCGGGTCATTGTTACAACTTAAGGACTTCGGGGGTTGACGATACATATAAAGTTCATCGGGGTTGGAATTAGATTTCTCTATTTTTATGCCCTTTCCCTTATTATTTTCTTTTGCCTTTTTAAATTCAGTTGGGGTAATTTCTATAACATCATCGGAATTCTCGTCGGAATCCGATTCATCGGAGAATTGGTAATCCTCCCAATATTTTGCTTCCTTGGCGGAAACACCATTGACCATAATTAACCTTGGTCGGTTGGTTGAGGATTTTCTTTTACTTAACCGTTTTATTATTTCCCCCACCGGTTCTATTTCTTCATCCGGTTCCGATTCTTCTTCCGGTTCCGATTCTTCTTCCGGTTCCGACTCTTCTTCCGGTTCCTCTTCGGGAACTTGTGAATCAGTCCACGAATCATTCCAATTTACATTTGACTCTTCATTATTATTAGGTGAGTCAATGGGACTTGTTCTAGAGGTAGACATCTATCACATAATATCAAACGCGTTAAGAGATTAATATATCACATAATATTCACATGTTAAAAATATATAGTTTCCAACAAAATTTGTTAAGCAATCATTTTTCAAGTAAACACGGTCGAAGTCCAGACTCACTAATGCATCCTAATAAACTCGATAAGACACACTAATGCAAAATTCTGGTTCTCTAAGACCAACGCTCGGATACCAACTGAAATGTCCCGTTCTTATTGATTAAAAACGTTCCATATTAATTGATTTCGTTGCGAGGTTTTGACCTCTATATGAGACGTTTTTCAAAGACTGCATTCATTTTAAAACAAACCATAACCTTTATTTCATAAATAAAGGTTTAAAAAGCTTTATGTAGATTATCAAATAATGATAATCTAAAATATCCTGTTTACACACGACCATTACATAATGGTTTACAATACAAATATGTTACTTCGAAATCAGTTTCTTGAATGCAGTTTTTACACAATATCATACAAACATGGACTCCAAATCTTGTCCTTATTTTAGTATGCAACAGCGGAAGCTCTTAGTATTCACCTGAGAATAAACATGCTTTAAACGTCAACAAAAATGTTGGTGAGTTATAGGTTTAACCTATATATATCAAATCGTAACAATAGACCACAAGATTTCATATTTCAATACACATCCCATACATAGAGATAAAAATCATTCATATAGTGAACACCTGGTAACCGACATTAACAAGATGCATATATAAGAATATCCCCATCATTCCGGGACACCCTTCGGATATGATATAAATTTCGAAGTACTAAAGCATCCGGTACTTTGGATGGGGCTTGTTGGGCCCAATAGATCTATCTTTAGGATTCGCGTCAATTAGGGTGTCTGTTCCCTAATTCTTAGATTACCAGACTTAATAAAAAGGGGCATATTCGATTTCGATAATTCAACCATTGAATGTAGTTTCACGTACTTGTGTCTATTTTGTAAATCATTTATAAAACCTGCATGTATTCTCATCCCAAAAATATTAGATTTTAAAAGTGGGACTATAACTCACTTTCACAGATTTTTACTTCGTCGGGAAGTAAGACTTGGCCACTGGTTGATTCACGAACCTATAACAATATATACATATATATATCAAAGTATGTTCAAAATATATTTACAACACTTTTAATATATTTTGATGTTTTAAGTTTATTAAGTCAGCTGTCCTCGTTAGTAACCTACAACTAGTTGTCCATAGTTAGATGTACAGAAATAAATCGATAAATATTATCTTGAATCAATCCACGACCCAGTGTATACGTATCTCAGTATTGATCACAACTCAAACTATATATATTTTGGAATCAACCTCAACCCTGTATAGCTAACTCCAACATTCACATATAGAGTGTCTATGGTTGTTCCGAAATATATATAGATGTGTCGACATGATAGGTCGAAATATTGTATACGTGTCTATGGTATCTCAAGATTACATAATATACAATACAAGTTGATTAAGTTATGGTTGGAATAGATTTGTTACCAATTTTCACGTAGCTAAAATGAGAAAAATTATCCAATCTTGTTTTACCCATAACTTCTTCATTTTAAATCCGTTTTGAGTGAATCAAATTGTTATGGTTTCATATTGAACTCTATTTTATAAATATAAACAGAAAAAGTATAGTTTTATAGTCGGAAAAATAAGTTACAAGTCGTTTTTGTAAAGGTAGTCATTTCAGTCGAAAGAACGACGTCTACATGACCATTTTAGAAAACATACTTCCACTTTGAGTTTAACCATAATTTTTGGATATAGTTTCATGTTCATAATAAAAATCATTTTCTCAGAATAACAGCTTTTAAATCAATGTTTATCATAGTTTTTAATTAACTAACCCAAAACAGCCCGCGGTGTTACTACGACGGCGTAAATCCGGTTTTACGGTGTTTTTCGTGTCTCCAGGTTTTAAATCATTAAGTTAGCATATCATATAGATATAGAATATGTGTTTAGTTGATTTTAAAAGTCAAGTTAGAAGGATTAACTTTTGTTTGCGAACAAGTTTAGAATTAACTAAACTATGTTCTAGTGATTACAAGTTTAAACCTTCGAATAAGATAGCTTTATATGTATGAATCAAATGATGTTATGAACATCATTACTACCTTAAGTTCCTTGGATAAACCTACTGGAAAAGAGAAAAATGGATCTAGCTTCAACGGATCCTTGGATGGCTCGAAGTTCTTGAAGCAGAATCATGACACGAAAATATGTTCAAGTAAGATCATCACTTGAAATAAGATTGTTATAGTTATAGAAATTGAACCAAAGTTTAAATATGATTATTACCTTGTATTAGAATGATAACCTACTGTAAGAAACAAAGATTTCTTGAGGTTGGATGATCACCTTACAAGATTGGAAGTGAGGTAGCAAACTTGAAAGTATTCTTGATTTTATGTAACTAGAACTTGTAGAATATATGAAGAACACTTAGAACTTGAAGATAGAACTTGAGAGAGATCAATTAGATGAATAAAATTGAAGAATCAAAGTGTTTGTAGGTGTTTTTGGTCGTTGGTGTATGGATTAGATATAAAGGATATGTAATTTTGTTTTCATGTAAATAAGTCATGAATGATTACTCATATTTTTTTAATTTTATGAGATATTTCATGCTAGTTCCCAAATGATGGTTCCCACATGTGTTAGGTGACTCACATGGGCTGCTAAGAGCTGATTATTGGAGTGTATATACCAATAGTACATACATCTAAAAGCTGTGTATTGTACGAGTACGAATACGGGTGCATACGAGTAGAATTGTTGATGAAACTGAACGAGGATGTAATTGTAAGCATTTTTGTTAAGTAGAAGTATTTTGATAAGTGTATTTAAGTCTTTCAAAAGTTTATAAATACATATTAAAACACTACATGTATATACATTTTAACTGAGTCGTTAAGTCATCGTTAGTCGTTACATGTAAGTGTTGTTTTGAAACCTTTAGGTTAACGATCTTGTTAAATGTTGTTAACCCAATGTTTATAATATCAAATGAGATTTTAAATTATTATATTATCATGATATTATCATGTATGAATATCTCTTAATATGATATATATACATTAAATGTCTTTACAACGATAATCGTTACATATATGTCTCGTTTAAAAATCATTAAGTTAGTAGTCTTGTTTTTACATATGTAGTTCATTGTTAATATACTTAATGATATGTTTACTTATCATAGTATCATGTTAACTATATATATATCCATATATATGTCATCATATAGTTTTTACAAGTTTTAACGTTCGTGAATCACCGGTCAACTTGGGTGGTCAATTGTCTATATGAAACATATTTCAATTAATCAAGTCTTAACAAGTTTGATTGTTTAACATGTTGGAAACATTTAATCATGTAAATATCAATCTCATTTAATATATATAAACATGGAAAAGTTCGGGTCACTACAGTATCCTTCACATCTCTGGCAGAATTTCTGCCTCTTGTTGTTATTGTTAGGATTGTTGTTGTTGCGGTTGTTATTATTGTTGAAACGGTTGTTGTAGTTGTTGCTGGGGTGGTTGTTGTTGTTGCGTTTGTTATTGCAAAAATTGGTGCGATTGTAGTTATGATTGTTGGGTTGATTGTTGAAATTGTGACCCTTGTCACTGGTTTTTTCCCATTTCCTCTTGACTTGTTTCGTATTGGCTTCTTCGGCCGCCTGTTCTTTAATCATTTCCTCAATTTGATTTATAAGTTTATGAGCCATTCGACTTGACTTTTGTATGGAGGCGGGCTCGTGTGAACTTATATCCTCTTGGATCCTTTCCGGTAACCCTTTTACAAATGCGTCGATTTTCTCTTCTTCATCTTCGAACGCTCCCGGACACAATAGGCACAACTCTGTGAATCGTCGTTCGTATGTGGTAATATCAAACCCTTGTGTTCGTAACCCTCTAAGCTCTACCTTAAGCTTATTGACCTTGTTTCTAGGACGGTACTGCTCGTTCATCAATTGCTTGAATTCCGACCACGGTAGTGCGTAAGCAGCATTTTGTCCTGCCTGTTCAAGATAGGCGTTCCACCACGTTAACGCAGTACCTGTGAAGGTATGCGTAGCGTACTTAACTTTGTCTTCTTCAGTATACTTACTTATGGCAAACACCGATTCAACTTTCTCGGTCCACCATTTCAATCCAATTGGTCCTTCGGTTCCATCAAATTCCAAAGGTTTGCAGGCAGTGAATTCTTTGTAGGAGCATCCTACACGATTTCTTGCGCTGTTAGCTGCATTGCTAGATTCAGAGTTATTGTTGGTATGTAACGCAACCTGTACTGCGGCTATGTTTGCAGCAAGAAAGGTACGAAATTCCTCTTCGCTCATATTCATGGTGTGTCGAGTAGTCAGTGCCATTTCCTTCAAAATAGCCAACTGAATCGAGTTAATCATACAGAATATTAAGAGTAGTCAATAGTATTTCGTAGCATAATATGAACTCATTTATAAAAGCTTTTTCTTCATATTAGCGTTTTATAAGTTTAAATTCGGGTACTACCTACCCGTTAAGTTCATACTTAGTAGCTAATATACAATTCAACTACTACAATTCCATATGAAAAACTGATTATAATAATATATCGCATACAAATATTCTTCAAACTTACAACTTCGCTATATTACATATAACATGAAATATGGTACACTATGATACAGGACAGTTTTGAAGATAAATCTAGTTAATACGCAAGTTGTTCAGCAAAGGAAATAAAGACACGTAATTCATAAGTCCAGAAACAAGTCATGCATTCTGGTTTTACTAAGACAACTTCCCATCCTTGGTCTTGTGGAAAATAACCGTTATGACCATTGGCTAGGCAGCATGTTGTAATCTCGTCAAAAGGACGAGGGTTTCGTAATGTCCAACAGCCCCGTAATAATCTAAAAACCTTGTTTCTCACCCCAACTACTGAATTCGTCACTTGTGGGAATGTCTTATTTAAAAGCTGCAATCCGATGTTCTTTTTCTCACTTTGGTAAGAAGCGAACATCACTAACCCGTAGGCATAACATGCTTCTTTATGTTGCATGTTAGAAGCTCTTTCTAATTCACGAAATCCTATATTGGGATATGTTGAGTCAAAATAGGTTCTTAACCCGTAGCGTAAAATTGCATTTGGGTTCCCCGCATTTAACGCTTTAAAGAAAACACGGCGTAACTTACGGTCTCCCCAATGTGATATACCCCACCTATCAAAGGAAAGCCTTTTATAAACTAAGACATTTCTGGAAAGTCTTTCAAATGTTTGACAAGTTAATTTCGCCATAACTAAATGTGCTGATGAATTCTGACCGACTCTAGACAAGATTTCCTCAATCATATCCTCTGGTTGGTCTTCTAAAATATTCGGTTGTCTACCATTAACGTCCATTTTGTTTTTATACTGTAAAATAGACAAGGATTAGATTCGTAAAAGATAATTAACAAACAATACAAGCAATTTTTACATAGAACATAAAAGTACAAGCACACTACAATACATATAATACACAACATGATTACAACCCTCTAATCTGAATCACTGATTTCTTCTTCTTCGAACTTGGTTCATTTTCCTAATTTTCTAGGAATATATGGTGTTCCTCTAATACGAGCCATCGTTTTCCACAATGGTTTAGAAAAACCTGGTGGTTTAGAGGTTCCCGGGTCATTGTTACATTTTAGGAAATACGAATGTTACCGATACATATAAAGTTCATCGGGGTTGGAATCGGGTTTCTCTATTTTTATACCTTTTCCCTTATTATTTTCTTTTGCTTTATTAAATTGGGTCGAGGTAATTTCTATAACATCATCGGGATCCGATTCATCGAAAAATTGGTAATCTTCTCAATATTTTACTTCCTCGGCGGAAACACCATTGACCATTATTAACTTTGGTCCGTTGGTTGAGGATTTTCTTTTATTTAATCGATTTACTATACGTATCAATATTTCTTCCTCCGGGACCTCTTCTTCTGATTCCTCCTCTTCCGATTCCTCCTCTTCTGGTTCCTCTTCTTCCGGTTCCTCCTCTTCCGGTTCCTCCTCTTCCGGTTCCTCTTCGGGAATTTGTGAATCTTCCCAAATTATATTCGACTCTTCATTATTATTAGGTGAATCAATGGGATTGGTACCAGAGGTAGACATCTATCACACAATATCAAACACGTTAAGAGATTAATATATCACATAATATTTACATGTTAATAATATATAGTTTCCAACAAAAAAATGTTAAGCAATCGTTTTTGAAGAAAAACACGGTCGAAGTCCAGACTCACTAATGCATCCTAACAAACTCGGTAAGACACACTAATGCAATTTTCTGGTTCTCTAAGACCAACGCTCGGATACCAACTGAAATGTCCCGTTCATATTGATTATAAACGTTCCATATTAATTATTTCGTCGCGAGATTTTGACCTCTATATGAGACGTTTTTCAAAGACTGCATTCATTTTTAAAACAACCATAACCTTTATTTTATCTATAAAGGTTTAAAAAGTATTACGTAGATTATCAAATAATGATAATCTAAAATATACCGTTTACACACGACCATTACATAATTGTTTACAATAAGAATATATTACATCAAAAATAAGTTTCTTGAATGCAGTTTTTACATAATATCATACAAGCATGGACTCCAAATCTTGTCCTTATTTTAGTATGCAACAGCGGAAACTCTTAACAATCACCTGAGAATAAACATGCTTAAAACGTCAACAAAAATATTGGTGAGTTATAGGTTTAACCTATATATTATCAAATCATAATAATAGACCACAAGATTTCATATTTCAATATACATCCCATACATAGAGATAAAAATCATTCATATGGTGAACACCTGGTAACCGACATTAACAAGATGCATATAAGAATATCCCCTATCATTCCGGGAAATCCTTCGGACATGATAAAAACGAATTCGAAGTACTAAAGCATCCGGTACTTTGGATGGGGTTCGTTAGGCCCAATAGATCTATCTTTAGGATTCGCGTCAATTAGTAGATCGGTTTACTAATTCTTAGGCTACCAAGCAAAAGGGGCATATTCGGATTCGATCATTCACCCATATAATGTAGTTTCAATTACTTGTGTCTATTTCGTAAAACATTTATAAAACTGCATGTATTCTCATCCCAAAATATTAGATTTTAAAAGTGGGACTATAACTCACTTTCACAGATTTTTACTTCATCGGGAAGTAAGAATTGGCCACTGGTCGATTCACGAACCTATAACAAATATGTACATATATATCAAAGTATGTTCAAAATATATTTACAACATTTTTAATACGTTTTAATGTTTTAAGCTCACTAAGTCAGCTGTCCTCGTTAGTAACCTACAACTAGTTGTCCACAATTAGATGTACAGAAATAAATCGATATATATTATATTGAATCAATCCACGACCCAGTGTATACACGTCTCAGGCTAGATCACAACTCAAAGTATATATATTTTTGGAATCAACCTCAAACCTGTATAGCTAACTCCAACATTACTGCATATAGAGTGTCTATGGTTGTTCCAAATAATATATATATATATATATATATATATATATATATATGGGTCGATATGATATGTCAAAACATTTGCATACGTGTCTATGGTATCCCAAGATTACATAATATATTAGAATACATGTATAATACAATATAAGTTAGCTAGGATATGATTTGTATAGATTTGTTACCAATTTTCACGTAGCTACAACAAGTAAAAATATCCAATCATGTTTTACCCATAACTTCTTCGTTTTAAATCCGTTTTGAGTGAATCCAATTGCTATGGTTTCATATTGAACTTAAGTTTATGAATCTATACAGAAAAAGTATAAGTTTATAGTCGTAAATATAGGTTACAATTCATTTTTCTAAAGGTAGTCATTTCAGTCGAAAGAACGACGTCTAGATGACCATTTTGGAAAACATACTTCCATTTTGAGTTTAATCATGATTTTTGGATATAGTTTCATGTTCATAAGAAAAATCATTTTCCCAGAAGAACAACTTTTAAATTAAAGTTTATCATAGTTTTTAATTAACTAATCCAAAACAGCCCGCTGTGTTACTACGACGGCGTATATCCAGTTTTACGGTGTTTTTTGTGTTTTCAGGTTTTAAATCATTAAGTTAGTTGATTTTAAAAGTCAAGTTAGAAGGATTAACTTTTGTTTGCGAACAAGTTTAGAATTAACTAAACTATGTTCTAGTGATTTCAAGTTTAAACATTCAAATAAGATAGCTTTATATGTATGAATCGAATGATGTTATGAACATCATTACTACCTCAAGTTTTGTGGATAAACCCATTGGAAATGAGAAAAATATATCTAGCTTCAAAGGATCCTTGGATGGCTTGAAAGTTCTTGAAGCAGAATCATGACACGAAAACAAGTTCAAGTGAGATTTCCACTCGAAATAAGATTGTTATAGTTATAGAAATTGAATCAAAGTTTGAATATGAGTATTACCTTGTATTAGAAAGATATCTTAATATAAATAAGAAAGATTTCTTGAGGTTGGATGATCACTTTACAAGATTGGAAGTAAGCTAGCAAACTTGGAAGTATTCTTGATTTTATGAAACTAGAACTTATAGAATTTATGAAGAACACTTAGAACTTGAAGATAGAACTTGAGAGAGATCAATTTGATGAAGAAAATTGATGAATGAAAGTGTTTGTAGGTGTTTTTGGTCGTTGGTATATGGATTAGATATAAAGGATGTGTAATTTTGTTTACATGTAAATAAGTCATGAATGATTACTAATATTTGTGTAATTTTATGAGATATTTCATGCTAGTTGCCAAATGATGATTCCCACATGTGTTAGATGACTCACATGGGCTGCTAAGAGCTGATCATTGGAGTGTATATACCAATAGTACATACATCTAAAAGCTGTGTATTGTACGAGTACGAATACGGGTGCATTCGAGTAGAATTGTTGATGAAACTGAATGAGGATGTAATTGTAAGCATTTTTGTTAAGTAGAAGTATTTTGATAAGTGTCTTGAAGTCTTTCAAAAGTGTATAAATACATATTAAAACACTACATGTATATACATTTTAACTGAGTCGTTAAGTCATCGTTAGTCGTTACATGTAAATGTTGTTTTGAAGCCTTTAGGTAAACGATCCTGTTAAGTGTTGTTAACCCATTGTTTATTATATCAAATGAGATGTTAAATTATTACATTATCATGATATTATGATATATTAATATATCTTAATATGATATATATACAATTAAATGTCGTTACAATGATAATCGTTACATATATGTCTCGTTTCGAAATCATTAAGTTAGTAGTCTTGTTTTAACATATGTAGTTCATTGTTAATATACTTAATGATATGTTTACTTATCATAATACCATGTTAACTATATATATATCCATATATATGACATCATATAGTTTTTACAAGTTTTTACAAGTTTTTATTGTCGACTGTAAATTTAATTGAGTAAATAACGTTATGATATAAGTAAATATATGTTTAAACTAATTTAAATATGTAACTTATAATATTGTTAGTAACAATTTAATAATTGTGACTATTACAACCCTTATTTTCGTTAATATTTTAAGAATTTGTAGGTTATATGTATATGTATATCGATATGTAGATGTATATGCCTATATTTTAGTACGTATATATGTATATATAGATGTATTTCGGGTGATAATGGATATATCCGTGAATGGTAAATTGTCATCCATATCCGATCCGCGAAATAGTTAGATCATCCATACTATATCCATATCCGTTAATCGTCCGTTTACACCATCCATATCCATTATAATTGGATCGGATCGGGTGGATGTCCATGGATGGAACATCTATTGCCATCCCTAGTTATGTGTCATTCAATCTACTCACATGTGAAAATCTTTGTAAATTAAAAGTTCTCGCAGTTCTCGCTCTTTTTGTGATTTTCGTTTGAACTTTTGACTATATATATATATATATATATATATATATATATATATATATATATATAGGGGGAAGTGAATATGGTGCTGTTATACATATAAGCTTATATGACAAACACCACAAATTCTCATGATTTTGATGTTTTTCTTGTAAACTAAACTACATTTTAACTATTTTACCACATTTTTATATGATTATATATCGATTTGAAGCAACGAAATTCGAATTAATTCATGTTTTGCATTAGTAGTTCTCAAACACTATTAATATGCAATTCTTCATGTGGAACAACATGTCATCTATATTTGATGAAATTTGCTAAAAGAACTAACAACAAAATGTAATCTTTTGTTTGTTGTAGATTCAATAACGTATTTCAAAACTTATTATACATTAACAACATCAAAATCATGAAAATTTGAGGTGTTTGTCATATAAGCTTATATGCACAACAACACCATATTCACTTTTCCCATATATATATATATATATATATATATATATATATATATATATATATATATATATATACACACACACACACACACACACACATATACATTAGACACTTCAATTTTTGTCGTTTGAATAAGAGATACGACAATAACATGCAATATTGGAATTACTTCTTCTTACTATTATTGTATACTATACACTATTAGACACTTCAATTTGTGTCGTTTGAATAAGAGATACGATAATAGCATGCAACATTGTAATTACTTATTCTTACTATTATTTTAATAACTGTTAACACAAATTATTAATCTATCATAGACATGTTTAGTATCATCAATATCATCAAAATAATTAATAAAAATGACATAAACTTAAACTTGTAATTATATGGAAGTGTTTAGATTACCTCGTCATCGAATCTAAGACGTTCATTACGAATTAGGTAAACGGAAGTATCTCAACAGTGCTTACCTGTCAGAATCAATGTGTTCTTTGTGATAAATAACCAACCTAAGATTTGCATTCTATAATTAAAAAAAATTACATTTCAATTATATCATTAGAGAACACTACTTTACTGTTCACCGGCATTTTAAATTCTAAAGGGTATTTTAGTCATTTCCCGTCATAGATATATAGTAGCTTTAATCAAAATGACTCCGTATTACTTTAACACTATAACAAACACAAAACAAGTCAATAATTGTTAAGAGGTCTCGTGTTTGAATCTTACTTGACAAGGTTCTCTTGGGAATTTTTCTTGGATGCAATATCCTGAGGTTTCAGCTTAACATGTGTAGAAAATAAGCATGACATGCAACTTCTTAAATATAATCGGGTAGGTGAGTAATGCCCACTTCAATAACATTAATACCGCCATTCAAAAAAAGTCGGCGATTGTTGATATAATGAGCCCATTAATTCTGAAATGGGCCTTATTATGAAGTACACGAAAGCCCTATAAAATAAGTCTAATTTAAAATTTCACGAGTATCCATCCATCTAGACCTTCCGTCCAAACGAATAGTCAAACCTTAAAGTACCACACACAGCCTCAGCCCACGATTCTAATTCCATTTTTCATCGCACAATAAAAGTATTGATTGATAGATGATTGATTGATTTTTTGATTGATTGATTCCTGCTTTATACTCCGTATATCAATCGTCACTGTTTCGTCAACAATAGCGTGAATTTACAAATTAAGGAGAATTTTATTTAACAAACAATGGCGTGTATTCCAGGCTTAAACCCTACCAAAACCCTAGGCATCATCTCACCTTCATCACCATCAGTGTCTTCAACCAACAACAGTTTACTTTTATGGAATTCAGCAAAAACTAGTTTCAAATTTGGCCAAATTAATAACCAGAAATTGACGAGGATTTGTTCTGTAATGGCAACCAATCAGCATCAGCAGCAGCAGCAAGATGAATTGAATATGAATATGAATCTGAATTTGAATGCATTAACAAATAGTGACCACAGAGACGAAGTTATTAATTCTGCAAAAGCTTCACTTTCGAATTGCCTTTCCGAAACGAATCTTCATCTTAGTATTCCTTCTCTCAAATCCAAAACAAGAGGAAAGGTAAACTAAAGACAACTGTGTATATATAGAATTAAGTGTCTGAAAATTATTTTGGGAAATTTGTATATGTAGTCATTAGTGTTTGTTAACAATGTCAACATGACATTTTTTTAGGTTAGGGATATTTACGATGGAGGAGATTATCTCGTATTAGTTACAACGGACCGACAAAGTGCTTTTGATAGGGTTCTTGCATCAATTCCGTTTAAAGGCCAGGTTGTTGTTCAGTGTGATTTGATTAGTTTGAGATTCGTGCTGCTGTCAGAAGGTGTACTGTAGTAGTAGTTGTTGTTGCTAACTTAATACATACTTTATAGGTTCTTAATGATACAAGTTTATGGTGGTTTAATCAAACTCAACATATTGCCTCAAATGCGATAATAGCAGTCCCTGATAAAAATGTTACTATTGCAAAGAAATGCTCTGTTTTTCCCGTCGAATTTGTTGGTAAGTGATGTCACATTGACATGTATAATGTTTTTTTTCCCTTCTTTTACCTATTCTTTTGATTTCTTTAATAATTAATAATTATTGTTTTGTTAAACCTGTTTAGTTAGAGGCTATGGGACTGGAAGTACTGATACATCGTTATGGACTGTTTACAAAAACGGAGTGCGGAATTACTGTGGCAATGCTCTTCCTGAAGGTTTGTAGTCGAGATCTGTGTGTTGTCTTCCATAAGAATCTTAAACTATTCTTTATTTTGTTTTCTCAATTTAGTGAGAAAAGTTTTGAACAATATGCAATAGGAATGTTGAAAAATGAGAGGCTACCTGCAAATATAATTACACCAACTACTAAAGCTGCAGACCATGATGTTCCTATTACTCCCGATGAGGTTTGTATAACGTTTTCTGCTTTCGTATTACTTAGAAAACAACACTGTGCTTACTTTAATGTTTTTTCAAAATAAAGCGGTTCATATTACCTAAAATGCATTATAATTGATACAACTTCTTCAAACGGTTCATTCTACCAGTTACATTATTTTCATAATAATGTAGGTTTTTCTTATTATATTTTAACACATTTCTACAGATAACTAAAATAATTGGTCAAAGTTATTTTGGGTCACGCCAACGTCTCAAACAATTCCAAAAGTTTCAACATTTTGACTTGTTGTATGATCTGCCAGATCGAGGCATATTTGCTAATTATAGTGTTAACGATTTAACTATATTGCTTACAAATGGAATTCTGTATATATCTTGCAGATTGTTAAACAAGGCTTGATGAGTCAAGCTGATTATGATGAAGCGAGTAGGAAAGCTTTAAGTTTGTTCGAGTATGGCCAGGTGGTTATTCTTTATTCCTTTCATTCAACTTAGAATTTTCATGCCTAAAGTCCCAGTGGTATATCTATATTATATAGTATGAGTTTTCTTTTTATTTTTCATTTGCAGCGTGTGGCATTACAGCATGGTTTGATATTAGTCGATACAAAGTATGAATTTGGAAAGGCCCCTGATGGTTCGGTGCTATTGATTGATGAGGTATCTGTCTTTATTTCTCTCTCTCTCTTGCTCTTATTTGCATTCACACATGTAAAGTAACGTGTCACATATGTATTGACTAATTCATATTAATAATAGAATTTGTGACAATTTATGCAGGTTCATACACCCGACTCAAGCAGATACTGGTTAGCCCATTCTTATGAGTCCCGGTTTCAGAATGGTCTTGAACCCGAAAATATTGATAAGGTTCAAGTTTTTTCTTTGAATACTTACTTCGACTTTCATGTTTCTTTGACCTCACAAGTCAACTATCTACCTCCTTGGTAGTTTATATCATGAAATAACAATGTTTTGACCGGATGAATGTTCAGTTAGGTTCTCAGTTTGAGATTTGGTCAATAATATGATCCAGATTCGTCTGATCTGGTTTAAACAAACTGAATTTTCTTATTTATGTTTTTAAATGACATTTTAGGTTTAAGTTTCTAAATTAAACAAACCCAAGTATGTCTTCACTTTAATATTAGTTGACGTTTGGTATGTGAAATCTTTTTAGGAGTTTTTGAGGTTGTGGTTTAAAGATCACTGCAATCCCTATGAAGATAAGGTAAATACGGCATACTTTGACAGCTTTTATTTTTTATTTTTTATTTTATTATTATTTTTTTATCGCTTGAAAGTTGTTACTTTATTAAATATTCCAAACTTTTTCCCGTTTAGGTTCTCCCCGATGCTCCAGAAGAGCTTGTTACGGAACTGGCTTGGCGGTATGCCTTCACTACATTATAAGTGATTTATGTTTTGAAACATCATACTTTGTCACAAAATTTAATCACAATACTCGTGGAATTGATTAAAAACATGCTAAAATCTCTTTTAAAAGTAGTTCCCTGTTAGATAGTGTGAGATTTTTACGTTTATGCTTGTTTGAAAGAATTTAGTAATGATCAGCTAAAAAAACTGTATTTTTGAATGGCAGATACATTTTCTTGTTCGAGACTATAACAAAATCAAGATTTCAGATACATGAGACCATGGTAAAATTCCCGAATCTCCGCATAGTTTGACGATAAGTGAACAATTGTATCCTAAATTGTTCCTTTGTGTGTGCAGGAACCTATACATGATAGAATTTGCCGCAATGTCTCAAAGGCATTGCTATCACTACAGAACTAGTTTTAATCCGAGCAGTTAATAATCAATGTTAAGTGTCAGGTGCTTTTTTCTGTTACAAAAGATCAAGCCTTAAGCTATAGGCACTTGTAAACAACCTTCAACTTAAAATGCAGTTTCCGTTACTGAATATGTTCTGATGACAATGGTTGATTGTTTTTACCATTTTTGTATTGGTAACAAGGTTTATATTTTGATAAAAGGTTTATTGTTTAATGCAGAACCTAAATTTCAATGCTTGACTGAACAAATAAATGGCCATTGGAATTGTCAAAGGGTTCGTTATACCATTTTTTTGGTGCCTTTTAATTTTTAATTTTTTTGACAATTTACTTTTTTTCTGTTGAGGACCTGTTGGTCATGGGCGGAGGGCTATTTGCTGTGCGTTGTAGGCCTCGTCTAATTAGTTTTAACTTCTTTTTTTTTTTTTTTTGAACAACGATTGGGATCACCCGAGGGGACTAAACCACCCGTTGCGATCATCTTCCGTTTCGACTATGCCGATGTAGCGATAATAACTCCGCCCCCATCGCTGCCCGGGAGGAAACCTTGAAACCGATCCAAGGGCACGGTCAAGAATTAAGTCAAAGTCGTGTTGGGCTGCGAGAAAAGGGAGGTCCTTCTTTTGTCCTGTATCTGTAGCCGCTTTTCCCGCACTCTCTTTTATCCCGCCGAAGGTCCCCTCCCTTTACCCCCAAACGATATGGAAAAGGTTCTACTAAATATCACCAAGCTCATTAAATACAACTCACATTCTCGTGTGTAATACTTGAACCCTTCTCGTTTTGGTGCTTTTAGATTTTTGTCGTTAGCGTTTGTTATGTTTTTTGCTACTTGTCTTTGTTAGGTTGGTTAGTCTTAGTTTCATTTGTTTCGAGTTCTGGTTTTGTATTGTTTCGTTTACGCTCTTTCATTCTTTTATATCAAAGTTACCTTTTTTATATTTTAATTTTTTTTTAAAAAAAGCAGTTGAACTTTTCTCCAGAATAATTCCCATTAATTATTGTCTTTTCTTCTTTTGATTTATAAATATATAATTATAATTATAATTATTATAATTATGTTTTGACAATTGGTTTTATAGGGATTTCTCTACAATCATGCCTATTGATGTTATCTTTTTTGGAGCCTCAAGATATAATTAACCTTTTCTTTTTGTGACAATTGTTTTTTGTTTTTTTTTTTCTTTTCTTTTATACACTCACTACCATAAACTAATCCACAAATAGTATATAACTAGTAGATGGGTAAAACAGATCCTAAGGGAGAACCCAATATGTATATATCGCGGTGCGTCGAGTTCTTGAGTCAGAGATAGTTTGCGTTTTCTATTACTTTGTGTTTTAATTTTGAGGATAAGGTTTGCTACTGGCATATTTACATTACAAAAGCTTAATCATGTTATGGTTATTGGTTACATTATATAGGTAGTGTTTATAGACAATGATACAAAACGTGTGTTGTTTTCCTCTTGCCTTTCAAAATATATAGTTGCTGATTTTGTTCATGATGTAAAAAGTTGATGAAGTAAATTACCCGCACTTTGTTATGTGTTAGTGGCAAATTATCATTATCATTTTACTCTTAAATTAGTGCTAATTACAACTATTCAACTTTGGACAGTCACTTATGGAAAATAGTAGGTATATAGTATTAATATATTAATATTAATTAGTATTAATACTCCGTATATGTTTACAGTAATTAATATTCCATCCGTCCCAATTTAATAGTCCACAGACAAAAAACACACAGTTTTAGAAAAAGTGACTGATACATGTACTTTCTTGTCTACTTTTCAGTTTTACCCCTTACTTTTTACCTACATTTTTGTTTTACTTAAGAAAGTAATGGTATAAAGGTACTTAAATAAAAAGGAAACATGGACTATCTAATTGAGACGGAATGAGTACGTGTTTAGAATGCTAAAATCAAAGGCAAAATGAGTTCTTAAATATCTTTTTAGATTTCTTAGAAGTTCCTATCGATTATCCGTGAGACCCATGTAAGCCCACCATTTTATACTACCATTCATTTGATTTAAGTTGAAGCCCATGGTTTTTAAATGTTGACTTTGACTGCTTACAAAATACGTAAAACCTCTAATATCGTAGATCTACTTTTATCCCCCAATTTCAGCCTCTCTCTCCTCTGTTTGGGGGTTCTCTTACGTTATCTTTCACCCTAACCTTAATTTATTAATTCATGGAGTTCGGCATCTGCATAAAACATGAGTGGAAGGCTTCAAGATTTAATGGAAACGGCGGATTAAATGGAAAATCTATATGTCCTCGGTTGGTGCGCTGACATCTTCCTCCTGGTTTGTAGCTAATTTGAGAGGATGACAGTTATCAAAAGAAGAAATTGGGGAATAAAATTTTGTAAACCGCCGGTACCTTTTCTTTTTTCGATCAAACCGCCGCATGTCATTCGCACTTCCACGCCCACGGTCAGATCTGTTATTATGCTTATATGTTTGAAAAATATTTTTTTTATAAATGTAGTTGAAAAGGGATGGATGGTGATGGTTCTTGGATGTGAAATTAAAACATAGATATGAATTATTGTGTTTAAGATGTAATTTAAAATATTACAGATTTATAGATTGAAAGATGTTTCTATATTTTTGTTATATTCATTTATAATTTTTTATTATAAATTTTTAACATAGGATTTTTTGTATCTTTTAGTTCCGTTTTTTTTTTTTTTGATAAAATTTGTTTTTATTTTATATCTGATGTCACCATCCTTCTTTTTTTTTTTTTACTGTTTTAACGGCGCATATTTTTCTTCAGATTTGGGCGGTGGTGGCAGTTACCGAGGGTTGTTGCCGGAAGTCGCAGGCGTTGATGGCGGAGATTATTGATAGAAGTTTGTTTTTTTTTGTGTTCAATTTAGTAAGTTGTTAATTTTTGGTGTATGATTTTTTTTTTTTGGGTGTAAAAAGACTAAAATACCCCGGGATACTGTTATAACTGTAGCAACTGTAGGGAAGGTGATGATGTGGTGGAATATGATTGGTTGGCGTTGTCCATAATTAGTATATATATAAATTTCACGAATATATATAATTGTGTCATTCGGAAGAAAACATGCTTCATTTTGTTTGACAAAAATTATATTGAAACCATTTACTCAATATGTAAAAATAAAATCATGTGAAACAAACCTTACTTGGTTACTATTTTAAAGAGATTAAAAAGGCTTTGTTGTACTTGTATAACCCAAGAACTAATGATAAATGGAAGTGTAACTGTTTTATTTGACCAGGTTTCGAATTATTTAACAGCTTAAAGCCATGGGGAATCATAGATAGGTGTAGCCACAGTTTTAAGTTGAAGATAATGTTCAAGTGCCTCTAATCCTTGTTCTCTTCCAAACCCACTCATTTTATATCCTCCATGAGGTGCGTCTCGATCAAGTGCTAGATAACAGTTAATCCACACCGCACCTGCTTTAATTGATCTTGAAACTGTGTTTGCAATGTCAATATTTTTTGTCATTATCCCTGATGCGAGCCCGTATTTTGTGGCATTTGCTCTCTTGATCACTTCTTCAACGGTCCTGTTAAAAGATCATGATCCAAATGCGTACAACATCGTTAATCTAGTCATGCATTCAGTGACGAAAGATACTAAGGGTAGAGACGGATGTACGCCCTAAAATTTAAGTATTTAACGTGTATATAACAAATTCGGAGAAATGAGAAAAATAATTTGAATAGATAAAATGGTTTTGCCCTCTTTAAGTTGAGCACTTCAGTCTTCAAGTGTATACTTTATATTTCTGATTTTTTACCACTTCAAGGTCCTTCATTTATTGATAAAGGTACCTTTTATATAAACATTATTTGTTATTTTTGCCAAAAAATATAATAATAGTAAATATTCAAGATCGGTTCGCAGCATGCATTACTAATTAAGGTCAAGCTCGGCTAGTAAAACTTTTTTATGAGACTGGCTCCCGCGATCTACACTCTAGCCGGCCATTAATGGTAAGTTGACCATTATAATGTGCACATATAACATTTTTTTTAATAGAAAATGACAATTAAGCTCAAGCACATACTTGAATTTGAAGACAGAGATTACAGGGCCGAATATTTCCTCATTGGCTATGGACATATCATCCTGTAAAATGAACAAGTTAATCTAAGTTGTATTAACAATCACAAACTTACAGATTATATTTAGAAAAAGGATATTTGTAAGATAATAAGGATATGAGTCAATACAGTAACGTTTGTGAATAAAGTTGGCTCGATATAGTATCCTTTCTCTCCAAACGGCTTACCGCCTGTTACCAAAGTTGCACCTTCCTTTTTGCCATTTTCAATGCAAGAAAGTACCTTTTCGTATTGCTGTTTATTGTTCTGTACAACATAAAATGGATTAATATTTGTGAATTCGATAAGATATGAAAATTTGTAAGCTTTGAAAAAGTAACTCTGATTATATATACCTGAGGTCCATGACGAGTGGCGAGATCAAATGGGTCTCCAATGGGCCAAGCTTTCACCATCCCTTCTAGTTTCTTGACGAAAACATCATGCACCCCTTCCTGAACGAAAACACGACACCCTGCTACACACATCTCACCCTGTACATGGAATTGAAGAATCGGAATACATTATTAAATAAAGTTCACAACTTTGAACTATTTAATTGATCATTTTAAATCATCTTTTACTAATAAGACCATCCATATCGTAGCCTCTGGGAGAGGGGGTCAGCCAGAGTGAACAAAACTAACGCTCGTTTACTACACTAACGGAGCGAAGGACTGACGCTGTAAAAGTGTTAGTCGGATTTTTGACGGAAATATTTTGGGCGTTTGATTTTTTTCTAACCAATCAGAACCTATATATATATATATATATATATATATATATATATATATATATATATATATATATATATATATATATATATATATATATATATATATATTATTAATTTATTTTTTCCCACCAAACTTTAATCATATTTTACCACATCATTCAATACTTTTTGACTCAAATTTAACACTAACCACTACTTACCTTCAAAATTTGACATTGCCACGTCACAGTAAAAAAACTACTTTTTCTATAAAAAATGCAAAATCTTACTCCACGTCAACAGTCACGGTTGCGGGTGGTCTAACAAGTCAAATGATGATAAGTTATAAATGAAAAATAGCTTAAAAATACATCTCTAACGCGTAAACTGATTTTGTGACACAAATTTGACGTGTTACCTAATCCATCAGCGCCTACACTTTTAAGACCACTCTAGAATACTACTAACTTCTTGTTGGTATGTATAAACTTGACCTAAATAAGTTATTGATCATACTTTGTTATTTAAATTTCCGATAACAGCAAGCTCTGCGGCTTTGTCAAGATCTGCATCATCAAAAACAATGAAAGGTGACTTTCCTCCTAGTTCGAGTGACACGGGTTTCAAATTGCTTTCTGCTGCAGCTTTCATTACCGCACGACCCACTTCTGTTGATCCCGTAAATGTGACCTGGCCGGGTTGATCAAACATAACAACCGGGTTGATCAAACATTGTTATGCATCAAGTATCATTTATGTATTATAAACTATCAATGTTATTATGTATATGCTTTCTTCGACTTAGAAAAAAAAAAAAATAATCACCGCATCAATGTCCATATGAGAGCTAATTGCAGCACCAGCAGTCTCTCCAAACCCGTTAACGACGTTAATCACCCCATCAGGAACACCAGCCTAAACATTAACTAATAAGTAACTCGTAACTAGTTGAAATAAGAACAAGTTGTTTTGTAACGTAAAACAATAACACAAATAATTTACGGTAAATAAGTGTCCATTATTGACTTTGAAAGTCTTTTTTTTTTTTATCAATTTTGATGGTAAAGTTTTTTGTTTGTGTTATATAATACTTGATTAAAGTGATATTGATAAAAACACAAATAAAACCCAATCCATTAATATATTTTTTGTCATGTATTATACAACACAAAAATATTTAAAGTAAAGTTGAAAAAAAAGAGTTTGAAAATAGTCAACACTTATAACGGGACGAAGAGAGTAATACATATGTAGCTTGCAACGTACATTTAAGTTTAGAATAATACCAGTTTTGATAAGTGAGCGAGAAAAAGAGCCGTCAGAGGTGTATGTTCAGCTGGTTTGATCACCATAGTGCAGCCTGCGGCTAAAGATGGTGCAACCTTGGTGGCAAATGTGTAGGCAGGAACATTCCATGGAATGATATGTCCAACGACCCCAATGGGCTCACGTAATGTGTATGCTTGAATATTACGAGACATCTTTAAAGTAGCTCCGCGGATTTTGTCTGATGCACCAGCAAAATAACGAAATGTTTCTGAACAAATTGGTACTTCAAAGTACTTCGATGCGCCAAACAGTTTTCCACCATCCATTACTTCCAACGTCGCTATTTTATCTGCATTCTCGTCAATCAAATCCGCAAATCTTAACATAATATTTCGTCGTGCCTGAAATATTGTGAAATTTTAATGAATCAGAACATTTTGCACCATAAGATATATGAACTTCATGAGTCTGGATGATTTAGTGGCAGATCTAAGAATCGTAGTCACGGCCGCAGTGGCAGAACCAGAAAATATTTTCACCGTGGGCGAATATTTTTTTAAAAGCATATCAACTTTTTTGGGGCAAAATACAGAAGCTTTTGGGTAAAATACGGAGACTTTTGGGAAAAATACAGAAGCTTTTGGGGCAAAATATGGAGACTTCTGAGCAAAAAAAAAAAAAAATCCACTGGGGACAAAATGAAAAAATCCAAAATTTTTGTATTAAAAATTACAAATCCACTAGGGGCGGGTGCCACCCCCTACCCCTTAGTAGTTTCGACTGTGGTCACGGGTGTCACTAGTTAAAAGCTCAAATAATTTACACTATCCAACTGTGTCACTTAAAAAAATTTACATTATCCAATGATATCACTAGTTAAAAGTCCAAAAAAATTTCAACTAGATGACGTATTTCACTGGTAGCCCGTGCTACCAGTGCTAAAAAAACTAAATCCGCCCGTGATTTCTAGCTTACAATTTTTCAACTTTTGAATAATATTTAGAAAATTACTTCGCCAGACAATCGAGGCCATGGTCCATTGTCGAAAGCTTCACGGGCAGCCTTAACAGCTAGATCAACGTCTTCTTTTCTCCCTTCGGCCACCTTTGCTATCACCTCCTCGGTTGTCGGGTTTATCGTCTCAAATGTATTTCCTACATATTTTGAAGTTCAAACACAATTGTACCAAGTTAATCAACTAGACAATAGGTATACGTATTTATCATTATTTCATTATTATCAGTATCGAATAATATAGAGAAATATTTGTATATTTGTAGAGTGAAAAGAAGACCTGAAATGGAATCAACAAAGTCTCCATTGATAAAGAGTTTAGTGAACTTGATCTCATGGGTTTTTGGAGACTTGGAACTTCCATTGGCTACTACTGAACTCATGTTTCAGGTGAAATTTGAAAGTAAGTGAATACTAATTTTGATAAGTTTTTATTTTAAACAATATAATATAGCTAGGCGATTTTATAGGCAATTATTTGCATGCCAACATGGGAAAATTTGGTTTCGTATTCGGACATGGTTTTATGGAAAACATAAAGAGACAGGAGAGAGAATAAATATAGTTTCCGTTTCAACAAACTGTATTTACAGTTTCGATTATAATAAAAAAATATCGATCCATTTACATTTGTAATTTTTTTTATTTTTTTTTATTTTTTTTTATTTTTATAAACAAGATTATAAATAAATAAAGGTAAGCAGAGGCGAAGCCAGGATTTCATGATAGGGAATGCTTACGCGATAAATTGTTTTTTAATATAATCTCTATCAATAATAAACATCATATGTACGTAATCAACGATACGGTAACAAATCCATCCAGATATAATAACAATATATCATTACAAAAGAATAAAACGACGACCATTTCTAAATAAAAGAACAAGTATTTTTAAAAAAAAATCATAAAAAAAAGATTAAAATCTATCACGCGTCGATTGGTTGTCTCATTAAGTAACCTATAAAATAATTATAATAATTTTATAAGTTAAAATGTATAAACATACTCTAAAAAGTTATTTGTTTAAAATTGTATCTTTGGCATTTGAAGTCACAAGTCGCAAACCGTAAACACTTAAAACGCATACCATACATCGTTGGAAAGGAAATTTGACGAGGAACACAACTAAACACATTTTATCAATCAAAATTATAATTTGCAATAATCGAATTTCCAAATTGAATGATCAATAAATGCCCACCATTAATACTTCAAATTCATAAATGCACATTTATGATTCGGGAATTAAATGCACACATATGATACGCCGTTTCATAGGTAATTACGCATACAATACAACTAAACACTTACAAACCACATTGCAAAGCATTCAATGCATCAAACGTTCATTTTACTTCTATAAAACCCTAACTCAAAATCACAAATTTAACAATTATGTTTATGAAGCTATTCCATGTCAACCTACATACCAAATTGAAGCTAGTGATGCTAGTAACACATTTAATATATGCACTTTTAACATTTAACAACATTTAAGCAACCAAATCTCAAGATCAAACACACCCATTTTCAAGTTCAAGTTAGTTACTCAAAATAACGAGATCGAACATATAAATCATATATTCATGTTAGACTTGAGCCATAGACACTAATTAACACTTTTATAAGTTAAAAACATCAAGAACAAAGAATCAAGTGTTTTTAGGAAGTTACCCAAACTTGATAAAATCAGTATGGAATTGAAGAGGAAGATGCAAGGATTCCAAATATGTAATTTGTTTTGATGTTTGATTGCTAGATTAGAAATGGATGATGAATCTTTGAATTGGTGTTTGAGAGAAAAAGTTGAAGTATTGAAAGAGAGGAGGACCGGCAAGTGTAACTAATGATAATCGAATTGAGAATTTTTGTTCAAACTCGTATGTAGAATGTTTGTTTTCGTACTTGTGTTCACTTTGTAAAACGGAACGTTTATGTTTTCTCATCCCAAATGTAAGTTTAAAAGAGTAAAAGTGGGACTATGATCTCACCTTGAGTGCACGAGTAATAAAGTACTTCACAAGTAAACGTGTGTAAGGACGGATGCTAGTCTTGACCTAAACAAGTAGGTTGTATCAATAACGGTGAACACTGTTGGTCAAAGTTGTTCAATTAGTCCTATGACTCGTTACGACTCGATTATATAGCATGTGAATCAAATTGTCAAGTTTCATGCAAGATATAAGTATAAAATCATGTTAGAACGATTGCATAAGTGTTTGGTTAAGTTTGAATAAAAGTCAACTTTTGTCAAGTCAAAGTCAACGAAAAAGTCAACACGTTCGGGTCGGGTCCCGAACTATTTTTCTGAGGTTTTTAATCATATATAAGCATGTTGGCCAAGTTTCATGTTAATCGGAGGTGCGTAGCATAGTTAGAATTAAACGAAAAATTGTAAAGTTGATCAGTCCCTGACCACGCCTAATGTCGCGCCGCGACCAAGGAGTGCTGCGCCGCAGCAATCAACGTGAACTGGTGCCTGGTCAGTTTCAATTGTTCAAGTCTCAACCAAACTTCAATTAAGCACAAGTCGCAAACCGTAAATACTTAAAACGCATACCATACATCGTTGGAAACGAAATTTGACGAGGAACACAACTAAACACATTTTATCAATCAAAATTATCATTTGCAATAATCGAATTTTGTCACACCCCCAAAATGGACCAGGGGTAATTGTGACCAATCATATCATAACACAGTTGTATAAGCGAGAACGACTCTAAATGAGACGTTTTATTTATTAAATAAACAGCGGAAGCATTATTCAAAGTTTTACATCATAAGAGTACAGTAAATGGAAAATGTCTTAAACAAAATGATAAATATGAATGATGGACTCCATGCAAGCAGCAAAGCATACATCAATCATCTAGTAGCAAGTAGCAGCTAGCTCAATCATCACCTGAGACAAAACACGCTTAAAGTGTCAACCAAAAAAGTTGAGTGAAATTCATAGGTTTATAAATAATATCCAAAGTTTTAGACCACAAGATTTAGTTTAAAGTTGATTGATATAGAAATATCAATCTAAAAGTGTTGCTGCATTTTGTAATATCGCTACTAAACAAGTTTACCCTATGACACATTGTACTATCAGTGTCGTGGAATCATTATTATGTAACCAAAGACCAACGGTCGAATGGTTAGAGACGTTACTCTCAATAGGCCTACTCACAATAATTAAGTTTGCATTTAAACGTAGCAATTAACGATATTACGGTAGGGATTTAGCATGAATCAAAGCATGACAGCATAGTTAACAATTTAGTACTTGTGTCTAAGCGTAAAACAGTTATAAAGCAAGCATGTGTCTCACCCCAAAAGTTATAAAACAGTTATGAAACAGTAAAAAGTGGGGCTATGAAGTTCACCTTAGTAGCACACGAAAGAATTGAACGGAAGGACGTGACCGAGATCTCAACCTAGAGATAGAACGTATGATCAGACATTGCCTAACAGACAATAGTATATAGTACTATATTGATAGTAATGGTTCACTAAAGAATTTCCATTTTCGAAAGGTTACTATTTATGGAAAGTTTCCACTTATAGTAATTTTCCAATTTTAGAAAGTTCGGGTTAATCTTTAGCAAGACGTTGTATAACTTTACTCAAACTTCGTTGCTATCAAATAAGTCAGGAATGACCAGATATAACCGGGGGCCCAGGACTCTTGACCAGAATCTAAGTCATGGCATTCGAGATCCACAAGCTTACCCATAAATGGCAACCTAGACATCATTCACTTACGACCGTGAGTAGCGATGAAGTTCACATGAATTATACATTATCTTTGATTAACCTTCACTTTAGGTGTATACACACAACGAATTATTAATGTACTTAATAATTATATATGTGATAATATAACCTAAGTTTTATTTAATATTTAGTTATTATACCTTAGTATGTCTTATATATATTAAATATAATTATCTTTAAATAAATACCTAAATTACTTCAAAAATAATAGTGTTTTATTAATCGAACATTATTCAAAAATGTCTAAATAATAAATTAAATATCTAAAAATTACATACATAATTTTTATAGTCTTAGTTAATCATATAGATTAGTAGAAAAATTTAAGAAAACGTTTTTATTATATTTTTGTATTTATTTTTGTTTTTACCCTTAATGTATTCACAAAACAATTTTAATTCTACATAATTACTAAATAAACCAAATAATTATTTTTATAATTTTTATAAGTTTTTATCAGTCTAATAACCTGTAGAAAAATATTTTAAAAAATATTTTTTTATTTTTTTATATTTATTCTTAATTTACCTTCGAATTACATAATAATAGAGTTTAATTATATAATAAATACCAATTCGACCCAAGTAATTATTTTTATAATTTTTTTCAGATCTATATAAGTGTTAAAAACTCAGAAAAAAATTATATATATTTTATTTTTGGTTAAAAGTATTTATTACGAATTTTACATTATTTTTACGTTTAAACACTACATAATTCGTATTTAATTATAAATAATATTCCATAAATTATCAAAATTATTTTTATGCATCATAACACTTATAATACTAATTATAACATATAAACATAATTAATTTCGAATTTTACAAAGAATATACAATAAATATAAATATAAATGACAATATTGAAAAAATTTTAATAAAAATAGAAAGTACCTCAAATTTTCTTCAAGGTTTTGAGAGAATAACTTAAGTTTTTGTGTTTGGCAAGAAAAAATGAATGAGGAGCCATGTATTTATAGCTAAAAAATGGTTGGTGAAAAGAAAAAAAAATAATAAAATAAAGGTGCCAATTTTGACAAAATAATAAAAACATGTTAAAAATGTTTTTAATAAGTTTTTGTTTTTGAAAATATTTAGTCAAAATTCATGGGCTCATTATTGAATTTATTAAAAAAAATATTATTTCTTTTTATTTTTATTTTTTTTATAAGCTAAAAATATATATAATGATTAAAATAACTTATCATTTAATTAATAATTATGTTACATATAGTTTTAAATATAATACGCATTAATATTAACTAAAGTTATTTTATATAATTAGTGTAAACTTTAGTTAACAGAACGTGTCAACTAAAAATAAATATTTGATCAACGTCGAATTTAATTATATATTACGTATGGATAACAACCCTATAGTCAAATTAGTCAATTCAGGTATGGAAATATGAGGGTTGTTATAGTACCTACCCGTTAAAAGAAATTTCATCCCGAAATTTAGTTGTTGCCATTAATCGGTGTTGTTCGTACATAGACGAGGATATTTACGTTTTATTTGGTTTTCACGTTCCCAGGTATGCTCGGGGCCTTGCGTGAATTCCAACGGATAGAATATTGTTCTGTTTCAAGAATTAAAATCATACATACCATAATTTCTACAAGTTCTTCTACGAAGTGCATTTTATTATTAATGCGGAGATCATTCAAAATGATGATGTTGTACAAGTCATTTCAGTAAAATGGATATATAAAATGTGTTATGAATAATATCGAGCTCATTTAAACCTTGAGCGTTTATGCCACAATGTTAGGGTAGACAAAATAGAGAGTAGTTCATGAAAATTATAGTCATGAAGTTTGATAGAGATCATCATTGTTTACAACAAGAATATTGTAATGATGAATATAAGTTGAAGAATAAAGTTTTATCACTATTGAATAATATGGATAGAACGATTCGATTATAGAAAGAGTATAAACGAAGCTATCGTAAAAGAGTGAATGAGTAAATTAAATGTTCGCCTTAACTTTTGACGTAGTCACGATTGATTTCCGGAATTCAAGGGATTAAAGGAAATCTTCGTAATCTATAAGATTTGATTATCCGGTATTTACGGAATTTTGGGATTTCTTTGATTAAATGCGATGAATTGCCTCGATTGCTGTGTTTGGAAATTTTGCTATAAATTAGCTTCTTCCGTTTCATTATCTTCATCACTTCTATACTTTCTTCCTAGATTCATACTTCCAAAAGATTTGTTAATATGCTCAATCCCGTATTGATATTTGTTATTATATTGACCATATATGCAGTCATGCTTCTTTTTATTTTACCACCAGAGGAATCTGTTTACTTCTACTATGCTCTTGGGGTTATAGTGTTTTTAATTCTCTCGTGTCTTTATGTTGCTATACGCATTGATATACACGATTTGTAATTTTCGTGTTATTATCGGGCTTTGTATTTTCCCTTATATGTCGGAGCTCTTTAACTTTTTATTTTGCTCTCGACTCTAAGTTAAGTGAGTAATGGTCCAGAATTTGTAGGTATGAAGTTTCGAATGAACCTAATGTTCTAAGCGTAATATCACGATTTGATTTGGTAAATTACCAGAATTACCGAGGATAGAACTATCAAGAATATATGTTCTTGATATGTTCAGAGATTAAGTAGAATGTAAGAGTCGTGTAACATGGCAAATAATGATTATAAAGTCTATGAATCATCATCTTCCATTAAAAATTTAGCATGACTTACTGTAATATAATCACGTTGGCCTGACGTCATTATATTATACTAACTCATGCTTCAATTTCCAACATTTCTTCAAAACATTTATAATTTAAACTTGAATTTTACTGAATATAGAAACTAAAATAGTTTCCTTTATAAAGATATCGCAAAGAGATACTTAATTGTGGACAAGAATCGTTATGAAAATATCTTCAGAAATATAGAGGATATTTATAACGACATTTTGGAATTTCTAAGTTCGAAGGTTGATGAAGAAAAATTTTCCCAGCTTTTAACATAACTTCGGAGCAAGATATTCTCTAAAGATTTCATCGGATCCAGAATTACCTGGATTCTTTGAATATAGGGTTTGGTCCTTGTATTTGTCCTTGGTCTCCTCCATGGTTAGCTCAATCCGTTTTTCAGTTCCAAATTTTCTTTTGAGCTTTTCCAACGTACCATTCTTTATTATCAAACTTTTGGCCATTGAGACCATCTACAATTTTGCTGTTTCCTCTGCATTTAATACAGCCATATTTGATTCATCGGTTATCAATCCGAGATGGTTTCAAGAAATTTCATTTTTAGATGATTAAACGCTGATTGTAATCGTCAACGGTTCTAATGGTTGATGAATAGGCGTTGTTGATTTCAAAAGTAATGAACGATAATTTCGGTGGTTTGATGTGATAATTCATCATAGAATACGAATGAATATAATTCATGAATGTAGTTTTTTTTAGGAAGATTACACTTTCTAAAGCTTTACTTGGATTCCGATATGTCCAAATCAGAATAGGTAATTAAATTTGTATGAAAATGGTTGTTCTTTAGTGAACGGATACATATGTGGATGTAAGTAGTATAGATACTAATTATTGAATCAGAATTTAAAGAATGTACAATGTAAGATATTGATGTGAGATATAAATATTTCTCGGGTTTTACCTACCCGTTAAAATATTTTCACAATTAACAGTTTGTACAAAAGGATTTTTAATTACAATCTTTATGAAGATATACGTTCATATATGTATTCTTCACGTATAATATAGATTTAATGAGTTAATATACTATTAAAATCATTTGATTTGCGGTTGAAGCGAGAATAAATAATCATCAAAACTTGAGAGATTACATAATCATCGCAGAATCTTTCTTTAATGAAGTTATGAATCAATACTCCATCGTTCATTGTTATTGATATACCTCGGTATATGATGTTGATGCTCGTGGAATTCTTGTGAAATTCACAAGGCACGAATGATGTTTTCTAAAGAGTTTTGAGTGCATCGAAAATGAAAGTGTAAAACCAAACATGTATTTGAATAATACACTTAGTTTATTATGAAATGGAGTTTATTGTGATGAAGCAGTGATTAACGAGGAATGTATATCATAGCATATTAGTGATATGAATTAACCAAGTAGTACATACTATTTAAGATTCACACGTAATAGCTTAATACGAAAAGATTTATTATTGTTCCAAACCATATATATAAATATATATATAAAGTATACATATATAATTTTCAGGAAGAATGAGTCAATACATCTTAACTCATTATTACTAATATTCCTTGGTATCTATGGGGCGTATGATGTTGATATCCGAGGTACAGATTATGGTGTTTATTATTGGTGAAGCTGATGTTGTTGGTGGTGATGCTGTTGGTACTGGTGGTGATGCTGGTTATGCTGCTGGTGCTGCTACTGGTGCTCTTAGGTTTCGCACCATATTCTCCAGAGCCACCACTCGAGCGCGAAGCTCATTGACTTCTTCTATTATTCCGGGGTGATTGGCGGTTCGGACAAGTGGATGAATAAGATCTAGAATTTTAGATATTATATATTCGTGACTGGATACCCTGGAAATGAGGGTGAAAATAGTGTTCCGAACGGGTTCGCCGATAAGTGCTTCAGGTTCTTCACCAAGAGGTGAATTCGGTTGGTGGGAGGGATTACCTTCTTCTTGTCTCCATTGATTAAGTTTACTACGAACCCATCCCCAATTCATCCAAAATAGATGATGACTAATTGGTTGGTTCATTCCGGTTACGCTGCCATTGTAGCTCGAGGATTTCGAGGAATCATGTGAGAAATCCATATTATCTGATCGGAATAAGGGTTTTTGTTATGAGATGAGTGTTGAATATTGAATGATATATTTGTCTTCTTGATATACGTATATATAGCAAAAAGATTTCCGTAATTTAAGGAAGAAATTTAGAAAAAGTGTTAGACAAAGTTTATTAAGATAGATATGATAAGATATAATAAGATATGATGTGTCTATAATCCAATAATAGCAGTATGACGTGTCGAGATCATAAAATGATAAGTATGTAATCTGATAATCTTTCGATTAAAGACTTTCAATTCGTAATGGCCTATTCAGGTCTAGGGGCTTGAGCTATAGGATCCTTTAAATCGGTAATCCAAACCCTTCCATTCTAGAGTTTCGTAGACGCCATCGGTCAAGAAAATTCAATAACGAGAAATAAAAGGTATAAAAGTAATGAATATGAGTAGTGATGACATTATAATGTCTTTGAGATTCTCGATAACTCAATGACATTTTTCGGTTCGTAAACTGATGCATAAAGGCATAAAGCATATAGGTACGTGATATAACAGGGAGTTATATACGTTTGAGTATGAATAGTAACAAATATAGGAGTTTCAAAAATTCATGGATAATATTTCATGTAATACATATGTAATACACAAAACCATGATAAATGATATAGGAATGTCGAGAACGGTGTCGCATTTAAATGTGGTGGCGGAATTGAATAGTACTTAGGAGAATGGGCAGAGTTCTTAGATTGGCTCGGCATTCTAAGATAAGTAAAGTTTCTAAAGTATAGTGTAGCATTTAACAGTTAAAGGCAATAATTAAAGGCACTATAGTCAAAGAAAGTTGTAGTCCTACATTGCTAAGGTAACTAATTGTATAAGGCACACATAAGATGCAATCCTGGTTCTCTACAACAACCTGCTCTGATACCAATCTGTCAAACCCCCAAAATGGACCAGGGGTAATTGTGACCAATCATATCATAACACAGTTGTATAAGCGAGAACGACTCTAAATGAGACGTTTTATTTATTAAATAAACAGCGGAAGCATTATTCAAAGTTTTACATCATAAGAGTACAGTAAATGGAAAATGTCTTAAACAAAATGATAAATATGAATGATGGACTCCATGCAAGCAGCAAAGCATACATCAATCATCTAGTAGCAAGTAGCAGCTAGCTCAATCATCACCTGAGACAAAACACGCTTAAAGTGTCAACCAAAAAAGTTGAGTGAAATTCATAGGTTTATAAATAATATCCAAAGTTTTAGACCACAAGATTTAGTTTAAAGTTGATTGATATAGAAATATCAATCTAAAAGTGTTGCTGCATTTTGTAATATCGCTACTAAACAAGTTTGCCCTATGACACATTGTACTGTCAGTGTCGTGGAATCATTATTATGTAACCAAAGACCAACGGTCGAATGGTTAGAGACGTTACTCTCAATAGGCCTACTCACAATAATTAAGTTTGCATTTAAACGTAGCAATTAACGATATTACGGTAGGGATTTAGCATGAATCAAAGCATGACAGCATAGTTAACAATTTAGTACTTGTGTCTAAGCGTAAAACAGTTATAAAGCAAGCATGTGTCTCACCCCAAAAGTTATAAAATAGTTATGAAATAGTAAAAAGTGGGGCTATGAAGTTCACCTTAGTAGCACACGAAAGAATTGAACGGAAGGACTTGACCGAGATCTCAACCTAGAGATAGAACGTATGATCAGATATTGCCTAACAGACAATAGTATATAGTACTATATTGATAGTAATGGTTCACTAAAGAATTTCCATTTTCGAAAGGTTACTATTTATGGAAAGTTTCCACTTATAGTAATTTTCCAATTTTAGAAAGTTCGGGTTAATCTTTAGCAAGACGTTGTATAACTTTACTCAAACTTCGTTGCTATCAAATAAGTCAGGAATGACCAGATATAACCGGGGGCCCAGGACTCTTGACCAGAATCTAAGTCATGGCATTCGAGATCCACAAGCTTACCCATAAATGGCAACCTAGACATCATTCACTTACGACCGTGAGTAGCGATGAAGTTCACATGAATTATACATTATCTTTGATTAACCTTCACTTTAGGTGTATACACACAACGAATTATTAATGTACTTAATAATTATATATGTGATAATATAACCTAAGTTTTATTTAATATTTAGTTATTATACCTTAGTATGTCTTATATATATTAAATATAATTATCTTTAAATAAATACCTAAATTACTTCAAAAATAATAGTGTTTTATTAATCGAACATTATTCAAAAATGTCTAAATAATAAATTAAATATCTAAAAATTACATACATAATTTTTATAGTCTTAGTTAATCATATAGATTAGTAGAAAAATTTAAGAAAACGTTTTTATTATATTTTTGTATTTATTTTTGTTTTTACCCTTAATGTATTCACAAAACAATTTTAATTCTACATAATTACTAAATAAACCAAATAATTATTTTTATAATTTTTATAAGTTTTTATCAGTCTAATAACCAGTGGAAAAATATTTAAAAAAATATTTTTTTATTATTTTATATTTATTCTTAATTTACCTTCGAATTACATAATAATAGAGTTTAATTATATAATAAATACCAATTCGACCCAGGTAATTATTTTTATAATTTTTTTCAGATCTATATAAGTTTTAAAAACTCAGAAAAAAATTATATATATTTTATTTTTGGTTAAAAGTATTTATTACGAATTTTACATTATTTTTACGTTTAAACACTACATAATTCGTATTTAATTATAAATAATATTTCATAAATTATCAAAATTATTTTTATGCATCATAACACTTATAATACTAATTATAACATATAAACATAATTAATTTCGAATTTTACAAAGAATATACAATAAATATAAATATAAATGACAATATTGAAAAAAAATTAATAAAAATAGAAAGTACCTCAAATTTTCTTTAAGGTTTTGAGAGAATAACTTAAGTTTTTGTGTTTGGCAAGAAAAAAATGAATGAGGAGCCATGTATTTATAGGTAAAAAATGGTTGGTGAAAAGAAAAAAAAATAATAAAATAAAGGTGCCAATTTTGACAAAATAATAAAAACATGTTAAAAATGTTTTTAATAAGTTTTTGTTTTTGAAAATATTTAGTCAAAATTCATGGGCTAATTATTTAATTTATTAAAAAAAATTTTATTTCTTTTTATTTTTATTTTTTTTATAAGCTAAAAATATATATAATGATTAAAATAACTTATCATTTAATTAATAATTATGTTTCATATAGTTTTAAATATAATACGCATTAATATTAACTAAAGTTATTTTATATAATTAGTGTAAACTTTAGTTAACAGAACGTGTCAACTAAAAATAAATATTTGATCAACGTCGAATTTAATTATATATTACGTATGGATAACAACCCTATAGTCAAATTAGTCAATTCAGGTATGGAAATATGAGGGTTGTTATAAATTTCCAAATTGAATGATCAATAAATGCCTATCATTAATGCTTCAAATTCATAAATGCACATTTATGATTCAGGAATTAAATGCACACATATGATACGCCGTTTCGTAGGTAATTACGCATACAATACAACTAAACACTTACAAACCACATTGCAAAGCATTCAATGCATCAAAAGTTCATTTTACTTCTATCAAACCCTAACTCAAAATCACAAATTTAACAATTATGTTTATGAAGCTATTCCATGTCAACCTACATACCAAATTGAAGCTAGTGATGCTAGTAACACATTTAATACATGCACTTTTAATATCTAACAACATTTAAGCAACCAAATCTCAAGATCAAACACACCCATTTTCAAGTTCAAGTTAGTTACTCAAAATAATGAGATCGAACATATAAATCATATATTCATGTTAGACTTGAGCCATTAATTAACACTGTTATAAGTTAAAAACATCAAGAACAAAGAATCAAGTGTTTTTAGAAAGTTACCCAAACTTGATGAAATCGGTATGGAATTGAAGAGGAAGATGCAAGGATTCCAAATATGTAATTTATTTTGATGTTTGATTGCTAGATTGGAAATGGATGATGAATCTTTGAATTGGTATTTGAGAGAAAAAGTTGAAGTATTGAAAGAGAGGAGGACCGGCAAGTGTAACTAATGATAATCGAATTGAGGATTTTTGTTCAAACTCGTATGTAGAATGTTTGTTTTCGTACTTGTGTTCACTTTGTAAAACGGAACGTTTATGTTTTCTCATCCCAAATGTAAGTTTAAAAGAGTAAAAGTGGGACTATGATCTCACCTTGAGTGCACGAGTAATAAAGTACTTCACAAGTAAACGTGTGTAAGGACGGATGCTAGTCTTGACCTAAACAAGTAGGTTGTATCAATAACAGTGAACACTGTTGGTCAAAGTTGTTCAATTAGTCCTATGGCTCGTTACGACTCGATTATATAGCATGTGAATCAAATTGTCAAGTTTCATGCAAGATATAAGTATAAAAGCATGTTAGAACGATTGCATAAGTGTTTGGTTATGTTTGAATAAAAGTCAACTTTGGTCAAGTCAAAGTCAACAAAAAAGTCAACACGTTCGGGTCGGGTCCCGAACTATTTTTCTGAGGTTTTTAATCATATAAAGCATGTTGGCCAAGTTTCATGTTAATCGGAGTTGCGTAGCATAGTTAGAATTAAACGAAAAATTGTAAAGTTGATCAGTCTCTGACCACGCCTAATGTCGCGCCACGACCAAGGAGTGCCGCGCCGCGGCAATCAACGTGAACTGGTGCCTGGTCAGTTTCAATTGTTCAAGTCTCAACCAAACTTCAATTAAGCACAAGTCGCAAACCGTAAACACTTAAAACGCATACCGTACATCGTTGGAAAGAAAATTTAACGAGGAACACAACTAAACACATTTTATCAATCAAAATTATCATTTGTAATAATCGAATTTCCAAATTAAATGATCAATAAATGCCCATCTTTAATGCTTCAAATTCATAAATGCACATTTATGATTCGGGAATTAAATGCACACATATGATACGCCGTTTCGTAGGTAATTACGCATACAATACAACTAAACACTTACAAACCACATTGCAAAGAATTCAATGCATCAAAAGTTCATTTTACTTCTATCAAACCCTAACTCAAAATCACAAATTTAACAATTATGTTTATGAAGCTATTCCATGTAAACCTACATACCAAATTGAAGCTAGTGATGCTAGTAACACATTTAATACATGCACTTTTAACATCTAACAACATTTAAGCAACCAAATCTCAAGATCAAACACACCCATTTTGAAGTTCATGTTAGTTACTCAAAATAACGAGATCGAACATATAAATCATATATTCATGTTAGACTTGAGCCATAGATACTAATTAACACTTTTATAAGTTAAAAACATCAAGAACAAAGAATCTAGTGTTTTTAGAAAGTTACCCAAACTTGATGAAATCGGTATGGAATTGAAGAGGAAGATGCAAGGATTCCAAATATGTAATTTGTTTTGATGTTTGATTGCTAGATTGGAAATGGATGATGAATCTTTGAATTGGTGTTTGAGAGAAAAAGTTGAAGTATTGAAAGAGAGGAGGAGGTGAATGAATGGATGAGTGTTCATGGTTGACTAGTTAACCTAGTCAAGAGTTTGGTCTCTTGGCAAGTTTAGTCCCTCAAGTTTCAAAGCGGGTGCGTGAATTAACCGAACGAATTAATTTAAATACGCGAGAGTAAATGGGAGATGTTAAAATCCAATAACGAAAATATTAAGAACATTAGCTAACGGAGGATATGAATCTAGATACGAAAGATATTAATAAAATAAAAAGACGGGCGTTAAAATAATTTTAACGAAAAAATGCGGGATGTTACATTACCCACACCTTAAAAGAAATTTCGTCCCGAAATTTAGTTGGAGGTAGTAGTCGATGTCTCTTCCTCGAGACCTTGCGTTGTCAATTCTACAAATCAGTGAAGGTACTTCCTTGGGCATTGTAACGACCCGTCAAAATCGCTATTGACGCGGCACGTTAATCATTGATTCCACAGTGAGGTTTTGACCTCTATATGATACGTTGTGATAAAATATTGCATTCATTAAAATAAGTGACTTTCTAAACATAGAAAGTTATAAACACGTGGGCGAGTGCTTAGGTATAAGCAAAACCCCAAAATACATAAGTCTTTAATTTACAGGTTGACATCACAGTCCAATTATTTATTACACAACGCAGTTTTATTTTGAATGCAATAAACCTTGTACAAAGCATGAGAGACTCCATGCAGGCAACAAGCACATCACAGCGGAAGCAGTATAAGGACCTGAGAATAAAACATGCTAAAAAGTCAACACGAATATTGGTGAGTTATAGGTTTAATTGCTCGAGTCATAAACATATATAAAGATAGACCACAAGATTTCATCAAAAGTTTATCAATAGATTCTACGTAACAGAGCACCCTGGTAACTAAACTTAACGCTATAGTGATAATTACCCCATTCGTTTTAATACACGCAAACCAACGTGTCTTAAACTCAAATAACATACATCCGTTAAAAGGCTAGCGCTCTAGCTCGGACGGGGATGTCAAGCCCTATGGATCCATATAAAATTATTCGCGCCCACCAATCCATATCCTATGTACTGGCAGCTACTAGTTACCAAAGATAAGGGATTTTCGGTTTAACTCAGTGTAGAATTTAGCATGTACTTGTGTCTTATTGTGTTTAAAATAAATTGCATGTATTCTCAGCCCAAAAATATTTAAAGTATTTAAAAAGGGATCTATAAACTCACAGTTCAATATTGAGACTCAATATTGTAGGCAAATTGCATAGACGTAATGATGGTAGACGACTGTATGGTTGGCCTTGATTTAAGAACAATACCCCGAACAATACCCAATACTTCCTTAGCTTAAAGCGGTTTGAAACCCGAATTAAAAACACCCTTGTATATACCTTATTATTATTAAACTTAAATTTAAAATTATAATTATAATATAAATATAAATATTGATTAAAGAAAAAAAGTGTAAATAATACGTCGAGTAAACTGGCCTTTTATAGGCATGTTTCCTGATTTTGGTCCCCATGCGATCGCATGGATTTTCAGTGCTTTTGCCATGCGATCGCATGGCGTTTTGTTTGCTAGTTCGTTGACATAATATTTTACTGTAGCAAATAGTGTTTTTGGTCCCCATGCGATCGCATGGGTTTTCAGTGCTTTTGCCATGCGATCGCATGGCTAGGCTGGACAGCTCATTTCTGCTTGTTTTCTAGTTCGTCGACATCAAATAGTGCGTACTGTAGCAAATAGTGTTTACTATAGCAAATAGTGTTTTAATGTAGCAATTCACTGTAGCAAAGTCGTTTTCACTGTAGTACTGTAGCAAAATACGGTTTTACTGTAGCAAATAGTGTTTTACTGTAGCAAATAGTATTTTACTGTAGCAAAGTCATTTTTACTGTTGCAAATAGTATTTTACTGTAGGAAAGTCGTTTTTACTTGTACATATATATATATATATATATATATATATATATATATATATATATATATATATATATATACATACATATAATTGTTCATGAATCGTCGAGAGTAATCAAAGGTAATTGTATATATGAAACAGTTCTAAAATTTTGAGACTCAATCTAACAGACTTTGTTTAACGTGTTAAAATAATAAATCGTATAGAGAATTGGTTTAAATAAGTCAAAAATTTTCGGGTCATCACAGTACCTCCCCGTTAAAGAAAATTCATCCCGAAATTTTGAGTAGTACCTGTTTCATGAGCGATATCAGTGAACAAATGTGGATACGTTTGCTTCATTTGATCTTCTCGTTCCCAAGTAAACTCGGGTCCCCGTCTTGCATTCCAACGAACCCTAACTATCGGTATGTTACTTTGTTTTAATTGTTTGACCTCACGGTCCATGATTTTAACAGGTTCTTCGACAAAATGGAGTTTATCATTAATTCGTATTTCGTCAAGAGAAATTACGACATCCTCTTCAGCTAAACATTTCTTCAAATTTGACACGTGAAATGTGTCGTGAACACTACTAAGTTCTTGCGGTAGCTTTAATCGATAAGCAACTGCTCCAATTCTTTCGGTGATTTCAAAGGGTCCTACGTACCTAGGACTTAGCTTTCCTCGTTTACCGAATCGTACAACGCCTTTCCAGGGTGACACTTTCAACATTACTTTGTCGCCCACTTGAAATTCTAGCGGTTTTCTTCTTACATCAGCATAACTCTTTTGGCGACTCATGGCCGTTTTCAATCGCTGTTGTATTTGAATGATTTTTTCGGTGGTTTCGTGAATAATTTCTGGTCCAGTAAGTTGTCTTTCTCCTACTTCACTCTAACAGATAGGAGATCTGCACTTTCTACCGTAAAGTGCTTCAAATGGCACTGCGTTGATGCTCGTATGATAGCTGTTATTGTATGAAAATTCTGCCAACGGTAAGTGTCGATCCCAACTGGTTCCAAAGTCAATCACGCATGCTCGTAACATGTCTTCCAATGTTTGTATTGTTCTTTCACTTTGACCATCTGTCTGTGGGTGATAAGCGGTGCTCATATCTAATCGAGTTCCCAATGCTTTTTGTAATGACTGCCAAAAACGTGATGTGAATCGGGTGTCGTGATCAGATATGATGGAGATAGGTACACCATGCCTGGAAACTACTTCCTTCAAATATAGGCGTGCTAATTTCTCCATACTGTCTGTCTCCTTTATTGGTAGAAAGTGAGCTGATTTAGTTAGACGATCAAGTATCACCCAAATAGTATCATGACTACTTGTAGTCCTTGGAAATTTCGTAATGAAATCCATGGTTATTCTTTCCCATTTCCACTGCGGAATTTCCGGTTGTTGTAGTAATCCTGACGACTTTTGGAGCTCAGCTTTGACCTTTGCACACGTCAAACATTTCCTTACATAAGTAGCAATTTCTGTCTTCATATTAGGCCACCAATAAAACTTCTTGAGATCGTGGTACATTTTCTCGTTTCCTGGGTGAATTGAGTACCTCGTTTTGTGTGCTTCATCCAGTACTAGTTGCCTTAGGTTACCATGTTTTGGTACCCATATCCTACCAGCAAAATACAGGGTTCCATCAGCTTTTACTTCAAGTTGTTTTTCTAACCCTTTGCTCATTTCGCCTTTTTCGTTTTCTTCTTTTAAAGCTTCTAACTGTGCTGCTTGAATTTGCTTTTTGAGATCAGTATGAATTGTAATATTCAAAGCTCGGACCCTAAGAGGTTTTACTCTTTCTTTTCGACTTAGGACATCCGCTACAACATTAGCCTTTCCGGGGTGGTAACGGATTTCACAATCGTAATCGTTTAACAACTCTACCCAGCGACGTTACCTCATATTGAGTTGTTTTTGATCAAAAATATGCTGAAGACTATTATGGTCAGTGTACACTGTACACTTGGTGCCATATAGATAGTGTCTCCATATTTTGAGTGCAAAAACTACTGCTCCAAGTTCTAAATCATGCGTCGTATAGTTCTTTTCATGAATTTTTAGTTGTCGTGAGGCATATGCGATAACTTTTGTGCGTTGCATTAATACACATCCTAAACCTTGGCGCGAAGCATCACAATAGATCACGAAATCATCATTTCCTTCTGGTAATGACAAAATGGGTGCATACGTTAACTTCTTCTTTAATAACTGGAATGAGGATTCCTGTTCCATGGACCAATCATACTTCTTTCCCTTTTGAGTCAATGCAGTTAAGGGTTTGTCGATTCTAGAGAAATCTTGAATGAATCTTCGGTAGTAACCAGCAAGACCTAAAAATTGGTGGATTTGTGTTGGAGTCTTTGGTGTTTTCCATTTACTAACGGCTTCGATCTTGGCAGGGTCAACTTTAATTCCATGTTTACTGACAACATGGCCCAAAAACTGTACTTCTTGTAACCAAAAATCACACTTCGAAAATTTTGCGTACAGTTCTTCTTTCTTGAGTATCCCCAGTACCAGTCTTAAGTGTTGCTCATGTTCTTCCTTGTTCTTCTAGTAAATCAATACGTCATCGATAAAAACAATGACAAATTTGTCTAAATACGGTCTACAGATGCGATTCATTAGATCCATGAATACTGCTGGAGCATTAGTCAATCCAAAAGGCATGACTAAAAATTCATAGTGACCGTAACGGGTTCTGAACGCGGTTTTAGGAACATCTTCTTCCTTCACTCTCAGTTGATGATATCCGAAGCGTAGATCAAGCTTGGAATAAACACTTGATCCTTGCAATTGATCAAACAAATCATCAATCCTCGGTAATGGGTACCGATTCTTGAACGTTAATTTGTTTAATTCTCGGTAATCTATGCACATTCTCATAGATCCATCCTTCTTCTTGACGAACAGAATAGGAGCACCCCAAGGTGAAAAACTGGGACGAATAAATCCACGGTCCGATAATTCTTGCAACTGGTCTTGTAATTCTTGCATTTCTGAAGGTGCAAGTCTATATGGAGATCGGGCTACAGGTGCAGCTCCTGGTATGAGATCAATCGGGAATTCTACACATCTCTGTGGAGGTAGCCCCGATAATTCTTCTAGAAATACTCCGGGATATTCTCTTACAACCGGCATGTCATCAATGCTTCTTTCTTCAGTATCGATCTTCTTTACGTGTGCCAGAATAGCATAACAACCTTTTCTTATAAGTTTCTGAACCTTCATACAGCTGATAAGGTTCAGCTTCGAGTTGCTCTTCTCCCCATAAATCATTAATGATGTTTCATCCTTTCGAGGGATGCGGATCTCTTTCTCAGCGCAAACAACTTCTGTTCTTGTTTTGGACATCCAGTCCATGCCAACGATTACGTCAAAACTTCCTAATTCTACGAGTATCAAATCGATTTTGAAGGTTTCACCAGCGAGATTTATTTCGCAACTATGGCAAATTTTATCGGCTTTTATCAGTTTACCATTAGCTAATTCAATAGTATATTTATCGTCTAGAGGCAATGATGCACATTTTAGTTTAGAACTAAAGTCTTTACACATATAACTTCTATCAGCACCCGTATCAAACATAATAGAAGCTAGTTGATTATTAACGGTAAACGTACCTGTGACAAGATTAGGATCCTCACGTGCTTCACTGGTACTAACATTAAATGCCCTCCCACGTGCGGGTTCTTTGTTTTTCTCCTTATCAAGGCATTGATTTATAAAGTGACCAGACTTTCCGCATCCAAAACATTTCTTGACATCGGTCGATTTTGTCTTTACTTCAGAAACGGTGGCATAACAATCTTTCGCCACATGTCCTTTCTTGTTGCACTTATCACAGACCACTTGGCAATAACCTGCATGATGTGTGTAACATCTTTTGCAGAACGGATGGGGTCCTTTATAGTTTGGACTTGCAGTTGCCCCATCTTGTTTACCTTTAAAAGTTTCTTGTTTCTTTAGGTGAGTACTTTTGCCCTTATAGTCTTCCCATTTCCTCTTTCCTTCAGTTGTCTTGACTTCGGTAATTGGTGCCTTAATCTAACTCTCTGTGATCTGGTCCATGAGTTGGTGTGCCATTGTCATGGCTTCCTGCATCGTATTCGGTTTGGACGATGTAACATTTCCTTTGATATTGATCGATAAACCGTCAATATACATTTCTATCTTTCCTTTCTCGTTTGGCACCAATTCGGGACACAACAAGGCTAGTTCCATGAAACGCTTTTCATAGTTATTGAGATTCGCGCCGATAACCTTCAGATTATGTAACTCAGATTCCATTTTTCCGATCTCGTTTCGAGGACAGTACTCCTCGATTAGCATCTTTTTCAGTTCTTCCCAAGAGATATCATATGCCGTATCTATTCCTTCTTCTTTAGCATAATTGTTCCACCAAGTAAGTGCACCGTCTTGCAACGTGCACGAAGCATACTTTGACTTGTCTCCGTTCGCACAATTACTGATTTTGAAAACGGACTCCATCTTTTCAAACCATCGGGTTAGATCGACTGGTCCCTCGGTTCTACTAAACTTCTGTGGTTTGTCTAATAACCCGAACTAATCCATCCGGACAACGTCCATATTGATTAAAAGCGAATTACAATAGTTGATAACATCGCGAGGTACTTGACCTCTATATGATACATTTTACAAACGTTGCATTTATTCTTAAAAGGCAATCTATCTTTACATTAAAAATTGATATGTTCGTCTAACATTCCACAATATCCAAATGACCTAATCTGTCATTTACTTAATGATAGTCTTTAATGATCTTCAATGACTCGAATGCAACGTTCTTGTATCATGGCTTAATTTGGTCCCATCTAGTATCCTTAATATGAGCTAAAGCACAGCGGAAGACTTAATTCGTACCTGAGAATAACATGCTTTAAAACGTTAACATAAAGTTGGTGAGATATATAGGTTTGTTGCTAGCAGCGTTATAACTATGGACCACAAGATTTCATATATAAAAATATAATACTCTCGCAAGTGTATAAAATCATTCTGCTTATGTTGAGGCCTCAGTAACCAACCTTAACAATAATATAATAAGTCATCTTCGCAAAGATGGATATGTACACTCGCAAGTGTATAAATAATCCTCGAAGTACTAAACATCCGCCCACTAGTTCTTATGTCTAGTGCAGCCTACTGGATGGGGGTGTTAAACCCGATAGATCTATCTTTAGGATTCGTGCTTACATGCTATTATAACATATAACTAAATTACCTAGCACATCAATCCGCAGAATATCATTTTAATCACTTGTGTCCATAACGTGAATCATTTATAAAAACAGTGCATGTATTCTCAGCTCAAAATATTTAAAGTTTAAAAGGGACTATATACTCATCTAATGTATTTTGTAGTAAAAATACATATAACACCCTTGGTAAATTATAAGGTTGGCCTTCGATTCACGAACCTAATTAATTATATATTTATATATGGATTAATACCTATTTAAAAATTAAAATCGAATCATTTTTGTACCCCACTCCTAATGCTCGAGACTTATAGGTAAAAGTTAATAAAATTTATTTGTCTCAGAATGATCTATAAAAATTTATACATAATCAAATATTGTTATTTATATTTTTAGATATTTTACAAAATTATAAGTAATAATATAATTCATTTGTTAATAAATAATATTTTATATATAAAAATATACTAAAACGTTGAGTTAATATTTTATAATAATAATATTTCTCTTGAAGATAAAACATTTAGTAAAAATGATAATTTTATTAATAAATTGAAAATTTTATTATTTATAATAATTAAAATAATATTTTGATAGTTTTTGACAAAAATATTAATTGTTTTTAAATAACCATATATAATAATAACAATAATAATATCTTAAAAAAAATAAAATGACAATTAATAATTTTAATAACAATAACAGTTAAAATAATAACTTTATAGTTGTTGATAAAAATATTACTTATTAATAATAAAAATCATAATAACATTAATGATAGTTATTATAATCATAACGATGATTTTAACGACGACGTAAAAATAACAATATTCATTTTTAATAATTTGTACAAAAATTCAATTGGCTATATCTTCAAATTCGTCCGTCGAATTCATTCGACATCTAAATGAAAAGTTTATAGTTTTTCGCCACCTTTCCAAAAACATATAATTCATATATCTTATCTTAACCGTATGAGTAACTAATTCAGATTCTATCCTAAAATATATTTTGACAAAATAAATATGAAAGCATACACGATCCTAATTTCTCGAGCACTAGTCAGGGATACACTAGAAGTAAATAAAAGTCAAGTTTAGAGTGCTCACGTATCAATATTGAGATTCAATATTGCAGGAAAGGTATATAAACGTCATAGAGATAATAAACACCAGTTTGTCTCACGAACAAAACCCCCGACCCATACCCATAATTTTTATAGATTTGACCCATAATTTCCTCATCACTATCTCACTCACAAAATCAGTTTTGGAAACACTTGGGCAGAACCCCGTCATAGAATTTTAACAATATTCTTAATCTTGAGATCATTTATAATAATAACTCAATCCTAATAATATTAAGATTAATTAATCTTAGTAATAATAATAATTATAATTTAAATAAAATAACTAATCATTTACGGAGTATTATAGTTATAGAGTGTATGTGTGTGTTGTGCTTTATGAATTAAACAAGCCATAGTACGTTCGAATTTATAGAGGCATTTGGCTGCCAGCTGTTCCCCACTAATTTCAAAGGAATCCAATGTTTAAATTTATATATTTTATTATATTTAATTTTTATAATTAATTAAATATTATATTATATTAACGTAAATAGTAAAAATATAATTTTTACAAAAACTACTTTTACAGTGTCACTTGACAAAAGTCCCGTTTCCGGTTTTTCAGACAAAGTCCCGTATGTTAAGAAAACTAACACTTTAAGTTTTGTGACTCGTACCTTTGACAAAATAATGGGTTTTAATTTATGAAAACAGTTCCACTAAAATTATAACTTAACCCTTGGAGCGTTGTGGTCATTTACTCGTATAAATCAAAGTCTAGTTATTGTCCAAAGTATATTTCTAAATTGAAAACGTTTTATATTTAGAATAATATTATTTTTGATTATTTTATAAAATACAAAAATATATTTAATGAACATGTTTTATTAAAATCACTGACCGTTAACGTTTTCAACTTGTCAAAAGGTTTCTAGAAAAACTCCGACTTTAAGATAACGTTAAAACCTTAATTTAAAAAATGACACGTTGATAATTTAACAAAACAGATTTCAGATATTTATAAAATTCTAGTATCGTTTTCTCTCGCCGATAAATATAGTAATCTTATATCGAAACCTAGTATTATATATCTAATACTTTGTGATCGTTATCCATAAATAAATATATAACACGTATACACATAAATGTTCGTGAATCGTCAGGCTTGGTCAAAGGGTAACTAATCATCCAGGTATAAATTTCAGACTTTCTAGACTCAACATTAGGGTTTTTGCTTATCGTGTCGGAAACATATAGAGTTTAAGGTTTAAATTTGGTCGGAAATTTCCGGGTCGTTACAGTACCCACCCGTTAAAGAAATTTCGTCCCCGAAATTTGGTAGAGATTGTCATAAATAACAATAGGAATGTTTCCATGACAAATACGAGGTAATAATAGAGTTTTATCATTATTGGTAGCTATAGATAAAACGATTCGATCATATGAGACGCACGAGTGAAGCTATCACAAAAGAGTGAAATGAGTATTATGGAATTGTTTTTACCGATGACGTGATTAGAATTGATTTTTGGATTTTAAGGGATTTAAAGAAAATCTTACATAATAAGATTTGGTTCTTCGGCGATTTAGGAAATCAGAATCTTATTTGATTTAATGCAATAATTTGTTCCGATTTCTCTGTCGGATATATTGCTATAAATCTACCCCTTCATTTCCTTATTTCCATATCCCACATCTTCTATCCTCTCTCTTTTATTCCTACTTTAAGACATTCATCAATATGCTCCATCCCATTCTAATCCTTGTTATAGTTCTAACTTTCATATCTTTCATTCTTCTTTTTCATCTATCGCCAGAAGAATCTATTCTCTTTTATCCTTTCCTTGGAATTATATTGTTTTTAATTCTCCCGTGTCTTTACGTTGCAATACGTATTGATATACACGGTTTGTAGTTTCTGGGTGGTTGTTGGGTTTTATATCTTCCCTTATCTTTCGATGTTCCTACTTCTGTTTTCTATAATCATTGTCATTCACAGTTAATGCTTTCTCTTATTTGCTGTGATTTATACCCCAATTTCTTTTTCGAAATTTTTTTCTTTCGTTTCCTCTTCTTGTGTTTGAGCGTCTCTTGTAATGGTCCAGAATTTGTATGTATGAGATTTGGAATGAACATAGCTAATGTTCTTAGAAATAAATAGTTATGGTATGATTTTAATTGGTCAAATTACCAGAATATTTCGGAAAATAGAACTATCAGGGTGATACGTTCTGATATGTTTGGAGATTGAATAGAATGTAAGAGCCGTGTAACATGGCACATGATGATGGTACTGTGAATCATCACATTCCATTAGAAACTTAACATGACTTACTGTAATATAATGAAGTTGATCAAGTTTCATTATATTATACTAATTCATGCATCAGTTCCCAACACTACTTCAAAACATTCATATTTTAAATTTCGAGGGTTTCAGAATTTTAGAAACTAACATAGTTTCTTTTATAACGCAGATGTTATGGAGAGATATATGATCGCAGATAGAAATAATTATGAAAATATCTCTAGAAATATGGAGAATATGTATAACGGAAGATATGAAGATATCTTATAATATCTAAGATAAGATGATGATGAAGAATATCATCTTGAAAAGTTTAGAATAAGGAATAGAGTTCTGACTAATGGTTTCAGCAGGCACTGGATCATTTGGATCCTTCGAAGACAGGTTCTGTTTTCACGATTTGTTCACGGCCTCCTTCATACTTTGCTCAATCCGTTTTTCAATTTCAACCCTTCTCTTTTTCTGAGCTTTTCCAACATACTTTACTTCATCGTAAACTTTTGACTATTAAGGTCGTTTACGGTTTTTGCTGCTTCATCAGCATTTCAAAAACTACTTCATAGTCCAGGGTGTTTTTCAGAAACTTCACGTTCAAAATATGTAACTCTTAGGGATAGACGTTTTTGGTATAACTGGGAGAAGTTCTACGAGATTTTCAAAATACGACTTGCGGATTTTGCCAAAGGGATGCCGAACTGCTGGTATATGATATCGTGAAAGGTTCTCCAGTAACGACGGCGAAAGGACAATGTATTTATATCGAGATGATAATAAGACTAGTTTCACTGAGAAGTCAAAGTGGAGCTGTGATAAAAGTGGCTAATTTGGAAAGAAATTGCAAAGTGATTTTGGGTAATAATAACACTAAAGAAATTTACACTGCTACATGTTGACTCAGTTTCCGAGAGTTTTCAGGTGCATAACCATATGCAGGAATCTTTCTTCCGTAGACGAGGTGCGACTGGTTCAACTTCTCGTTCGAGACGTTTTCAAGAATCTTGAAAAGATTTGAACGAAGATTATAATTGTCGAGGTACAGATGAGGTTTAAGATAAAATCAAGTGGCAAATTTGAAGAATTGTTTAGTTTCATATGTTTTAATCAGCATTTTAACTCATTTTAATTGTCCAAAGTTAGCAGTCCAATAGTCCGATTGTCCAATGATCCAATATATTCATATATAATTTAATATATAATATTCGAATTAAATAATACGTATCGTGACCCGTGTACCGGTCTCAGTGTCGATCACAACTCAAAGTATATATATTTTGGAATCAACTCCGACCCTGTATAGCCAACTCCCACCTTCACATATAGAGTGTCTATGGTTGTTCCGAAATATATATATAGATGGGTCAATATGATAAGTCGAAACCTTGTATACGTGTCCCGTTAATTAAATTGCGTAAAAAAAAATAAATATATATCATGACCCATTATACAACGTGTTGTCTCAGAATTAATTCGACGTATTGTTGTACATGTGTCCCGACAGTATGTACAGTGCAGAAATTAAAATTGCGAGAATGTAAATTGCGATAAATTAAATGTTAGCCGGGAACAGTTAGCTAGGAACAGTTAGCGTGGATTCCTAACAATATTTCAATTTAATTATTCGTCTGTTTCTAACAAATTTTATTTTGTCCAATGTTTTCTTCTTTATGCCACTTGTTGAATTCCGATACGTCAAAATCCGAATATGAAATTTAATTGAAAATGGTTATTCCGGGGTGAGCGGATATGAATATCGGTGGTTGTAAGTAGGATAATAAATGATCATTGAATCAGATTCGAAGAATGTACAGTGTAACTTGTTAATGTGAAATCTAAATATTCCTCGGGTACTACCCACCCGTTAAAATATTTCATCATTAACAGTTTGTACGAGAGAATTTTTAATTACAATCTTTATGAAAATATACTTGCATATATATTTTCTTCAGATGTAATCATAGATTTAATGAGTCAATAAGATATTAAACTCATCAGGTTTATTGTTAATACTATATTACATAATCTCTAAAGCATTAGAGATTACTTAGTCGTCATATTGAACGGAGGTAGTGAGGTAGAATAGTACGTAAATCGAAGATAATCAATGTAGAACGATATGTAAAACGAAAATAAAGTGGATAGAGCGACCCGTAGAACGGTGATTATACTCGAGGTGTAATTTGTGACGTTGAGGTTTACGACGTGGTTGTGGCTGCTGGTGGTAGTAATAGTACGGTTGGTGTTGATGATGGTGGTGCCGTTTATGCTGATGATGATGCTGGTACCGAAGATTGCGATGTTGATGTTTCTGGCGATACTGGTTATGCTGCCGGTGCTGATGCTGGTGTTTGTAACCTCCACACCAGATTCTCCAAAGCCATTACTCGAGCACGTAGTTTGTTAACTTCTCATATTATGTCGGGACGTTTGATGATTGAAACGAGTGGGTGAGTAAGATTTGAAATATAGAATATTATATAATCGTGACAGGATACTCTAAAGATGAGAGGGTAAATGGTTTCTCGAACAGGTTCGCCGGTAAGTGCTTTCAGGTTCATCGCCAAGAGAACAATTTGAGAAGGATATTTGATATGAAATGATTTTCGAAAATATGATGATATTCTAACTTCATAGAATATCTATAATATTAAAGATTTCGTATTCTACAGAGAAACTTACGGCATATGACAAGCAAATCTACAGATGCGCTAAGATATGAATTTTTGTCTATACACTATCGATGCACTAAATGCAGTAAGACGTGTCTAGACTAAAGAATGATAAGCAGGCAACTCCGTAAGGATGATAAGCAGATGGTTTTCGTCTAGAAATGATAAGCAAAACTTTTGACAGGCAGATACGGTCAAAGTCCAGACTCACTAATGTATCCTAACAACTACCAGTTAGACACACTAATGCAAGGCCTGGTTCACTAAGACCAACGCTCTGATACCAACTCTAATAACCCGAACTAATCCATCCGGACAACGTCCATATTGATTAAAAGCGAATTACAATAGTTGATAACATCGTGAGGTACTTGACCTCTATATGATACATTTTACAAACGTTGCATTTATTCTTAAAAGGCAATCTATCTTTACATTAAAAATTGATATGTTCGTCTAACATTCCACAATATCCAAATGACCTAATCTGTCATTTACTTAATGATAGTCTTTAATGATCTTCAATGACTCGAATGCAACGTTCTTGTATCATGGCTTAATTTGGTCCCATCTAGTATCCTTAATATGAGCTAAAGCACAGCGGAAGACTTAATTCGTACCTGAGAATAACATGCTTTAAAACGTCAACATAAAGTTGGTGAGATATATAGGTTTGTTGCTAGCAGCGTTATAACTATGGACCACAAGATTTCATATATAAAAATATAATACTCTCGCAAGTGTATAAAATCATTCTGCTTATGTTGAGGCCTCAGTAACCAACCTTAACAATAATATAATAAGTCATCTTCGCAAAGATGGATATGTACACTCGCAAGTGTATAAATAATCCTCGAAGTACTAAACATCCGCCCACTAGTTCTTATGTCTAGTGCAGCCTACTGGATGGGGGTGTTAAACCCGATAGATCTATCTTTAGGATTCGTGCTTACATGCTATTATAACATATAACTAAATTACCTAGCACATCAATCCGCAGAATATCATTTTAATCACTTGTGTCCATAACGTGAATCATTTATAAAAATAGTGCATGTATTCTCAGCCCAAAATATTTAAAGTTTAAAAGGGACTATATACTCACCTAATGTATTTTGTAGTAAAAATACATATAACACCCTTGGTAAATTATAAGGTTGGCCTTCGATTCACGAACCTAATTAATTATATATTTATATATGGATTAATACCTATTTAAAAATTAAAATCGAATCATTTTTGTACCCCACTCCTAATGCTCGAGACTTATAGGTAAAAGTTAATAAAATTTATTTGTCTCAGAATGATCTATAAAAATTTATACATAATCAAATATTGTTATTTATATTTTTAGATATTTTACAAAATTATAAGTAATAATATAATTCATTTGTTAATAAATAATATTTTATATATAAAAATATACTAAAACGTTGAGTTAATATTTTATAATAATAATATTTCTCTTGAAGATAAAACATTTAGTAAAAATGATAATTTTATTAATAAATTGAAAATTTTATTATTTATAATAATTAAAATAATATTTTGATAGTTTTTGACAAAAATATTAATTGTTTTTAAATAACCATATATAATAATAACAATAATAATATCTTAAAAAAAATAAAATGACAATTAATAATTTTAATAACAATAACAGTTAAAATAATAACTTTATAGTTGTTGATAAAAATATTACTTATTAATAATAAAAATCATAATAACATTAATGATAGTTATTATAATCATAACGACGATTTTAACGACGACGTAAAAATAACAATATTCATTTTTAATAATTTGTACAAAAATTCAATTGGCTATATCTTCAAATTCGTCCGTCGAATTCATTCGACATCTAAATGAAAAGTTTATAGTTTTTCGCCACCTTTCCAAAAACATATAATTCATATATCTTATCTTAACCGTATGAGTAACTAATTCAGATTCTATCCTAAAATATATTTTTGACAAAATAAATATGAAAGCATACACGATCCTAATTTCTCGAGCACTAGTCAGGGATACACTAGAAGTAAATAAAAGTCAAGTTTAGAGTGCTCACGTATCAATATTGAGATTCAATATTGCAGGAAAGGTATATAAACGTCATAGAGATAATAAACACCAGTTTGTCTCACGAGCAAAACCCCCGACCCATACCCATAATTTTTATAGATTTGACCCATAATTTCCTCATCACTATCTCACTCACAAAACCAGTTTTGGAAACACTTGGGCAGAACCCCGTCATAGAATTTTAACAATATTCTTAATCTTGAGATCATTTATAATAATAACTCAATCCTAATAATATTAAGATTAATTAATCTTAGTAATAATAATAATTATAATTTAAATAAAATAACTAATCATTTACGGAGTATTATAGTTATAGAGTGTATGTGTGTGTTGTGCTTTATGAATTAAACAAGCCATAGTACGTTCGAATTTATAGAGGCATTTGGCTGCCAGCTGTTCCCCACTAATTTCAAAGGAATCCAATGTTTAAATTTATATATTTTATTATATTTAATTTTTATAATTAATTAAATATTATATTATATTAACGTAAATAGTAAAAATATAATTTTTACAAAAACTACTTTTACAGTGTCACTTGACAAAAGTCCCGTTTCCGGTTTTTCAGACAAAGTCCCGTATGTTAAGAAAACTAACACTTTAAGTTTTGTGACTCGTACCTTTGACAAAATAATGGGTTTTAATTTATGAAAACAATTCCACTAAAATTATAACTTAACCCTTGGAGCGTTGTGGTCATTTACTCGTATAAATCAAAGTCTAGTTATTGTCCAAAGTATATTTCTAAATTGAAAACGTTTTATATTTAGAATAATATTATTTTTGATTATTTTATAAAATACAAAAATATATTTAATGAACATGTTTTATTAAAATCACTGACCGTTAACGTTTTCAACTTGTCAAAAGGTTTCTAGAAAAACTCCGACTTTAAGATAACGTTAAAACCTTAATTTAAAAAATGACACGTTGATAATTTAACAAAACAGATTTCAGATATTTATAAAATTCTAGTATCGTTTTCTCTCGCCGATAAATATAGTAATCTTATATCGAAACCTAGTATTATATATCTAATACTTTGTGATCGTTATCCATAAATAAATATATAACACGTATACACATAAATGTTCGTGAATCGTCAGGCTTGGTCAAAGGGTAACTAATCATCCAGGTATAAATTTCAGACTTTCTAGACTCAACATTAGGGTTTTTGCTTATCGTGTCGGAAACATATAGAGTTTAAGGTTTAAATTTGGTCGGAAATTTCCGGGTCGTTACAGTTTGCATCCTTGAAAAGTTTTGTATGAGCATCCGTTTCGTGAGTTTGTGTTTACGGATGCTGCTTTGGCTGCTGCTTCGGCTGTTGCTTTTGCTGCCTCAGCTGCAGCAATTCTTTCATTCACACGTTTCTCGACTAGTTCCTCAAACTCAGCATCCGACATTTGATACATGTTTCTTCAATAAATACAACAGAGATAATTTAATCATATAGAATATTATAGGTAAAATGAGTTGTCAATAGTTAATCGTAGCATATTAATAATATGAACCAATTATTATAAAAAGCCTTTTCTTCTTATTAGCATTTTATAATTATTTCTAGGGTATTACCTACCCGTTAAGTTCATACATAATAGCTAGTACAAGAAATTAACTACTAAAATCCTAATAATATTCCACTATGAAAAATTATAGCGAGTTACTACATTATTATGTAATAATAATAATAAGAAGTAGTAATAATACAAATAATCATTCCATGCATTTATTATTAATAAACCAAAATAATACAACACCATACAATACCGATATTTTACATATGCATATTTTACATAACAAGATAGAGTAGCACACATAAGCAATAAAATAGCGCATGGAAGATTTATGGTTGCGAGGTCGTTTATTCAGAACTATCAGAAACTCCTTCCCATTTGGTTCTCTCTGCCAATTGTTTGTGTGCACATGGTCTGACAGACATTCTGGCAGTGTATTTAAGTTTTGGTTGGGGTTTTGAGGTACCCGTTGCCTCAGTGGGTTTAATACAATAAGGGTGGTTACGGATCGAATGGTCCTGTTCCTTTTTAATAATTAAGGACTTTTTATTTTTGTGGTTGTTTTTATTATCTATAGCAAGTTGGAATTTCTCTTAAGTGACTTCTTTTATTTCATTAGCGAAATCCTCCTCGTCACTGATCTCGTCTGATGACGAACTATCTGAGTCATGTGTAGGAGAATATGATGACGAACTGTCTGCATCATGTGTACGAGAATATGTGCCGGTGGTCATGAACTGAAATCTGCCAGGCAATATATTCACAACCCGCCCGTCGGCGGTGTATCTGGCCCAATGTCCATGTTCGTTTAGAAATGGACGATCTTCGTTTACTCCAGGGATCATGGGTCCATGCCAACGATACTGTGGCTCCGGAAAACTAGAGCTGGGTGGAGCTGGAACCTCCTCTGGGTTTACCGGGAGTTGAGATTCCCCGGCTAACACAATTTCTTCTTTAATAGGTATTGGAACGCCCTTTTCAGTTGTGGATATAATAGATTCAGTGTCCGATTCTGAGTCGTACAAAATGATATGATTAGAAGAAGTCATCTATCACATAATTGAAACAACAATTACGTTAGCATATAAATATATCACATATAATGTTTTTGACCAAATGATAAGCAAAAATCAGTAAAAACAGATATGGTCATAGTCCAGACTCACTAATGCATCCTAACAATTACCAGTTAAACACACTAATGTAATTTCTGGTTCCCTATGACCTCAAGCTCGGATACCAACTGTAACGACCCGTCAAAATCGCTATTGACGCGGCACGTTAATCATTGATTCCACAGTGAGGTTTTGACCTCTATATGATATGTTTTGATAAAATATTGCATTCATTAAAATAAGTGACTTTCTAAACATAGAAAGTTATAAACACGCGGGCAAGTGCTTAGGTATAAGCAAAACCCCAAAATACATAAGTCTTTAATTTACAGGTTGACATCACAGTCCAATTATTTATTACACAACGCAGTTTTATTTTGAATGCAATAAACTTTGTACAAAGCATGAGAGACTCCATGCAGGCAACAAGCACATCACAGCGGAAGCAGTCTAAGGACCTGAGAATAAAACATGCTAAAAAGTCAACACGAATGTTGGTGAGTTATAGGTTTAATTGCTCGAGTCATAAACATATATAAAGACAGACCACAAGATTTCATCAAAAGTTTATCAATAGATTCTACGTAATAGAGCACCCTGGTAACTAAACTTAATGCTATAGTGATAATTACCCCATTCGTTTTAATACACGCAAACCAACGTGTCTTAAACTCAAATAACATACGTCCGTTAAAAGGCTAGCGCTCTAGCTCGGACGGGGATGTCAAGCCCTATGGATCCATATACAATTATTCGCGCCCACCAGTCCATATCCTATGTACTGGCAGCTACTAGTTACCAAAGCTAAGGGATTTTCGGTTTAACTCAGTGTAGAATTTAGCATGTACTTGTGTCTTATTGTGTTTAAAATAAATTGCATGTATTCTCAGCCCAAAAATATTTAAAGTATTTAAAAAGGGATCTATAAACTCACAGTTCAATATTGAGACTCAATATTGTAGGCAAATTGCGTAGACATAATGATGGTAGACGACTGTATGGTTGGCCTTGGATTCAAGAACAATACCCCGAACAATATCCAATACTTCCTTAGCTTAAAGAGGTTTGAAACCCGAATTAAAAACACCCTTGTATATACTCTATTATTATTAAACTTAAATTTAAAATTATAATTATAATATAAATATAAATAGTGATTAAAGAAAAAAAGTGTAAATAATACGTCGAGTAAACTGGCCTTTTATAGGCATGTTTCCTGATTTTGGTCCCCATTCGATCGCATGAGTTTTCAGTGCTTTTGCCATGCGATCGCATGGCGTTTTGTTTGCTAGTTCGTCGACATAATATTTACTGTAGCAAATAGTATTTTTGGTCTCCATGCAATCGCATGGGTTTTCAGTGCTTTTGCCATGCGATCGCATGGCTAGGCTGGACAGCTCATTTCTGCTTGTTTTCTAGTTCGTCGACATCAAATACTGTTACTGTAGCAAACAATGTACTGTAGCAAATAGCGTTTTACTGTAGCAAATAGTGTTTACTGTAGCAAATCAATGTAGCACTGTAGCAAAATACGGTTTCACTGTAGCAAATAGTGTTTTACTTGAGCAAAGTCATTTTTACTGTAGCAAATAGTGTTTTACTGTAGGAAAGTCGTTTTTACTTGTATATATATATATATATATATATATATATATATATATATATATATATATATATATATATACATACATACATACATACATATAATTGTTCATGAATCGTCGAGAGTAATCAAAGGTAATTGTATATATGAAACAGTTCTAAAATTTTGAGACTCAATTTAACAGACTTTGTTTAACGCGTTAAAATAATAAATCGTATAGAGAATTGGTTTAAATAAGTCAATAATTTTCGGGTCATCACAGGCATTCCGACGAACTTTGACAGTCGGGATTTTACATTGTCTTAAGGTTTGGTTTTACAATCCATAATTTCAACCGGTTCTCCCATGAAGTGGAGTTTGTCATCAATGGTAAGCTCATCTAAAAGAAATAACAAGTTCCTGTTCCGCAGGACACTTCTCAAAGTTTGATACATGGAATGTAGGATAGACGGGAACCTAATTGAGTCGGAAGATCTAAACGGTATGTAGCGGGTCCAATACGCCCCAAGATGGATTACACCCTTCCATGGTGCGACTTTCAACATTTTGTGGTTACCCATTTGAGATTCGAGAGGCTTACGTCTAACATCGGCATAGCTCTTTTGGCGACTACGGGTCGTCTTGAGCCCTTCTCGGACTTGAACCATCTTAACGGTTATTTCTTGAATGAGTTCGGATCCGGTGATTTTCTTATCACCTACTTCGGCCTAACGAAAAGGAGAATGACATTTGCGGCCATATAAAGTTTCAAAAATGTGCGGCGCTAATACTAGAGTGATAACTATCATTGTAAAAGGGATCGGCTAAAAGCAACAATACAAGTTTGTAACATATCTTTCCAAGATTTGTATCGTACGTCTGCTTGGTCCGTCAGGTTGTGCATGATACGCGGTACTCATGTTTAAACGTGTTTCCACATTTTCTTGTAAGGCACCCCAAAATCTAGAAGTGAAACGAGTATCTCGGTCAGAATAATCGATAAGGGTACACCGTGTCGGGATAGAATTCCTTAAGATATGTTTGAACAAGTTAGTTAAGGCTCGAAAACGTTTGTTGGAACAAGTTTCTTATCGGTCACTGAAAATGTTCGTCGGGGCTATTCACCCTCGTGGCGAATACTAGTAATACGTGAAGAGTCTCTCTCTCTCCATTGAGAATTTAGATAAAAGGTTTCCTTATACGGAAGTACGAGCGAAAAAGATAGGAGTGAAATGAGGATTTAGAATAGGATGAGTTTTCACCTCGATGTAGCCATATCGCGCATCTTGTGGCCAAATGTTGAGACTTGGTGGGAATGAGATAGTACACGTAGTTGTATAGTTCAGAGTTGAGTAGTAGTTGGCCATATATCAGAAGCATAAGGACGGAAAGTTGAAGAAGAAAGAGGTATCCTTGGATTGTGTGTGATCTTGGGTCCCAGTAATATCAGACGGTAATAGTGAAATAACAGAGTTATGTATCGTGGTACGTGGTGATGAGAAGATTGATCGGATCCATAATTAAGTATTCAAATTCTTCGTGCAAAATAACGAATTTCAGTTTCCTTGATTTCGAGTCGAGAGAGTATGCCTTTCGGGAGTTCACGTAGAAATATTTCCATATTTGAGTTCCATCTTATGCTACACGAATTTAGCTAGTAAGGTTGGTGCGGATAATCACGTTCGAGGTTCGGACACGGAGATATTAAGGGACGAGCGATACGAGAAGAGTCCGAATGAATCTTCGGTAATAACCGGCGATATCCTAGATTTTACGAATACAAGTCGGAGTCGTGAGGGTTTCCCGATTACGCGTGACTTCGATCTTTGCGAGATCTACTTTAATACCTTGACCACTAACAACATGGTTTAGAAAATGGACTTCGTTTATGTGACGACCCGGGAGTTTCTAACTAAATTTAAACTTAATCTTTATATGATTCCGACATGATAATCAAAGTCTATATTATTGAGTCTCAAAAATTTTACAACTGTGTTCATGTATACTGTAACTCTTGACGATTTCCGACGATTCACGAACAACTGTGTGTAAGTAAATATGTAAATATATATAAATACAAGAGCATATATATATATATTTATGAATTAATAATGTATGCTTTAATCATTAGGGATTCAATATGTAAAACAATAAATAGAATAAATAAATTACTATTATACATACATATATATATATATATATATATATATATATATTTATTATAAGTCTATATATGATTCTATTAATAATTATTAACACATGGTGATATATAATATTTAATAAATAATATTATATAACAAAGTGTAAAACTAATATATTAATTTGTAATTACAAGTAAAAATATAAGTGATATATCAATATTATAATTATTACTTTTATTATTGTTACTAAATATTAATATTGATATTAATATTTGTATTATTGATATTATTTCTTTTGTTATTATTATTATTGGTTTCATTAATATTAGGTGTTAAAGTGTATATAATTAATGTTACTATTATACTTCATTATATAATTAATATACAAATACATAAATAATAACTATGTAATTATACATAATGCAAATTTATATTTAAATATTTATGTAAATATATAAACAAGTATATAAATACGGTTTATATATATAAATAAATATGAAATAATTATGTAATTCAGTTTCATGTCTTTATCTTAGCTGTGAAATCTGTCTGTTATATTCAGCAACTTGATCCAATTATCATACATACAAACAAAGGAGATTAGAAGTCAATTTCACTTTTAATTTTTTTCTCTGACAGAATATTTTTTTTTTTGTCAAGCCAAGCAACTATCAAACAAAAGTTAATTGAGTCAATTAAGATGTAATACTCCCACTTAACCTCTACATTAGCTTATGGTAGTGAAAATCGATTAAAAGGAGAGAGATTCAAAACCTTTTTATTCAGAAAAAGGCCGTCTGCCCTGTTCCCATTTCATTTTTCAAATAAAACGAATTCCTAATCAATTTCAAATTGTGTAAATGCTAAGTTGATAGGAATCATGTCTTTAAACTATCTGTAAAGTACCAAGATCAAATTTTATCTATCACGTTCTAATTTTGGAGTCAAACTTTCGATTTCAAAAGTCAAACGAAGTGTTCATCTTAAAATTTGGATTCGTTTCAGTGTTTCCAGTCAAATTGATTATTCAAAAAGTTTCTAATGAAGGTTTTGAATCTCTTTCATGTTATAATCATAACCTATAACTGTCTCTAATATTGAATTTGATTTTTGAGATAAATATGTGTTCTTCACAGCGTTTTTCTGTTTTAAAAATTAAATTCTTTAATCTCTTCCTGTTTTAATTAAACTCATCATTGTTAATTATTTTCTGTAAGCATATTAAATCGTAAGAAAATCAGTTCTTAACTTATTTCATTTTTTTTTTTGGCCATTCGTATTAAACTGAAGAAGATGATGAAATCTATAAAATACGGGATAAATATAATTATGGTCTGAATAATTTCGAGAAATGGGCAATAGCCCAGCTGGTTCGAGGTTGTGCCTGAGGAGCGAGTGATCCAAGGTTCGAGTCTCGTTCGCGACAGTATTTTTTTGAGGTAGTTATTTAAGTTCCTTATTTCTTTTATTATTATTATTATTATTATTATTATTATTATTATTATTATTATTATTATTATTATTATTATTATTATTATTATTATTATTATTATTAATACCATGATTGTCATTATTGTTGTTGTTATCAATATTGTCGTTATAGGATTATAATAAAAATTAGTATCAGTATAGTTATAAGTATTATAACAATTAATATTATTATTATAAGCATTGTTAATGTTATTATTATTATTAATGTATCATTTTAGTATTATTTTCATGATTGAAATAATTGTTATTATTAATATTGTTATGACTATCATCATAATAACTATTATTAGAAATTATAATTTTAAGTATTATTATGATCCCCATTATTATTATCGTTATTAATATTATTATTATTATTATTGTCATTGATAGGTTATGTATTATCATAGCTATCATACTAAATTTATTATTATCATTAAAAACTAGTATTATCATTAAATTTGCAAATGTTATTATCATTACTATCATTGTTATTAATATCAGTGACATTATTAATAACACAACTATTATTATAAACATAATTATCATTATCAATATGGTTATTATGATTATTATGGTTAAGTAGATTATTAGTAATACTATAATAATGAAATTACATATTATTAACATTATTATTTTCCTTAGAAAACTAATGTGTTATAATTATTACCATATTTAATATTATCCTAATATTATTATAATTACTATTTTCATTAGTAAACAAACGATATATAAATATATATAAATATATTTAATACGTACAACATAACAAAATTTATATACAAAATGAATATAGGAATTACACACACACATATATATATATATATATATATATATATATATATATATATATATATATATATATATATATATATATATATATATATATATATATATATATATATATATATATATATTACTAATATAAATATGATATAACTACTAATTTCACATAAATATAATGGTTTGATTGTAAATATGTGTATTAATATGCATACAAATGATATAGGTTCGTGAATCCGAGGCCAACCCTACATTGTTCAGTTGTTTAATGTCGTCATATGTATTTTTACTACAAAATACATTAGGTGAGTTTCATTTGCTCCCTTTTTTTACTCATTACATTTTTGGGCTGAGAATACATGCAAATGCTTTATTAACTGTTTTACAATATTTATATGTGTGAGTTTCATTACTCCCCTTTTAAATGCTTTTGCAATATATATTTTTGGAACTTAGAATGCATGCGCTTTTATAAATGTTTTACGAAATAGACACAAGTAATCGAAACTACATTATATGGTTGAATGATCGAAATCGAATATGCCCCTTTTTATTAAGTCTGGTAATCTAAGAATTAGGGAACAGACACCCTAATTGACGCGAACTCTAAAGATAGATCTATCAGGCCCAACAAGCCCCATCCAAAGTACCGGATGCTTTAGTACTTCGAAATTTATATCATGTCCGAAGGAGGATCCCGGAATGATGGGTATATTCTTATATGCATATTGTGAATGTCGGTTACCAGGTGTTCAATTAATATGAATGATATTTTTGTCTCTATGTATGGGACGTATGTTTATGAGAAATGGAAATATGAAATCTTGTGGTCTATTAAAATTATGAAATGATTATTTATGTTAAACTAATGAACTCACCAACCTTTTGGTTGACACTTTAAAGCATGGTTATTCTCAGGTATGAAAGAAATCTTCCGCTGTGTGTTTGCTCATTTTAAGGACATTACTTGGAGTCGATCATCGCTCTGGGATCAAAAGTTGATGACTTCGTCCGGATGGATTAGGACGGGTCCTCACAGTTGGTATCAAAGCGGTGGTCTTAGCGAACCAGGTCTGCATTAGTGTGTCTAACTGATAAGTCGTTAGGATGCATTAGTGAGTCTGGACTTCGACCGTGTCTGCATGTCAAAAGTTTTGCTTATCATTTTTTGTCAAAAATTACCTGCTTATCATTCTTAGAGAATCACTTGCTTATCATTCTTAGTCTAGACACATCTTATTGCATTGACTGCATGAATAGTGTATAGACAAAATTCATATCTTAGGGTATCTGCTAATTCATATCTTAGCGTATCTGTTATTGTTATCTTTGCCTGACAGCTTCCGTAGATTCCTCTGTAACTTATGAGATTTTAGTATTAAAAATGCATAGGTAAATTATGTATTGCAGGATACTAATCTACATCCTATAATCTATTTCTTATCGAAAATCCTTCATATGATCATACGAGATGAATCCTTCAACTAGTTCGAGTCCCTCGGATTCCGACAGCTATTCCGATAGTTATCCCGACAGTTGTTCTGAATGGATAATCATCTAAGTTTCGGAAGCAACATCACCAGAATGAATCAACCAATCATCCATTCTCAATTCATTTGATGGGTTCGTAGTCGACTTAATTAATGGAAACGCGCAGAAGGCAATCCCTTCCACCAACCGAATTCACCTCTTGACAATGAACCTGAAGCGTTTACCGGCGAACCTGTTCGAGACACCATTTTCAGTCCCATTTCCAGGGTACTCGACAAGATCATATTCTATCCACAATTCTGAACCTTATTCATCCGCTCGTTCCGACCGACAATCATCCTGGAGTAATAAGTCAACGAACTTCGCGCTCGAATAATCAATTCGGAGAATATGGTGCAAAATGTACCAGTTTCAGCAACAGCACTGGCACCAACAGTACAATCAATAACAGCACCAGTACCATCAACAATCCATGCTTCAATATCATCATATGTACCTTGAGTATGATCTTCGTTCTACGTATCGTTCTACCTCATTTATCTTCGTTCGACATGGCGAATATGTAATCTCTAAAGTTTTAGAGATTATTTATTCTAGTTCTAACCGAAAAGTAAATGAGTTTAATATCATATTAACTCATTAAATCCATGAATACATCTGAAGAAAATATATATGTATATATGTTTTCATAAAGATTGTAATTAAAATTTCTCTTGTACAACTGTTAATGGTGAAAATATTTTAACGGGTAGGTAATACCCGAGGAATATTTAGATTTCACATTAATAAGTTACACTGTATATTCTTCGAATCTGATTCAACAGTTATTCACTATCCTATTTACAACCATCGAGATACGTATCCGTTCACCAAAGAATAACTATTTTCATTCAAATTCAATTTCATATTTGGATTTTGACCTATTAGAATCCAACAAGTGGCATAATGAAGAAATAATGGACACAATAAAAATTGATTAGAAACAGACTAATTAACAATAATAAATTTTGTTAAGAATCCACGCTAACAAAATCCTAGCTAACTGTTCCTAGCTAACTGTTAATTCCGTATTACATTTTATTTAGGGCAATTTAATTATCACAATTTAATTCTCGCAATTTTATTTATTGTTATTTAATTTCTGTTATTTACTTTACGCACTTTATTTATCATTATTTAATCTCTGTTATTTATTTTACGTACTTTAAATATCGGGACACGTATACAAGGTTTTGACATATCATATCGACGCATCTATATATATTATTTGGAATCACCATAGACACTCTATATGCTGTAATGATCGAGTTCTCTATACAGGGTTGAGGTGGATTCTATAATAATATATATACTTTGAGTTGTGATCGAGTCTGAGACGAATACGGGTCACGATACGTATTAATTAATTTGAATATTATATATTAATTTATATATGAATTGTTGAATTGCTAACTGTGGACTATCAATCGAGGACTACCAACATTGGACAATTAAAATGAATTAAAATATTGATTATAACATATGAAACTAAACAAATCTTCAAGTTTGCCACTTGAATTCATCTTAAACCTCATTTGTATATTCACGATTACATTCTGTGTTCAAACCTTTCATGATTCTTGAAAACACCTCAACCGAGAGGATGAATCAACCGCACTTCATCTACGGAAGGAAAGATTTGTGCATATAGTTATGCACCTGAGAAACTCTCGGCAACTGAGTAAAAGTTTAACACGTAGCCGCGTCAGATCCTTTGGAATTTATTAGCAAAAATAACTTTGCGATCCCTTTTCAAAGTAGCAAATTTTGTCACAGCTTCAGCAAATCAACTTCGACTTTTCGTTCGAAACAACCTCATTATCACCTTGACTAATATGTATGTTCATTTATTGTTACCGGGAACCTTTTATATTCCACCATATTACCGTCAGCGTTTAATCATCTAAAAACACAATTTTCTTGAAATCATCTCAGATCGATAACAAATGATTCAGATAGGGTAGCAGTAAATGTAGAGGAATCGGCAATCAGTATTTTGAAAACTCACAGCATATCTACATCAACAGTTATATGTATGACATTTATCTCTTAGAATTATGATCTCTCATTCTGAAATTCCGAAAAACACTCAGTCACAAATCAATACTCTGAATGTTGAAAAATCTGAATGAAGCAGCAGAAACTGTAGATAACCGTAAACGACCATAATCATCGAAAGTTTGATGATAAAGATTAGTATGTTGGAAAAGCTCAGAAAAGTTGGAACTGGAAAACGGTTTGAGCTAACCGTAAAGGAAACCAAGGAGAAATACAAGTAACATACCCTAAATTCATAGAACCCAGATAAATCTAGATCCGTTGAAATCTTTAGAGAATATCTTGCTCCGAAGTCTTGTTAAAATCTTGCGAAAAATCTTTCTCCATCAACCATCGAACTTAGAAATTCCAAAATATCATCATCAACATCTTCGATATTTCTGAGGATAATTTCATAAATATTCTCGTTCGAAATTATATACCTCTTCGTGCGTTCTGTGTATCATTATGTTGGAAACATTCAATGGAAAATTTAGTATCGAAAAGCAGATTATGCGAAACTATGAAGGAAGCCGTGAACAAATCACAAAGAATAAGTTTGACTTCAAAGAAATCAAAATAATTCAATGCCTGCTGAAGTCTTTAGTGAATATCTTGCTCCTTACTCTAAACCCTGCAGACGATAGTTTCTATCATCCTTTGATCTTAGATATTCCGAGATATTATCGTATCTTTCATTATAAATATCCTCCATATTTCTGGAGATATTTTTATAGTTATTCTTATCTGAAATCATTAATCTCTTCGTGCTACCAGTATTACATCATATAGAAACTGTTAGTTTCTATATTTTGTAAACTTTTGAGCTTAAAATATGAATGTTATTGAAGTAATGTTGGGAATTGATGCATGAGTTAGTATAATATAATGACACTTGATCAACGTGATTATATTACAGTAAGTCATGCTGAGTTTCTAATGGGACGTGATGATTCACAGATCATAACGTCATCATGTGCCATGTTACATAACTCTGTCATTCTGCTTAACTTCTGAACATATCAAGAAAGTATATTCTTGATAGTTCTATTTTTAGTGAATCTGGTAATTTGACAAATCAAATCGTGCTATTACGTTCCTTCTCATTTAGAACATTAATAATGTTCATTCTGAAACTTATATCTGCGAATTCTGGACCATTACAAGAGATGCCAAATCACAAGAAGAAGAAACGAAGGGACAAAGCTCTGAAATAGAAATGGGAGAATAAATTGCACCAAATAGGAGGGAGTATTAACTGTGGATGACAATGATTATAGAAAACAGAAAGGGGGACATTGAAATATAAGGAGAGATATAAAGCCCGATAACAACGCATAAATTACAAACCGTGTATATCAATGTTTATCGCAACATAAAGACACGGGAGAATTAAAAGCACTATAATCCCAAGAGCAAAGTAGAAGTAAGCAGATTCTTCAGGTGGGAGTTGGAAAAGAAGAACGATCATTGCGATAGTTATAATGAGAACAAGGATCAGAACAGGGTTAAGCCTTTTCATAAATCTTTTGAATTTGGGAATTGAGTATAGAAATGGTGAAAATAAATGGAACGAAAAGGTAAATTTATAAAGGAAATATCAGACGTAGTAATCGGGACAGATCACCATATTTAATTAAAGAGATCTTAATTTCCATAAATCCCGAAGAATCAGATCTTATAGATTTTCAAGATTTTCTTTAAATCCCTTGAATTTCGGAATCCAACCAAGGCAATGTCAAAAGTAAGACGCACCTTAAATTCTAAAATCAACCGTGACCACGTCACCGGTTAAGACGAATCTCATTTACTCCTTTCATTCTTTTGTAATAGCTTCACTTGTACTCTTCGAAAAATCGAATCATTTTATCTATATTAATCAATTACGATAAAACTCTATTTCTCAAATCATATGCGTCATGAAAACATTTTATTGTTAGTCATGACCACCTCACTCAAATTTCGGGACGAAATTTCTTTAACGGGTAGGTACTGTGACGACCCGGGAGTTTCTGACTAAATTTAAACTTAATCTTTATATGATTCCGACATGATAATCAAAGTCTATATTATTGAGTCTCAAAAATTTTAGAACTGTGTTCATGTATACTGTAACTCTTGACGATTTCCGACGATTCACGAACAACTGTGTGTAAGTAAATATGTAAATATATATAAATACAAGAGCATATATATATATATTTATGAATTAATAATGTATGCTTTAATCATTAGGGATTCAATATGTAAAACAATAAATAGAATAAATAAATTACTATTATACATATATATATATATATATATATATATATATATATATATATATATATATATATTATATATATATATATTATAAGTCTATATATGATTCTATTAATAATTATTAACACATGGTGATATATAATATTTAATAAATAATATTATATAACAAAGTGTAAAACTAATATATTAATTTGTAATTACAAGTAAAAATATAAGTGATATATCAATATTATAATTATTACTTTTATTATTGTTACTAAATATTAATATTGATATTAATATTTGTATTATTGATATTATTTCTTTTGTTATTATTATTATTGGTTTCATTAATATTAGGTGTTAAAGTGTATATAATTAATGTTACTATTATACTTCATTATATAATTAATATACAAATACATAAATAATAACTATGTAATTATACATAATGCAAATTTATATTTAAATATTTATGTAAATATATAAACAAGTATATAAATACGGTTTATATATATAAATAAATATGAAATAATTATGTAATTCAGTTTCATGTCTTTATCTTAGCTGTGAAATCTGTCTGTTATATTCAGCAACTTGATCCAATTATCATACATACAAACAAAGGAGATTAGAAGTCAATTTCACTTTTAATTTTTTTCTCTGACAGAATATTTTTTTTTGTCAAGCCAAGCAACTATCAAACAAAAGTTAATTGAGTCAATTAAGATGTAATACTCCCACTTAACCTCTACATTAGCTTATGGTAGTGAAAATCGATTAAAAGGAGAGAGATTCAAAACCTTTTTATTCAGAAAAAGGCCGTCTGCCCTGTTCCCATTTCATTTTTCAAATAAAACGAATTCCTAATCAATTTCAAATTGTATAAATGCTTAGTTGATAGGAATCGTGTCTTTAAACTATCTGTAAAGTACCAAGATCAAATTTTATCTATCACGTTCTAATTTTGGAGTCAAACTTTCGATTTCAAAAGTCAAACGAAGTGTTCATCTTAAAATTTGGATTCGTTTTAGTGTTTCCAGTCAAATTGATTATTCAAAAAGTTTCTAATGAAGGTTTTGAATCTCTTTCATGTTATAATCATAACCTATAACTGTCTCTAATACTGAATTTGATTTTTGAGATAAATATGTGTTCTTCACAGCGTTTTTCTGTTTTAAAAATTAAATTCTTTAATCTCTTCCTGTTTTAATTAAACTCATCATTGTTAATCGTTTTCTGTAAGCATATTAAATTGTAAGAAAATCAGTTCTTAACTTATTTCATTTTTTTTTCTGGCCATTCGTATTAAACTGAAGAAGATGATGAAATCTATAAAATACGGGATAAATATAATTATGGTCTGAATAATTTCGAGAAATGGGCAATAGCCCAGCTGGTTCGAGGTTGTGCCTGAGGAGCGAGTGATCCAAGGTTCGAGTCTCGTTCGCGACAGTATTTTTTTGAGGTAGTTATTTAAGTTCCTTATTTCTTTTATTATTATTATTATTATTATTATTATTATTATTATTATTATTATTATTATTATTATTATTATTATTATTATTATTATTATTATTATTATTATTACCATGATTGTCATTATTGTTGTTGTTATCAATATTGTCGTTATAGGATTATAATAAAAATTAGTATCAGTATAGTTATAAGTATTATAACAATTAATATTATTATTATAAGCATTGTTAATGTTATTATTATTATTAATGTATCATTTTAGTATTATTTTCATGATTGAAATAATTGTTATTATTAATATTGTTATGACTATCATCATAATAACTATTATTAGAAATTATAATTTTAAGTATTATTATGATCCCCATTATTATTATCGTTATTAATATTATTATTATTATTATTGTCATTGATAGGTTATGTATTATCATAGCTATCATACTAAATTTATTATTATCATTAAAAACTAGTATTATCATTATATTTGCAAATGTTATTATCATTACTATCATTGTTATTAATATCAGTGACATTATTAATAACACAACTATTATTATAAACATAATTATCATTATCAATATGGTTATTATGATTATTATGGTTAAGTAGATTATTAGTAATACTATAATAATGAAATTACATATTATTAACATTATTATTTTCCTTAGAAAACTAATGTGTTATAATTATTACCATATTTAATATTATCCTAATATTATTATAATTACTATTTTCATTAGTAAACAAACGATATATAAATATATATAAATATATTTAATACGTACAACATAACAAAATTTATGTACAAAATGAATATAGGAATTACATATATATATATATATATATATATATATATATATATATATATATATATATATATATATATATATATATATATATATATATATATATATTACTAATATAAATATGATATAACTACTAATTTCACATAAATATAATGGTTTGATTGTAAATATGTGTATTAATATGCATACAAATGATATAGGTTCGTGAATCCGAGGCCAACCCTACATTGTTCAGTTGTTTAATGTCGTCATATGTATTTTTACTACAAAATACATTAGGTGAGTTTCATTTGCTCCCTTTTTTTACTCATTACATTTTTGGGCTGAGAATACATGCAAATGCTTTATTAACTGTTTTACAATATTTATATGTGTGAGTTTCATTACTCCCCTTTTAAATGCTTTTGCAATATATATTTTTGGGACTGAGAATGCATGCGCTTTTATAAATGTTTTACGAAATAGACACAAGTAATCGAAACTACATTATATGGTTGAATGATCGAAATCGAATATGCCCCTTTTTATTAAGTCTGGTAATCTAAGAATTAGGGAACAGACACCCTAATTGACGCGAACTCTAAAGATAGATCTATCGGGCCCAACAAGCCCCATCCAAAGTACCGGATGCTTTAGTACTTCGAAATTTATATCATGTCCGAAGGAGGATCCCGGAATGATGGGGATATTCTTATA